>NC_092126.1:175636940-176284440 GCF_043159975.1 Macaca nemestrina
CTCAATAGAGAAGTGAATTATACTTAATAGAACGCAGATAATAGTGACCATTCTTTGTGCCTTTTTTTATTTTTTAGAGGACTAGGACTGAATACATGGAAACACTGTAAGATATAGTTTTATATACCTCTGTGCCTATGTATAGTGTAGTCCATTGGAAGGAGCACTGGACTTGAATTTACAAAGCTGTTTTCTAGACTTCACTGTTTTCTAGACTTTACTGTTTAATAGCTTTAAAAAAAGTTAGATAAGAAACTCAACCTATCTGGCCCTCAAATTTTTCTTAGTACAATAAAGATGCCATCACCATCATGGAAATGTTTGAGATATAAATAATATCTCTCTTACTTAACAAAATTTTACTAAGTGCCTACCATGTGTCAGGTACCATGCTAGGCATCACAGATTCCGTGATGAAGAAGACATCATTGCTGATTTCAAGGAAGTAGTTGCAGTACAAATATGTAAAGTGACCTAACATTTATTTGCACATGTGCCACATACTTTATGTAAGTCGTGTCCTGTTATCCTCTCAAGAACTCTAGGAGATAGATGGAGGTCTTACCATTTAACAAACAGGGAAGCAAAAGAGATTCAAGGTTGTTCAAGGTCAGAGTAATAGCCAGGAATTACACCTAGATCTCTTTGGCATCAAAACCCAGTATTTTTACCACCATAGTATGTGGTTCATGTGACAACAGCTTGTAAATAACTAAATACTAAATGCAAGTAATAGTAACCATAAAATTTGTCGTTAATATTTCTATTCTATTAGCAATACCAAAACTTGAAAACGTAAAATTTATTTTTCTCTAAGCTATTAGAGTTTTGTTTAGAAAGGTCAGTTCAAGTTCCACAGAGTTGCCAGTTCCATTATTATCAACAGGACATACGGTCTGTTCATGATGAAGACATGAAGGCATTGCAAGATCTTTGTGTTAATTTTCTAGTGCTGCATAACAACTACAAATACAGCAGCTTGAAACAATACTCATTTTTTAGTTCACAGTTTTGTAAGTGGCAAGCCTGGTCATGGCGTGACTGGGTTCTCTGATCAAGGTCTTAAAAGACTAAAATCAAGGTGTTGCCCAGGGCATACTTTCATTTGGAGTTTGGGGTCTTGTTCTAGGCTCACATAATTATGGCAGAATTTAATTCCTTGTGATTGTAAGACTGAGGTCCCTGTTTCTTTGCTAAATATCTGCCAGGGAATTCTAGCAGCTCCTAGAGATTGCCCTCATTGCTTGCCCCCTGGCCCCTTGCATATTTAAAGCCAGCAAAGGAGAATCTTCCTCTTGTTGAATCCCTCTCACATACTGAGTTTATTTTGCCAGGAAGAACCCAGACCCTTTTAAGAGACCACTCGATTAGGTCAGCTCGCTCTCCCTCAAAAATAATCTCTCTTTCTTAAAGTCAGCTGATTCAGGATCTTAATTACGTCAGCAGACTCCCTTTTGCGAGGTGGTATAAGCACGGAAATGAAATCCAATACATCCACAGTCTCAGTCTCCCACACACAAGGGGAGGGAAGTATAAAAGATGCATGGCTAGGGCAGTGGTTTTGGGACCACCTTAGAATTCTGGGTTTGATTAAATAAATAATGGGACTGTAGCCTAGCAAGTCAACACATCAAAAAAAGCCATCACAATCCTGAAACATCAAGTAAAAATTTGGTTTGCATTTTAGTATTGTAAATGTTACTGTGGGGTGTGTGTGTAACCTGGTGTTCCCTGTGTTTGTGGAGGTTTGAAGGAGACACTTTGTTGATAGAAATGGTGTCTTCACTTTTTTAGGTTGTCTCATTTTTGTACAGTGGTAAGACAAATGAGGTCCTGGGTTTCTGGGTTTTAATAACACTTAAGCTTGGAAGTAAAAATTAGACACTCATTCGTAGACTACACCCTTGTAATATCACTTCTTTGCCTTTCTACTAGCGAGAAGTTCATTTTTGTGAAAGCCATTCTGCCTGTCCAGGAATTGGTGGAGAATGATAGACACAGTTGTCAGCCATAGCTTGGGTAGAATAAGGATGTGAATGTTCTTGGCTTACCTTTATTAATCTTGTGATGGAAAAATATCTGACATTGTTCTTAGTCCATTTTAAGCTTAATTTATGTTCTTAGTGGCATAGAAATTCAGAGCTGAAAGAAGTATCATGTCTCACTCTCCCCTTGAGGAACAAGAGTTAACGTCATCTGACAATACTACCATAACAAATCAATAGATTAACAGGCATGCAAGTGTCTTTATATAAAATGTTGGTTTTTTTCTCCCAGCATCTCAGTTGGTTCTTAAATATCTAATTCAGTGATCCTCAAACTTTTCCCACTGTAACAAATTAGAGGAGGAACATGTTCATCAGTGACTGTAGCTCAAATCCAGCAGAAATGTGCAACAGTGATTTCAAACAGAGAATTATGGATGCCCTTCTCCATAGATTGCCCTCCCCATCCCCCACACACACCAGGGAACAATTTAAAATCCTGGCACAATAGTGAGAAGGGAGAGTGACAAACTGATAAGTTCCAGTTAAGAATCACTTAGGGTGGGTGTGGCAGCCCATGCCTGTAATCCCAGCACTTTGGAAGGCTGAGGCAGGTGGATCACCTTCGGTCAGGAGTTTGAGACCAGCCTGGCCAACATGACAAAACCCTGTCTCTACCAAAATTACAAAAATTAGCTGGGCATGGTGGCGCCTGCCTATAATCCCAGCTACTTGGGAGACTGAAACAGGAGAATTGCTTGAACCCGCTAGGTGGAGGTTGAGTGAGCTGAGACCGCACCACTGCACTCCAGCCTGGGCAACAGAGCGAGACTCCATCTCAAAAGAAAAAAAAAAGAATCATTTAGACAGTATTTTTTGTTCTATAATCTTCCTCTCTGTCGTTGAAATGTCTCATATTTCTTGTTTTCACGTAGAATCTGGGAGTCATTCAGTAGTCATCTAGTCTATATCATCATCTAATTTACGAATTATTTCTATCACATCCCAAGTAGCTGGCGATTCAGATTTTTTACCAAAAACTTGACGTGATGAGACATTGTTACTTCCCAGAGGATCTTGGTCTGTTTTCAGGCAGTTTCAGTTCTTCCTTAAGTCAAGCTAAAACTTGCTGCTATTCTCACTCACTGGGAGGGCTGTAGTATTTCTCTCAAATGTATTCCTGTCTGTGATGAAAATCTCTGTTCTTTTAGCCATTGCTCATGGTTTCAGGATCCCCATTCTAGTCATCTTCCTTTGGAGCAATTCCCTGTTATATCTTCAAATGTGATGAGTAAAACTGAGTTCAGGACTGCATTTGTTGGTCACACTCTTCTCCCTTCCAAATTACTGCTGCTGTAACTTTCTGACAGGTCCTGCTTCCCTGTAATCCATTCTCCATGTGGCTGCCAAAGAAGATTTGAAATAAGTCAGGTTATTTTTCTTCCCTGTTTAAAGCCTTCCAGCCACTTGTCATTGCTCTTAGAATAAAATCCAAACTCTCCCAACAAGCTGTTAAGACTCTACATGGTCTTGCCCCAGCAAACTCTTCCCATCTGATTTCATCACTGAATTCCAGCCACAGTGGCCATCCTTTGGTTTCTCAAACTTGCTGTTACTTTGGCATCTCTTCCTCTCTGTCTTCACAATGTAGGCTCCTTTCCATCCTAGGCTTAGTTTTGTTCCTCTCCCTAGAGGCCTTTCCTTACTGCCTCAGCTTCTCCCACTCTGTACACTCAGGGTCCCCTGCATTGTTCACTGCTGGCCTTCAAGAGCATAGAGGAGTTCCTCTCCATGGTGGACTTTCAATAAGTGTTCGTGGAATAAGTGAAAAATGAGTGGTCACTTCAGGGTTGAAGGCACCTCTTACTTTTATTAATATATTCAAATTAATATTAGTATATTAATAGTCTATTAATATATTCTAAATTTTTTGTGTGTATAGGGGCAGAGACCAATGAAAGAACATTTCATTGTCAGCTCATCTTGAATATGAGATCAGATATTGGCCAGCAGGATTTGCTGTTTAAAACTAGAGTGAGATGTGGGAGAAATCAAGGAGTCAGGTATAACTCCAAGGTTTTCAGCCTCAAGCAACTGGAGAGATGGGGTCACCACGACTGAAATGAGGAAAATGAGAGGGGGAGTTTGTGGAGGATGGGCTGAGGGCAATACCAGGATTCAGTGTGGAACTTGACCAGTTAAGATAACTGAAGAGCCTGAATTCACTGTTCCTCAGTTTCTATGACTATAAGGAGGGGTTAATAATTTCTCACATGATAATTGTGAAGACTTGAGTTTAGGTACACAATTAAAAACAAAAGCACAGAGGAAGTAAGGAAAAGTACATCGATTAAGCATGGCTATTAGATCATACAGCTTTACCAAATCCATTGGGGATTAGGTACAAAAATCCAAGCATGATCTCCAAAATTTTTTCCTGGTAGGGATTTAGGCTATACTGAAGTGACTTTTCTTTGGTATAAGAAGATACTCAGTTATACAATTGGAAATTAAGGTATTGATTCAGAGTATCCAAAAACATCTCTCGGTAGAGATCTACAACCAAAGAAGCATAAAAAAAAAAGGTCTTCCATTCACTCATGAAACTGTCTTATGACTATTGTAACCTTCAACAGCAAACATATTGAGTCTCTACTACGAATAGAACAAAATGCTGGATTCTGAAAAGCTAGTATCTGTAAAGCAGAGTTTATAATGTTGTTGTATTCTGGGGATTGATATAAGCATTTTACCAGGATTTATTATAGCATTATAAGCTTAACACAAGAAACATGTGGCTATCATTATGGAGTAAAAGGTTGGAAAATTCCTCACCTGTTGACCTGAGGGGTAGTGCATGGTTGAATTCGAAAGAAATGTTGATTTCAGAGGAATGCCAGTGCTTGCTTAAGGCAGTATCAGAAGTACTCTTCCAACCGCACGGCCCCTTGTACAGGCAAACTCCGGAATACTTTCAGTCCATTTACTTGGCTTTATTGTTAGAGCAGAAATTTCATGGCTAAAATTATGGTCTTAGGGGTTTATAAGAGGCAATTAAACTTAATTTTTAAAAGTTCTCACAAATCTTATTTGAAGTCTTAATATCTTAATTTCCTTTATATAGGATATGTGGATATATTTTTATGATAAAAGTAACATGTGACCCACTTAATAACAGCTTCGTTAATACCCTAAAGCCACTCATGTTACTTTACATATAAACAGTCCTTCTGAAGCCTAATTGTGCATGGATAATTGCAGAGTGAGTTTGAGAAAAGACCGACCGGGCACATCGCTCTCCATCTTAGCCACAGTGAGAAGCGAGTACCTAGTGGTGCGTCTTCCTCGCTTAGGTTCCCTGAGTCTGTCTTTACAGGAATGCTTCATTGTTACTTGAAGGTGCATTCTTGGGACTTCACATACACAGCTACTCAGCACATGAACACATACTAATTTTAGTTAACTGAGTACTGGTGAGTGCTAAGCTTTGTTTTAAGCCCTTTGCATGTACTTTATTGACTTTGTTAGTAGTTACAACAGTCCTTCAAGATACATGTACTGTGCTATACTGGTGTAACAGTTGAGGACACCAAAGAACAAAGAGGTGTCAAGTGGTGGTCACGGTTCCACAGACTGTTAAGTTAGAGTTGGGTTCAAACCCTGGCAGTGTGGCCACAGAGCCTTGTTCTCAGCCACTGCACTGCACTACCTCCTTCCGTGAAACATAGGAAAAATGTAAGAAACGCTTAAGTAAGTGTAGTATTTTTTCATAAATAAAATTTACGTAAGTACCTTGTATATGTGATTTGTTTTACGTATATGTGTGTATACATAAAATATATGTGTGTATATAAATAAATATATGTAAAAATAAGGCCACAGTTTTAATTTTTTTCCATCTCCATAATAAAGCATGTATTATAGACCATTAGCAGGATTTAAAGTGTTACAGTAAATATTAATTGTGACTTTTGTTTTCTTTTTCCCCAGTTTCGTGGTTTTCTCCAAATGAAAATATTCTCATTGTTATTTTCCCAATTTTTGCTATACTCCTGTTTTGGGGACAGTTTGGTATTAAAAGTAAGTATTATTTCTACTTTTCATTTATGCTTCAGTGATGATATAGTTATTTCTAGGAGACATTATCAGTGAAATATTTAAAGTTGTACTAGGAAAAGTGCTATTATGATAAATATGAGTATGTAATTTGAATACTGCTAGTCTCCTTGAAGTATATGTTGTCACCCACGTTTTGCTGTAGTTCACTTTTAATTCCTAAGAAGGTGGTTTTCATTTGGTGTTTTTTTTTTTTTAATCTCTTAAGAGTGGATAGTGGGAATATTAGTAACAACACCTGAAACCCATGTCACATTTTAATAGTCACAGAACATCTACACACACACACTATGTTATTTGGTAAACAGGTGGTGACAGCCTGCATTAGTTTTGAGATAGGATGTTATACTTTGGAGCATTTAGATTCCCCTCTTTTTATTTTCCCAGTTTGAATTTCTCTGTGTACATGTGTTCACCCTTGGAAAAGTCCCATGGAACCATGTTTTGTCCTCCTTTCTGTGCAGTTCTGCAGCCTCTAAAGAAGCAGCTACCAGAGAGTTATGTTCTCTGATCTTGCTTTCCTATAATAGTAACATAACCAGACTTCCTAGGGCAGATCTTGATGCTGTACTAGATTTAGCTTCAACAATATAGAATTGTCATTACTAGGCAGATAGGTAATATGTATTATGGTTAATGTTTAATCAACCATATTTTCATATTTTGGTAAAGAAAATTTACAAAATTAATGAAGTTCAGAGGTGACAGTCTAAACTTTTAAGCTTTTTAAATACAAGATTTATTCCTTCTTTCCTTGTAGCATCCTGAAGACCAGTAAACATTTATATAGGCAAGGAATAAATACTGCTTCTTTAATTTATTCTGCAACCTTTAAACATACAAAAGCTAGCAAAATATTGCAGTGGATTGCCCAGTTGTATATTTTATGAATTTTACTTTTACTCAGCAGTTTAAGCTGTGTATATCTATGGTGATATATAAACATGGAAGGGAGATGACTGATTGATTATATGTTTTAAGCACTTTTCTCAAAGTATGGCATTCTGGAAATGCTCAGTGATTTCAGAAATGTTCTCAACTTTTGTCTGAAAGGGAAAAAGGGGGAGAAAGGAGTGGCAGTGGCAACTGTCAAGACATTTAATAACTTTTACTTTCAAGATAGTGTCTAGACTTCTTTTTGAAATTTCCCTAGAATTTCTTAGTTTTTTGTATCAAGAAAAGGACTGGCATAGCATTAAGACCTATTCTGACATCAGTGATATTAGGGAAAGCTTTTAACCATATTGGTAGAGCCAGGCTTTTTAAGCGCTAAATCATATGATGTGGGCAGGGAACAGCGTTTTTTAAAGATCATGAAATTATTTCACATAGTGTGATTTTTTGAGTTTGGCTTGATGGATGTTTGCTGATCCAGATGTTATCATTGGTGACATTATTTTTAGTGAAATATCAGGAGTGAGTTTGTGCACTGTTGGCTGTATTTTTACAAAATGAGCTTTACAATATTTTTTCTGACTTAAAAAAAAATACATGTCACTTTAGAACACCTCATACAAAGTAGGAAGTTATTGAAAAAAAAAAAAAAACTCATCTGTAGTCCCCAAACCTAGAAATAAACTATTGGTATATTCTAGTGAATTTCCTATTTCCCTTTCTGTCTTTTTCTATTCATTTTTGTTATGTTTTTTTTAAAAAGGTAACCATAAATGGACTCATACAGCTTATACGCTTGTACATTCTGATTTTCCCCCGTGTCTTCAGAAATCTTGTTATAGCTGCCTGTGTTCTACTTTCGTGAATGCACTATAATTTACTTAACTCTCATCTTGATGGATTTTAAGGATGTTTCCAATTTTTTTGATACTATGAAAATAACTCTGCTAAAGATATGAAGCCTGGAAATGGCAGAGATATTTTAAGACTCTAGATACATACTGCCAAAATGTTTTCCAGAAACGTTTGTATCAACTACTATTGCAGATGAGAATACCTGTCTTTCACCTCAGTTATAATTCTGATATTATAACTCTAAAATCTCTGCTAATTCGATGGGTGAAAAAGCATCTTATTTTAATTGGAATTTTTGTGTTAGTAAGGTGGAATGTTCTTTTTTTATATTTTTTATACTGGTCATATTTTAAGGAACGTGCTTATAAACCTACAGAAGTATTTTGGTGGGAATTTTTTGTTTTGGCTCATCTTGAAACAGGTAGATGTGTGTGTATGTGCATGGAAGAGGTATGTCTATGCACGATTCACCCAGCCTGTGCTCAAGTTTAAAGGTGTTGATGATGATAGTAGCTAGCCATTTGTGGAGCTCTTGCTCTGCATGACAGGCTCTGTGCAAAGTACTCTGTATCTGAAATGACATTTATTTCTCCCAGGAACTCTATGGGCGTAGGCACTGTTGTTATTCCCATTTTGTAGATAAGAAACAGGCACAGATAGATGAGGCAATTTGCCCGCAATCCCCCAGCCGTTTCCTGGTAGTACTAGGATTTGAACTAGTACTGTGTACCTCTGCACTGTACTGCTGCCTCCCCGTTTTGCATTTATTTTGAGGATTTTCTTTCCATGAAGGGTGAACCTGTACCTAAGCACATAATAGTGAGTAGTTAAAACTTATTAGGAGAGCAGAATGTTGACCTAATTTGTTTACTTACTCGCAAATACCTAGTGATGGGATGCCTGCTGATTGCTGGGCACTGAGCTAGCTACATGCCTGAAATGTGGGTATGACGTGCATATTGCCCTGGCTTTGTAGCACCCACATTTAAGTCATTGCAGCCAGGGAGGCATGTATGTATGTGCATCCTGTGCTTTGTCACATCTTTGAGATAGTCATGGATCCAAATCTGACTTTTCTGTTAGTGCCTCCTGTTGATGGCCTGAGCATTCCACCAAATAGAAACAGAAAGCACCTCTATTTTCCACCTGCTTCGATGTATGTTTTTTAGAATCCAGTATGGTAAAGCCCCTAAAGCATTCATAATAACTCAGACCCATGACTTTTATTTTATAGATTTCTAGTTCTCTTTCACTTTTCCTGATTACCATTTGTGGTCTGTACTTGGCTACAGGGGATTTCTCTCAGTGGTTTTTCCAGCCCTGCATGTGAGACTTTGTGATCCAAGACAAAACCTGGACCTTTACCAGGCTAAACTTTCAGTAAAGAGAGCAGGTTATGCCCTCATTTGCTCACTGCGGAGAAAGAGTTTCTTTATACCAGAGCTGTATCTTGAATGGTATCTCAGGATGCCATTGGTCCTCCTGAGGAAGAAGCCCGAGAAGACTCTTAAACTCCCAGAGCCCAACCAGGACTTGGTGAGCCCTGGACCATGTGTCAAAGATAAAGGCCTCTCAGAGGGAAATGTTCCTGAATACCTTCATCTTTAGCTTAGCTTTAACTGAGGAACTTTTAAGCAGAATCTCTATGCTTAGCAAACGACTCTGAGATTGCTAGAATCAGACACCAAGCCTTAACTGATAGTGTTGCATTTAACACGCTTTGTTTGTGTTCTGAAAACTACACCAACTCAGTTTGCCACTCTACTGACAATTAAGTTCCTGGCTGATTTTCAGGATTCTTCTTTCTCACTCTTTGATATCATTTTAAGTTCTGTCCACCTACAGCTCCAGTTCCTGCAGGATTAAGGTCCAGCTGTATGTAAAGAACTGGCTAACATTTTGAAATTCTTTGAGATAGGTCTGTCTGTTCTTTCTTTGCCTTTATAACTGTGTCTTATACAGGCAATACTTGCTTCAAGACCATAAACATGACCGTGTAAGCTGAAATTCTGCAAAACAATCTTCACGATGAATGGGAAAAACTATTATTGTATTGTTCCATGACCTTAAAAATTTTTTTTGTTAAAACCTTAAAAACTCTGTTATTATCAATAACAATGACATTGAGAAATGAAAAATAGTAAAGCTAGTATTTAGTATGTGGTAAATTAAACCATTAGAAACATTGAGAATGAAAGTGTGTTATCAAGAGTAGTTTGAACAACACTTGTGTGTTCTTCTTGTATAACTTTGGATACAGAGCAAGCGTCTTCTCTGTGGCTTGGTGAATTGTCATACCCCTTTCTAAGTTTGGATCAGTTTCTACCGTTTTATCCTTTGCACTCTCAATGTCATGAAAGAATTCCTTTAATGTTTTTGAATGTTTAAAGTTTATTTTATTGCCAGTCACTTCCTTTGGGACAGCTTTATTCTTTTTGTTACATCCTCCTCACTTTCCTCATTTATATCAGTAAGTCCACCTTCGCTGAGTTCTTCTGGCTTCGTCTCTAGAGTTTCTTGCATTGCAGTAATGTCAACATTCCCACAGTCAGCTATTTCTTCTCTTATTCTGTTTATGGTCTATTCAAATTTCACTCCCAGCATTTGTCAGTTTTTATTTCTTTACTCTTTCATGTTTCTTGCCTAGTTTCCTCTTTTGATTTCTCCATTATAAAATGTCACATGGGTTTATAAAATGCCACTGGGAAACAAGGAGGTAACAAAACTCCATACTTTGCTGTCTGTGCATGACCTAAATGTCAGATGTACAGTGACTAGTCACCAACAGTCTTCAAAAGAAGTGACATGATTGACCACTGATCATGATGGGGCATCTGCTGTTTACATAGTTATTTTTGAACTGAAGAAATAGCAGTGAAGTTGTACTTCATGCAGTTACTCAGTTAATATATTGTGGTAATTGAAATTTGGACTATTTGTGAGGAATTTATTTGATTAAACCATGGTAACTGGAATTCCTATCAGCATAGTGCAAAGTGAGGACTGCTGTAATTGATTCCAAATTTAAAATTGTGTATTCTAGGCATCTTTAATTTTTTTTCAACTTTCCCCTCCCTACTCAAAATTATTCCACAGAGATTTTGGTTATGGCTCAGATGTCTTTGAGTAGATGTTCCTGTAGAAATCATTGTTAGAAAATTCAAGGAAAAAAGTTCTCATTATACTACCTTGAGATCCTATTAAGTCCTTGAGTTTTGACTTGAGGACAGCTTAATAATGAAAGTAATTCGGCCATGAAAGCATATTTAAAATAAGTAATGGAACAGGAAATCTCTTCATAGATTAGAAAATACTCTGAAAAAGTGAAGACATATCCTAACTTGGACTAGGAAATTTCCATCCAAGAAAGTAAAATATACAATAAATATTATCACAAAGAATCATTCTGTGACCTGGTTGATGGCCCCTGATAATAAGACTTTGTTATTATGTTTACTGTGAATTCTTTTTATTTTATTTTTTTGAGATAGAGTCTCTCTCTGTCGCCCAGGCTGGAGTGCAGTGGCGTGGTCTTGGCACACTGCAACCTCCGCCTCCTGGGTTCAAGCATTTCTTCTGTCTTAGCCTCCCAAGTAGCTACAGGCTACTGGTGTGCACCACTATGCCTGGCTAATTTTTGTATTTTTAGTAGAGACTGGGTTTCACCATATTGACCAGGCTGGTCTTGAACTCCCGACCTCGTGATCCGTCTGCCTTGGCCTCCCAAAGTGTTGGGATTACAGTCGTGAGCCACGTGCCTGGCCCCTTACTGTGAATTCTATTCAATAATCTTGAACTCCCAGTGCTTTCCCTTGGTCCTGTCCATATAATGAGCACGTCCTGTTATTAATGTGATTATGTGCTGATTTTATTGTAGGAGGAATTGAACAAATCTATAGCTCAGCATTTTACTCTTTTGTAGAAATCCCTTGACCTTTTCCAAATCCGGACATCACAACTTTCTCCATACACTCTAAAATTGTGAAATCCACAAGGCAGGGAAAGTTGATAATAAAAAAAAGGAAGTTTGGTCTGTTGGACATCCTCTTCTTTCATCTTTTATGTTCAAAGTACTTGATGCACAAAGCCTGGGCTCTTTTATCTCTATCCTATAGACTGATGTCTAGTCAGTATTCATTGTGACAAAATTGTTTCATCAGAGCAAGTTGGATAGTGTATGGAGTTTATTATAAAATTATTTAACTTGCCTTCTGTCAAGTAACCAGTTTATAATTGGTATTAATGTTCTTTTTTTTTTCCAGTACCAGTTTCAGAAGCTTTCATTTGTGTGTGCTTGTGTGTGTTAAATAGGTGTATTAGATATTTGAAAAATAGTAATTTAAATTTAAATAATTTAAAAAATGAAATAGTAATTTTATGTGTAAAGGTGTCAGATGCGCTTTATTCTGCACTGAAAATAATATTCATTTACAGCTCAACAGATACGAAAAAGATTCTAAAATTACTTTCCTAGAGTTATCAGAAAACAGCACTATAATAATGAAATCAAACCCATCTTTCTTTATGATTTATTCTTAGTCTGATACGCATCAGCCTGGTAAGCCTTCCTGTCTCTCTCCTTACTTACCAATCACTCCAAATGTCATGTCTTTGGGCAGGCATTAAATTCTTGGGTTTTGGGTTTCCTTGGATGGACTGCAGTCTGTGTGAGCCTATATGGGTGTGTCAGCTCCAGTCTTTGGGGTGTCATGGAAACTTAACATGATAGACTTGATTTTATCCCCAAGTTGACTTGGTAATTTCATTAGATTTCATCAGTCACAACCTGCATTTTATCTTATATGTGCTGTCTATCAGTCACAAAATCAGAACACCTTCTTGTCCATCCATAACATTAGCTGTTTTCTCAGGCGGCTAGAGGGACATGTCATTGCTTCATCTGCATGAATTCGAAAGATTAAATGCATAAAGGAATTTTCTTAGACTAGAGTAGGCCTTCACCATCTGTTTAACTGGGAAAGAAGTTTTGGGAGTAACATACTCATCACTCACCCTCTCCTGCCCTCAAACACACACACTCACCCATTAGAATGTAAGGGCCTTGAAGCAGGCCTTGTGTTTGCTTTTTATGTTCACCGTCAGCATTTAGAATAGTGATTGTCATACAGATTGATAGTGCTCAATCAATTATTGTCAAATTAAGTAATCTTCTACTTGTTCCTTGATGTAGACTAGCAGAAGGGGCTGGTACATTGTAGGTACACAGTAAATATTTGTAGAACAAATGAATGAACCAACCCAACAGATTTCTGAGAAGTAGCCTGCTTTTGGTTACTGATTATTTTATAGAACATATAAAAGAAAATTTTAGAATACGTAATTTGTTCACAAAAATGTTATATTGCCTCCCCTGATACTTGGTTTTCCTGTGTCAGGCTAAGCACTAAGGTTATAAATTTTTTGTTAAGCGTGTAACTACTATTATTTCTCATGTACTTTATTTTGTGTATTGATTTCAGTAGTTGTAGCTGAGGGGAATCCTTAAGAGCACACAGATTTTAAAAATTACATAGATTGCCTTGCCAAGCAGTCTGAAAATCATACTAGGAAATTTGATAAGAGCCTGCTGTTAAGAACACATTAAGTTATTTTTGTCTTAATACTAAGTGGAGAATTACTTCAATTTATTTTTTTGTTGCATTTAATGTTTTGATACATACAGTAAATAAGGATAAATCCACTTATTGAAGGATAAGAAAAGATCAGTAAGATCCTTGAGGTTATTGGGTTCTATGGTATCTATTGTATCAAATTCCTTGCCCTTTCGCTACACTGAGAAATTTGACGACTGGGCTAGCAACAAGATACCTACCCCACATTTGCCATGGTACCTGCTGAAATGTGGCTATGCTAACAAAGAAAATGAGCCAAAAGAAACTCTTTCTGAAGATTCACTGAAGAAAACCTGGAGATACTCTTTCATTGCCTGTGGTTATTAGGTAGACCCCACAGAGAGCAGTGGAGTGTCCGTCCTGGGACCAGAGTGTTTTGGATTTCAGATTTTTTCACACTTGGGATCCTCAACGTGTGTATTTGTTGGAAATGGCCGCTTAATTTAAGGAAAAGGTTAAGGTGGCCTGGAAAACAAGTGGTAGTTGAACTAATCAACAGGAACCAAAGCTACTTCCAATATATAGTGTACTTATATTCAAAGGGAGACAGACCATTTTAGGATAGAACCCTGTCTATGGTAGTATTTTGTGGTGTTTTATTTTTGTTGCTATTGTTCACACTGTTTTCTCCTATAACAGCTCTTCTAAGCCTGAAGAGGATAAATTTTTTTTTTTTTTTTTTTTTTTTTGAGACGGAGTCTCGCTCTGTCGCCGGGGCTGGAGCGCAGTGGCCGGATCTCAGCTCACTGCAAGCTCCGCCTCCCGGGTTTACGCCATTCTCCTGCCTCAGCCTCCTGTGTAGCTGGGACTACAGGCGCCCGCCACCTCGCCCGGCTAGTTTTTTGTATTTTTTTAGTAGAGACGGGGTTTCACCGTGTTCGCCAGGATGGTCTCGATCTCCTGACCTCGTGATCCGCCCGTCTCGGCCTCCCAAAGTGCTGGGATTACAGGCTTGAGCCACCGCGCCCGGCCTCGAGGATAAATTTTATATGAGATTCAAACTCTTATTTTTATTAAGAAGGATGTAAGTTACTGGGAGCGGTGACTCATGCCTGTAATCCCAGCACTTTGGGAGGCTGAGGCGGGCGGATCATGAGGTCAGGAGCTGGAGATCAGCCTGGCCAACATGGTGAAACCCCGTCTCTGCTAAAAAAAAAAAAAAAAAAAAATTCAAAAATTAGCCGGGCGTGGTGACACGTGCCTGTAGTCCTAGCTACTCGGGAGGCAGAGGCAGGAGAGTCACTTGAACCTGGGAGGCAGAGGTTGCAGTGAGCCGAGATTGTGCCACTGCATTCCAGCCTCAGTAACAGAGCAAGAGACTCTGTCTCAAAAAAAAAAAAAAAAAAAAAAAGAAAATAGAAGAAGAACGTAAGTCAACCTTTTTCTATGAAATTATACTGTACTCTAAGGCAAATTCTTGTTGCTTGATCTTAGTAGCTCTTTTATGCATTGACTTAAACCTGGAAGAGTTTCTTATGAATGTTTGATTGATCGTGAGGTGCGTTTGAAACAGCTTCTATTTTATAACCCTTTGCAGAACCTTCAAGCTCTATTTAGATCACAATATATATGGGATTAAAATGGAAAATGTGACATATATCTAGAGAAAGTTCCTTTTTCTGTGTGTGTGCCTTTTGTGACTTACACACTCAGTTTCATTCTAGCCAGCATTTTAGCCTAGAAAATAGGGAAGCTGTAAAAACTCTGTGCCTTATAAGGAGGCAAGGCTATGACTATTAGGCACATAAATCCCAGGGCTGGGCGGAAGTAACGAATCAAATAAAAACTTGGGGAACTTGCTATTGGATGTTTTCTGATTAATATGGATTCTCTTCTCTTATTAATGTGGATTTCAGTTACTCTGAGTATCCACATTAATAAATTGGTTATTTATTGCTTATTTATTGCTTAGGACTTATCTCCCTGTAAAGAGACTAAAATTGAGGTTATAAAGTATAGGTAGATAGAAATTCCAAAAATATTTAGGTACCTGTCATATACCTTAAACATAGATTTTTATCATGATCATTTAGGGGCTTATTTATTGCTTTTACTTTATTTAATGTTTGTCACTGCAGAAGAAAAAAAACCTAAATGCTAAATATAACATTTAAAATATTTTTCCCTTCATGACAGTCACCCATTGATTACTGGCATGGAGAATATCTCTATGTGGATAACACACAGAAGCATTTCAGTCACACACTGTTTCTTTCTGCTACTCAGTTTGCTTTTAGGTTACCTTAAACGACTTCCTTAGTGAAAAAATCAACTTCAGTGTTAACCAAAATTTAAAAGATTCATATATAGTAAAAGAACTAATATTTGCAGATTGATCTATGCCATTTGTCTTTCAGAGGAGGTACGAGATACATGACAGTAGAGCTAGCAGCAGAAACAATAACATGTATGATGATTCCTGTTGAGTCTTTGCAGTTTGTTTTTATTAAAATATTTCAGTTGAACAATTTAAGCTTTTTTTCTTCATCAGGATTTCACAAGGGTGTTATTTGCCCAGTTTTATTCTGTCATTTTTTTCAAAACAAAATAACCAGATTTCCAGATGGTTTACTAATTTTATATAAGGTGGAACAAAATTCTCTTTTTCTCAATATTGTTAATTAACCTGTTGTTTCCCATTAGTATTATCTACCTCAGTGCTGTGTTTTCAGTCTGGAGTGGTTTTGCTCGTCAGGGGACATTGACAATGTCTGAAAACAGTTTGATTGACATAACTGGCATCTAGTTACTAGCATCTAGTATGTACAGGCCAAGGATGCTCCTAAACATTCTGTATTATGCAGAGCAGTGTCCCCCCTCCCCCAGAAAACTTATCTAGCTCAAGATATTAGTAATACATCAACCGAGAAAGACTGATGTATAGAACCTCATTTGTTAGTGTAGGAAAATAAAGTGTCACCTATAAATTCACCATCCATATTTATATGCCGTGACAGTATCCATTTGCTTGTGAAAGAGATGTGAGGTGACTTGATGATATGAAGGAGTTGTTCCTCAGAAGTTATTACGTTATAGTACTTTTGTCACTTTGTCTCTGTATAAGTTATTAAAATGGCTTCACTTGTGATTGAGTTCATGTAATTCTTTGTTTTTCTTTTTTAAGCACTTAAATATAGATCCGGTGGTATGGATGAGAAAACGATTGCTTTACTTGTTGCTGGACTGATGATCACTGTCATTGTCATTGTTGGAGCCATTCTTTTCGTCCCAGGTAAGATGTGCAGTTCCTAGGCAGGAACACAGGCGGTAGATGAGTGCATGCCAAGGTGAGGAGGGCTGCATTAGTTTCCTAGGGCTGTTGGAACAAATGACTGCAAACTGGGTGGCTTAAACAATAGCAATTCCCTCTCCACGCTGGAGGCCATAAGTCTGAAATCAGGATGTCATCAGGGCCATACTCCCTCTCAAGGCTCTAGGGAAGAATCCATTTTTTGCCTCTTCTAGCTTCTGGAATTTGCTAAAGAATGACGGTGTTTATCATTCCTTAGTTGTGACAGCATAACTCCACCCTCTGCCTCTCTGGTCACATTGCCTTCTCCTTCCTCTATGTCTTTGCCTGTGTGTTTTTGTTAAATCTCCCTCAGCCTCTCTCTTACGAGCACATTTGTCATTGGAATTAGAGCCCACTCATATAATCCAGGGTAAGCTCCTCCTTCCAGATCCTTAACTTCATCATATCTTTTGCCATATAATGCAGTATTCACTCTTTTGCTTTATTAGGTAATATTCACAGGTTTTGGGGATTAGGAGGTAGAAATAACTTTAGGGCCATCATTCAACTCACTACAGAGGCAAACTCCATTGGCCAAGACATGAAAGTGGAATGAAGGTAGAAATTGGCAGTTGCATTTGGAGAATGGGAATGTGAGTGGGAAATGAGGATATGTAGCACAAGAAAAGCAAAGGAAAGCTGGGACTCAACCTGATAACTATAGCACACCATCGTTTCTGGAGAAGAATGCAGTACAGATGTAATGCTTAGGAACATGGGCTTGGCAGCTCTGTTGGTATCTGAAGTTAGTGAAGACAACGGGAGGAAGGAGGTGGATTCAGAAGACAACTTGAAAGAACAGTTGAGTTGACTTTGGGACATACTGAACACAGCAAATGAAGGGATCGGTGAATGATGAATACCAGTTTCTCATCTGGAATTCTGTAAGCTAGTTAAGAAGGAGGCAGAGCCAATTCATGGTTTCAGCATGTTGAAACTTCAATGTTGAGATTTAGATGTTTTAAGTTTGGTCTTAATGAAAAAATAGTCACTAATTTTGTATGAGGTTTTCAGGGAAATGTATATTTTTTAAATTTTCACAGTTGTTAAGCGTAGAATTTAGATTAGTACATTTAAAAAGTATGCAGGAAAATATTTTAAATGTTTTTATTTATTGACAGGTGAATATTCATTAAAGAATGCTACTGGCCTTGGTTTAATTGTGACTTCTACAGGGATATTAATATTACTTCACTACTATGTGTTTAGTACAGGTGAGTATTTGTTGTTACAGTATGATTTTGCCTACCTTTTTCATTTACAAAACAGTAGTTTTGGTGAAAATACTCATAGTTTTTTTACAACTCAGTAAGAGTTGGTTTATTAAAAGATTTTTCATGCTATTCTTAGTGACATTTTCCCATTCATATTAACTTTAAGTTTATTCTAGGTTAGCTATTTTGTAAAAAGTGATTTTCGTATGTATTTGATGCCAATCAGCATAATTTTAAATTATGCCATATCATTTCTTAATGATTATTTTCATATTCTAATTTCAGTTTTTTGAAGTTATAAGTGGATGCTAAACAGTCTTTCTCTTCTTTTGCTAAGCTTCTGCTTCTGTATTAAGAAGACTGGTTCTATGAAATGGAATTATGAATCACAAATAGTAGAAACATACTTGTTTTAATTATTAGCAAACCTTAATACTGTAGTTTTAAAAGATGGTATGGATATCCAAACTATAATCAGTATCATTTACACTGCATTTTGAAAGTAGATCACTACCATATTTAGTTATTACGATTAAAGAGTCACATTTAACACTTGGTCTTAGAGCCTATCTCTGGCTTGTTGTACATTGGAAAGGTATTAGTTTGTTATAAAATGACAGATCTAGAGATAGAGAGCATGATGTTTACAGTCACGGATTTGCATAATGGTTCTCTCAGCAAGAGCAATTCTGTGTGCATGTGGAGAAGCCATTCATAATAGCCGTTCATATTGTAAAATGCACGAGTGTGGTAAAAGCAGCATTGTTCTAAGATTTAGGGTAAAAACTTCCAGTCCAGCTTAGCTGACTGTGAAAATTAAAGGCTGCTGAATGTGTGAATTTGGAGCTGACTACTTGTGTGGAATGGTTAGATCACTGAGCTAACATCTACCATCAGACAATGAACTCTTTGGTCCTAAGACCAAAGACAATGAACAGTCTTTGGTCTTAGGAGATCCCTGATTATACCAAATGCAAGTGGAGGTGATTGCTTTTTAAATACTCTTGACACGCTTCTGTTACATCCTTTTCCTTCCTCCAGCGATTGGATTAACCTCCTTCGTCATTGCCATATTGGTTATTCAGGTGATAGCCTATATCCTCGCTGTGGTTGGACTGAGTCTCTGTATTGCGGGTAAGAGTCATCTTTCTGTAGACCTAATTTGGGTTACTCTTGGACAGAGCTCTTCTTCCTTTTTCTTCTTTTTCTTTCTCTCGTTTTAAAAATATGTAGACTTGATTTTTTTTTTATTGCAGTTTTTGGTTCATGGCAAAATTGAGTGGAAAGTACATTCAAATACATATTTTTGTGTGGACATAAGTTTTCAGTTCTGTTTGAGCAAATACCAAGGAGTGCAATTACTGAACTGTATGTTAAGAGTATGTTGTAATAAACTGCCAAAGTCTCTGTATCAAAATGGCTGTACCATTTTGTATTATCACCACCAATAAATAAGAGTTTTTGTTTATTCATATACTTGACAGCATTTAGCATTCTGAGCTTTTCTTTTTAAACTTCCAATTTACCCCAGTGGTAATAGTGCTTTCCTCCTTGCTACAAAGATATTAGCTGTATATATGACTTGGTGGCTGATTGTTCTAGCACCCAAACTGATATGCCTGTATTTATTTATTTATTTATTTTTTTTTTTTTTTTTTTGAGACGGAGTCTCGCTATGTTGCCCAGGGTGGAGTGCAGTGGCCAGATCTCAGCTCACTGCAAGCTCCGCCTCCCGGGTTTTTACGCCATTCTCCTGCCTCAGCCTCCCGAGTAGCCGGGACTACAGGCGCCCACCACCTCGCCCGGCTAGTTTTTTGTATTTTTTAGTAGAGACGGGGTTTCACCATGTTAGCCAGGATGGTCTCGAACTCCTGACCTCGTGATCCGCCCGTCTCGGCCTCCCAAAGTGCTAGGATTACAGGCTTGAGCCACCGCGCCCGGCCTTTTATGGAAGAACTTTTAAAATAACTGGGCTCAAATTGGTTGGAGCCTTAGACTTGAAACACTGGTTCCCATTTCTTGATATGATAAGGTATGTGTTATGCAAAGGAGGGCTTTGTTCTTATAATAATTTTGAGTCATTTTACTGGTTAACTTAATAAACATATATGGATACTTTTTGTTTTTTGATCATTAGAATAACTCTTAAAACTTGGGATCATTACTGTTTTTTAGTAAGTTGTTTCATATGCTTTTCTAATACAGAATTGTATTTTTTTTTTTACAGCGTGTATACCAATGCATGGCCCTCTTCTGATTTCAGGTTTGAGTATCTTAGCTCTAGCACAATTACTTGGACTAGTTTATATGAAATTTGTGGGTAAGTCAATCTTATTTTCATTAACCTATGCCAGTAATTTCAGATATAACACTTAGAAAATGCTTTTTAGTTTGTTCTTCCAGTTTAAGACCAAAAATCAGAAAATACAATTGGAATGATTTGAGGGTAATTAAAGAGGGTGGAAGACATATAGGATTAATGAAAAGTTTGGTTTTCAAACTAGTTTAAAGAAAATGGCTTTACCTATTAGAATGTGTATCTTTTTATACTAAGTAAAAGGGGAGCGATCTTTGAGGATCCATGTTAAGTAATAGAATAGGAGTTGTAATTGTTGCAGTGTTTCTGTGTAGAGCTCTCCTGCAGAGACCTGTTTGTTTATCACTTGCTCTTTTTCTTGCAGACATAGACACCCCTAGACAGGAATGAAGATTCACAATCTATCCGTTTTGTTCATTTAAAGAACAGTGACCTCTAATGCATGACTTTAAAACAGTTCTAGTTAAAACCAAATTATGAAAACATTGAGTTTCAAAATGTAGACTTACTCCTTTTAAAATCAATTATTAATAAGTATGGAATTTACTTCATTGTTTCTAACTTTTATATTTAATCTGCCAATTTTCAAGTAGTGTTTCTGCATAAATTCTTATTTTTATTGAGATATGTGCACACAGAGAGATATTTTTAATTGTGCCTGAAACTAATGTCATCTTACCTAAGCTCAAGATGTTCCCGATAATGTCATTTATATTAGTTTCCCTTTTTAAAAAAATTATATTTTTTATGAAATAAAACATACTCTTAATAATCCAAAGTTATAAATTAATGGAGTAAAAAAATAGTGTTTCTGCTTTGTTGTAGGTAAACTTTGCTGTGTGTGTTTCTAAAAACTAATACAAAACTTGAATTGTTACAGTCAAATAATTTCCCATATGACTCACATAATAGTTTCGAAAAAATTTTACCTTTATTTCTGAACTTTTGGTTCTTGGTAATTGAATTCAATTCTGTCATATATTCTGTGTCTTTCTTTAATTAATAATTATTAGATAATTAAAATACTTAACCAAAATCTACCTATCTTTAGCATATGAGTTCATAAGTCTTAGTTGTTGCTCAATGAAATTTTCTAATTTTATACCACATAATGCCATAAAATACAATGCAGACATCTAAAGCAGAATGGAATCCATGTGGTAGCTACAGTGAACATCTTGAATGTTGGTGCATATTCTATTTTTGCTACATCTTCCAATCACCATGTGTCTGGTTCTGGAAGATGACACTCCTGGTTTTGTTGCTCCCCACGAATGCCTGAGAATAGTGTGTGATTTGCAGTATCCATACAACTCTGGTGAATTAGTATTAGATACCTTTGGCTGATGGGCAGCATGCTCTTATTTTTTCCTCACTATCTGGGTTGTCCTCCCTTTTACTCCCATGCCACCCCATACCTTCCATATCTAGCATAGAATGATCTTCAGTACAGTTGCTAGCAGGTCTGGTGACAATGCCTCAAGTGGAACTAAGCATTGTCTATCTGCCACCTCCTTAACCTCACTCTCCTGCCTTCTCCATCACTTACATTCCTCCAAGCCTGTGAAACCACTCTACTGTACCTGTCACTGTTCTGACATTAAAATTAAAATGACTGAAATCCTGACAAGTACCCCAAATTATTTTTTCTTTGTCATAGGTTAGCATATAAGTATACTATATGCTAAAATTTATGCTATATGTTTAAAATTTAGTGCAATTTTATTGATAGTGTCCTAATTTTATTGATAGTATCCTAAGTTAACTTTTTAAATCAACTTGTCTGATGCCAGAGTTCAGAGGGACACCTACGGTCAGTTGAAAGGCAAGAAGAGACAAGGTACAGGAAAGTTGCTCTTTAGATAATGTGGTAGACTAGGAGGAACATTAATATGGTTTGCTTATATAATCTGACTGTGTAAATCTGAATCTATGTTACATTAAGGTTGCAAATTTGAGCGTTTGTATTAGGAAGTTAAAATTTTAAGTGTCTCCAAAACAATTTTTACTCATTGCATATGTTCTATTTTAGAAAACTCTAATGATTGTGCTTTGATTTAAATGCAATAAAATCCTCAGATAGTTAAAAATCCAAGCTTTCTCTTCAAGAAGAAGTTAATGTCACTATAAGATTTTTAACTTTTATAATTTTTATTATTTCCAACTTTAAATTTGTAGCCTTAATTGTTATTTTAAAGAGTAGGCCTTTCACTTTCTACAACTTTCTGTGAAAGTGACTTTCACTTTCTATTTTTTAATTTTTTAAACTGTTGTATTTTTTTTTCTTTTATTGGAAGCATTTTAATTTTATAAGATGAGACAAAGGACTGGGCACAATAACTTAATGTGAAAGCATAGAAAAGATTACAAGCAACTAACCAAACTCACTAAAGTTGGGCTTGTTGTTTGTAGAGAACGTTTATATGATTATAAGGGTCAATACTTTCTCATTTTTAAAGCTATTACCAGTTAGTTCACTATAAGGGCATATAGTGTTTTGATACAAATCAATCTAGTAGCAGTAAGAACCATATTTACCACAACATCCCAGATATTTTAGAATGATGCAGATGCAGAATGTATATGTAGAATTTATATGTATGTATAGGTATAAATTCAGATATTTTCTTGTTCAATTTGAGAGGTAAATTTGGTATCAGTAGAAAAAATGTTTTTGAAAAATTTAAACCCTGGAAATATATTTATGGCATGGAGTCAGATGTTTCAGGGAGAGAAGAACAAATCAAAAAGCTCTGCAAGTAAGCTCGTATGGAATACTTAAGGCTTGTGGTTAAAAAAAATATATGTATATGGCTGTCAATGTCTTAGGCTTATGATAGCAGCAGCTTAATCATAATAATTCTTTTGTCACATGGGTTATATCCATATTGGAGAGAATTAACTCAGGTGAAATTAACTTCTACACTATTTGGTTTTATAATATTTAGAGGGATCACAACTGACTGATGTCCCTTTGAAGTACCGTTCTTCATAAATCTCTTTTTTCAGAATGGGACAGCCAAATGTGACATCCCTTGGATGTGAGATTTAGAACTAGAAACTATTCTTTACACATTATTAGGGAAGAAAATGAGTTACTTGGCAGTTAGCAATATTCTATTTTGTTTTGTTTTGTTTTGTTTTTAGAGACAGGGTCTCATTATGTTGACCAGGCTGGCCTTAAGCTCCTGGGCTCAATCTATGCTCCCACCTCAGCCTCCCCAAGTAGCTGGGACTACAGGCATGTGCCACCACACCTGGCAATGTTTATTCTGATAAATAAATTTATGAGCTCAAAAATGTAACTCTAAAACCGTATCTCTGACCTTATATATTATCATCAGAAATTTAGGTAGCTGTTTAGTTCTCTTTTTCTTTGTAGAACGTAGATATGAGGCATGGTTTCATTGAAGTTCAGTTGTATATACATGTAGCTATCTTGATGTTGCCAAATAAAGCTCTATATTTCTGCTTGGTTTATTGGGGAAGCTGCTAAATGTAGTGCATCCCAACCCATTTTACCCCGTTCTACTTTAAAAAGAGGTTGGCTTCTTGTTTGGATGCAAGGACCAGATCACTCCCCCAGGTTCCTCCACAGTAAGGGAGGTCTATTTAAAGCCACCCATGGCACTAACAGAGACTGGACTCCTATGAGTTCAGATACATAACTGGGCCTCACGGGTGGGACAGTATGTAGTCTAGGAATTGGAAGGATCCATTCCATCTCAAAGAGCTGAAGCATCGTGTTGCCCTCTCAGCCGCGAGAGTAAGGTGATGCTCCTGTCGGTTATAGTTCCTGAGTTCCTCTGTCTTTGATTCTTTGCCTGTTAGCCAGCTAGCTCACCCTCTCCTTTATGCCCCCGTTTTTTATCCTGTTCATGCCTTCTCACAGACAGCTTTTCTTACCTACAGCTTTGAGCTCGTCCTTGCCTCCTTTCTGTTTCTTTTTCACTTTCCCTTCCCATCACCAACTTTCTGGTCTTTTTTCTGTTTCTCCTTAGAGTCCAGTGGTGGGGAGAAACTTGTCAGTCCAGTCCTTTGCCATTTTTCCTGTTGGAGAAAGACTCGTCAGCTTTTGGCTGGCTCACAGATTGGCTTTCCTTGGGTCAGGACCTGCCCTTTTCCCTGCCAGCTTCAGAAGCTTAACAGAGTGCAAGTGTGCAGTGGTGGTAAATAAATAGTAAGGAACACAGAGCAGTCCTAGAGGTGTGCCTCGATCTGCTGATGAGAAAATCCAATGCTGTCATCCAGCCCAGGTCTCAGTGGAATGGACCTCTCTGTTCAGTAGGATCCCCCTCCTGCTGCGTGGTTCATGGCATGTTTCTGTTTGATGCTTTTCCATCTGTAGGATTCTAATTCTGTATTTATTTGGTTTTTTGGGTTCTTTTATTTTTTGAGACAGAGTCTCGCTCTGTCACCCAGGCTGGAGTGCAGTGGCGTGACCCCAACTCTCTGCAGCCTCTGCCTGCCAGGCCGAGGGAGATCCTCCCACCTCAGCCTCCCACGCAGCTGGGGCTATAGGCATGCACCACCATGCCAGCTAATTTTTGTATTTTTGGTAGAGACAGGGTTTCATCGTGTTGCCCAGGCTGGTCTTGAACACCTGAGCTCAAGCAATCTATTTGCCTTGGCCTCCCAAAGTGCTGGGATTACAGGTGTCAGCCACCATGGCCGGCCTTCTCATTTGTTTTTTTATAAGGAAGCTATCTCTTCTTCCCTACCCAACTAAGGGTATTCTTTTCCCTTTCGTCACTTTGCTCATGTCCTATATTCCTTCAACTTCATTAATGAATCCATTTAGAAGCAGTGAAGAAGGCGAGTCAGAAAGCTAAAAAGAAAATACCTACAGGAATACTCAGAGCGATCTGAGTATTTTCTTTAGTTTGTTAGCTCTTTGGAGCTTTGAAACTGGAAAGACCCAGGGAGTGGTGTGAAGAAAGAGACTGAGCAGTAAGAAACAGGAACAGTGAGCTAAGGGAGATGGAGTAGTGGGGACAAATTCTGGCACATTCTGTCCACACTCTGGGTAGACAGAGGAGGGAGGATGGAGCACCCACAGTGGGGGTATGTTGGTGACAGCGTTTTCCCACCAACCAGTGTAACAAGTGGCTGATTTGGGGGAAAGATGAGCTTAACAAATGAGAGAATGTGTTTATTATTTGACGTAGGTGGGTTATTTGCTTCATTTTTCAAATCAGTATATATAATCAAGAATATTCAGCATGTTTGAATAGACAGAGCTGGAACTCTTTCATTAACATCTCTGGCACCTTTAGTTTTAGCCCTGAACATTTTATCTTAAAATTAAACATTACCAAATGCCTTAGTTTATTTCATTTATTAAATTTATATTCTTATTTGTTATTTATATCAGCTTCCAATCAGAAGACTATACAACCTCCTAGGGTAAGTTAAAGTTTATTAAATGAATTGTGAATGATCATTTGAGGGATTAGACTGAGGAAATTGGTAATTGATATATTTTGCTATCTGTTTAGTGTCACATCAAATTAAGAGAAGTTTGAAGTCATTGCATGACCTTTGCATGAATGGGCCCAGTTCTATTTTAAAACCTGTGTTTGGTCATTTTAGTATCAATGGGATGGAATACATGGTTTCTTAAGATTGTACTGACTTCTCACACCCAGAACTGCAAAGTAGGAATAATGGCTATATTATCTCTGCAATCAGAAGGAAGCTGATTCCAATATATCGCCTCACCTCTTGGATTCATTGGATATGCATACACAGAATGACAATTTCAGGCTTAAAAATGAGGAGAAATTCATACTAAATTGACATCATTAAAAATGATAATTATAAAAACAAATGTAAATATTGCTGAAAACATCTATTCGGAGTTCTGATTCGATCCCCTCCCGTACAAATTTTTTACACATTTTTTCCCTTAAAACTGTGCTTAAGGTTTCATTGTACCTTAGATACCTTATTAAGCCATCTGAGAAAATTCCAAGAAAGGAGTAATTTTAGGAGGGCATAAATGAAGAGAAAAGCATGTTTATAAACATAGACTTATCACGGTGACAGGCCCAACGGCTATTTTGTGGAGATAAGCTCTGGAAAGGATTATATTGTACTTAGCTTCCTTTTACGGAGTGATGATAGATTTATCTGGAATGCCAAAGAGAGTCTTCTGTCTGTGGCCGGAGGTAGAGGTCACATATGCTTCTAAGTCTGACAAGCCTCAGTGTGCTTAAAGGGCAGGTGGGGCGGGTATGTGTGTCGACCACAGGAGTATATTCTAGAAAGATTGGTGCCATAGCTACGTTGGTCACAAGAGGCCAGCAACTTAACCGGACCTGTAAATCCTAACACGTTTTCTTTCCTGGTTACTGAGCGCAATTTGCGATACTTAAAGATGATTCTGTTTTGCTTCCACCTCTTCACTGTATTATTTATTCTGTTGTTGCTATTTATGCTTGCACTTTAATATTTTTAGAAGTTAGAATTTCTTGAGCTGAGAGTGGTGAAGTGGGAAATTCTGTTGAGAAAAATAATATTAAGAGAACAATGCAATTATTACTAAACTATTAACCAGACTTGGCAAGCTTTGCTTTAACATTTATAGCCTTATTTCATGTTTTTTTTTTTTTTTTTTGGACTGTAGGATTTACTGCTTACTACATAGTTTAAATATTAGCATATATAAGTTTTACTATAAAAGGACATGACAAATTATATTTTTATGTAAATATATTTTAAATATTTTTCAGAAAGCTGTAGAGGAACCCCTTAATGGTATGTGGTTATTTCACTCTTAATCCCTTACCAGATCATAATTTGAACTGGCCCGCAAAACTGTAGAATGCCCCGTCTATGCCTTAGGAAGAATATAGAGTTTTTTTCCTCTTTTCCTCTTGCCTTGGCATCTCTACTCTTGATTATTCATCAAGAATTATTGGCTGGGCACTGTGGCTCACACCTGTAATCCCAGCACCTTGGGAGGCCGAGGCAAGCAGATCATGAGGTCAAGAGATTGAGACCATCCTGGCCAACATGTTGAAACCCTGTCTCTACTGAAAATACAAAAATTAGCTGGGCGTGGTGGTGCGTGCCTGTATTCCCAGCTACTCGGGAGGCCGAGGCAGGAGAATTGCTTGAACCCAGAATGTGGAGGTTGCAGTGAGTCGAGATCGTGCCACTGCACTCCAGCCTGGCGACAGAGCAAGACTCCATCTCAAAAAAAAAAAAAGAATTATGAATATTTTATAATATTCTCACCTGTGGGAAAAATGCACATTCTGTGTCTAAGTAGTTGCTTACCTTAGCCAAGTGCTATATGGGCAAGGAGATCGTTGCCTTTTGGTACTGGCTCAGATGAAGTGTGACACCCCCTAGTAGAGAAGGATCCCAATTACTTCCAATTTCTGATTTACACGTTTTAGAAAGATACACGCTGTTGCCACAGAGTGAGACCAAAACATCTCATTTCCTTTCTTTGTAAACCTAGATCTGATTTCCCAGCTAAGTCTGTTTCCTTTGTGAATGCTGTGGGTATGATCCACAAAAAGGCTACATAATAAAATGATAGCTTTACAATTAATTTGGCTGTAGAGTTGTAGACTAGTTAGCATATCATGGCATATTTGTTGATTTAGAAATGATTTCCAATTGTGGAACCTTACTAACTGCCTGCTTGGCTTGTTACTAATCCCTAGCATTCAAAGAATCAAAAGGAATGATGAATGATGGTAAGTATAAACTGCACTTAATAATTATAGATCAGTTAAAACACGGACATTGAAAAACAAAAAAGCTTCTTGAAAATGTGGCTCTTTTTTAGTAAAAGGGACACTGTCAGATAATAAAGGTTCACATTTCTTGATGTATGTAACTTAAATCTACTTCGCTAAAAATTGCAAAACTACTACTATAAAAGCTGTAGGGTGTCACGAATCAGACTCCAGTCATATGGCTCTCAGCAAAGAGAAATTACCACTTTTTGTAAAACGTTTTTCAGATTCAGTGTCTGGTGACTGTAAACTGCCTTTTATAAGGCACATAAATAATCTGCCACAGATCTTTATCATTTTGACAAAGTTTCTTTTTTGCTTGTGTTGGTGATTTTGTTGCTTTTAACCCATGGGGACTTAACATCTCTGCTTTTCCAATCAGGAGCTTGGTTCTAACCTTTTGGGAGATGATTAAAGAGCGAGAGAGAGAGAAAGAGAGATGTTTTGTCCTGAGCTTTTGCTGCTGATGCTGCTGCTTTTTTTTTTTTTTTTTAAGGACTCTGGGCTAATAACTTCTAATCTTTATAGAATATTTCAAAGATATATATTTGTTCTTAAAGATACATAGGTTTGAGATATTGAGTGCTACAAGCGTTCATTTTGGTTTTACCTTAACATATTATGATTCCTCAGTTTTGTTGGCATTTAGTATCAAAAACATCTTCTTACCTTTGATATTTATAATCACTCCTCGGTCATGTAAATAGTTTGCTTTATATTTTACTGTTTTAAAGTCTGTGATGTTACCTGCCCACTTCTGTAGCAAAGTGCAGCATTTAACTCAGGAAGCTATATTCCCCCAAGTACCATTAATATTTGCATAAGATTAAAAACACTTCATGCATTGGTGAACAAAGTTTAAAACCATGTATATTCAAAATGGAATCACAGAATGATCCTACTTTTGTACGTTTGTGTCACAGCCTTTAAAAGCATGTTTTGTTATGTAAGCCATTACCCTCCTAAAAAAGACTTCAAGGAATAAATTCACAGGAATAAACTAAAAGATATTAAAAAAACAAAAAACAACTGGTACCAGGAATTGTGGCATGGTTTGTTCCAGTAACTGTGGCGTGGCATGGTTTGTTCCAGTAACTGTGGCATGGTTTGTTAATGTTTACAGTCTGATGTCCTTTTTTTTTTTTTTTTTTTTTTCTATGTCCTTTCCTTTTCCTTGGTGGTGTCATTGTTCTGTAGTTGTATGAAGAAACTAAACTTTTCTCCATTTTCAGGAAAGCAATCTAAGAATCTTGAGTGCCTCTTCCTTTGTTAATTTCTCTTAAGATGTGACTTTTTTAAACTACTGCATCAGGAAATATTGTAAATCAGTTTTGCCTTGAATATTTGTGATGAAATCTACGATGATCTTCAAGATTCCCTTAATTTTGCTAATATTCACCTGATCAGCATTTGTTTTTAAAATGTCTGTCTGGCGGGTGCTTCCCACTGACAGCTGCTCAGTGCTCACAGTGTGTCTGCCTTGTCAATGAATGAGGTTCAAGGTGCTTCCCAGGGATCAGAGTCAGTACCGTTTTTCTCTTTCATCTACAGCTGATCAGATGTTTATTTTACTTACATTAACTGAATGGTGGAGATCCAAAGTGAATATTATAGAATATTATTCTAGGATCAATGTCTTTTGCTTTGAAAAATCAACATCTCTTGGCTTTTCCTCAGCCAACCGAGCAAACAGAGATAATCAGACTGTGTTGACTTTTCACTTTGATTTGGCATTGGCCTTTTTCTTACTGAAATTAAAAAGGCTAATGATCCGCCTGGTTTCTGTCTCTGACCTTTGCAGATGTATTTTCTTAATTTTTAGATACTATATATCTGAAACTATTTTTTAATGCATCAACTTTTTAATGGCTAGAAAATAGACACGAATAGTGATTATATGTTCATTTTTCAATTTTCCAGAATAACTGAAGTGAAGTGATGGACTCCGATTTGGAGAGTAGTAAGACGTGAAAGGAATACACTTGTGTTTAAGCACCATGGCCTTGATGATTCACTGTTGGGGAGAAGAAACAAGAAAAGTAACTGGTTGTCACCTATGAGACCCTTACGTGATTGTTAGTTAAGTTTTTATTCAAAGCAGCTGTAATTTAGTTAATAAAATAATTATGATCTTTGTTGTTTGCCCAATTGAGATCCAGTTTTTTGTTGTTATTTTTCATCAATTAGGGGCAAAAGTAAAATGGACAATTTCCAAGAATGATGCCTTTCAGATCCTAGGGCCTCTGGTCTCTAGGTAACCAGTTTAAATTGGTTCAGGGTGATAACTACTTAGCACTGCCCTGGTGATTACCCAGAGATAGCTATGAAAACCAGTGGCTTCCATCAAACCTTTGCCAACTCAGGTTCACAGCAGCTTTGGGCAGTTATGGCAGTATGGCACTAGCCGAGATGTGTCCGCCACTTCTGGGTCAAGGGAATAATAAATTAAGTACAGGCAGGAATTTGGTTGGGAGCATCTTGTATGCCATCTCTATATGATGTGATATTGATGGAGATAGTGGTCCTCATTCTTGGGGGTTGCCATTCCCACATTTCCCCTTCAACAAACAGTGTAACAGGTCCTTCCCAGATTTAGGGTACTTTTATTGATGGATATGTTTTCCTTTTATTCACATAACCCCTTGAAACTCTGTCTTGTCCTCCTGTTACCTGCTTCTGCTGTACAAGATGTAGCACCTTTTCTCCTCTTTGAACATGGTCTAGTGACACGGTAGCACCAGTTGCAGGAAGGAGCCAGACGTGTTCTCAGAGCACTTCGTTCACACTTTTCAGCAAAAATAGCTATGGTTGTAACATATGTATTCCCTTCCTCTGATTTGAAGGCAAAAATCTACAGTGTTTCTTCACTTCTTTTCTGATCTGGGGCATGAAAAAGCAAGATTGAAATTTGAACTATGAGTCTCCTGCATGGCAACAAAATGTGTGTCACCATCAGGCCAATGGGCCAGCCCTTGAATGGGGGTTTATTACTGTTGTATCTATGTTGCATGATAAACATTCATCACCTTCCTCCTGTAGTCCTGCCTCGTACTCCCCTTCCCCTATGATTGAAAAGTAAACAAAACCCACATTTCCTATCCTGGTTAGAAGAAAATTAACGTTCTGACAGTTGTGATCGCCTGGAGTACTTTTAGACTTTTAGCACTCGTTTTTTTACCTGTTTGTGGGTGTGTGTTTGTATGTGCATATGTATGAGAAGGGCACATGCATCTTCTGTATGGACAAAGGTGGGGTACCTACAGGAGAGCAAAGGTTAATTTTGTGCTTTTAGTAAAAACATTTAAATACAAAGTTCTTTATTGGGTGGAATTATATTTGATGCAAATATTTGATCACTTAAAACTTTTAAAACTTCTAGGTAATTCGCCACGCTTTTTGACTGCTCACCAATACCCTGTAAAAATACGTAATTCTTCCTGTTTGTGTAATGAGATATTCATATTTGTAGTTGCATTAATAATAGTTATTTCTTAGTCCATCAGATGTTCCCGTGTGCCTCTTTTATGCCAAATTAATGGTCATATTTCATGTTGGGACCAAGTAGTTTGCCGATGGCAAACCTAAATTTATGACCTGCTGAAGCCTCTCGGAAAACTGAACATACTAGCAAGACAGCGCTTCTTGAAAAAAAGAAATGTATACACAAATATATACGTATATCTATATATACGTATATCTATACACACATGTATATTATTCCCTGATTGTGTAACTGTCCAAAATAATAACATATATAGAGGGAGCTGTATTCCTTTATACAAATCCGATGGCTCCTGCAGCACTTTTTCCTTCTGAAAATATTTACACTTTGCTAACATAGTTTGTTACTTTAAAAATCAGTTTTGATGAAACGAGGGAAAAGCAGATGGACTTGAAAAACATCCAAACTCCTATTAGGAAACGTATGAAAATCTTTATAGTAAAATCTTTTATAAACTAAAGTTGTACCTTTTATTATGTAGTAAACTCTCATTTATTTGGGGTTCACTCTTGGATCTCATCCATCCATTGTGTTCTCTTTAATGCTGCCTGCCTTTTGAGGCATTCACTGCCCTAGACAATGCCATCAGAGGTAGTGGGGGAAATGCCAGATGAAACCAACTCTTGCTCTAACTAGTTGTCAGCTTCTCTGGATAAGGGACCACAGCAGCAGGAGTCCTCCTGCTTGGGCATCATTGGGCCAGTTCCTTCTCTTTAAATCAGATTTGTAATGGCTCCCAAATTCCATCGCATTACATTTAAATTGCAGACAATGTTTTGCACATTATGTATCTGTTTTGTCCCATAATATGCTTTTTACTCCCTGATCCCAGTTTCTGCTGTCGACTCTTCCATTCAGTTTTATTTATTGTCTGTTCTCACAGTGACACCATTTGTCTTTTTCTGCAACAACCTTTCCAGCTGCTTTTGCCAAATTCTATTTGTCTTCTCCTTCAAAACATTCTTCTCCAGCCTTGCAGCCCCTTCCCCCAGCTCTCCTTTGCAGTCTCTCTCCATCTGTGTAGCTGCTCTTTTATCTCTTAACTTACCATTCCTACAGTACTTTATGCATCTTTGCTTAGTTCTATTAGTTTTTTGGTCTTGCTCCTCTCCCTTGATTTTAAAATTCCTTCTATAGCTAGAGCTTTTCTTTCTTCCATTCTCTCTTCCTGCAGTGTTTTGCATACATCAGAAGCTAGGTACATAAGTTAAATGATTGAGAGTTGGCTGTATTTAGATTTATCACTTTTTAATAGGATGAGCTTGAGAGTTTTCTTGTCTTTTTTTTTTTTTTTTTTTTTTTTTTTTGACGAATTTCACATGCTCTAAAAACCTTCAGAGGTGATTATTTTTCTCCTGGAAACTCCAGGTCCATTCTGTTTAAATCCCTAAGAATGTCAGAATTAAAATAACGGTCTTTCCCATAATTGGAAATATTTCTTTTTTCCGGATGCTGTAGTCAATTTAGTAAGTGACCACCAAATTGTTATTTGCACTAACAAAGCTCAAAACACGATAAGTTTACTCCTCCATCTCAATAATAAAAATTAAGCTGTAATCAACCTTCTAGGTTTCTCTTGTCTTAAAATGGTATTCAAAAAGGGGGATCTGTGGTGTGTGTGTGGAAACACATACTCCTTAATTTACCTGTTGTTGGAAGCTGGAGAAATGATTGTCGGGCAACCGTTTATCTTTTATTGTATTTTATTTGGTTGAGGGATTTTTTTATAAACAGTTTTACTTGTGTCATATTTTAAAATTACTAACTGCCATCACCTGCTGGGGGTCCTTTGTTAAGTCATTTTCAGTGACTAATAGGGATAATCCAGGTAACTTTGAAGAGATGAGCAGTGAGTGACCAGGAAGTTTTTCTGCCTTTAACTTTGACAGTTCTTAATTATGATCATCGAAAACCAGCTTTCTCATAAATTTCTCTTTTTGAAAAAAAGAAAGCATTTGTACTAAGCTCCTCTGTAAGACAACATCTTAAATCTTAAAAGTGTTGTTACCATGGCTGGTGAGAGAAGAAAACATTTTGTTTTTATTAAATGGAGCATTATTTACAAAAAGCCATTGTTGACAATTAGATCCCACATCGTATAAATATCTATTAACCATTCTAAATAAAGAGAACTCCAGTGTTGCTATGTGCAAGATCCTCTCTAGAGAGCTTTTTTGCATAGCAATTAAAGGTGTGCTATTTGTCAGTAGCCATTTTTTTGCAGTGATTTGAAGACCAAAGTTGTTTAACAGCTGTGTTACCGTTAAAGGTTTTTTTTTTTTATATGTATTAAATCAATTTATCACTGTTTGAAGCTTTGAATATCTGCAATCTTTGCCAAGGTACTTTTTTATTTAAAAAAAACATAACTTTGTAAATATTACCCTGTAATATTATATATACTTAATAAAACATTTTAAGCTATTTTGTTGGGCTATTTCTATTGCTGCTACAGCAGACCACAAGCACATTTCTGAAAATTTTAATTTATTAATGTATTTTTAAGTTGCTTATATTCTAGGTAACAATGTAAAGAATGATTTAAAATATTAATTATGGATTTTTTGAGTATAATATCCAATAAGCTTTTAATTAGAGCAGAGTTTTAATTAAAAGTTTTAAACCAGTCCAATGTGTTTCATAATTATTTTTTAATTTTCTCCATGGCGCAGTGAAAACATCACATGAGAAAGCAGGAGACCTGGGTGCTAGTCCTGGCTACACTACCGGCTAGCAGAGGACCTGGGAAAGCTACTTCCCTGGATCTCAGTGTCTGTCTCTACCTGTAGAATGAGATAAGTCTCTTCAAGACTGAAATGTATGGTTCTCCATTTTAATTATCAGTTAGGACTGTTTTGATTACAAGTGAAAGAAAACTTAAATCTAAGAAAAATGGGATCTGCTGGCTAACGTAACCTGAAAATTCAGACATGCAACTGGATCCTGGGCCTCTGAAAAGTGTGATAAGGACACGATGTCTTGCCAGCTCTCAGCTTTACTGTCCTTCATGTGGCTTTACTCTCCCAGGTTTCCTGTGATGGCAAATGGCCAGCGGCAGTCCCAAACCCATTTTCTCCCAGGTTCAGGGAGAGTAGAGGGGTGAAAAAGAGCACATGTCTCTCTCTCTTAATAGTCCTGTCCACCCTGGGTTGCACCTCACCTCAGTGCTCTGACTGAGTCATGTGCCATGCCTCCTTCAGTCACTGAGGCCAAGCGTCTCTGGTGCTCTGATCGGGCCTGGCTGACTCCTGAGTCTAGACTGGAGTGGAGGTTCTGGCCTCCATTGGAGCACATGTACCTGGCTGGAGGTGCCAGGCGGAGGGAAGTTCACCTGAAGCAAACTCGGGGGGTCTTTCCAGATGATGAGATTTGATTTGAGGCATAGTATTCCTAGTCAACGCTTCATTCCTTCAGGTCTGTACTCTATGATTCTGCATTATATGTGTGATTGTAGACCATTTGAACAGAAAGTAATATTTGCAGCAAAATACCGTCTCATTCCTTACCTCATAGGCAATTTAAATTTTATGCACTTATGAGAACTTTTCACTCTCAGCAGGGGTAACTAATGGAGTTCAGAAAGCATTTAATGGCCTGCCTCCTGCACGGAAAGCTGCTCTGTGCAGCACACAACTGTACTCAACTTGATTGAACTCCCACGGAGGGGTAGGCTTCCAAACGCAACTGAATTTCATTTTGGTGCAGCACCTGTCCACCTCAAGGCCTTAGCTTTGATAGCTTTAGAAAATAATGGCTACGGTAACACTATGCAGGTAAGACATGATTTTACCGGTGGCTCAGAGATTTAAGCACAATTGGCAGTGTTTGGTGTTAGAAGTAATCTTTATTTTTTGTAAGCTTCACACTAAGTACCCATTCACCAAATCAGAGGGAAATGAAGTATTTACTCCTAAGTTAGGGATAATTGGCCTGGTTATTTTATGTATCTATGACTACATAGAACAGTGGGGCTAATGATTGGAACTCTATGTACTTAGCAAGTATTTAATCACTTGAATAGCAGGCAGCAACTTTTCAGCTCTGATGATAGCCAGTTGTGAAAGACTAGGCATATTTTCCAAATCTGGATGATGAGAAATGCTTGGTAAGAAGTCCAGTTTGGAGAGAAGTGATTTGTAAATCTAAAGACGGCAGTCTTATGTCAGTTTTGAAGCCAGACTGCAAGACTGCTACCATTCCTCACTTAATGGACAGGCTTTCTGGAAGCCTCTACTGAAAATAATCTTATCTGATCGTAGGCCTCCCCTAATAAACAGCAAAACTATAATGTTGCTTCCTACTTTTCTCTGGGTTGCCTAAGAAATTCTTCAAGATTAACAGCCTGTAAGTGGTTTGACTTTCTAAACAAATGGATTATTTAAAAAATTTAAACGTATTGTTTATAACACAAGCCGGACACTGCCTCACTGCCTCACCCAGCACTTAGAGAGGCTGAGGCAGGTGGATTGCTTGAGGCCAGGAATTTGAGACCAGCCTGGGCAACATGGCAAAATCCTGTCTCTACAAAAAATACAAAAGATAGCTGGGGGTGCTGGTGGGCACCTGTAGTCTCAGTTACTTGAGAGGCTGAGGTGGAAGGATCACTTGAGCCCTGGATAGAGGCTGCAGGAAGCCATGATCACACCACTGCACTCCAGCCTGGGAGACAGAGCGAGACCCTGTCTCAAAGAATAATAATAATAATTAAAATAACACAGCATGGAATATGTCTTTTGTGGAGCTCTCTAATTTTTACTCATTTTTATTAAAAGTACTGTTTGTGAAGGGTGTTGTGGTTAAGCTGCACTGTGGGCAGAGTGAACCCCTGTGTCTCTACCAATCATCATATATGTCACAGATTCTGTGAGGAAATATGTCTCTGGCATGCTAACTGGGAACAACTAGACCCTTTGCTCTCCCTACCATTGCAGCCTCCTCCCCCAGCAGTTGCAGGACTAGCGGCCCCACCATATGGGATGAGAGCCCTGTGTCGGCTGCCTTCAGCCCCTGCCTCCCAGGCAGCTCATTCTAGGAATGCTCCGTATACTCTGCAGAGTTTTCATCCACAGCTCAACCTAATGTTTTTGGAATGTGATGTTTATAAGTGTCACTTGGGCAAGTTGTATATATTTGGTAACCCGAATAAACCTTTATTGCAATACTATCAAGTATTCACTTCTCACAATTGAATTGGTTAGGTACATATCTTAGATTTTTAAATTTGATTATCATGAATTCAGTAGAGCCCACATCTCTTCCTGTCTTTAGCTATATGCCTAGCTATCAGTGGCAGTGGGAATTGTCTGCTAACAACTATTACTACAGGGAACAGAAAAGATTACCATGGATCCTGTGTGAGAATATGTTTGAAAGCATCCACAAAAATCAGTTTTTCTCATTTCTGCTCAAGGAAAGTGGTCAGAAAATTACAGAACCTTTCTGCTTTAAGCTGATGATGATAGAAGATGGGGCATTTATTAATTGCCTAAAAGAATGATCCTTGAAGTTATATCGAAATTTTTTTTTTTAGTTTTTTTCAAAAACACTCTAGTAAAATTAATTTTTTTTTTTTTTTTTTTTTGAGACAAAGTCTCACTCTTGTCCCCCAGGCTGGAGTGCAATGGCAGGATCTCAGCTCACTGCAACCTCTGCCTCCCAGGTTCAAGAGATTCTCCTGCCTCAGCCTCCCGAGTAGGTGGGATCACAGGTGCCCGCCACCACCCCCGGTTAATTTTTGCGTTTTTAGTAGAGACACGGTTTCACCATGTTGGCCAGGCTGGTCTCGAACTCCTGACCTCAGGTGATCCCCCTGCCTGGGCCTTCCAAAGCGCTGGGATTACAGGCGTAAGTCACCGCACCCAGCCGAGTAAAATTAAATATTCTTGTATTATTTTTATGTCTCTGGAAAGGTATTAAATTCGTTTTCCCGGAAAAAGCTTCGCTGAAGGGCTTGGCTGGACTAGTTTCCCATAGCTCATCCTTGGGCCTTCTGGGCAGAATCGCTTCTCTTTATTGTGTGGATAGATCAGACTCAGTACAGAGACCAACAGGCTTTCCGCCTTCTCCTCAGAAGCCACTGGGATTCTCCAGAGTAGTCATAAGGTGACAGGCCCCAGAACAGATGTTTCGTGTGTGCCAGAGCCTCCAGGGAGGCCACTCCGTTGCTGTAACAGTGCTAATGAGGCCAGGTTGCCAGTGGGTCCTCACCTGACCCAGTTACTTATTTATATGACTCCATCTTACTCTTCAAGGCTTGAAAGTGCCCTCTTTGGGCCAGGTGTCTTCACAGGGAGAAAAGCGGCGTTCCACGGTCACAGCCAGGTGAGTGCACTCGGCCGTCGGTATGGGCGTCCAAGGAGCGCAGGGCCATGGAGGGTAAAACGCTGTCTGCAAAACCTCGCCTCTAACTGCCTTGCTCAAAGCAACCCGCCGCAGAGGTCGAGAGTGTCATTTACTCATAGAAAGAACAGTTCTTTCTCCCCCACCCCTGAGAAGCAAAGCCACCATAATGATTTTCACTATCTAAGGAAATTTTTTTTTTTTCTTTTTTCCCAAGACGGAGTCTCGCTTTGTCACCCAGGCTGGAGTGCAGTGGCCGGATCTCTGCTCACTGCAAGCTCCGCCTCCCGGGTTCCCGCCATTCTCCTGCCTCAGCCTCCCGAGTAGCTGGGACCAGGCGGTCCGCCACCTCGCCTGGCTAATTATTTGTGTTTTTAATAGAGACAGTTTCGCCGTGTTAGCCAGGATGGTCTCGATCTCCTGACCTCGTGATCTACCCAGCTCAGCCTCCCAAAGTGCTGGGATTACGGGCGTGAGCCACCGCGCCCGGCGGAAAAAATTTTTTTAATCAAAAACGAAACGAAATTCCTGATTCAACACATTCCAAGGGCTGTCCAAATCAGCCTGGCAGTGACACCAGCACTGGTGGAAACCACATTTTATGAGTCTGGCTTTACTCGTCCTCCTGGGCATTTTTTATTCTTCAAACTGGAGATAAAAATAAGGGTTGGTCTCTCAAGGTTAGGAGGAGGAGAGCAGCATATGTTCTTCAAAAGACTCAATAAGATAATAGATTTTTTTAAAAGCTGTTGCTAGTGTAACTTACTTATAGTTTCAAAGGGCTTTTTAAAAATGAAATCTTTGCAAGCAATAGTAAAGAAATCCAGAACCCCCTGAGGAGATGGTTAGAGTCCTGTCAGGGATTTAAATCTAATTATTAGCCTGAAAGTAAAAAGGAGAAAGAACTGGCCAAGTGTCAGCCGGAAAACAATAATCGCCATGGTGGTGTTCAGCAGCCCAGTTATTAGTGCCTTCGAGGATAGTTCAGCACATTTATTCTTGCCCTTGAGAGACAGCCACAGAAGCGTCGATGTTTTCTGATAATTGCTTCTTTTTCCACGGAGTAGAAGTGCTTCCTGTGCTCCCAGGTTTCATCTCTTCTGAGCACCTGATGAAAGACATTGGCTGTTGGTGCAGGCGCTTAGAAGAGAGGCAGTGTGCACAGAGCTGAGTGCCCCAGCCTGCACTTCCCCACCTGTGTGACCTGGTGCACATAACCTGACTTCTCTGTGCCTCAATGTCTTCATTTGTAAAATGGAGATTAAATGTGAAGATTAAATTAGAGAAAGCATGTCAGGTGGGTAGCATGGTGCCTGGCTCAATGTAAGCTCTCAATACATGTAAGCTGTTTGTCTTTGTCCTCTTATTATACTTTAGCCAAGGTGAAAAAGCTTACCATGACACAGTCTAACAATGAACATAACATATGCTGGAATATGTACTTTCCTATGCTAGATTATTGCCAAAGAAGCAAATAGGACACAAAATGACTGAGAATATAAAATAATATAACAAGTGCAGCTAAGTTGCAGACATGTTCACTCCAAGCACAATATTCACGTTAGGCCACCCTCTGGTTCCCTTAGTGAAAGCAGAGGACAGAAAGTGACACTTGGCATTGGGTAATCCTATTTGCCCTTTCCTGGAATGCAAAGAAGGTGGAAGGAAAGGCGCCCGCTCCTGTAGCACACGAAGAGGCTTTCGGACCCGGCGCCTCCTGCCAACTCATTCGTTTATTTATTCATGTCAGTGACAGATTCTCAAGACCTCTGAAAATATGTTAAGAGCAGGCTCTCCAATCACACCAGAAAGAATATGATTAGGAACTTAGAGCTGTCTTCAGGCTAATAACCAGCAGAAACTAAATCCAAGTATTTGGGAGTGAAGATGGATGTTGAAAATATTGAGGCCTAGTAAATATTATTTAGCAAATGGAAGTATTTCAGTTGGGGGTTTTGATAAGGCTTAGGTTTATACTGTAATCAGCCTGCTCTCTTCTCTAAAATGATTAGAGTCCTTGTTCCATCAGTCCTCCTGAGTGGCTGTGGAACGCAGAAGAGGCAATTGGTGACATGCTGTGATTTGGAAGTGGCTTCTATTTACCTCTTCTCCACCTACTCATATGGCCACGGATGGTGCCCAGTTCAAGCAGGAATAAAACACCATGCAGGGCTAACTGGCCTAAGTCCTTCGAGTGGAGCACAGAAACTTGCTTTAAGAAAGCCTGATTAAAGGCTCCGAGTCCATTTGAAGGCATGGTTTTCTATTAAGCCTTTAATGCTACAGAAGTATATATTTTCCATATAGAGGGAACTAAACTGTCCTAATATGAAGGCATTTTAGCTCCTGACTCCCAACTTGGCCAGAGATGTGTGGTGAATCAATATGTCACATTCCATTAAAAGATGCTTCCCTGTTTGTGTTTGTTTGGTGTTTAGAAATGCAATAACTATACTAGAGTTCTTTGTTAGGCTGTCGTCTGCTTCTCAGGGAACAGAAAGTGATGCAAAGAGCCAATCTCAACACCGTAATTATATCAGAAAGCGTATGCTTGTGTCCTTCATTAGGAACATTGCCATTCTATGCTACCAAATGAAGAGGATCTTATTGACACCTCCCTCTTGCTTCTGCCTCCGAACCAATCCCTGCTTCCTTCCACCCAAAAATAAAAGGACACTCAGTTATGGCATTATCAATGAATTTTTAGTGGGTAGGATGTTCTGAGCAGTGAAAACTATAAATAAATTGGTTCTACACTGGAATTAGCTGTGGAACCGGAAAGATAAACACAGGACAACTAATTGCAGCCGCACGATGAACAAGAATGTTGTTCTAAGGAGAGGAAAAAGTCAACAGCATTAATGAAAATTAAGCAGTATCTCAGTGGTACTAGTAAATAAATATATGTCTATGTTTAATTAAAAGCAAGACCCAATTATGTCTCACTTCTTACCGAGCTACTTAAATCGAGACAGTCTAATGTCAAATGAGAAAAATCAACTCAGGACACTGTCGTCTGCATTTAATCAAGACTTCGTGTCTCACACAAGCTTTTAAGATGGGTAGCGGTAGGAGTGTAAGCAGGAGTCTCATGCAAACTTCCCATTGCCCTGCAGTGGACAGGCCTGTAGATCTCCAGTTGGAGTATAGAAATCTTCTAGAAGAATGTGACTGTAAAGCCACTTCTATAACTTACTCTGTGATTCTGATGAAAAGATACCATGTTGGGCTAATATAAGCAAAGCTTGTATCTAGAGCTATAGCTAAAAGTATCAGTGTGGTGTTATTTTTTTCTGGCAATAAAAGCAGTACATAAATGCTCAGCAAAACGTTGACTTAGGATTTTGCTTCTTTTCAACTAAATTTTAGTACACAGTAAATGTCAGATGTGCAGAAGTCAGATTAGGGGGCAGGGGTTGTTTCTACCTGCTTTGTCTAAATACCTTACCACAGTCAATTTCCTTAGTTGTTTTGTGTCTACCCCCATTAACTAAAAACCCAAGGTAAGATAATCTTGCTTGCTGAGTTTAATGACCATTCTCTCCTAGGTGAAGGGGATGGGGTAAGAGGCAGAAACCCCTCTCTCCAGAGAAATCTGAAGAGACAGTGTGCTTTGATGACCCCGGGGGTGCAGGAAGGAGCTGGGGCCCAAGCAGACAATGACTATGCCTGGCCCTGGAGTTGCATACTTGGCCGTTACTCTATCATTTCTTGTCTCACTTCCTCTCACTTGTCAGGAATATTGCCAGGATTGGTGAAAGAGACAAGTGAGATACCACGTCAAATAAAGCCAAATCCTTGAAAGAAAGATGTGATGGTCCACAAATCACGGTCATTTCTTATTTCACTAGTAATGATGCAGATGTCTTTCTTTTCTTTATCTCACAAGGTTTTTTTGCGTGTTTTTTTTTTTAATCTTTCATGAAAGGCTCATCATTTATTGACTCTCTTACCCTGGAAATAACATTATCAGAAGCTATTTGTTGAGCATTTATTCTGTGCTGGGCACTATGCAAGGCCTAAGAAGACAGTCAGGATCAGACACTGTCCCTCCAAGATGGGAGATATAAATTTAGTACATTTTTTACTTTCTCTGAACTTTGATCCCCTCATTTATTACATAGGACATTTTTTAAAATAGTGATACATACATTCTGGATTTTTTTTTTTTTTTTTTTCCTGAAACAGGGTACTGCTCTGTCACCAAGGCTGGAGTGTAATAGCATGATCATGACTCACTGCAGCCTTGATCTCCTGGGCTCAAGCAATCCTCCTGCCTCAGCCTCCCAAGTAGCTGGGACTACAGGCATGCACCAGTATACTGGCTAATTTTTTAAAAAACATTTTGTAGAGACATAGAGACTGGGTCTTACTATGTAGCCCATGCTGGCCTCAAACTCCTGGGCTCTAGCAATCCTCCTGCCTTGGCCTCCCAAACAGCTGGCATTACAGGTGTGAGCCACCATGCCTGGCCCTGGAAATATTTTGAAGACTACATAAAATAATGTATATAAAAGAGCCTAGTGGAATATAACTAGGAGCTCAACAAATGTTAAACTTTTTTTCCCCCAGTCATAAGCAGGAAAAGAAAAATATTAAATCCATACATTTCCCCATTTTTTAAGAGTTTTTTTTTTTTAAGGGTGGTGTTGGGAGAAACCTGAAACTTTTGATTAAAAAAAATAGCTACTTAGGATTAAATAGCAAATTGTATGTCAGAAATCACAGGACAAACAATTCTTTAAGCCAAGCTTTTTCTGTCAGGATACCTGCCAGAGGGGAGCAGACCCTTTGCTGGCAGTGAGAAAGGTGCTCGTTTGAATCAAGCAACAGGCCAATGAAAATTGGTGGAGAGCCATGGAAATGCCACTGCCAGGTCTGTCCCTCATGACCTGATAGGCACTTTGGACATGGGCGACTCCAGACCCTGGTGACAAAATAAGCAACAGACCCTTTTCCGGGTGGATCTCAGGTGAATTCTGCTCACAGCCAGAGGAAAACGAGTGTTTCCAATTCTTCCTCTCCCTTCCTCAACTTTTCCTTTGGCCTTACCTAGGTCCCCAGGCTTAGTAGTGAAGTCCCATCATTCAGTCAGTTCAAATCCCAACTAAACTCCAGAGATGGCTGGGAGGGGCTGAGTGTGCTTTGTAGAGGCAGAGGCCAAAAAGCACAGTGGATGAAGCATTGGGTGGTGGGGCGGGAAACACGGGATCTCACCCCTTAGCTGTTGCTGATGAACTGGGGACCCAGATAAGATGCTGTGGCTTCCTGCATCTCAGCTTGTTTGTCTGTAAAATGAAGGACTTGGCCCAGATGCCTCAATGGCTTGCCCAGCGCTACTTGCCTATCATCTCTCCCGGGAAGCTGATCAGGTTTCCCGGATTGCCTTTCTTCTCTAATCTCCACCCAGGCAAAGGCCAGAAAGTGACCTTCAGAAGAAGCCAACACCCCAGCTCCTGCCTCAGAGTGATATGAAAACCCCAGGAAGGAAATTATTATGCTGAGAAAAGGAGATCACACCTCTGTCCAGCCTGCACCAGCCCCTTGGCATGCCCTGAAGACACGAGGCCTAAATCAAGGTCAAAGACACGGCCCTCTTGGTTGTGAAGATTCCAAAGGCTCCCAGTTGCATGAGGAGGTTACCCAGAATGTCAGATTCAGAGCGATTCAGCAAGAACCCTTCAAAATTCAGTGTGCTGTGTGGAAGGTAAGAGGCTGACAGGCCACCGGCAGGTGGGTTTTATTTGGTGTGCACAAAGTTTTAAAAAAATACATGTGCACCGTTAAAAGGGAAAAAGAAGAAAAAGAAAAACAGCAAAAGCAGGAGACTCTACATTTTAAAAAATCTGAATTTCCAGTTTCTGTTAATAAAGAAGTAGAGGATCTGGCTACACTGGACCCACATTACTCCCCTCCCCTAACGGTGAGCTAGAGTTGCACAGCTTCGGTCCTCTTTGGGTAGAGTGCATATGCTTCCCAATTCTCCAGGGCTCCTTCCACAGTTGCTACTTGAGCCTATATTTTAGTGTTTTGCTAGTAGTGGAGAAATATTTATCTGTGCTCATGGGTCTACAAAATGTGAGAAAACAAAACATATACCCAGAGGACTGTGTGTTTTACCAGCAAGTGCAGAAAGTGCCTTTGTGGAAGCAAGGAATAGTGCTAATATTTACCATGCAAACCCCTGGCATGCACCACTCACTCTCATTACCTGCCTGGCTCTTAAGCGTATTTTATTTTGTAGCCTCTGCCTGGAAGACTTAGAGGATGGAAATCTGTAGATAGTCTGCAACTATTAATCCACCCATTTCCTGTTACATAGGTCATGGCAGAATTACCGTGGCACCTACTTTGGCAAAAGTTCTGCTGTCTTTAGCCCTTACATGCTTAATCACCTGCAGTAAACTTAAAGACTCTTATCCATCAGTCTTCAAAGGGGTAGGAATTTGAGAGACTAACCTTTAGCTCTTTTGCTTGGAATGCTAATAAACATGAATTTCTATGATGGTCTTCTCCATCTTTCATATACATGAGGGAATTCAGGCTCAGACAGATAAGTGTCTTGCCCAAAGGGTGGAAGTGGAGTATTAGCTGGTCTAGAAAGAAGGTTGGGAAGGACACATTTCCTTGCTTCTTCACCTGGGGAAAGCAAGGTGCCCTTCCCCACACCCTCTTCTGCCCCCAGCATGCATACAATATGCACACACACTGGCTCACTGGTTACAGGCTGGCTAGCTTCTCCCAGCCTCTCTCCAGGGGGTCACCCTCATCTAGCAGATGTGGGCAGGAAGAGAAATCCACTGGTGCTTGCTGCCAGAGGAGATGGCCACTGCCAATTGAGGCTGATCATGAAGAGTGGGTTCCTGGAGTCCTCAGCAGAGCATTGGCTATTCATGGACAAGGACAGGTGAGAAGCCCTCCCCATTTTCTGCCTCTGGCCCTGTAGTGCTGCCTAGTTCCCTTCAGGGAGGGGATGGGGAAGGAGTTAAATACTCATCCCAGCTCAGAAGTGGAACTGAGACTGCTCTGTCAGGGCACTAATATCATGGTGCATAGAGAGCATATAAACATCCTAGAGGCCAGGCATGGTGGCTCACACCTGTAATCCCAGCACTTTGGGAGGCAGAGGTAGGAAGATCACCTAAGGTCGGGAGTTCAAGACCAGCCTGGCCAACCTGGAGAAACCCCATCTCCACCAAAAATACAAAAATTAGCAGGGCAAGGTAGTGCACGTCTATAATCCCAGCTACTTGGGAGGCTGAGGCAGGAGGATTGCTTGAACTTGGGAGGCGGAGGTTGCAGTGAGCCAGGATCGCACCACTGCACTCCAGCCTGGGAGACAAAGCAAGATTCCATCTAAAAAAAAAAAAAAAAAAAAAAAAAAAACCTGGAAAAAGAACAAATGCACAGCATTGGCACCGGTGGTGTGAAAGCACAGCCCAGGATGCCTTTTCAGTCACAGTCACTCACTAAAGCTACTTGATGAGCACCTAGCATGGGCTAGGTACCTAGATCAACACACAGTTACACCAACATCCCTGGCTAAGGTCACATGATCCACAGAGATGCTTGTTTGCTGAGCATGAGTCAGACCTGGAGAAAGTCCTGAGAAAGTCCCACGGCTTCTGTGTCTGAAGTTCCAAGCCAGGATGGAAGCAGCCAGTTCACCTGCTATAGACTAAATGTTTATGTCTTCCTCCCCTCAGTTCATATGTAGAAACCCTAATCCTCATGGTACTTGGAGGTAGGGGCTTTGGGAGTCACCGGGTTAGATTAAGTGATGAGGGTGAGGGTGGGGCCCTCATGACGGGATGAATGCCCTCATTAAAGAAATGGAAAAACATGAGACCTCTCTCTCCACCATGTGAGGATACAGCAAGAAGACAGCCCTCACTAGACACAGGATCTGCCAGCACTTTCAGCTTGGGCTTGCCAGCCTCCACAGCTGTAAGAAATAAATGTGGTTTAAGCCACTCAGTCGATAGTATTTCGATATAGCAGCTTGAGCTGAGATATCACCTGTATCGATTCTTTGGCAATGAATTCAGCAAATGGTTGCTTTGTAGAACGATCAGTTAACTGCAGGGACCAGTCATCAGACGGAACTAAAAAGTCACATGCTCAGGGAGCCTCACCCTGGTTCCGGGAAAATGTTAAGAAGAATAACAACTTAAGCTTCTACACGTCCTAACACTGCACCAAATGCTTTAGGTATGGTGTTACTCATTTAAATCCCAGAACACGCAACAGCAGGTTTCATCAGATATATTTTATCCAGGGGGAATAGAAGGTTCAGAAAATTAAAAGGATATCCAAGGTCACCAGGTTGGCAACCAATACACGCAGGTTTCAACCCAGTTCCTCTGACTCAAAGCCCTGGCCCTGTTCTCCACAGCTGTGCCAAGGAAGACTGTGCTGAAGGTACCATTTGGTCTCAGACTCTTGAATTTTCCTTGACTCCTGGGAAACAGTTTAAAACAGCTGCAAACATGGTTTCCACAACTGCATTCTTGAAGCACATACCCAGAGTTACTTCTTGTAACAGCATTTTCTTCCAGATGACTGAGATGCATCTGCTGGTGATAAGTTCAGATTAACCTATTTCAACTTGATAGCTAGATTCTGACACATTGGAAAAAAAAAAAAAGAAGAAGAAGAAAGAAAAAACTATAGGATCAAAACCCCAGTTACACTGAACACAATATTTTCCCTTAGGATACACTCGGATTTTATAACTAGATATTTACTATAGATCCAAAAGAAAGTGAGAATCACCATTCTTCCTTGATCTCAAGATACATAGTTTGGATAGTCTGGAACTAGGATGTGCCTTAAAATCAATGTTTAATTTGAACATGGTGGTCTTTTTTTCCCCTCTCCCACTCCAAGTGAGCATTGACCTTCGGGAGACTTCAAAAGCTGCAATTAATATAATTGTGTGTCTTAAAATAAATGGCATTTTATTTTATTTTATAGAGACAGGGTCTCGCCCTGTCACCCAGGGAGGAGTGCAGTGGCATCTTCTTAGCTCACTGCAGACTCGAACTCCTGGGACTAGGTTATCTTCCCACCTCAGCCTCCTGAGTAGCTGGGTCTATAGGCACATGATGCCATACCTGGCTAATTTTTTTATTTTTACTTTTTGTAGAGATGGTGTCTCACTGTGTTGCCCAGGTTGGTCTCCAAGTGCTGACCTCTAGTGATGGTCCCACTGCAGCCTCCCAAAGAGCTGGGATTACAGGCATGTGCTACCTTGCCCAGACAAGTGGCATCTTACAAAGAGGAAATAAGAAGTAATGATAAACAGTCTGGCCAGAATGCTAATTTGTTTATATGTCTCCAATCCGTAGTGTGCAACATGATTTCAATATATGTTTGTTGAAATGACAAATACATCTGTAAAATAGACACTGAATTTTTTTTATTAGGGAAATCTTCAAACATATACCAAAGTGTGGAGTGTATTACAATGAACTCCCTTCACTCAGCTTCAGTATTTTCAACTTACGTCCTATCTTATTTCCTCTGCCCCTACCCACTCCCTCTCTGCCCCAGATAATTTTGAAGGAAATCCCAGATGTTAGAGAGCATTTCATCAGTAAACATTTCAGTGTGGATCTGTAAAAGACAAAGAGTGGCCTTTTTAAAAGCAACTATGACAGCATCATGACAGCTCCCTAAGAATCATCACAGCTCCCTAAAAACCAATATTAATAATGCTGTAATATTGTCAGATATTCATTTAGTATTTACATTTTCCTAATTATCCTATAGATAGCCTCTTTCTACCTTGCTGTCTTTTCTTTACTGACAGTTTATTTGCCTCAGTATCCCTGAGGCATGAAAGCTCCATCCTCTTTTTCCCTGTTTGCTGTGTTGTTAATGTTGTTAAAGGAACTAAATCTTGTCTGGTAGTCTCCCACATGTTGGCTTTGGTTAATGGCATTCCCATAATAACATTGTTTAGGACGTTTCCTTTTCTCCTGTGTTTCCTGGGCATTGGTACTTAGAGCAGGAGGTTGTGCAGACTTAGTTTGCATTTTTTGGTACTGTAATCAGGAGGTGCATGATGTCTGGTTGTCTCTCTCTTTGGATGTTATCAGCTATTGAGGATGATTGCTTAGGTTATAACAAGCACCTTTGATGTGACTGCCCCATACTAAAGCTACCAAAAAAATATACATTAAAAATAATGAATCTGAGATGTTGGGTATGTTACCTGTTCACTTTTAGGTCATTACGATTACAAGGGAGAGCAATTCCCTTGGGTTGGCCCAAACGACTGTAGGCGCTAGTATAGTGTGTTCTGCAGTGATGTGAGGGTGGTGTGCCCAGGCAACCTTACCTTAACAAAAACAGCATTATACACACTTTTGTTTCAGTTAACCAAAAAAAAAAAAAAAAAAAAAAAAAAAAAAAAAAAAAAAAAAAAAAAGAGGGGGACTGCAGGAATCTCTATAACAAAAGCATTGTTTATAGTTTCAAGTATATAGCTAGAACACTGGAATTGTAAACGTAAAAATGTGGAGTGTGATTCCATCTAGCTCTTGCTCAGGAATGATGTCTGAGGCCATCACAATACTTCTTAGACATTTCCATTACTTTTAGCACAACAAAGAGGCTGTGGCACTTATGCAACAGGCCTTTCTCTCTGCCCACACACTCTACTTCTGTGTGGGTCATAAGAGGGTCTACACATGTCTCCTAGTTAATCAATCATGTTATGTCCCATTTAGCATATGGAAACTCATGCTGTGTATACAGATAGGAAAGAAAGGAAAGAGATATCTCACAGGCAATCACGGAAGAACGATGTGTATAAGGAGACCTCCTGGGGACCTCAACTCGTCAGAGGCAATGGTAGGGAGCTGAGTAGCCACTGTGAGTATGCTTCCATATGTCCCTTTCTTTTTTTGGCTCTAGCCATCTCTTTTCTCAGTACAGACTAGCTTCATCACATTCTGCATCTCTCTGTAAGTGATTCAGGCATTAGAATGGCTCAAAACATACAGCGCAAGCCTTCAAATGTTTTTCCTTTTATTTTTAGTTGACATATAATAATTGCACATATTATGGGATACAGAGCACTATTTGAATACATGTATATAATGTGTAATAACCAGATCAGGGTAATTGACGGATCTATTACCTAAAACATTGATCTTTTCTTTGTATTGGTAACATTCAAAATCCTCTCTTCTAGATTTTTAAAAATATACAATAAATTATTGTTAACTATATTCACTCTACAGTTCTATAGAACACTTAGAACTTATTCCCCTATCTATCTGTAATTTTGTGTCTGTTAACCAACCTCTCCCACTATGCTTCCCAGCCTCTAATAACCACTAGTCTACTCTCTACTTCCAAGAGACCAACTTTTTTTAGCTCTCATGTATGAGAGAGAACATATATTTTCTGTTCCTGGTTTATTTCACTTAACATAATGTCCTCCAAGCTCATCCAGGTTGTCACAAATGACAGGATTCAGGATTTCATTCCTTTTTTTTTTTTTTTTTCTGAGATGGAGTTTTGCTCTTCTTGCCCAGGCTGGAGTGCAATGGTACGATCTCGGCTCACTGCAACCTCTGCCTCCCGGGTTCAAGCGATTCTCCCGCCTCGGCCTCCCGAGTAGCTGGGATTACAGGCATACACCACCATGGCTGACTAATTGTATATTCTTAGTAGAGATGGGGTGTCTCCATGTTGGTCAGGCTGGTCTTGAACTCCTGACCTCAGGTGATCCTCCCACCTCGGCTTCCTAAAGTGCTGAGATTACAGGCGTGAGCCACCATGCCCCGCCCAGTTTCATTCCTTTTATATGGTTGAATAGTACTCCATTGTGTATACATGCCACATTTTCTTTATTCATTCTTCTGTTGATGGACATTTAGGTTGACTCCATACCTTGGCTATTGTGAATAGTGCTGGAATAAACATGGCAATGCAGATGTCTTTTCCATTACTGATTTCCTTCCCTTTGGGGAAGTAGTGGCATTGCTGAATCATATGACGGTTATGTTTTTAGGTTTTTGAGAAACCTCCATATTGTTTTCTATAATGGCTGTACTAATTTACATTCTTACCAAAAATGTAATATAAGAATTCCCTTCTCTCCACATCCTTACTGACACTTGGTTTTTGTTGTTGTTGCTGTTGTTGTTTTGTCTTTCTGATGGCAGCCATTCTAATGGGAGTTGGATGATATTTCATGTGATTTTGATTTACATTTCCCTAATAGAGATGTTGAACATGTTTTCATATTCTCGTTGACCATTTGTATGTCTTCTTTTGAGAAATGTCTATTGAGATGCTTTTCTCATTTTTAGATTGAATTATTTGTTTTTTCAAACATGTTTTTACCATCATTTAATAAATTTTTATCATAACCAAGTACACACAAACATGTAGGTATGTAGTCAGCATGTATGGTATGAAATAGATATATAAATAGACACACATATTATCTTTGAAACCAAAGTTTTACATATTATCATGCTTTCCATGTATTATATATCCTGATATTTTCTTTTCTATTCTATTCCTTTGTTAAAAAAAATACTGGTTGTAGCCTACTACATTTATTTCAAAACCCATGGGTGGGTCATAACTTTCATCTTGAAAACCACATCCTATAGTGAAGGTAGAACTTGAAGAGCATCAAACTGAAGTTCTTGGGAACTAGACTGATTCCAAATACAAGAATTATGGCTTAAGAAACTGGAGCATCATTACCCTGTGAATTAGATCAGAAATTGGAGCATGTCTATATTTGTCACATAATAAAACATTATGTGACATAGGTAGTCAAACAGCCCTTTGGTTGTAATGTGTGATCCGGTTAATCTTGGAAGTGAATCAATATCCTACAGTGATCCATTGGAGGAGAGAAGCACACTGGCCTGATGAAAGCCATCAGGAGCCCTGCCTTTTCTATTGTGGCCTTGATGGATTGGCACTTCCAAACACTCATCATCCATCACACCAGCCCAATTCTATTTTTTCTAGCTCGACAGAACACACTGTGTTCTCTGGAGCCACAAAGAGAAGAAAATATTCCCTCCAACACTCCTGCATGATGAATTTTTCTACCTCTACATTAAGTTCTGCTCACAGGGCATGTCTTTTTGGCCTTTTGAGTGTCCCGACTATGACAGGAGAACTGGTAGAAGACCAATAATGCTGCTACTATCACCAACCCATATTGCCTGACATTTTTCACCTCTCTTCTTATAAAGAGCTCCCAGCTCCAAGAAGAGAAAAAAAAGAGGAAAGGAAAACCCACACAATATCAATAAAGTTTACCCTTGAGATTAAGTTGCATTCTCAGATAGTGTTTTCACAACATAATTTTTTATGCATTCTACTTAGATTTTAAGATATTTGGGCAGAAATCAAAATTTCCCTCCAGTTTTTATTCTGCAGTAAGTGCTAGGTTTCTGCCTCACGCACACATACTCACACAGATATTAACATATGTGGAAAGTGACTTCTATGATAGAGTTAATTTCCCATTTACTATGAGCAAGGAGTTTTTTCTAAAATATGATCAACTTGGCGGTGCTAGTGTATAAGTTTAATAATATTTTTGGTAACTAGAAAGGAGGAAATAACCCATGAGTCATGAAAAACCTGAAAAGACTATTCTGATGTTTGTTTATCTTGAACTAAATTTGCAGGGAAATAAAATCACTCTAGCAGCTAAAACTGCACACTCACATTCTTTTGTATGAATTAATTATACTTAACTGCTCTGTAATGTCCTGATTAATTATTTCCTGTTCCAGTCAGTTCATTGTGCATTTTGATACAAAACCTGCATGATGATGAGGATCTTGGATCTATTTCTCATCTTGCATACGGCCCCCATAGAGCTGATCTGAATGACTAGCTTCAAAGAAAGCCAACATCTTCATCAGCACCCCAGGAGAGCTGTGTTGGACACGGGCGGTGACAATGGAACTGTATTTTTGGCCCAGGGCATGGAATCACCACTTATGCATGAGGAGCAATGAGCTGGGGCATTTAACACTGCACAGCTTGTGAGAAATGTAACTCTCCACGCTGCACAAATTCTGGTGACTTGTCTCCCACCAACAGACTCTCATGTGTATGGAGTGATGGGGCTTTCAAGAGCAAGGTGAACATGGCTAGGTAAGTCCTGAAGACAGGAGAAGCCAACTGTATCCATTTCCCATTGTTGAGATGCGGGTAAGACAACACAAATTCATTATCTGGCAGTTCTGTAGGTCAGAAGTCCTAAAATCAAGACATCAGAAGGGCTGTGTCTCTTCTGAAGGCTCTAGAGGAATATCTGTATCCTTGCCTTTTCCAGTTTCTAGAGGCTGCCATGTTCCTTGGCTCATGGCCCTTTCTTCCATCTTCAGAGCCAGCAGAATAGCATCTTCAAACCTCTGACCTCGACATTCACCCTCACATCTCATTCTTTCATTCATCTAACTCCTCTCCCTTATAAGGACCCTTGAGATTACATTGGGTCCATATAATCCACAATCATCTCCCCATCTCAAGACTTGATTAATCTAATGACATCCGCAAGGTCCTTTTGCCATATAAGGTTCGTATTAGCATGTGGAGGTCTTTGGGGGGCTGTTACTCTGCCACCACATTGAGTATCCAGATTGAGGAGGAACCAGTGTAGATCAGGCCAGAGCCTAGGCACCCTGCCCCCACAGTAGTAGGGTAGTGTTTAGTCAGGCCTTCACAGCACCAGCAGAGCGGGGCAGGAAGTCTGTAGGTGTGAGTTCTAATCCTAGCAAAATGACTTACACAATGGCCAAAGCTACCCTGCATTTTACCTGGTTACAGGCTGATTTGCATTCAGCGTTCTCTAAAACCATAAAGCTGTTACTGACAATCCATGATACCAAATTAGCTTGTAAGTGTGGGTAGGACTGAGGACAGCAGGAAGGTGCCACCAAGAACCTGAACAATGAGTTGCCCCTGTTAATTTTAAATTCTTAAAATCAACACAAACATTGATTTTATACAGTTGTGTGAGGTCAATAGGCTAATCCCAGGCTCCAGTTAGCATTCACACATTGAAAAGAAGAGTGTTACCGAGGGTTCTTGGACTCTCAGTGCACTAATTGACATGAAGCCAAAAGAGTTTTCTCAGACAAGACTTCATTGGAGTTTATGTCTGGACATAAGGGTGGCAGCACAGGAGAGAGAGAATTCTCTGGCTCTCCAAAAAGAGATGCTTGGGCTCTTTTATTAGGCAAAACACAGGAAATGACATCAGGAGTAGAGTATGCAGGCTGGACTTGGAAGGGCAAAGCACTGAAGGGTAGGGTATGCAGGTCACCATATTTGGTTTCAATGGTTATCTTGAGTAACGGGCCACCCAATGGTCTGGCCAGCAGCAACAAGGCTGTAAATAAGTTGTTCAGCATTCCTTTCTGAGGTGAAACATTACACAACCTTGGTTTGTGTATCTGGATTTCCTAAGGCCAGTTCCCAGACATCTTTAAGTAAAAGGCAGTGAGGTAGTGGTGTAGGGCTTGTGGTCAGTGGGAATGCATGCAAGAATTCTCTAGTGGAAGTGTCCTGAAGCTGTTAGACTAGGTAGGTAGGCAGACAGGAGCAGGGCAGGAGAGGCCCCCACCGCAAGGAATGTTGGGTGATCATCAGGTGATGGTCAGGTAGTTGGTGACAAGGAAAGACAGTCTCCCTATAGAAAATGCCTGATGCTCACGATCAGCAGCTTCCTGCTAAGATCTCATGAGCTGGGCAAGTGGGCTCAAGCATGTGCACTAAGAGGCAAAATGGCAGAATTTAACTGGTCTATGACCTTCCTCTAGGAATGCTCAGCTGCTAAGGGAAAAGCACCTCAAGTGGGCGTGTCAGTAAACACACTGCATGTGCGGCCCCTCCTAAGTGCTGGCAGGCCTCTGCATAGTCAGACAGCCCATCCCGAGGGAAAAATCAAGGGAAGAGAAATGAAAACCCTGGAACCATGTCAATGTATGAAACCCCAAGTCAAGGGCCAAACAGGGAACTTGGATCTCTCAAGTTACCCACTTGGCCCCCCTTCCAAATGTACTTTACTTCCTTTGGTTCCTGCTCTTAAACTCTTTAATAAACTTTCACTCCTACTCTAAAACTTGCCTCGGTCTCTGCCTCTGCCTTAAACCTACTTCTGCCCCTTGGCCAAATTCCTTCCTCTGAGGAGGCAAGGATCGAGTTTGCTGCAGAGCAGTCGGATTCACCACCGGTAACAAGGCCAAGTCTTGTTCCTACTCTGTCTCAAGAGTATAAGAATCAGGAGACTAAATGAGCTTTGGCACAGAGGGGCACAAAGAGGTTCCTGTGAGCAGAGACCCCACATTGCCCCTTTCCCCTGACAAGCCCCCTGAGCCTGTCCCCAGCAGGCGGCGGATGCATCAGGCACAGAACCTTAGGTTTGTAAATCTTCAGGTCGTGTAATAACTGCTCTTTCCTCTGATTTCAGGCTCACCACGAAACCCTGGGATAATTGGGCTTCCCAGGGAGCCCCTCACACAGGGAGAGGATGGGCTGTCAATCTCTGGTCTACTTGACAGATAGACTCTGTTTCTCATGGAAAATTAACAAGCCAGCATGCTGGCTTGCATATATTCATGTCTTGGGAGTTTAGTTAGTATGAGTCAGCACCTCAAAGCTGTCAATCTCTGGTCTGCATGACAGATATACTCTAATTTCTCATGAAAATTAACAAACAGCTATGCGGATTTATATTTATTAATGCCTTATGAGTTTAGTTAGCATGAGTTGGTATCAACTCTGATCAGCTTAGAGGTCCCTGTAAGACTTGAGCTGCAATGAGTTCCCCAAGATTCTCCTCTGGTCAAAAAGTACAACCCTGCCCCATGCCCCACCTTATTTCCCAGCCCTTATTCTAGGCCATTTTCTTGCACATCTCCAGGGGCCCATTGACAGACTGTGATGTAAGAGGTGCCCCCTGGAGTTGTGCCATCCTGCAGCCCTGCCCTGAATAACTCCATAGGGCTCCACTTAAATTCTGCTTCCTTAGCAGGCACCTGCAGAGTGAAGAGCCCCCCCACTCCAGAGTTATTTGGCTTTCTTGTGTTATGCTCTAAGAATCCTGCACTTTCCTTTCTTGCACTTTTCACCCTTGTTTGCCATCTATCTGCCCCACCTTGAAGGGGGCCAGTTTGGTTTTACTGACTCTTAGATGCCCCGTGATTATCATAGTACCTGAGACAAAGTAAGAAGTACTCAATAAATATCTGCTGAACAAATAGATAAATGGACGCTGCCCTGACCTCCCCTTGTGCCTCTTTTTCAACCACTAGAGAGTGGAGAATGGATGCTAACACAACAAAAGATTCAGGAGCCACTATTATAAATTAAGGAAAAGGTCACATTCAAGATAAGACAGAGAATGCCTTCGTGGAGTTAACAGGAGGCTGTCTTCCCAGAAGCAATGGAGAGACAGCCCATCAGGACAGACTGTGACAGGACACTGCTGTGGCAGTGGCAGGGCAGCAATGAGCTGTCTCTAACAAACAGCTGGACATTTCTATTTGAATGTCCTGACATTACCACAACTCAAAACGTTCAAGTTCGACTCCCAAATGTCCCAATTTCTAGGTGTCCCTCAGCCTCCTAACTCACGAGTTGAGATTTCTCTCTCTTTAAAGAGACCAATTAATAAATCAACAACTCACATAGGTTTCTAGCCTTATCATTACCTTACTCCAAGTCCCACCCTGTCATACACCTGGGCAACTGTCACAGTATCCTGAGTTGGCTTCTCGTTCCTGGTCTCACCCTTTCTTCGTGCCTTAAATACTTTTTTGAAGAAACAAATACCACTTTAATAACCTCGACTCCTATTTCTCCTCCTGTCTGGAAACTCTTTCAATGGCTCTATGACTCCACATTTGCAGCAGACTGGCCTCTAAGCCCTGCACATCTGTGGTTTTTTCCATCCTTATCTCCTACTGTTTCATATCCTAACCCTGCCCCTTTGTTCCCAAACCAGTTCTGCCTCCTCCTCTAGAGCAGATGAATTCTAGTCCTTTTCCTCTAGATACCCCTCCCCCTCCTGTCCCCAATGTTTGTTCAGGCTGGATGGACTGGCTTTCCTTGTCTTTCTTCCCTGTTGAAGCCTGATCTAACTCTATGACTCAGCTTAAGACCCAAGGCTTTCGTGAAATTTTTCCTTGATTGTTTCAATTCACACAGAGAGACTTGCAGAGAAGTACCCGGTGTTGAAAACATGTAGACCTCAGGGTGCAGCCTCCCTTTACTGCTCAGGAAATTGAGTCTGACAAAGCCTAGCCATGCTCCCTTTCTGAAGCCACCACTTTTCTTTACCATTCATTATGACAAGTAATCATCATCTTTCTTAAGAGGAAGGTTGGCCCCAGGAAGATGAGGAAATCCATTAGGCTTCTTCTATAGCAACCTCAGCATCTCATTCAGGGAGAGGCTTAAAAGACTCTCCATAAATTAACACTGAAGGATACTCAGAGAGAAAGTGAGCTGTGCCAGTATAGGGAAAGTAAAGTAAAAGACAAAGAGCTTGGCCATGGGTATTTCCAATCATTGCCAGGTGACAAGGTAGCCTAATTCTCAGTGACCCATCCCAATATTCAAGCCAATATTCAGGTCACCTGGTCTAACACAGCTCTGCTATGAAGAGGATCCCACAAATGTGTTGGAGATTGTAGTGGATTGGATAGTGCCCCCCAAAAAAGATAGATCCACCTCCTAACCCCCAGAACCTGTCGTGGTGACCTTATTTGGAAAAAGGGTCCTGTCAGATATAATTAAGGATCTGGAGTTGAGATCATCATCAGGGTGGGCCCTAAATCCAGTGACACATGTCTTTATAAGAAACAAGAAAAAAAAAAAAGACACAGAGAAGGCAAGAAGGTCATGTGGAGACAGAGATTGGAGTTGTAGAGCCATAAACCAAGGGCCTGGAGCCACCGAAGCTGGGAGAGGCAAGGGAAGATGCTCCCTTAGAGCCTGTAAAGGAAGCGCAGCCCTGCTGAACCCTGATTTCCAACTTCTGGCCTCCAGAACTGTGCAGAATACGTTATGGTTGTTTTAATTTGTTATGGAAGCCCTAGGAAGCTAATACAGACAGCAAGTACCTCCTTGATGCCACACCTGAAAAGTGCATCTGCCTCTGCCACACTTTCCTCAGAAATACCCGTGGACCCTTCAAGCATAAACAGGGCATCGTTACTTGACATGAGGGGTGTTTCTCATGTTAATTTCTCATGAAAATTAACAAACAGCTATGCAGATTTATATTTATTAATGCCCTATGAGTTTAGTTAACATGAACCTTTAGAGGCATTTAGAAGTTGCCTGGGAGACACACCTGTCTAATCGGTGCTCAGGTAGTGGGAGGAAGGGCAGTCATGGAGACAAGGAAAGGGAACCTGTTCAAGGAGACCAAGAACTGAGTCTTGAAGAATGAGAAGACATCATCTGGGGGAGGAAGCTGGACGAGGCATCAGGCAGGGAGAACAGCACAGCAGTCCACTGTTCACAGGGAATCAGTGTGAGGCAAGAGTGAGGAAGGCTGGAAGCTGAGAAAAGGGCCAGGTGTTGGAGGGCTTTGCAGGCTACATTAGGAAGCACACACTTTTCTCTTAGAGATTATTATCAGCTGAGGCAGCGTAGGGCATGTTTGGAAATTTGTGTGTCGGCATTTAGTGGCCTTGCAGCCAGGCAAGCTTACTGTCTTTCAGTGTGATGGACAGTCCAGCACAAGCAAGATGTTCTTGTCCCTCCCCAAATTATAAAAGAGCTCCATTCCCTTGAGAAAAACTGCTGGGTGATGATTGGAACCACCGAAGGGGTTTAAAGAAAGAAGTGACAAGATAGGAATTGCGAACAGATCATTCGGGTGCAATGGGAGTGTGAGATTGGAGAGACAGAAGTGAAGGCTTGAGAAAAATTAGGAAGCCACAGTTCAAGTACTTTCAAGGGTAATGGAGATAATACAGTCTCAGCCAGGGCAGGGGAAAGAGGTATGGCAGGAGAGGAAAGAGTGTTGAAAGGAAGGGGCTGAGAAGTTTAGGGGCTGGGAGGTGAGAGATGTTTAGGTAAAAACAGCAGGATTTTGTATTTGAATAAGGAGTCAAGAGTGCATCTCGGATTGCTAGTTGGGAGGTTTCATTAACAGATATTAAGAATAAAAAGAGAGTAACCAGATCATAATTTATTTGAGACATGTTATTGAAGTGCCTGTGGAGATAGCTAAGCAGAAATGCCCTTTAGGCAATTGGAACCTCATAACATTTGAAGGATGTGAACATTGTAATCTCTAAGGAGGGTATTTTCAAACAGGCTAGCAGAAGTCCCCATAAGTGGACAATTTGGAGCCTATAAAATTACTAATCTCACACTAAATGGATCGGGTGCTTATAATTTAGTGCCATTTCAGAAGGAGTTAGTTCCTTTAAATAAAGGGCAAAAGAAACTCTTGACCTTCAAATGAAGGGCTTTGTTTGCACTCAGATTAGTTAACAAAGGAAGACAATTGCTTGGGTGTTCAGCGGTCATGCCACCTTCATAATGAAGACCTAGATTGTTTCTTGTGAAACAAATAATTGGAAAAAAACAAAGCATTACATCAGTGTAGACAAGTAAGACTAAAACAAATGTTGACTCTTGCCCTTTGAAAGAGGACCCTAGACTAAGGAAGATGGTATTTCATTTTCTTTATTATGCTACATGGAACACTTAATATTTCTATCAGCTTATGTTTGACTATAGAAATCACTTCACTACTTGGCTTCAAGTTAGTGTAGAGGAAATTCCCAGTACTATTCTTTTTTTTTTTTTTTTAAAGCTCCTTCTAGTCCATGAGGGTTCCCAAAAGGTTTAGGAGCTCATTCTCACTTCTTAATTTCATAGCTATATATAAAATCCATGAAGGCAGGGACCAGATCTGTCCAGTTCACCATCAAATCCCCACAGTTGGCACACTGCCACACACATAGTGGGCACCTAGGCATCTGGTAAATGTTTGATTTTTTAAACAACGACAACCAAAGCTTGGGCAACTAATTACAGCAGTAATTCTTAAATCGCCTTTTGATGAAGTCTGCTGAGGGGAAAAACAGGTGGTGATGAGAAAGAATAACTGGTAATATTGATCTATTCTGGGGAGAGGAAGACTTAGTTGAGAGTCATTTGAGTTGAGGCCTGATGCCTAAGATGAGAAGTTTTTATGACAGGAAGAAGGAGGAAGCGAGGCAATGGATGATTAAATGCCATGATGGGTGATACAAATGAGTGATGGAAGCAGGAGATTTGGGGAGAGACAGAGGTGAGGCTGTCAGCCTCCATTTCCTGAGCTACAAAGGGGGGCTGTGCCCTGAGGTCTCAGTGCTTTCAACACCCCGTCCTGCTCCATGAGTCTTTGTATGTGGGTTGAAACAATCAAGGAAAGTTTCATGAAAGTCTTGGGACTTAAATTGAGCTGTGAAGACAGACCACGCTTAAAAAGGGGGCTGAGAGAAGGGAGGACACACTAGGTGATAGATGAACCCTGAGCAGAATCCCAGGAGCAGAAAGGAGCATCGACCTTCTGGATGGAAAAAGGTAAGATTTGCCCTTTCAAGAGCAGTGGGAGAAATGAGTAAAGGAAGAGAGAATGGCTTATGGTAGAAAATGCTAGGTCTAATCACTTATTGAGTTAGGAACTGATTATCTCATTTAACCTCACAAAACTCTGTGAAATCAGGACCGTACTCTTAATATCCTAATTTTATATTGCATAAATGAGAACATTGAGGCACAGAAATGTGAAGGAACATGCCCAAGACACAGCACAATCAAGTGGTGGGGCAGGAATGTAGTGGCATGGGCTGTCCAACCTCCTGGCCAGCACGGGAGGAGAGGGTATGGCCTCAAGGGTGGGGATAACCAGTGAGCTGCTTTTCTTATTTCTCATTTCTGTTCTGCCTGATGCCTCCTAGCATGATTTAGCCATGTCCTATCTCCCCAATAAGGGTATAAGCCCTGTGAGTGCAGGAAGAAAGACTACAGTGTTTACAGTGTTTCTTTTCTTTTTCTTTTCCTTCCTTCCTTTTTTTTTTTTTTTTTTTTTGACTGGGTCTCTCTCTGTCACCCAGGCTGGTGGAGTGCAGTGCTGAGATCATATCTCATTGCAGCCTCTTACTCCCAGACTCAAGCGATCCTCCCACCTCAGCCTCCCGAGTAGTTAGAACTATAGGAGTGAGCCACCATGCCCGGCTAATTGTTTTTTTTTTTTTTTTTTTTTTTCCTATATTTTGTAGAGATGGGGTCTCACTCTGTTATCTCTTGTCTGTTGTCTAGTGAGCAATACTGTTGAACTCCTGGCCTCAAGTGATCCTCCCTCCTCAGCCTCCCAAAGCACTAAGATTGTTATCAAGGGCAGGCTTGGCTGCTCGCCACTTGCAGCTTTGCAAGCAAATGACAAGGATGAGATTCAATAAAAAGAAAGCTACTTTATTCCAGAGCTTAGCAGTGGGGAGGTGACCAGACTCACCTCTAAAGGAACCACTTCAGATTTCTGGGCAGAAAGCAGGGTCTTAAGAAGGGAAATTTTGGTATGCAGGGCATGCAGGAAGGGCATGGAGGTGTGGCGCCTAGAAGATTTGCTCTGAGGACTTATCTTGAGCGATAGGCCATCTGGTGGTCTGGCTGGCACCATTGTGGGCATGACCAGGTTGTAAATTAATCATCGTCTTGAGGCAGTCTCCTGGTGGAGAATTTTGAATGTACCTTGTTTGTCTTAAGATTTGGTCCCTGGAACTTCTAAGCAAACATATAATTAGGTAAGCTAGCAGTCCTTGCAGGGGAGTACCTGGTGGAAAGAAAGGAAGGTAGAGATTACATTTGCATTACTAAAAGGTTAATACAAAGAGCTGCAGAAGGAAAAGAAAATAAGAAACCTTCAAAATAGGGTACTCAGTTTTAGGATTATAGGCCTGAGCCACCACACCCAGCCCCCACGTTTTTCTCGTTCTTTATAGCTCTAAAGCCTGGAAGAGGACTCACTCCTACATTTTTCACTGGAGAAGAGGCTCCTACAATTGTGCCTGCCCTACCCAGGACCTCCATCTTCCCAGGTGCCTTGCCAGTCTGGCCAGGAGTGGACACCTTAGTCAAGGTCAGTCTGTGACCTTGAGATTAAATATTGCTAGAGCTCTTGCCAACAAAAATGATCTCCACTAGATTAGAGTGTCTATTTCAATGTATCAGACCCTCTTTTATGTGGAGTCTGAAAATGAGATATTCAGAGACAATCATCAGTCAATAGCAAGGTCAGAGGCCAGGTGACATACAGAAAGAAGGCAGTGAGCAGAAACTATAAAGCAGAAAAAAGCAGAGTAAAGTCAACAAACAGTGAAACAAGAAGTTGAAACAGGGAGTGGCTGAGTTACTACAGAAAATTATGGCCAGGTGTGGTGGCTCACACCTATAATCCCAGCCCTTTGGAAGGATTACTTGAGGTCAGGAGTTCGAGACCAGCCTGGCCAACATGGTGAAACCTCGTCTCTACTAAAAATACAAAAATTAGCTGAGCATGGCTGCGTGTGCCTGTAATCCCAGATACTCAGGAAGCTGAGGCAGGAGAATCACTTGAACCTGGGAGCCAGAGGTTGTAGTGAGCCGAGATCGCGCCATTGCCCTCTAGCCTGGGTGACAGAATGAGACTCAGTCTGAAAAAAAAAGAAAGAAAGAAAATTCTAGGACAGAGAAAAGATGACTCCTAGAAGGACTGGCTTCATGGGCATGTGACCTGTGCTGAGAAATGCCGCCACTTGCTGTGGCTGGCTTGAAATTCTCAGGGGTCTGCATTTTCATTTTGTACTGAGTCCTGCAAATTATGATGATGGTGGTGACCACAGTGACAAAAATGATTGCTATTTTTGAAAAGGAGTCAGGCACTTAGGCAGCCTTGAGATTGGGAGATACTAATACTGTTCTTTCCATTTCTCTTGCCCTCAGCTCTCCAGACCTACCAATCATGCCCCATGCAGGATTCTGTGAACTGTCTCCAGATCACTTCCATTTAAAACCTTCAGTGACTCCCAATGCCCTGTGTGATTTTGAACTTGACCCTCTGCAATTCACCTGTCCTCATCTCAGAAGTAGGCCAAGGATAAGCTTGGAACCATTCCACTGGAGCAGCTTCTCTGAGAAACACCAAATGTAACCTGGCATCAAATTGTTAGCAGAGAAATATCTCCTCTCAGAGATTTCTGCATGTTTTTGGAAAGCTTAAGATACTTGGGGATGGGTGAGGGGATGAGACACCCAAGGGGTATGCTGGAGGAACAATAGATGGTGGCTGGAGTGAGGCGTGAGGTAGGTTGAGAGGGACAACTTGGAGGTGGTAGACCCTGTTTCCCATAGACCTTCTGTTTTGCCGAGTTGGCCATGATGTTTGAGGTTGGAGCTAAATTAGAACAGTGGCACAAATGAGTGCAGCCTGTCTGCTGCCCTTTCCCCAGGTAGAGCTCAGCCTCTCATTTAAGCAAATGTTGGATAAATATTTAAAGAACAAAGTTTTAAAGGGTGCCAAATCATCAGACAACGTGTTTCTGTCTAGCCTTGCTCACTCCTTCTTCCTTCTCTGTCTGTCTTTCCTTTCACACCCATATTCCTTTGTCCTCCCATTCCATCTGCCCTGCCCCTTCCCACAGTGGCCAAGAACACAGGCTGAGTCAGATGCCCACATTGGATTCTCAGCTTCACCATTTAATAAGTAAGAGTCCCTGGAAATGGTGTTTTTTGTTTGTTAGGTTGTTCTGAAGTTTTGTGGGCTTTTTCTGCACTTTTAAAATTAATCTCTGTGTCTGGTTTCTCATCTGGAAGTTGGGATAACAGTAGTGCCATACCAACTACAGAGCTGATAGGATTAAATGAGATCATTTATTACCTGGCACCATAATTGCATAAAACATTTTTATTATTAACATTGTGTCTGACACTTGGAATTATTTTAATCCACTCAACCCAATAAGCACTTAATAGATGTTCTTTGCATTGAATTGAATGCTAAATCCCATTGCTAATCTCCTATCACCTCATCCTCACCTTTCTCTAACCTCACTCTCCCCCTTGCTAGAACTTCTCATCTGAAGTCAAGATAAGAATGAAAAGAACAATCCAAATTCTCCATTCCCAGATCCCATCAAATATTTTGAATTGCAAACGGAAGCAGAATGTTTTCTGATGGAATACTCTGCTGTATTTTCCTGAAAGACTATTTTAAAATATTCATCTACCCTAATTAGTAAAAGAGGGTCAATTTGCAAAGCAGGTGAACGATATTTTGAGGCTCACTCTTGAACAGTAGCAGAGTGTCAGTTCGTGGGAATTTATTGTATGGAGTTCCTAGGGCCTTGGGGTCATGATGTTGGCATTTAAACCTTAGCAAGAATAGCGCTGAAAGCAAAGCTGACATATATAGGAATGAGTGGGCCCCGGTGCTGCCTTTTTGTTCTTTCAAAAAGATCATAGCATATTAATGGGAACGACTTCTGATTCTTCCTCGGCGGCTGCCACAGCACTCTGAACACACCATCCTTCAGTTCTCTGCATGGTCTATTTGGTTATGATGGAATGAATTTTAACAGGGTCCTTCCTCCTTCCTCTCCCCTTCCCTCCTTCCCTCCTTTACTCTTTCTCTCCCTTTCTTTCTTCATTTCTGTTTTCCTTTATTAATTCACTCAAGGATATTTAAGGCTATCTACCACAGGCCAGGCAGTAAACCATACTGAGTTGGTACTTACTCTTGTGACTCTTACAATCTAGCTAGGAACACAGACATTGAGTGTTAGTAAATTAGAAGTTGCCATGGGAGTAAGAAGAGATAAGACCGAACCCATTTCTGCAGAATGAGAGAAGGTGCCCTGGAAGAAATAATTATCCCTGGAGATATGAAAAATGAGCAGATCAGCTGGGAGAAACAGGCTAGGAAGAGGGAGCGTGGGGGCCAGCAGGGGCCGTGGGAGAAGGGTATGGGAGCTCTTTTGCACTCAAGCAGCACGTGCTCCTGGCCTCAACCTGCAGCTGCTCTGAGGGATGCCTGTAGCCCTGGGCACTTCCAGAAGATCTCTTCTACTACATCTGTGCTAGGGGTGGCTTTGCTTAGAGATGAAATCAGCTGCCACATCCTGCTGTGAGTTGAGGGGATTTTGTGCCACACTCTGGTCTTGGTCATCTGTGATCACTTCCAGTTTGCACACGTGGAGGTCTAGTCTCTGAGGAGCAGAGCAACTTGCCCCAGACTCAACACTCTGAGAGGCAGAGCTGGAATTAGAACCCAGGATTGTCTGTCCCTGAAACGTGTGCTTTTTCCTCAAGACTAAGGTAACTCCTAGAGGTTTTCTTAGGTGAAACTTCCTGTCTGAAAATACCATCTTTACACAGATGACTGCAACCCATCCACCACAGAAAGGTTAGGTCTTAGAAAATAACATAGTTCAGGAATACCGTTTGACCTAGCAATCCCATTACTGGGTATATACCCAAAGGATTATAAATCATTCTACTATAAAGACACATACACACTATACTTCTACTATAAAGATACATATTGCAGCACTACTTACAATAGCAAAGACTTGGAACCAACCCAAATGCCTATCAGTGATAGACTGGATAAAGAAAATGTGGCACATATATGCCATGGAATACTATGCAGCCATAACAAAGAATGAGTTCCTGTCCTTTGCAGGGACATGGATAAAGCTGGGAGCCATCATTCTCAGCAAGCTGACACAGGAACAGAAAACCAAGCACTGCGTGTTCTCACTCATAAGTGGGAGCTGAACAGTGAGAACACATGGACACAGGGAGGGGAACATCACACACCAGGGCCTGTCAGGGGGTTGGGGGAAAGGGGAGGGAGAGCATTAGGACAAATACCTAATGCATGCAGGGCTTAAAACCTAGATGATGGGTTGATAGGTGCAGCAAACCACCATGGCACATGAATACATATGTAACAAACCTGCACATTCTGCACACGTATTCCAATAACTTAAAGTAAACTAAAAAGAAAAAGAAAAAAGAAGAAGAAAATAACGTGGTTCTTTTCCCATGCCCCTGTTGTAATTATCAAAACAAACACTGGGCAAGCTTCAAAACGCTGAAAATGCTTACAATAAAGAAAAGGGGACCAGCAGCTTCTTAAAGCTGTCCTTACTGTTTAAATTATGAATACTTTTATATCTTGAATCTTCTTTACCTTAAACTAATACATTTTAAAAGTTTTTTGATTGTAAAAAGCAAATACTCCTTGGGAGGGGTGACCTATTGAGTCAGTAACACTTAAGGGTGTGTATGCTTACTGGGATATTTTCATCCCAACAAGAGAAACAAACGCAGTACACAAATGATAAATGCCCACAAAAGCTGAAGATGGAGAGGCGGAGATTACAGTGCTGAATGTAAATGTCGCGTTCTTCAGGATTTCACCTTGTACCAACTATTTTAAGTTATTATAAAATATTCTGAATTCCCTAAGCCTAGTTCACGTTTCCACTGAACAGTTGCTCAAAGTTTTTTCTCCATGTGGAATATCTTCTTACCCCTTGAAATAGATTTTACCTCCTCCAAGAAAACGTCTCAGATCCCCTTAGTCAGAAATAGTCTGTGCCCCCTCTCTCTTCTCATGTTATACAGTGATATGTCTATTATTAAGGCTGATTGCATTAGTTCTTGTCCTACCTAAGACTAATTAGACATTTGCCCATTCACTTCCTCTTCTAAATTGTGAAATCTCAGGAATCATACCTCATTAGTTTGTGTACCTTCCACAGGGCCCAGCCTAGTGCTGTGTTCACGATAGGGGCTTAATCAATGTTTAAAGACTTGAAATAAGAATATGTTCTCCCCTGGTTTGAGTAAATCTTTAGTAGAAATTTCTCCATAAATAGTCAAGATGAAGAGTTTTTCAGCTTGAGCCATTTGTAGGATTGCTCTGGCCTTGATGAGTTTTCTTTGATGGAAAAAAAGCATAACCCAAATGTACTCTCCTATGATAAGAGTTAAAATTTCAAGAGACTGAGCTGTTCACAGCCAAACATTTCGAATTCTGTACTATGTTCTGAGCCAATTAGAAGCAATTGGATTTATGAATTTTTTATTTTCCTGATTGATTTTCTATTTAGTTTCTCCTGAAAAAGTACTTAAAAATCTTTCCATAACATTCACCCTTTTTGTGGATTTCTAGCCCTAGAGAACCAAGCTTTCAGCAATTATACAAGCCCTTCACACAATTTTTTTTTGCATTCCACTTCTTTTAAAGTAGTTTATTGAAATCCTCTCCAGATAAAAACCTTGAAATCATTAAGCAGATCACTGTTCGGAAAGACATTAATTCCTCTATTTTTCTCCTTAAAAGAGATGGCTGGTAGACAGATTGGAATAGCAATAAGGTATGGTATTTATCTATAATACCTCTTCCATGATGAATAACTAATTTATTAACAATCCCATTACTCAGAACATTTCAATCACAGTGGAATGAGGTCTCTGATCTGGGTCCCGGTTAATTTAGAAATGGCCTCTCTCCCTGGGGACATTTAGAGTGGCTGAAGCCAGCTGGTGATGGGGCCTGAATTTGAATACTGCAAAGCTAGGAGTATGAGCCATAGCTTCTCAATTCCTGGCTTAAAATAGCCTGCAAGGCCTGGGGCCTTGCCCATCACCATTGTTTCCAGGGATTTTGGCCCCTGTCCTGAAGATTCTCTCCCTGTTCGAAATGGTGCCACAATGGTCCTGGGTGACTTCTGTGTCTACAGGGGACTGGACTTCATCAGCACTTAGAGCTGTTGAGCTTTGAAGGGCTCAGACTTCTGGAATCTCCTCTTTGACCACAAAACCCTTCTTTGAACACAGACCCTGGGAATCGCCTCTTTAACTATAATCTCTCCTGGCCTGGTTCCCTGGCTCTGACAAGCCCACTGCTTCCTTACTTATAGAGGAAGAGAGTCATAGAGTCCTAGTGGTGGACGGACCTTTGGAGAGCATCCTGCTCAGGGTATTTAGCCTAGGAATGCTTTCCTCAAATGAATCATACATGGAAGTCCCATAAGAAAGAACAGAGCTTCTCCGACTAAAGCTTATATGTAGACTTCAAACCACTGATTTCAGCCTATGTTCTGGTTTTATACACCACCTGGGATTTTGAATACATTGGGTTCATAGCCCTAGCCTTTAATTCCTAATAGTGAACGTGGGGTCTCTGTCCCTGCGAAATCCCCCTTCACTGCCACCTCTTCCCGAATCTTCTTGGAAGGTTCCAGAGAATTTGTCACCTATGATCATGAATGAAATTGGCCAGCTCCCCACACAGCACCATCTCCCCTGCCTTTGTTGCCCTCTCGACTCCATGCAGGGTGGAGTCTATGCTGGTAAATCCAACAGGCATTGCTACTGCTTTTGCTGGGCACGTCTGCTGCCACCTTCTGCAGTGAGTATCCCCGCTAAGGCCGTGGAGATGGGAAGGCTCTGTCTAAGGTTGACCTCCTTCTTTTATGCATTCCATTCTGGTAAAAGGGTACTAAAGCCAGAATCATCATGAAAATAAACTTTTTGTGTTGGTTCACAGGCTTCTTTCTCCCTGTAACAGCATAATTGAGTCAGTGGAAGGCTGGGATGAGGATCAATCTGTATCACCGAGGACTGTGGCTTTGGTCCTAGATCAGGTTTGTGGGCTGGATTCTTTCTGCTTTCCAAAATGAGTTCCATCTGAAGGCTCTTCAGTGTCTCAGGCAAATTGTTTCTTCTGGCAGTTCACTAGATGCAATGAATGGCAGCGGTCCATAAGCTCAGGCATCAACTGGGCCATTTCCTTTCACCCTTAGCCAGGGACTCCTCTCTACTCACCTCTACCCCCAAACACAGAGTAGGAAAACAAGGTTTGGAAGAAACTTTTTAAGTCTGAGATCTCTTGATTTGTCTCTCTTCAAGGGAAAACACATTTCTAAAAAGTGATCATTGTATTTATCACAGCATTGAGAACTGAAACCTAAGCAATTAATTTAAAATTTTGATCAAGTAAACCAATCATACTGTGTGATCTAGAGACAGAACAAGGATATAACTAGTCAGTAGGATAAAAAGTCACACCACACACACACCACACACACACCACACACACACACACACACACGCACACGTACTTCCCTAAACCACAAAGGGACCTTTCCCCATTCCCATTTTTTCCCCTTAGGATTGGTTTAAAGCTTTGCTACTCAAAGTGTGGTCCACAAACCAGCAACATCAGCATCACTTGGAAGCTGGTTAGAAAGGCAGACCTTCAGTCAGACCTCACTCCAGAATCCCAGATCCGAACTTGCATTTTAAAAACATAGGAGCTGGATGCGGTGACTCATGCCTGTAATCTCAGTATGTTGGGAGGCCAAGGCGGGTGGATCACTTGAGGTCATCAGTTCAAGACCAACCTGACCAACATGGTGAAACCCCGTCTGTACTAAAAATACAAAAAAAAAAAAAAAAAAAATTAGCGGGGCATGGTGGCAGGCACCTGTAGTCCCAGCTACTTGGGAAGCTGAGACTGGAGAATAGCTTGAACCCAGGAGGTGGAACTTGCAGTGAGCCAAGATCGCACCACTGAACTCCAGCCTGAGCGACAGAGCAAGGCTCCATCTCAAAAAAACAAATAACAAAAACAAACAAAAAAAGTAGGAGGTTCATACCTACATCCAGTTGTGAAGCACTGCTCCAGATTTTATCAACCACTTACAGATAGAGACAATATGTTTCTGAGCCTTCACTGTTCACATGTGGATGAGGTAAAGGAAGAAAGAAGTCTTGGGGAACTTGGAGGAAGATCAAGACAAAAAGTGCTAAAGAAGGATGCTGGGAATGTTCGAAGGAAAAAAAAACTTCATACTTCTCAGTTTTGCCAAAAATTGGCTCTGGGCACCAGCTCTTATAGTTGAAGCCAAGAAAAACATCATCCAACTGTATAATTTCAAATAGGAACTGTGGTGTTGTCTCCAATTCCACTGCTAGGCTAAGATCAGGGCCGCTGGCCCAGCACACCAGGACCTCGATTTCCCCTTTCCTGACAGATGACAGTCCCGGAAGCTCTGTTTAAGAATTTAGTAACTGGCTTGAGAAGGAAGATATAGTCACCATTGCTTTTTCCCTTGAATGCAATCAGTAAGTGCTCTGACAATGTTGAAGACATGTTGCTGGGGGAAGAAAATCCTAACATTAGTAAGTCACAATGATATATCCGGAGATTTTTTTCTGTTTAATCCTCCTTATGCTAGGACATTTAGATATCTGCAGAACAGAAGTAGGTAAGTACCTGGCTTTGCAAAGTAATGCTATTTTATTTGCAGAAGATGGTGAAGCTTAGCAACTATAATGTCTAAAAACAGACACCACTTCCCTGGACTCAGCTCTCACATTCCTGGGCATCCTGTCCTACTGATGAATTTCTCACTGGGAAAGCACCAGATAATGGCATTGCAGGAATGGGGTGAAACCTGCACCAACATGCCTTTGCTGTGACTTCTCCAGCTCACACTTTGTCCAGTGATGAAATCAGTCAGGGATGGAAGTGCAGCTGCACATGCGCCCTGTGCTCACACCCTGCTCTGGGTAAATACCATTGCCCCGGATCATTTTCTTTTCCACGGAAAGAATCTATCTTGGTGACCCAGGAAATCCAGGGCTTGTAGCCAGATACCGTGCTGTGGGTGTGGGGCCTCTGCTTGGCCAAACAGCCGCATAGAACAACACAGAATGAGAAGTGGAGTCAGGGCAGTGCGTCTCACTCACCACTCTCGTAGCTCTGGAGACAGGTCGCTATTAATCACTCCGACCACATCTATCAGGCTTCTCTCATTTGGCCACGGCTCATAGTCACAGAGGCACAACCAGGGTCTCCTGATAAATCAAATCCAACAGTTCTATGATAAGGATGACACAGGTGAATGAAGGACAAAAGCATACAGGTGTAGCCATGAGTCCACGCCATTAAAAAAATGGAGGACGAAAATTTTTGCGGACTGCTAACCAAGTGCCAGAGACTATTAATTACTCTCTCTGCCTCCTTCTCTCACTCTCTCATTTCTATCTTATTCTTTTTTTATCTCTCTCTATACATAAAATCTTTTTTTTTTTTTTTTGAGACAAAGTCTGGCTCTATTGCCCCGGCTGGAGTGCAGTGGCACAATCTTGGCTCACTGCAGCCTCTGCCTCCTGGACTCAAGCCATCCTCCCATCTTAGCTTTTTGAATAGCTGGGACTACAGGTGTGCATCACCATACCTCACTAATTTTTGTACTTTTTGTAGAAACGGGGCTTTGCCATGTTGCTGAATCTGGTCTCAAACTGTTGAGCTCAACCAATCCACTCCCCTCAGCCTCTCAAAGTGCTGGGATTACAGGCATGAGCCACTGCACCAGGCCTTCTATATATAATCTTATAAAACCTCCACCACAACCCTATGAAGAAGCCAACATTATTCCTGTTTTAAGATGAGGAGACTGAAGCTCAGTGAGGTTAAGAAATGTGTGCAAGGTCACACAGTTATTAAGTAGTGAAGCTAGTATAGGATGATAGCAGAAAGAATTAGAATAGAGAGGAAGATTACATGGTAGGAAACTGAGTCTGGGGGGCAAAGAGAAAATGAAAAGAGAAAGAAAAAAAGGGAACAAGAAGACAAGTCCAAGAGCAGAAAGCAAGCTGCCTGTGTAACCGGAATTCCTGCCCTGGGGCCTCAGCTCTGCCACACACAGGCTGGTGACTTGGTACAAATCATATAACCACAGTTTCTTAATCTGTAAAATGCGGTTAGTAATGAAATGGGAAGAGCTCCCTTATCCCCCTCGCAGGGCACACGATGAGGGTGTGGTTGCTTCTTTGGTGCCCCTCTGCTCAAAACCCCTAGGGGGAGCAGGCAGTCGGGCAAGCTGTGGGGCTCCGATCCCACAGCAGTGTCTAGGGCTGAATGCTCACAGCTCCTGAGGCCCCAGTGGGCATGTGTTACACCTCGGTGCTCTTTTAGTTTAGCCGTCCGTAGGCGGCTTCTGTTTATCATCTCAATTAGACCCCCTGACTTATCACAAGGACAGAAGGCTTTCTGTATTCCAGGCTTTCTTGCCCTGGTGTATAGGAAGGATCGGCTCACACGTGGGCTTGGAGAAAGCGTGCAAGGTTTTACTGAGTGGAAGTAGCTCTCAGCAGATGAGGGAGCTAGAAAGGAGACGGAATAGAAAGGTGGTTTTCCCCTGGAGTCAGGCTGCTCAGCGGCCAGCACCGTTCAAATTCTGGCTCATTCCGCCCGTGGATCTGTCGGTGTGCTCTTACGCAGCCGCGCGCCTCTTGACGTCTAGCCACTTGTGCCTTCTTCCGCCGGTGCGTTTCTCTGGACATCCAGCTGCTTGTGTGTCTGCCCGCTGGGGTCTCAGGGTTTTTATAGGCACATGATGGGGGTGTACCGGGCCAGGGTGGTCTTGGAAAATGCAACATTTGGGCACGAAAGCAAGAGTGCCTGTCTTCACCTAGGTCCACGGCATAGGCCCAAGGGTGGAGCCCGAGCCAGGGACCCGCCTTTCTCTTCCCTGACCGCGCTGCTCCTGTATCAGTGGGATCCAGCCAACTGCTTCACTGGTTTGTTTCCGGGATCAAATAAAAATATATGTGAAAATGTCCGCAAATGGAAGCTATTATTCAATAGTGTTTTAAAAAATAATTTAATTTAATTTTGAGACAGGCTCTTGCTCTGTTGCTTAGGCTGGAGTGCAGTGGCAGGATTACAGCTCTTTGGGTCTCAGCCTCTCTGGGCTCAGGTGAGTCCCTCACCTCAGCTTCCCAAGTAGCTGGGACTACAGGTGTGCACCAGCGTGCCTGGCTAATTTTTATATTTTTAGTAGAGACAAGGTTTCATCATGTTGCCCAGGCTGGTCTTGAACTCCTGAGCTCAAATGATCTGCCTGCCTCAGCCTCCCAGAGTGCTGGGATTACAGGTGTGAGCCATCACACTGTTATGGTGTTTACAGGAGCTGTGTCTATACAAGTCATGTGGATAGATGAGAATCAAAAGGCCAGGCCTCCAGGTTACAGTGAATGGGAACGTCTACCAAGTGGTAAAGGGAGCCCACAAAACCCCCCCCTCAGATTGGGAGCCACATTGTGTGAGAGCCTGCAAATCTCATTTCTTATAGAATTGACCCCGTATAGGGAAAGATGACCCTTGTGCTTCCGGCTAGCGTTTCTGGGCAGAGACAGCAGAGAGATGAGCCTGCCGATCATTTTGCCATTGAAGTTTCAGAGCGGAAACCCCTTCTCTCAAATCCTGCATGAGAAACCAAAGTAATCACTTCTTCCTCGGTCAAGAAAATGTCACTGAGTTGCCCAAAGCTTGTGTTTCACACTTTTATTAATGACAGCCTGGGAAGAGAACAAGAAGTAAAAATGCGGTGAATGCTTTCTGCTACTGGAGGCTGGGGATGGAGATGCAGAAGGGAGGAAACAGAAAGTTTGAATGCAGGGCTCCATGCAGGATGAAACTGACGAGAAAACACTGAAACGGTTTTTAGTGAAATAGAGTCTAGAATGAAGAAGCCAGAGGGAAATAGTTAGTTGGAGAGGCTTCTCTTGCATTTTTGTCCAGAGCAGAGTGCCAGAAAGAAGAAAGATTAATTTGGTTAGTTCCTCCGAGGTGAGGACCATGTAGGGATTTCTGACACGAGATCAGGGAGCTCCTAGAAGTGTTGTCTGGCCTGAATTGGAAACAATCCTGGACTGAGCTCATTAACTTCACCCAACTAAAGAGGACCACACACCTGCGTTGGTAAATATCCACCTTTTTAGTGTGTGCCTCAGTTTCTCATTTTTGCAGGGGCAATGCCTAGAAGATACTGAAGGAAAGGAAAGAAGCTACAGAATGAAGGGGAAAGACCTAGATCTAAAGAGATGCTCCTGGAGGAGGAAGAAACACAAAGCCTTTCTTTTCTTCCAGGTCGCAAGAAGGTGGCGCGGACTGAATGGGATCCTCACAGACACTACCACTTCCTAATCGCTGAAAGCTGTGAATGGTATCTTATTTGGGGAAAGGGTCTAAAAGTCATCACTGGTAGCCTTTGAAGAGTAAGGCGGGGGAGATTCAACAGACACAAAGAAGGAGCCAGCGATGTGAAGATGGAGGCAGAACCTCCAAGGAATGCTGGAGTCACCAGAAGCTGGAAGAGACAAGGCAGGATTCTCTCCGAGAGCCTCTGGAGGGAATGTGGCCCTGCTCACACCTGGATTCTGGACTTTTGGCCTCCAGAACTGGGAGAGAACACACTGATTTTGTTTAAAGCCACTAAGTTTATGGTAATTTATTACAGAAGCCACTGGAAACTAATACAGGTGGTCATGTGAAGAAGTTGCCCAGTGGCAGAAGCAACTCTGAATCTTATGACTTTTCCTAAGTCCAGGACCAGGTCTTTTGACTCTTATGACTTTTCTTAAGTCAGACAAGGAAGGCGATGGTATTGTCTGGCACTTGATCTGTGCAGAGGACAGTGCCGAATCTCAGAGGAGAAGGAGACCACACAGTGCATGCTCTGGATGGAGGTGCTTGCTGAAATCAGGAGCCAGTGGAAAGAGGTAAGTGCAACACTCCTAGGGATAAGGAAGCAGAAACGTAAAACTGTAGATGGATATCCAGGGTCTCATCACACCCCTTGTGAGTTGGAAATTGAAGATCAGAGTTAAATGGCCGAGGAGTTGATCAGACCCTCGTTCAAACCCTAGCTCCACCACTTAGTTGCTATGTGACCTGTCCTCTCTGACTCCAGTTTCCTTGTCTGTAAAATGGAAATTGTAAAACCTACATCACAAGCTTGTTGGCGTAAAGTTCACAGCACTTCACAGAGCACTTGGCTCCCTGGCAGGGCTTGAGAAATGGCTATTGCTATTATTGCCCAAGATTACAGGACTGGTAAGACAAGCCTGTCTGCCTTGGGAACTGTGATCCTTCTAGAGCCTGGGGCTGACTCATCATGCAGGGCTCAGACTATCTCTGAGAAGGTGCTCATTTCCATGGCCACACAACATTGATTTGCACAGGAAATTACCTGCCATGTATAAACCTCTACTTTTCTGCATTATCCTCCAGTCACAAGGGCTAGAAACCTGCAAACTACATTCCTCAGACTTCTCTGCTAGAGGAATAGAATTGACCAGTTTAGATTTTGCTTATGGAAAGCACTGGCATGAGAGCAGGAGGCAGGCAGAGGGATTCTCATTCTGACTGCAGCCTGGGCAGTGACAGTCTAATGCCAGCTCCTGCAGAGTGGGTGGTGGCAGCAGCATGATTCTCCGGGCCGTGGCTGATGACAGCTGGCTTCTGAAGCAGCTGAGCAGGCAGCAGGGATGCAGAGTCCCATGAGCTCAGGGGCAAGTGACTTCACACAGGGATCAAACAGGTAAATTGCAGGCCTGATCTCCGGGCAGCAATACTACCCTCACTCCCATTTGTGTTCCTCCTTTCCTTATAACAACTTGGGAACTTCACTCCCTATATTCAATCCCTCCTTGCTTGAAATACCTAGAGAGACTTTTATTTTCTTGAATGAATCCATAACCAATACATCAGTCCTCTGCAAAGCACAGAGGCCACAGCATAGAGATTTTAGGAGCTCTAGAAGGCCATCTTCACCAGAAAATACAATCTTATATTCTCAATTACAGATAAGCTTAAAATGAAAATGTGCCAGGGATAGCTATCATATTTGCTCAGATACTTACCGGGAATCATTTGATTGTATCAGAGTCTGTCCTTAGAGAAGGTTTTCTGTGTCAAGGAGGAAGAGGGGACAGGGTGCTAAAAGCAACAGGGCAGGAGGAGGAAGCTGTAATGAGAAACAGTAAAGAGAGAAAAGCCCTCAGCTTGAGGAAAAAGTATCAGTGGAGAAAAGTGCAGGCCTGCCCAGGCAGCTTTAACTATAATTTGACTTTTTTTAATGTTTTAAATTTTTGTAAAATATACATAACATAGATTTTGTTATTTTCACCATTTTAAGTATATAGTTCAGTAGCCTTATGCACATTCATATTGTATAACCATCACCACTATCCATCCCCAAAACTTTAACATATTTCCATACTGAAATTCTTCATTGTTTATACAGTAACTCCTCATTTTCCCCTCCCGCTACCCCCTGACAACCACCATTCCACTGTCTGTCTCTATGAATTTAATTAGTCTAGGAACATGATATCAGTGGAATCATACAATAATTTGTCCTTTTGTGTCTGGCTTATTTCACTTAACATAATGTCTTCCAGGTTCATCCATGTTGTAGCCTGTGTCAGAATTTCATTCCTTTTTAAGGCTGCATAATACTCCATTATGTGTTTATACCATATTTTTTCTCTCTATTCTTTCATCAATGGACAGTTGGATTGTTTCCACCTTTTGGGCTATTGTGAATAATGCCACTGTTGAGACGGAGCAGGGACCTCTCTTTGGGCCCTGCCAGCCACTCCCTCCTCAACCCCAAGGATGGAAATAAAGGAAAATCTTGAGTTTCTTCAAGAGAAATTACAGGGACCTAACTAGCCTTGTGAAGGGAATGAGCAACTTCATATGCATGAAGGTTAGTAATTACAAAACAATAGTCACCCAAAAAGGTTAGAGCCACAGGCTGTTTGGTTCCTTATAAGATATAAAGAAATTAACTTTATATCTTGACATATGTCCCCGAGTTGTTTTTCACAAAGCCGGACCCCCACCAGATGAAAAATGCTGAGCACGGTCACATAGACCTCAGGTAAGAGGGCACTGAGGACTGAACTCTGAGTGCCATTTTTTTTGTTCTAAATTTCTCCCTGGAGAGAATGGGCCTGGAGAGTCATGCCCACAGGCCAAACCTCAACATTCCTTTCTGATGACCTGAAGTTTTAAACAAGGCTTTATTTGCTTAACCAATTGAAAATCAAATAATCTCTGAATCTACCTATGACCTGTAAGCCCTCACGTCAAGGTAGCCTGCCTTCCTGGGCCAAACCAATATATGACCCTCATGTATTGATTTACAATTCTGCCTGTGACTTTTGCTTTTCTGAAATGTAGCCCTGTCTTTAAAAACCCTTGCTTGTAAGCTATGAGGGAGGTCAGGTCTTAAACATTCCCAGTTCTCCCTGCACGGTGCCCTGCAAATGAATGCCCTCCTTCTTCTCGCTGCAAACCTCCATGTGGATGTTTGACTCTACTGCACCAGGCAGGCAGATCCAGGTTCTGTTTGGTAACACTATGATCATTAATGTACAAATATCTTTTCAAGTCTCTGATTTCAATTCTTTTGGGTAAAAAAATTCTACATGAAAGTGGAATTGCTGAATCACATGGTAATTCTAGGTTTAATTGTTGAGGAACTATCATACTGCTTTCCATAGCACTCGTGCTATCTTACATTCCCGCCAGCAATGCACAAGGATTCCAATTTCTCCACATCCTCACCAACAGGTGTTGTTTTCTGCTTTTTAAATAATAGCCATTCTAATGGGTGTGAAGTGGTATCTCATTGTAGTTTTGATTTGCATTTCCCTAATGATGAGTGATGTTGAACATCCTTTTATGTGCTTATTGGCCATTTATATATCTTCTTGGGAAAATGTAACTTGACTTTTTACATGAATTAAAAAAAGAAGAAAGAAATTTAAGTCTGTAGGAAGGGAAAAAAGTGATTCCATTGGGGCCTCAGAAATTATGAAAAAAAAATTGTAAAGAATGTGTGAGATCACATTCCTTACATAAATTGGGTAGGAACAAATGCAGATTGGGACTTCTCTGCCTAGTCAAATAAACTTAATCAAAAGGCAGATTCCAATATAAACTCAAACAAGTTGTGAAATAAAATGCATTAAAGCACATGAATTTCTATTAAACACTACATAAAATCCTATAAAAATAAAACTCTCCTTATCATTCAAATTGCAATTTTATGACTCTGGGCTTCAAATGATGGGAAGTTGCCGTTCAGGTTCATGTGGTAAGAAGGAGGGCAAATGTGATGGGCACAGCAAGTCAGTTAAAAAAAAAAAATAAAGAGAACTGATTCCTGACTTTTCTCTTTCACATCACACTGAAGGCCCACACAAGTGATACTTGGAACTGTGCAGGAGAGAAGACTCTTTGGTGGAAGTAAGGAGGTGGATCACCTGCTCACGTTTGCTAAGGGCATTTGCTTGAAATGGATGCGTGGGAGGGAGTCTGTCTTCAAACCTAGACATAAAAGAGATTTTATTTGCTTTCTTGATTCCTTTTCTCTCTCTCCTCATATTTTTACTCCAAAGTGTGTGCAAATTATTCAAGCATCTAGGACCCAATGCACCATCACTCACTGCAGCTTTTATTAAGCTTTGTGCCATTCACAAAAGAATTGCAGTGAAGTTAATTAATGGCCAAATTAGTTGGAAGTTACTTGGAATCTATATTGCATCAAATTTCTATCTCAATGTTTTTGGCAAGAAGAATAGAAAAAAGAAAAAAAAATTGCGCCAGTGATAAGCAACTAACAGAGTGGCTGACACACAACAGATGTTCCGTATTATGAATGGATGGGTGAATGAATGAACAATTGAAATAATCTGGGTGACAGTTGATCAGGGCCTGAACTAAGCTGTGGCAAGGACCATGCGGGGAAGCAGAAATGCTGTAGACTTAGTTAGAAGGCAATACAATAGCCCCTGATGATGGACAGGAAGAGGAGAGTGAGCAGAGAGGAATTAATCTTAACCCCCACTATTTCTTCTCTAAATTATTCCAACTGCTTCATAATTGCTCTCCTTGCATTTCACCTAGCTGCTGTCCAGCAGATGGTATAACTAGGAATCACCCTTAATTCCTCCTTGCTCATTCTCCTCTTCTCATCCATTGTCAGGGGCTGTTATATTGGCTTCTAAATCTACACTATTTCTGCTCCTCACCATGCTCTTTGCCACAGCTTTCTGTTGGCCCTGATCAACTGTCGCCAAATTATTTCAATAGCCTCCTCACTGTCCTCTTTTCTGACATTCTGTCTACATCTAGTACATATGCTAAAATTTCTATTTTTATTTTACTTTATTTTAAGACAGGGTCTCACTCTATCACCCAGACTGGAGTGCAGTGGCACAATCTCGGCTCACTGCAACCTCCACCTCCCCAGTTCAAGTGATTCTCCTGCCTCAGCCCCCCGAGTAGTTGGGATTATAGGCATGCATCACCATGCCCAGCTAATTTTTGTATTTTTAGTAAAGACGGGGTTTCACCATGTTGGCCAGGCTGGTTTCAAACTCCTGACTTCAAATAATCCACCCACCTTGGCCTCCTAAAGTTCTGGAATTACAGGCATGAGCCACTGTGCCTGGCCTATACATGCTAAAGTTTCAATACAGTGGCCTTCCTTTACAAATTGAATGACATCAGGAGTATCATTTCAAGAAGCCTACGTAACAGAAACAATAAACATGACTACATGAAGAATATATGTCTAATGATGCTCATTGCATCATAATTTGTAGCTTAAGAATTGGAAACAAGCCAAATATCTACCTATGAAAGAATGCTTAAATTGCCTATGAATGGAATATTATGTAACTATGACAAAGAATTAGGAAGGTCTATATGAACTAACGTGGAAAGATATCTGTGTCATCTTTAAAAGAAAATTTGTAGACAGAACATAACGGCATTTTGTATAAAATGTACAGATAAATTGTGCAAGAAAGAGTTAACACAGGAGGCCTGACTGCTATCCTTTGAAAGGTTCTTGGCTGGCATCTGGGAACTTGGAAGTTAGGAGAGTTCCTGCCATTACCAACTGTTAAAAGCGGCTCCCTGCGCCCAAACTGTTTATAGGAACCACGTGGTTTGTGCTGAACATCTGCTTTCCTGTGGCAGATTCTGAAATTTTGATATATACCAGTTAGAGGCTGCCTGTGTGACCAGTCCCCAGTAAAATGCTGGACATTGAGTTTCTAAGGAGCTTCCCTGGTAGACATTTAACATGTGTCACAACTCCTTGCCTGGGGAATTAAGCATGTTCCATGTGAATCCACTGGGCAAGGAACCTTGGAAGCTTGTGTCTGGTTTCTCTCAGCCTTTGCCCCACACACCTTTTCCCTTTGTTGATCTCATTCTGTATCCTTTCACTGTAATAAATCTTAGCGGGAGTAAAACTATACGCTGAGTCCTTTAGTCCTTCTAGCGAATCAGAGAAACTGGCAGTGATCTTGAGGGCCCCTAATGCATGAACACATGGCTTTATTTATACAGAGGCACAGGAAAACGTCTACAACCGTTGAAGATGTTTAATTGTCAGTAGTGGGTTGAAACGCTCACTTTACCTCTTACTATATAATGTTTTTAAAACGATGGGAATTTGACTGATTTTGAGTTTTGTGTGTCTTTGGTGATTTACCATGATGTCATGATTGCTCACATGTGTGTCCCTACATCATGATGCATCTCTTGGTCCTGTCTCGGTTTTTGGAACATCTCCAGTGACTGGCATTGTGCCTAGCACATGGTAGGTGATAGAAATGATGGTACTAATTGAATGTGAAAGAAAAGCAAGTAGATGGACATAGAGATAATTTAGAAATAACCTCAAAGGCAGTATTGACATGTAGAATCTTCCTTTCTTTTGATGTTTCAGTTTTTCAAGACCTTTGATTTTCCAGCTAATTTCAAGCCTTTCCAGTTTTTACCCCCATTTGGAAGAGGGAAAAGGTAAAAATAAAGAACAAAAAGAAGAGGTGAGAGACAGATGAAGCTAGAAAAATAACTGCAATTTAAACTTCCCCTCTCCTCAGCCCAGCCAGAGGCAAACAGCTGGTTCTTTCATTTGACGTAGTTTATCCTAAAGAGGACAGCATGCCTTCCTCCTCAAACTACTCTCTGTTGGCAGCATGACTGCTGTGTCAAAGGAGGACATTGTCTGTGTGATAGGTAGGGTATGAAACAAATGCGGAAAACTGTTCTGTTTTCTTCCTTTTGAATGTACAGTTCTGTTAGACTGATTAATTACATGGTTAACTATACGGTACCATTATGTAAATATAAATGAAGTCAAGTGTTTATTCATTGCCTCAGGTTATAATTGAGACTGTTAGTTTTAAGAATTTCAACTGGTACATAAAAGGAAACCATCATAGATTCAAATTCTGGTGCCAGATTCTGAAGACTTAGAGTATAGATTTTGAGGAAATATGCAGAAATACTCAACTACTGAGTGGGACGATAGGTCCAAGACACTTTGAGTTTTAAACTCTGTTTTAACTTAGAGTCTATAATTCAAGCTGGCATTGAGCCAGCATTTTCTAAATTTCTTCTTGCTTAATCATAGATTAACCATATATAATATAGACAGTTACAAATTGAGATGGCACAGAATTCCTTACTTCACATATGTGTATGAATTTTGTATCTCCATGTTGCAGCCAATCTGTGAAATATTCTAACTTGAAAATGAATACATTCAAGTGGTCAGGCTGGCCTTACCCAGGTTCTGAGAATAATTTAGAGGCATCCAAAACCATAATTTAAAAACCATTAAATTCCTACTACTGCCGTGGGCTTCCAGCCATAGCCTTGAATAGGTTTTTATCCTTGTGAAAGATCAGAACCTGTTTTGCTTGCTGAAGCTTTGTGAAAAGGTGAATCCATCTACTGCAGTTATAGAAAGTCAGAATTTGCTTGACATTTTCATTACTAATAGCCATTTTTCAAAATAAATTCACACTTCAGTTAGTTCTTGTTGGTCAAAAATGGTTGTCAGAACTTGCCCAGGGTTCATTCAGATATCCCTTGAGATATTCTTGTTATCAAGTGGACCTATTTCTTCCATGTGCCATAATATATAAACCACATGTAGCCAAATGCAAAATCTTTAACAAGGAGGGCAGGGGAGGAGTGGAGTTACCTGTGCAGATTTATGGGCAGTTTTCCTCTGTCTTTTACACAGGTTTGACTGATTAATGAGAAACAAAAGCTTAAAGTCAAATACCCGGATTTAGAATTCAATGCAATGCAATGGAGTAATTATTTGAATAAAGCCCAGTAGGCAGCAAGTCATGTCTGTACTTTGGGGAGGACCATTGCAGGCACAGCAATTAGTGCAGAGGTCCTGTGGTTGAAATGTAATGAGTTAGAGAACAGCAGCAGAAGAGGAATTCAGAGAGGTTCCAGAGGGCCAGACCTTAGAGGGCCTTGCAGCCATTGTCCATTGTAGAGACTTTGACCTTACTCCGCCAAGCTGGAAAGCCATTGATGGGAGGGTATTAAACAGAGAAGTGGCATGATCTGATTTAATTTTGGCAGCATCAATTTACTGCATTGATTAGACCACAGAGCAGCAAAGGTGGAGCAAGAAAGGAGATGTTGGAAGCTGTTGAAAGAGAAGATAGTGTTTTGGACCAGGTTGGAAGCAGTGGAGGTGGTGAGAAATGGTCAGACTCTGGATGTGATTTGAAGGACCAACTCTCAGGTTTTGCTGGCCCGTGGAATGTGGGGTGGGAGAGGAGGGAAGGGTAAGGCTAAGGTTTTGCATCATGGGCAACTGGAAGAATGCAGCGGATGTGCCCAGTTTTATCTAATTTATTCTTTCAGTAAAGTTCTCAGCTATTAGTTTTCTGAGAGTTATAAAGATACAGCCTCAGTGAACCAATATGCAGGCAGGGTCTTTCTCAGTCACAGGGCAATTTCAAAAGTGTGCCATGGCACGTGTACACCTATATAACAAACCTGCGCGTTCTGCACATGTACCCCAGAACTTAAAGTATTTTTTAAAAAGTGTCCCTAGGGTCTGGCCCTGGGCACGCCTAAGCTGCAATCAGTATGAGCTTCAGCAAATTGGTGCACCCAAGGCACAGGGTGAGGGGGGCAAAGACTAGGGCGTGGGCCCTAGGAGTCTTTCTGCGGAACTGAAGCCTTTCCCAGAAGAGAACTTTCCCCAAGGGAAAAGAGAGTAAGAGTCACCAGACTGATGACTACTTAGTCATTAGTAACAGAAGGGGTGGGGAACTTGCCGAGTCAGCACAGGCAGCTCCTGGTCCGTGGGTTTGTCCCCAGCCCAGAGCTCTACTGACTTCTCTCTGGGTCCCAGGGAGAAAGAATGATGTGAATAACACCTGCAAGAGAGCAGTGTTTGTTAAAATCTCTACAGGGCCCCCGCCCTGAGCAGAACCTAGCCATGACACTGCGTGGGAGTCCCAGTGCCTGTGCCTCATCCTCTCCCGCCACCCTATTGCGGGCTGCCAGGTGTATACAGAGAAGGACAGGACTGGGGAGAAGAAAAACAGGTTGGACAGAGTTCCTTTGTGAGGAAATGCAGGACAGTTGCTGGGAACTCCCAGAAATGCCTGGTGGGAACCACGCCTGCAGCAGGGACTATGTAGGTCTTCCATTAAGCAGTGGCTTCCAGAGAACCTGGCATCCCACCAGACCTTGGAATAGGATTGGCAGCCCATGCCCAGCTGGGACAGCCCCAAGTACGGCCAGGGTGACAAGTGCTATATGCTAAATTTGGGACAAAAACAATAGTGGAGATCCACATCAAGGGTGGGAGACTTCAAATGGTTAAAACGTTTGAGATGAGAGTTTTTCAACTTTTAACTCTATTCGATTTTGGTTTTTTCTTTGATGGAGTCTTGCTCTGTCGCTAGGCCGGAGTGCAGTGGCGCGATCTCGGTTCACTGCAAGCTCCACCTCCCGGGTTCAAGCTATTCTCCTGCCTCAGCCTCCCAAGTAACTGGGACTACAGCTGAACGCCACCACACCTGGCTAATTTTTTGTAATTTTAGTGGAGACGGGGTTCACCATGTTGGCCAGGATGGTCTTGATCTCCTGACCTCATGATCCGCCTGCCTCAGCCTCCGAAAGTGCCGGAATTACAGGGGTGAGCCACCGCGCCTGGCCCACTGTATTAGAATTTTTTAAAAATTGTTTACTCCTTGAGTGAGAATTAAGCTGCAAAGTGAGAGTAACTATCATATCAGGAGGAGAGGAGCAGGAGGGTGGTCTCAGAGGACATTTTTACCTGGACTTGAAGCACACGTAGTCTCTGCTCTGGTCCTAGCAGCCACTGAGCACAGCGACCCTTAGGATGCATTGCGTTGGTATTATGCGTAAAGGCAGGTGTGGAAATTTAGTGGGCAGGGCTCTGCTCCCTCTAACCTCTAAAATGCTTCCACCAGCTTCCAGGATCCTTAAATAATTTCCATGGAGTATAATATATATAGTGGTTTCCTTCTACAAATAGGAAAGGGGTGTAGGGGTGTAATAATAAGAACTCATCGGTGTAGAGGTTAATAATAGGTGTTGTAATGATGAGTGAAAGGGACAGGTATCACACACAAATTGGGGCTGGCCAGTCTTAATCCCAGCTTTACTCCCCAGAGTCTGTAGATCTTAGGCCAATTATTCAACCCAGTACAGGGGAGCTCCATCTTGACTGTACATGAAACACACCTGGGGAAACTTTAAAAATCCCAGTGCCTGAACCTCATCTCAGCTCAACCAAATCAGAATTATGTGGGAGTGGGATCAGGGATCAGTATGTTGCTAAAGCTCTCCAGGTGTTTCCAATATGCAGCACCTGTTAGGAGCTGCATTTATTCTTAGGCTCTACCCCCATGCAATTAACACAGCCTCTACAGGGCAGGCCTGGCAGCCTACATTTTAAAATACTGTTTGGGTGATTATAATGTACGGCGAGGGCTGACAGTCATAGACTCTCATTAGTAATGAGACAACCATGTCTAACTCATTAGGTTGTTGTCAGAATTAAATGAAGTAATACATGTAATGCATTAAGCATAGTGCTTGGTTCTCAATAAGCATTTAATAAATGGTATTTTGAAAAAGTATCATTATTGTTGCTATTATAAGATATCACAAGGAAAGAAAAGGATGCATGGAAGTAGATTGGAGGTCATGAACACAAGCTTAGAGGCATTCTGGGGGGCCAAATCTAACTCCACCAACTTCTGTGTTAGGCTGAGTGTGGCACCTGTGGGACCGCAGAGTCCCTGACTTGGTGGCTTGCCTAAAATCATCTCACTCCCTATTCTGCCACCCTCTGTGGCCTGGCTCGGGAAGAGGAGGCCAGGGAAGGGAGCAGGTGGCCTAGGGTCCAGCACAGGGAAGAGAAGTCTGAAAAGAGAAAGCCAACCAGACTATTCATTATTTGGCTTTGCAAATCTACCTCTACACTGGCCGCTGGGCATTGCAGTGGAATTAAATTAGAGGAGGCAGTTCATTTGTAAAAGACAAGTGCCTGTGACAAGCAGGCTCTGCTGAGTGCTATAAAGTGACTCTTGAATGGGATTTATAAAAGGACAAGAGAACCGAGGTCACCTGGGAGATGATGGGTCTGCAGGGACCTCTTTCCTCCCCAAGCGAAAGGCAAAATCACAGCTCTGGATTGCGTTTCCTTGTCCCTGTTGAAACTCAGCATGCTGCTTTTCTAAATCGGTTTCCTCCTTGAAATTGGACAGGGCTGCCACCTACCACCTATTTGTTTGGACGACATATATAACCTCTCCGGACCTCAGGCAGCTCAACTAAATACTGGACTCATCATACATACTTGGAAGTTTACATTCTGAACAGGAAATTCATTCAATGATTGAATTAAATTCAGTGAAATGAGAGCGCGTATGTCAGGTAACACCCATCCCACAATGAAAACTCCCGAAGCACTATCCTTCTACTGGGGCTGGACTTTTCTTCAACAGAATAGTCTCTTGTTTTGATATCAGAAGCGATCTTCAGTGGGGAGCAAGGGAAGTGCAGGTGTGCTTGCTTAAAAGCCACTCATAGGGAAGGAATTGGTTTGTCCTGCTCTGTCTGGTGCCTCCCTATGAACAAAGCCTTTCTACCATGAAGACACCATGTAGTCTCAAGAACTTAGTTCAATAAGGGCACGGCTAAAATTGCAGTAAGGGGGACAAAAGCTGCTACCATCTGAAAGGCCCATCAGACCCCATCCACCCCAACCCTGGATGCCCAGGAAGACGTTCCTTTAATGACTGCTCACTAGGCGATTACTAGGAATTAATTTAGTAGAGAAGATAATCAATAGATGGCCCACTGGGTGTGGTCCATTAAAGCAGCACTGCTCTTCTCTTGAGGTGTGATAAATAGTGCATTTAAAGTATTCAATACTATAATAAAGGTTGTAATTAAGTGAGGCAACTTGGCATCTTAATAATTGCATGCTTGGAAAGATTTAAACTTCAGACCCAGACAGGGAGTAACATTCATAATCCCTCAAATGGGTTTCCTTTCTAGAAGAGAGAAATTAATGTCTGACTCTTCTTCTGAGAAGCTGACAGGGCAGATCTGTCCCCAGATCTTTATGGAGTTAAAAGTAAGAGGTGACTTTGAACGCCTGCCACTGAGTCTTTTGTTCTCGTGTTTCCTTGCTAGCTTAATTATTACCATATTCCTAGTGGAAAGAAGAAGGCAGGAGCAGGAGCAAAAAGAGAGGCCTGGGGGGAATGCAGTTCAGGGAGCCGGTAGCCCCAGCAGTATGCAAATCACTTAGCCAATATACAAATGACTTTGCAGAAGTACAGTGAGACTTCCCAGACCAAATCATTTCCATTTGTTTCTTATTATTAAAAGAGAAGCACTTTCAGTCATCTCTTGTTCTTTTGCCCTCCCCCATCCTTTGCACAATTTACATACACATACACACACAACATGCACACACACTTAAAATTCAATGTTTTCCTTTCCCTGTAGACTTTTAGTAAATTAAAAAAAAAAAAAAAACCCGTGAACTTCAGATATCTTATAATTACAAATCTTCCATTCAGCAGTTTGTAAAACAGATTCATTTTGTTAATTGTCATCCCATCTGAATGATGTGTAGAAGTTGCTGGACATTTAAAAATGGATGTTGACATCGTCAAACATCCCCCAAGACTTAGGATTGTGAGCCTAAGGAAAGACTCAGCAAAGGAGAGAAAGGAAGTGTGTTCATTCTCACATATCTTTGTTTAAGTGCACAGTACTTTTGATCATAATCTATGGACAATGTTTATGGAAAAATCATATACTGATCAAATGGTTTAGTCCTGGGAAATTTTAAAGCCCTGTAGACAAGCAGAGAGCCTGCCCAAGTACAACTGAACTCTCACTCTGCCACCCAGCCCCAACTCAATCACAATGCTAGTGGGACTTCCAATTGCTGATATTCCAAATTCTGAATGTTATGTTTAGAGATCTCTAGTGGAGATCACAGATTTCAAAAGAGTGACACAAAATGTGGAGGCCATAAGGAACATTGTAAAGCTTGATACTGTTACCAAAATTCAGCTTCACATTAGGTGAAAATATCTTGCTTTGTATGCTGGGGAGAGGCCACGCGTGTTCATACAGGGCTTGGTTCTTCTCTGTCTGCGAGGCAAACAGGGCTGCCCCAAGACGCCAGGAAAAACAGAGCTTTCTCCCAGCTTCTCCTTCTCTGAGTTGAGCCCGGATGAAGAAATTTCAAGCGTAACTAAGGGGGAATGGACCAGCCCTGCTTCCACATGGCGGTGGTACACAGAGCAAGCTCTGCACTTTACATAAATACTCAAATCCTGCACTTTGATATAAAATGTATTGACCCACCAGCATATATTGGACACTTAACTATTTAGATTTTTTTTTAAAAGAAAAACCAAAAAAAGATGCTTCTGGCAGGGCTGCCTTTATGCAAAGTATTAAAAGTGACTCATCTGGATTACGGCTTTCTCTAACCCCACCCTTCCGTGTTTGCCTTTCCTTTTGCTGAGCAAAACTTTACGCCAGGCAGGGCTCACTGCTAGGGAGGGGAATTTGAGCAGGGTTCCAGGCGTCACTTGTTTCCTTGTCTTGAGTGTCCTTGCAGTGATCCTTACAGTGACTTGGACTTGCCAGAGTGGCATCGGGATTGGCAGGAGAGTGCCCAGGGCTGCAGCGATGCATGTGGAGCTCTGTGAGTGGAACCAGAGTTGGTCTGGCAGGCCTGGTTCAAACTGCAGAGGTGAGAGGCAGCACCAAAATCATGTAGGAACCCCCTAAGCATTGACATACGTGGTCCCACCCACCATCTCTGCAGGTAAAGACCAGGCAAGCATAGAGCTGCAGGGGATGTGTTAATATTGTGAGTCCTGGAGTGTGAGGACATGGCTAGGAAGGTTTAGGGATTGGGCATTGCAGATCCTGCAGGCTCAGCTGCCAGAAGAGGCCCCGGAAGGTGGTCACCATTGTCTGGATTCTTCCGTTGCCTTTAAACTCAGAGCAGCTGGAGAAACTTTCCCAATTCTAGTCTTGCCAGGCTTCTTCACCACCTAGGTTGAACAGACAAGAATCCAGGCCCCTGGTGACCTTCATTCATTCAACATATAATTACCAAGTGCTTTGTATGTGCCAGGCACTGTGTTAGGCACTGGGTAGACAGTGCTGAGCAAGAAAGATGTCATCCCTGTCTTCATGGCTTAACCCTAGCAGAGAGACCCTAAAAATATATATAAGTAGTCATTACTTTTACTTGAATAACTAGACGAAGTGCAACACCATCATCCTTCAAGGTCTTGGCCAGGCACAAATCTCTTGACACCTTTTCTAAAGGAACTCAGACTTAGTTTGGAGATGGAAATGTATGTGCAGAGTCAAAGGGAGTTGAAAGACCATCTGGCACCCCTGCCTCTAGCTCACAGATGAGAACATTGACATACAGAGCCATGAGGAAACTTGCCATGGTCACATGGCTTATTGGGCCCACAAATAGATTTGAGAATGTGTTCCCAACCACATACAAGATGCAAATGTGTATCCTAACATACTCTAATTATAAAACATGCATAATTATATTAGTGGATAGCAGGAAGTAGAGGGGTAGAAAGTCCCAAATCACAGTAACTGTATTTTTAATTTTGGAATGCATTTCTGCATAACATATGAACCTGAATACGCCTATAGTCCTGGGAATTCCCTTCAAACAAAGTGATGAAACTGCACAATAATGACCTGACTCAAGAGTTGCTGGGAAGCTGTCCAATATTTCCATGCTGGCTCTTGCTCAATTCTTCTGTGAAGTCTGTGTCTTCCTGTGAAAGTAGATTTCTAGGTCTTAGAGAATGATAGAAGGCCTCTCCTCTGCCCCACCTCTTTCATGCCTTTCATTTAGGCAAAGTAGACAGGGAGGGTGTCTTCTCCCAGTCAAGCTAGAATCAAACTGACTTAGAAAAAACCATTCATGGTATCTGGACTGTCGCCAAAACAAGTATCTACTGTACTTTATGAGGACTTCACCTCCTGTCCAGGAGGCCTGATTTTATTGGGCAGTCTGGGAAATCCCCTGGAGAGCTGGTCTGCTGCTAACAACAGAAAATTTCATAATGCTTCCCCTTGCTGGTTTCCAGAGGCCATGCATTACTCTGGCTAGTTCTGTAAACACACAGTTTTAAAGAGATGATTTAAATTGAGCATTGGCAGGCCTGTTTGAAGGTTATGTTAATGCATTTTAATTACAGTAGTAGAATTGGAAGATGTATTAATAACAATCCCAGTGAAGCTAATGCTGATGGGAATGATTTAAATATTTAAATTGTTTATGTGGTAGGAAAATGTGTATTTAAAAAGATGTGTGAATTTGGTTGATTTCACTCTGTAGTCACCCTCTGGCTCAATCTAATAGGGCAACCTGACCTCACAGCTTCACTCCTTGGAAAGTGATTCCGACCCTGATGACAATGAGGTTCTTGGATCAGGATGATCTGAGTTAGGCTTTCTGATCCCTGTGTTATCTGGAATCCCATTGGTTGCTCAGATACTTCACTGGTATTAAGGGAATTCACTCAAGAAGCCAGCCTCTTACTGTTTCTTCTACCCAATCTCTCAGGGACAAGCTGGTGATCCAGAGGGTGTGGCAATAAACTTTTGCATGAGAGCAGCTTCTCCATTGGGTACTATTTACTCCCTTGCTTGCATTCACATTGCTTAATGGCAAATAGCTACATGGAAAAGAATCTTACAGCTAAGGCAGGGGCGCACAAACTCCAATGTAAATGTGAAAGATTTTTAAATGGGTAAAAAGGATCACTGGGTGTCTTGTCTAGGGGTTATCTCTAACTTTTATTGTCTTTGAACTATTTTACAACTCTGTAAGTTATAGAAAACTGATCATCTAAAATATTATTATCTACAGAAAGGAAAGCAGTGAATTGTGTCTGCTGAAATGCAATTGATTATTGCACTGAGCATATTCATCAGTTTTTTACCTATTTATTTCAGCATTCCTGCATATATATATATGTATGTGTGTGTGTATATATATATAGAGAGAGAGAGCGAGAGAAGCCATATATATATATATGGCTTCTTCTTGGAACCAGTTGTAACATCTTACTGCTTATTCGTTAGTTAGAGCTAAATAAATAAAATCTTATTTATAAATATAAATACAAAACAAATAAATGAATAACATATATTCATTTTATATTTGTCTGAGTGTCACAATTTACCCCAAAATATTAGTATTTAAAATACTCGTAAGCTGTGTCTCATGCATACAGCTGTGGAAATATTTTTTAATATGGATTGTGATGATTATGAAGTAGGAAGTTGTAGCAAGGTCACCTCTATAAACCACCTAAAATGATAGCAGAGAACATTCACTAAAATAACTGAAATATTTAATTAAAAGGGTCTGTCAAGTCTTGGACTCCAACATACAAAGTGGGTGAAGTATTTGTGTCAGGGGATCAAGAGGGTGGACCCCTACTCTGGTGGGAGCTTCTGGTCATCACTTCCATGTTGTAACCACACCCAGTTGAGTGAAAACAAGGCACCCCGACATGAGGCAGCCATAGGACCCACTTCCCGTTATTATGTGATGATTAACTGGTGCCTGCCTAAGAGCCCAAAGCTACAAAAGGCCTGTCATGCTACCCAGAGGAGGCTCCTTTCTTGGTCAAAAATAAATAAGCCAAGACCCAGTGTAGAGAGAGGTAGCATGATGACCTGACAGGGTATAGGTTCCTTTCTTCCCTGTCATCTCGTCTTTACTTTTATTTTCCAGTACTAGAAAAATGAGGAGAAGAAGTGCAACATGCACACAACCTAGAGATTTTATAAGCTATTGCATTTATTTTTGGTTTGTTCTTGCCTGACTTTCAGAAAACTCTATTCACTATGGAGAAAATTGAAGAATTGTCACTTTCAGGTTTAATGTTAATCCAAAGCAGACATTACTCTTTACACAAAAGAAAAAGGATTACCAAACCATAGGATCCTATTTTCATTTAAATATATATACATATTCACACATATATATATAATGTCTGGCAGAATATATGCAAAAATTATCTTGGTAAATTGCAGGTAATTTTTTATTGATTTTATTTTTTGCTAACTGATTTTTTAAAATTTCCTGTAATAGATCTGAATTACATTTATAACATGAGGAAAAAATTAAAAACAGATAAACTTAATTTAATCCTCAAGTCCATTAAGTAGGGTCTTTAAGTTAGCAAGAAAGAGACCTATATGGGTTACCTTCATGGATGGGCTTTAAAAAAAAAAGAAAACTGAAAACCCAAAAGGGACATCACAGCAATTTGTCTTATCAGCTGGACTGTCATCATTCCAGACCCAGAATTTCTAAGACCGGGGTATAGGGAACATCTCCCTGACAATTTGCTCAGTTAGTAAAATCTTTAGGGAGCTGCATCCTAGAGAAATGATTGATGTTATGACTCAGAGTTCATCATAGGGCCATGATTTTTAAACAACAGGGAATTCTTTTCAGACTGTGTTCGGCCTTCAAGTTGCTCTCTTCCGGCCAGTGAAGGAGGAGGTATCAAAACCTTTCACATGTTGCTGAATTCAGATAGTTGAAGCTCAGAGACAGAAAGACTGAGAACTTTTTGCAATTAATATAAAAATTCCTAGAGCTTCTGGATAGCTGAATATGTGGAGGTTCCTGGCAGGTGGTGGACCCAGGAAACGCATGGAAGCTCCACACCCCTTCCCTGTACCTTGCCCTATGCATCTCTTCATGTAGGAAGAGATGTAGCATCCTTTATAGTAAAACAGTAAATGTAGTATACATGTATATATACATATTTATTTTATATATACATATTTATTTTATATATATATGTAAATTCCCAGAATTGACCAATGGAAACGACTAATTTGAAACAAACTGAATGAAAAGCAAAAGGATTAGCAAAAGACAGAGAATCAGGGTGACAATCCCTAAGAAAAGATAGGAAAAGAGATGTTTTACTATTTCTTAGGAGGAAGGGATTGGGTTTAAACATCAAAACCACACTACATGTTTTATATTGAACGGTCCATAACTGAGTCTCCAGGAAGGGCTTACGGTCTATACAAGTTGAAACTTCAGGGATGTCTACTAGGCCTGTGGGCAAACTTCAAGCCATCATTCAGGTGGGATACCAAGGAGCCTCGCGGCATGGGAAATTGACTGGACATTTTGAGGATGACCACTGAGCCATGGCTCTAAAATCCTTAAGCCAGAGGAAAACAAAGTTTACCTCTAAACACCCTCCCCTCACCCAGCCTCCAGCAGTGTACAGGACAGGCAGTGTTCCCTCCAGGCAGGAGCAGGAGAGTTGAGGTAAGCAGTAATTTCCTTAAGTATGCAGGTTCAATAGCAGATGCCAGATTGGCTACCAAGCCAGCCTCATTTGGACCAGTTCCATGAGTTATAAGGAGAAACGGCTCTGTGATACAGAGCAAAATATAATAACAGCAGTAATAAAGAAACATGCAAACAAAAAACATCTAAAGGCACAGGACAGCACTGCTTTACTTACGGTATACCTTGAAGGGGTGTTTCTTCTCTTCCATTTCAGAGAGAGATGTTTGGTATGGAAAGGAGGGGAAACAAGGATCACACATTGGAAGAAGATTGGGAGAGACTTGGTAATGAAACTGGCAGTAGAAATAAAATGGGGCCCCACAGGCTCTGCAAGGCACTTCTGTGGCGGTGACGGACTTCCTGCTCTGGCCACTAGGATGGTGCAGGCAGCCATCTTTGCCAGTAGCAGACAGGGTGCTACTTCTTCCACAAGCAATTGTGTGACACGCTATGGGTTTGTGCTGGAATCAAAGATGGAATTAGGGAGAAGACCCTAGAGCTGTATCTGAGAACAAACCCAGGAGTTTCTTGTATATCTCTTTGAAAGACTGATTTGCGGGGATGGAATAGGCAAACTCCAGCTAGTGACTCTGATTATTCTTAAATGACATATTCTGTTGTAACATATAAATTATATAATAAAACAACCCCTTCTTGTAGATGGCTAGATGTCTTAGCTAGGTGTATCCACTAGAAAATTTCAGCGATCCTTCTAGTGTCCACTTTTATATAAGGATGTTGGGAAGATAAAGTAGTATCACCTTTAGGAAAGCAATTTACCAATACATACCCCATGAATTTTAAAGGCACTTTTACTCTTTGTCCAGTAATTCCATTTTTAGAAACTTATTCCAAAGAAAGAATGCTAAATGCAAAGATCGATGCATAAAGATTTTTATTATTAGTGTGTTATTTTCCTTTTTTTTAAGAGACAGGGTCTCACTCCTTCGCCCAGGCTGGAGTCCAGTGACTTGATCATAGTTCATTAGCACGATACTTAAAAAAGTCGAAAAGTGCTGTCAATCTAAATGCTCAAACATTGGAGATTGATTAAGTAAATTATGAAAATCCACACTATGGATGTAATGGAACTATTAAAATGTTAGTTATAGTTCTTTTTTAATATCATTGAGGTATGATATAATTTTAAAAGGAAAAAAGCAAGCTAGTAAAATTTAATATTCAATATAAATTCTCATCATATAAAATAATATGTAGTATACATAGAAATGGGAAATAGATTAAAAATTATATCTCTGAGTGATAAGGGTCTCTGGTTTTTATTCCATTTTCTTTCCTTTTTTTTTATTCTGTTTCTCAAATTTCTATAATAAGCAAATAATTTATAATCTAAAAAAGAAATGCATACCTGTGTGTGTGCATATTTCTACATACACAGGCATGCACACACAGATACATATATATATATATATTTGGTGTCTTGACAGGGTTGCCTCCTGTGTCATAAGCTCATTATCTTTATAGCTTTTTCCCCTTAGTTTGAATAACAGTTGTGAATATATTTGTACTATTCATTTTATTCCCTCTCCCCATAAACTACCACACACACCCCACATACCCACACAACACACAGACATACCCACACATGATTAAAATCTTTGTCGACAGGGACCTGACATCCAATTGGATAATGTACATAAACTCCCCCCTCTGAATGTTTTCTTTCGGACTCCCTTCCTCCCGTTCTTCCTCCCTTTTTCATCTTCCTCTTCGCTGCCATTTTCCACTCAGGCCTGCCTGTGGCCTGAGGAGAAACTGAGCGAGATGGAGGTGGGGAGGGGAAGCAAAGGCCAGCAGATTTCCTTGGCAGGAGCAGCGGTGGCAGCGAGCAATGAGCCAGAAGCTGCTGAGACAGGGTTCGGGGCAGTTGGCAAAAGGCCTGGGAGGCAGGTTGGAATCGTTTGGATAAGAGGAGACAGGCCATTTGGAGCCCCAGTAGGTTGCCCGGCAGGAAAAACCAACATTCCAGAGAAGGCTCGCTGTAAGCACCGCCCCTGGCCAAGCTTGCGAGCCTGTCCTCACCTCCAGTGTGCCAGGAAACACAGCGGCAGTGCCGAGTTGTTCTTTTGCAGTGTGTTGAGGAGGATATTTCCTCTCCCCTTTCCCTATATCCCTGGCTTTGTGTACCACAGAGGTCACAGATTCCAGTGCCTCAGGATGAGGCTGTTATGTAAGTGAGGCAGGCTAAGTGTGATGAGACACGGAGTGACAGGGACTGCAACATACTGGGAAGGCTTGCTCTCTGAAGCGGTCCGGCGTAGTTTCATGCCAGCACTTTTGCCTATCGGGTGTAAGGCCAAGGGCTGCAAGTCTTCCAGTTTCTTAAGGAAAGCTGAAAAGCCAGAGGAGCTTGGAATTCTTGCATATGCACACACCTCACGTATGTGTGTAAGAAATCTAACTGTTTAAAATGTTGGCTCCATTACAAAAACACTGTGTGACCAAATATAACATATCTGCTGGCTGGATTTAACCTATATGTACCACTGGTTTGGGAATCTAAAATAAAATCATATAAGACTGCCTCCCTTTTTTATGGCTGGTAAGAAACATGATGTCTCTTGTAAAGAGACACATATTTAGTTGCTATTATGTACACAACATTATCCTAGACACCACAAGGGATCCACCAGAAACGGTGGTGTTCTCTGCCTTCTAGGAGCTTAAAATATTGTTGAAGCGATAAGATTTTCACTCAGGAAAGTTAGGTAATAGTGCTATGCTGGATATCAATATTGAGGCCTAAATGGATCAGATCAGACACACCAAAGTCACCTTAGAAAGAAAGAATGACTATTAGATCTACAGCAAGACTCAGCCATAGTAAAACCAGTGGCATGAAAGCATCTCGGGTATTGTTCACCTTTATATTCCCAGCACTTGGCGTGCAGTAGCTGATGTTCAGCAAATATTTCTCGAATAAAAGAATACAATTAATGAGTCATAGGAGGGAAAAAGTCTTGGGGGCTTAGGAAAACCTCAGAACAGGGAGGCAGATACTTTTATTGTTGATATGACACTATTCACTGGAGAGAGACACTGAATTTGGGAGACTGGAGCATTTGGTCACTAGGGTCTCCATTGCTGTTAGGGAGCAGAAGTATGTAACCAGCTCTCACTGTAACCCATACTAGAGTTTACAGGACTATTTGCCTTCTTTGCTAAAACATCTCCTCAACCTCCTAATGACCAATTAAGCTTCCCTGACATTTTGATGCGGGGAGAAAGGAGCCTGGACAGGACACCCGGCACTGGCATGCTGCTGATACGAATGGTCTGTGTCTCTTCATAATGAGCATTCTGACTTACATTTTGGTGTCTGGATTATTGGGTTAGCCTCCCTCCATGTCCCTGAGTCAGATGTCACTCTTTGGGATCCTGTCTTGGTAACTGCAACCAATCTTCCTTGAAATACCTCCATGAAATCAGACCCTGTCAGACCCTTGGTCCAGTTCATCATCCGTTTCCTCCTGCAATTGGCGTCACAGAATAAGGGCCCAAATAAGCAAAGCGGATAGGAGGCACAGTTGTAGATCAAAGACGGAAATAATTACTTTGTTTTCAATGGTCAAGGGAGTCTCAGAAACAAAAAGGGGCCAGGGATGGATTTTAAGAAAATGAATCTGTTCTGGAAAGATGGAGAGGATGGAGGAAAGATGATTTGGATGGTGGGGATGAAACCAATTTGCTCTATCAGAAAGTTTGTTTTGGAGGAGCAGGGAGAAAGAAAGTTGGTCAGGTCAACCTGAAAGCCAGGCTTGAAGGTTTGGGCTTTATCCAACACACGTATGGAGGAGATACTAAAATTCTGAGGAAATGAATGACAGGATGAAATTGGTGTTTTACTTAGATTGTTTGGTATCAGTGGACAGAGCTTCATTGCATTCTCTTTATTGTTCAGAATTAACGAATCAATCCTGAAGGGCTCTGTGGGAGTCAAACAGGGCCCTCGCCAGGAATGTGAGCTGATTGCAAATGCCTTACGCTTGGTTTCCAGGAGACAGGTGGACAATCTGAGAACACAATGGTCCCTGGATTCCTGGAACAAGATCAGCCATGAAGAACGCAACAGGAGAAATACCTCAATGAAATCAGATCCTGTCATTATTTATAGCCCATCTTTGTCAAGCCTGATGGAACAAAAGCTCACGTTTTCATGGTTGTCCTGGACAACATTTCCAACACAGCCATTTACACCCCTTAGAAGCACGCTTAGCCTTTGGCAATGCCAGGAAATCAAAGTTGCAGCCATGTGAGTTCCCACGATTTAGATGTAAAAGAAACTTCTGTGGGCCTCATGGTCACAGTTCCGTGAAGAACTCCTGGCAAGCAGCAGGGACAGGTGCTCACAGGGCCACTTAAATGAGGTGGGGAGCCACAGTTTTCCATTTGTTGTGAGCTTAGAACCCATTCTTTAAATGAGAACTCATCTAGAATTCCAATACATTGAACGAATAAAAGTGCCAAGGCTCTGGCTATAGGATAGGGGTACCCTTTCTGATGAATTTTTTGCCCACTACGCTGTCCACAGCTAAGAGACCTCTATCTCTGGAGAGCCTAAGCCATCTCTACCGAACTCCAGGGATCCCTAAAACACAATGTAGAGCCAGCTGGCCTAGGGCATACACCTGCAGGTGAAAACTTGGCTTAGCTGCGGCCCACAGTAATGTTATTAATTATAATCACACTTTTAAGTTACACTTATTTTTCACTTATTATGTGCCACAGATTATTCTAATAACTTAACATTAATTTATTGAACCCCCCACAGCAACCCCATGAATTAGGAACTATTATTACCCCTCTCTTAAGATGAGGAAGCCAAAGTCAAAGGAAATACAGCAATTTATCCAAGCTAGGAGGTGGTAAAGCCAGACTCTGATTCCAGGAAGTTGCATTTCAGAACAAGCTTTCTGAATAACTCAGTCTAATTAGTTCTGCCTCATTACCTTGGGCAAGTTACTAAATGTGTAGGATTTGTGAGCAAGGACTAGTTTTAGCTCTCTTCCCCTTCCCTAAAAAGAGAGGAATGGGCAGAAGAGCCAATCAGGGTTCACAGGGGCCTGGACCCAAGGCGAGGTTTCTTCTGTTCCTCTTCACAACACTGGAAAACAAACAACTCCTCTAATAGCGTCAGAGAAATCTGACATCCTTGCTCAGTGTTTCACAGGAGGAGGAATTGTAGCATTGAAGTCATGGCTATAAATATCAGAGTTAATGAGGGAGGACTCCTGGAGACCTAAATGAATCTATTTTATGGGTTTGTCATATATCAGGTTAATATGATTCTGACAAATAATTATATTGAAAAGTGGACAGGGACTGAGAATGTTATTATTCCTTTTCAATGTTACAGCAGAGTCGTCTGGCCAATTAAAGGGTGATGACGCCAACACCCAAAGTGCAGAGCAAAACTGTAACAATTTGTGGCATTTAGACAAAGGAGCTTGCAGCCGGCGCCCACCCTGGCACAGGCAAGAGGATTGTCATTGTCTGATTCCTTAATGAGCAGAGAAACTCCCTCATATAGATTATTGTATGGTTAGACTTGGTGTGGATCTAGGAGGAAGGGGATAAAGGTAGATGGACTGCAAACGTGGCTTTTCTTTTCTTTCTTTCTTTTTTAAACACTAGCTATAAGGTTTTCACGTGGAAGGACATATACATTGGGTGAGCCCTGAAAACAGATTTTCAGTTTAAATATGTCAAACTGTGATGGCAGCTGCTCGTTGGGCTGGAAGGATGGCTTATTCTCTCTTGGGTTAATTACAGTGGACTCTGATGGGAAAGGGCTTCTTACTGAAGAAAAAAATGAAAAGATATTTTGTGGCTGCGACATTTGCCCTCATCTAATTGGGTTGCCCAGAAGTCCTGGAGCTGTGTTCCAGCCAGGAGGGCTGGGACTCCCAGGAAGACTGATCCCAGGGAAGACATTCACGTTCATGAGTCTTTCCTCAGTCACTGGGGGCTTCTCTCCCAGGACTACAGGCTGTTTACCGCACAAGGGCATTTTCCCAAGGGGCTGCAGAGAGGCTGAAATTCAACCCTTCCTCTCTCACCTTGCCTGAACTCCTGGAGGAAAGGGCTCATTTTCTAATTTGTATAAAGGTGCTACCTGGGTTTGCAGGGGTCCTCAGCTCTTCCGTCATAGTCAAGGACCACTGCTTGGGCTGCAAGAGCAACTTAAAGGCACCATTTTTACTTGTCTTTCTAATGTTCCCACGCTACTCCCATTGCCCTCTGTATTTTTCTGCGGTATCTGTCTCCTCTCATATGGCATAAAGAGAGTGAGAAACAAGACATACAGTTACTACATTAAGAACGAAATCCCATCTGGCCTTGACTCTGTTGGCACTGTTTCTTTTCATCAATAAGATCCTTTTCTCACTCTGTCCCCCTTCCCAGTAGTTTTCCAGCCAGGAATTGCAAGTGAGATATTTTTCAAATGTCCACACCAAAACCCTCTTCTCACAACCTGAGTCAATCTGGACCTTGTGGAAAATAAAACTTAGGGGACCTGCTTTAGCCAGAAAGCAACTCAGACACTGTGACCAATCGATGGATCAATCAGTCAATCAAAATTAAAAGTGCAGACTTCAACAATGAGCTTTTCTTTATAACATCCTCTAAAGCAGTTCCATATTAAATTGTTCAGCTAAATTCTCATTAAGATAAGTGTAGTGACTTCCAAGAGAAAACAAACCATAATATTGCCATGAGGAAAACAATTCTTGAGGACAGCTGCACCCTCCCGTCATCCAAAAGGTTGCACATAGTGTAGGACTCTCTCCAGGTCACTGAGCACTGGCCTGGGGACCCTCTGGCAGGCCCCTGTCCCTGAGTGGCTCACACTCCCTTCCTGCCACCACCCAGTTTGAGCAGAGGGCCCTCGGTTTGAGCACGTCATCCCCTAAAACAGAGAAAGACCTATCTGAAGTTAATCCCTCAAACCCAGTATTTGGGGAAAAAAAATCCGTCCTCCTTTATTTTCTTTCTCAATTTCAAGCCAGGATAATGCCATATATTTTTCTAGACAGCAGATACACAGCATAAGATAAAATCATTTTTTTCCTGTTGAACCTCCTGCTGGGTTCCCTAGCCAACTTTCTGCAGCTCATAAAATAAACACAATTCCCATTCATCCCCCTAGCACAGATCCATCATTGCTTGGCTATGGACAAACGGGCAGGTGGTGCTGCACAACAGGCTGGGATGAGCTCTTTTTTTCCTTCCTGGATGGAAGAGGTAGGATTAACACAAAATCTTTTCTATTAGTGGATGACAGGGCAGACAACTGGGAGGTTAGAATAAATTTCATCCTAGAGGAAAAATAAATATGGAGGTGGTCATCAGGACAGTCTTGCTGTCTCCATAAAGGCAAGTCTGGAATCTTCCATACAGATCACCATCTCATGCACGGTGCAGGCTGGCTTTGTTAGATGGAGATAAGTAAGTATCTGTATGTGGGGATGTGAGGGGGTGGGGATTGGAGAGGTAATAATTTGAGTGCATCAAAAGTGGACCTTGATGCCAGACAGAGGCTCATGCCCAGCATTTTTGGAGGCCAAGGCAGGTGGATCACTTGAGGCAAGGAGTTTGAAATCAGCGTGAGCAGCACAGCAAGACCTTGTCTCTACAAAATAAAAATTTTTAAGTGTGCCCTGATCAGAAATATAATGACCTTAAGCATTACTTCCTGTTAGCATTGTTCCCTTTAAAATTTTGAAAGTGTGGGGGGACTTCAATGAAGCAGCCTCAGCAAAAAGAAAGACATAAAAAGAGACGTAGATTTTCTCTAAAGTTAATAGAGCTTAAAGTTCCTCAACTGCTTGAACCTCTGAGTAGTGAGAATTGTTGGGAGTTGCAGAATGTTCTAGGTGGGGAAGGGAAGCCGGGCTGTAATTACAAAGCATTTCTGTACAAGCACACACTAATTTCAAAGCTGCTGAAGCTTTTCTCTATGAGCACACACACAGCTGCCAGGTCTTTGAGCTGCTGAGATGCTGCCGTGATGTGGTGGTGCCTGAGGAGCGGCCCCTTCTTTGGCATCTGCAGGCCTTGAGGCATGGTCTGGAACTGGAAGAGAAATAAAGTGTTGCTGAAGTCTGCTCTGCAGGCAGATGTCAAGTGCTAAGGTTGCTAGAGGGAGAGTTAGTTGTACAAAATTAGTGCTGCCATTAGAAAGAGTGTCTCCTCCTCAGTAAGATTCAGAAATTTCTGTCTCTGATAATTAATGATTGTCTTAGGACCTTATCTACCTGCGAGAATATGATGCACTTGATTCAGTGACAATCTGTTGGATGACCTTGCATAGTGAGGAGACAATCCGTACTTTACTCTACAGGAAACACCACAAACAGTCCTGGACTCGGAGTGCAAAAACATGCTTTCTGAAGTAGCCTAAAAGTCCCTATCCCCACTGTTTCCTGGGGGAAGGATGGGATGGATTCTAGACCAGGATACTCCTTCTAGCTGGGGAGCAGATTTGCTTGGAGGAGATCTACATATAAAATTGTTAAATGAGAATTTGTGAAGGGTCTGAGATTTTGTCTTACTTCCAAGCTAACAAGTTAGCTGGCCACAGTTTTATTTATATATAAATTTAACAGATTGACATGCATACACACAGATAAATAAACATATATATAAATACATATATATGTATACACACACATACACAAAATATGAGATCTCTGGGTCGGAGTTAAAGATCTTTTATTACTCTCAGCAAAATCAGCAGGTTAGAGTAATATCCCCCACAGAGCTATGCAGTGAAGGCCAAATGGCACCTATATGCACAGTGGGGTACATTATGGGAAAGAAACCCCACAATTAGGAAACTCTGGTCTTATATAGAACCGCAAGTGACCTGCACATCATACTATCCATAGAAACAAAAGTATTATCTTTAGTCTGAAATTTAAACTGCCCTTCTTTGGGTGAAGGAAGTGTAGGCTTTTATCTATGCTACATTGCAACATCTCCAGAGAGGGAAACATCTCTAAGGTTTACTGTCTTGGAATATTTCCTTATACAAGTATTCTCGATTTGGCTGTAAATGTCTTTGTTCAGAGGACCCTGACTTTGAAGAAATGTCAGATATTCATAGAACATTCTCTTCCCTAAAAAACATGTAGGCAAAATAAAAATCCCTGTCCCCCAGCCAAGCATCCTTTTAGTTATACACAATCCTTAAGGAACATTTTGCATAATGATGCTACCCCTCCCATATAGTAGCATTTTAGACACTAGAAGTAAGGACAGTAAAGGGAAGTATGGCTAACTTCCACATTTATCCCTCTATTACTAACCACATGTGGAAAGCAGCTTTCTATTAAGGGAGCCTGCGGTCCCGGGGTTGAGACTGTGACCATCAGTATTGTGAATGGTGGTTGGAAGAATGGCAATAAAGAACACATAATGTGAAGGAACATCTGCCCAGCAGATAGCTCAGTAGAAGACATTGGATAAACCCCCTCTTTCTCAAAGTACTCTAGAAGGATGGAACTCTTTACGCAGAGAAGCCTTATACTTGGATTGCAAGGGCACATTTGTTTGCTCCAAGGTATAGCTGGCTTGCTGAGTTATTCTTCTTGGCCTAAAGAGAGAGGCTGAACTGTTCCTAACAAGATAAGCTCAGGCCTGGAAAAAATCAGCTCATCAACTACCTTCTTTGAGCCAAAATGCTTTTGACCTACCTGCACACTGCTCTTTTGCTAACAACTCTCTCCCTATCTCTCTGGGTTTTCCTGTAAAGAAGACAGAAGGGTCTGTTTCCTCTTAAGGTTTGTAGGAACTCCATCCCCAAAATGAATCCCCCCTTAACTGCACAGCGGAACAGTTCATTGACACCTCCCTGTCTCACTGTGGGCTGACTTTCTCCTGGCTGACCCTGCCAAGACTCTCATATTTTGAGGATGATGTCTTACTTCCCAGTTTCCACCCCACAGCCCACCCACCTCTTGCATTCCTCCCTCTACTCAAGCAGGAGATCGATGATCTAAACCCCTATTTGCAGATGGTGAGAATGAAAGTAATATAAGGCATAAAGTAATAAGGTATAAAGATGGGACTACTTTTAGTTTGAATCATTTGAAATTCCTTTCTCATTGGTCAAAAAGCAGTTAAGTATTGGCAATTTCAGATGATTTATCTAATGGTTCTTTTTGCCTAAGGAGGCACTGTGACCTCACATCAGTTGCCTAAGTCAGCGAAGCTCATTGGATACCCTTGACTTCAAGCACTGCACACGCCTGAATAATTCTCAAATATGCATCTCCAATTCAACTTCTCTTCTGACCTGTCAGGCATCCTCATTTGGATGTGACAAATGTACCCCAAATCTGTGATGTCCAGAATAACATCATTGTTCCCCACTTCAGACCTGCTCATTCTATATTCCTGTGGCAAGTACCTCCATTATCCAAAGTCACCAAATTCTACCCAAGGGAACATTCGTAGCTGTTCTTTCTTAAACCCTCTATCTCAGTTGATAGACACATATGTTAATAATATCTTCTTCATAGTGTTTAATCTCCTTTCTACTTCCCCCCTGCTGTCTTCTAAATTCTCACAATTCCTTACTGGCATTCTAGTAACAACCTCCTAATTATTTTCTCTGCCTCCAATTTTCTCACATCTCCAAAGCCTGTGGAATCCTTCAATCAGGAACATTTTTCTGAAACACAAATTTGATGATACTCTTCTTCTTCCATGTCTCCTATTGCCTTTTGGTAAAGTCCTCATTCCTAAACACCCACAAGAATCTTTTATCTCGTGATTATCAAAGGAGGTTGGGATCTGGCAGTATTATCTCTCTTTCTCTCTCTCTCTCTCTCTCTCTCTCTCTCTCTCTTTTTGAGACAGGGTCTTGCTGTGTTGCCCAGGCTGGAGTGTAGTGGCACAATCACAAAATCACGGTTCACTGCAGCCTCCACCTCTGGGGCTCAAGCTATTCTCCTGCCTCAGCCTCCCAAGTAATTGGAATCACAGGTGCATGCCACCACACCTGGCTAAGTTTTGTATTTTTGTAGAGACAGAGTCTTGCCATGTTGCCCAGGCCAGTCTTGAACTCCTGGGCTCAAGCAATCCTCCCACCTCAGCTTCCCAAAGTTTTGGGATTACAGGCATGAACCACCATGCCCAGCCACAGTATCATCTCTTTAAGGGTTATTTTGGGTTTCTCAATGGCCAGGATGTTACCAACATTTACTGGGCAAGGATCAGAGATGCTAAAAATCTTGAGGTGGAAGATGCAGTTCTGCCCAATGAACAATTGTGCTATCCAAAAAAACAACAGATAGTGAGTTGAATTATGCCGGTTGGCTTATGATTTTTTATTTCTGGCTACTCAAACTTCTTTACCTTATTCTGGAACCATCTTGAACTTTGCAGTTCCTGGAGGTACCTATTATCTTACGCCTCTGCCTTTGCTTCCCCTCCCCCCAGAGCTCCCCCTCACCCTGTATTCACCAACTTCTTCGTTTGCTAACTTCTTCCTTCTCATCCTTCTGGACTCAGCTCTGATGTCACAGGTCAGAGGCCCTCCTTGTCCTTCCCTCCCCAGCCTGGGGCCTGAGCCTGGGCTCCTATAGTATCCTGCACTTACCTCTCTACTACTGTGTTCAAAGTGTCTCTTCATTTGTAAGTAGCTCCCATTCCACTGTGAGCCCTGAAGGGCAAGACAGGGTGGTCAGTTTCTGTATTCCGTGCACAGAACAAATACACAGTAACTTCTCAAATAATTTTTAAAGTTATAGAATATCTGCAGTTTTTGTCAAGATTTTTAAATTCTGAAAATTAATACGTCTGCTTGGTAAAAACTCAAACAGTACAAGAAAAGGGATCATGTAGCATAACGGATGTGGTCACCTGAGTTTGAATCTAAGATTCACTGCCTAACTGCCTAACTTCATGATGTGCCTCCATCTCTACATCTATAAAAAGGAGTTGATAGTAGAGGCACTATTGCAGAGTGGTGAAGTGCAAGGGTTCTAGAGGCTGAGCTCAAGTCCCAGCTCTGCCACCAGCTACCTGTGTGACCTTGGGCAAGTCACTTGTTGTCTCTGTGCCCCCATTTATACAAAGATAAGGTAAAGATGAACTAAAGTTTATGGAAAGGTAAATTAAAATGTGTCCTGTGGGTTTTTTGGACGATTAAATGAGGTAATATATGTCAAGTACTTAGAACGCTGTCTGCTACAGGGCAAGTACTCAATAAATATTAACTAATATTATTATTAATAATAGCAAGAGTATTATAAAAATCAGTAGCTTCCCTTATCAATGACAATCATTATTAATATTTTCTTATGTATTACTCTAGAAATGTTATATGCATACATAAATATATATATTTATGATTTTTGAAGAGCAAATGGCAGCAAATTATGCATATCTTACCTTTTTCATTCGACAATATGCTTAGAGACCTCTGCCTAACAGCTCATGCAGCTCTAACTTATTATTTTAATGCTTCATTGTCATGGCAATACCATGATTTATTGACTAGTTTCATAATCTTTGGCCAGCCCTGCCTCCACCATTGATAAGTATTTCCAGTTATTTGTCATTCAGTGAAGTTTGTTGCTGAATAAGTGTACTCATCACAGATGGCTCTCTCTTCCTTAGTAGAAGGGAGCCTCAACTTACTCTTCAAAACCTCGAGGCTCTTGGTCATCGGTCTTCACATGGTCTCCCACAGTGCCCCGTGCTGATGGAGCAGAGATGCAAACAACCTGGGTCATCCACTTTAACTCTTTCAAGGCCTTTCCACCAGGACAGTACCTCATGGGCCTTATGGCCTTTGGAGTCTGGATAGTCTGAATTCTCATCAGTAAATACTTCAGGTACTTAATTACTACCCAGGGAGGAACAATGTGGAACTACAAGCCCAGAGATGACTACAGGTGGGCAGAAGCGGGAGACATGCACCGTCATCCTTCCAGAAGAGGAAAGTGATACGTAACTGTCAGAAATCTAATTAAAATTTGTACATGAAATCAGTTAGATAAATTATAGAACATAAGTCATGATTCTACTTGTGGCAAATAAATAATGGGTAATTTTTCATCAAAATAGAAAATAAATATGAATCACTACAATACCCAAGTAGTTGTTCCCATCCCTTCCATCCCCTACAAATGTAAGCACACCTTGTGCCAGTGGATGGGGTGCAGCATTGGAAGTGGAGGAGGCTGGAGGGGGTGGAGGGTAGGAAGAAAGAACCCAGATGGAAGAGGTGGGAAAATGTCAGAGAGAAATTTCCCTTGAGTCCCAATTTGCCTGGAGCTGCTTCTGCCTGGAGCCGTACAAGAAAAGCTGTTCAGAAAGGAGGCCAAAGAGAGAGGGCGGAAAATAAACTCCTCTGTGAGGTTTTCCAGGGGTACACATTTCTGAAAAGCTGATTACATTTCTTCCTAGTCATGCCGGTCCAGAGTCCAATCAGCACAAAGACTGAGACAATAAACCCACATCACAAAAGTTTCTGGGATCCAGGCTTCTTTTCAGGGACAGATAATACAATTTCCATCTGGATAATTTGTTTATCATGGCCCTATGTTTTCTTAACTGTCGAGTGGAGAAACAAAGGCAGGACTCAGTACCAACTTCTATCCTCTGTGGATAGCACAAAGATATCCTGCATTTGCCCTGGAGGAGCCGTTCATCATTTGACTGTATTTTGTACACAAACAACCATTTTTCAATCAGATCAAGATTTTTCTACTTTCATTCATCCTAATACCCTACTACTGCACAATCAGTCAGGTTGGCTGAGCAGAAAGGCTAGCCTGTTCATCAGTGTCTGGAAATGCCAGATGTACATAATTTTTTTTTTTTTTAAAGCCTGGAATGCTTTTCACAGAACTTGGCCAAGTATCTGCCCAGGGAGGGCTCCAGGTGCTGCACCTGGACTACCGGCTCCCGGGCTGCAAGGGGTCTGGGCCTCGAGTTGGATTGTGAGGGCCAGAGCATTGCCACTCACCCCAGTACCCTGTAGTGAGCCAGCTTGGAGTGATGGCAAGAGCATACATTTCAGAGACAGTTTCTAGCAACCTTCCTTACAAGCTCTGTGACTTCATGTCTCATAGTTGGCATGCAGTACGTGGTAGCCATTGTTAACATTTATTAGTGACAAATGCCACCAGGGTTAAGACACTATTATCCTCTAGTCCCTTGCTACTCATAATGTTCCCACAGACCAGCTGCTTCTGCATCACAGGAAGCTTGTTAGAAATGCATCAGAATCTCCATTTTAGCAAGATCCCCGGGAAGTTCCTACACATTAACGTTTGGAAAGTGCTGCTGTCTAGTCAACACTCCCCGGATCCTGGAAGGGCCAACCCAGCCAGTCACAATGCTTTTTTCAGGACAATCTCTCCTGTGGTCAACATTTTTTTCTACAACCCAAATCTAGGCACATAGTCAAATCAAACACGAATTCACCTAATGGAAAGAATGAGATAGAGTATTTGACATTGAGTTTCACTATCGCTATTTTTTACTCCTATCTCATAACCAGTTTGCTTTCCTATTTCTGAAAAAGGGGAAGAATTATTTTAAACAGTCCACCACTCCAGCCCCTTTTATTCTAGCCATGGGTGTGGCTATATGGTAGCTTTTTATGAACTTCTCTGCCTAAACATTTCTTCTAAGGAAAAAAGGTTCCCCAGCAGACACACCATGGAAATCTGCCTTCTTCTGGAGATCAGTCCCTGCACTGATGGAGCTGGCCCAGGTAATGCCTGGCGTCCCCTCTTCAATGAATGCCTCACACCCTGCCTTTTCGATGCCCCTTTATTTCAGCTGCATGGGCAGGACACCAGGCTATTTGCAACAGCAATTTCTGAATGTGACTTGCAATGCATACTTGCCAGAGAGCTACCACTTCATCAGGACTGACTGAATTAGAGGCAGAGACAGCTGCTGCTGCAAAAGCTTTGGTTTCCTGGTCCCAGGCCTCTGGTTCCCGCATGCGATGCCACGGAGACCTTGTTTGGAAGCAGCAGTGCCCCCTGAACTGTGAGCTGTGACTCTAAATGTTTGTGCAAAGGGAGTTCAGTTCACATTCATTTTTTGTAATGACTGTCTATTTTTCCGATTTCCCATTCTAGAAGATATATATGTGTGAAACTTTTAGCCAGAGTGGGCCTCATCAAGTAGCCTTGACCAAGAACTATACAGTTCATGGGCTGCATGGAATTGCTCTGGCCACCACTAGAATCAAAGGAGGGGCTGACTGTGGGTTCTGGAGATAGTATGATATGGTAGCTGAGATTTGGTCATTTCCAAGTAATACAAAACCAACTCAAGCCAGCTCAGATTAGCTTAGTAACGAGGAAGAATTCTGGGTGGCTCACGGGTAGAAGAAAGAGTTATAGAACCAGAAACTTACGAACTATAATGGGGATCTTAATGTTTCCAGGAGTTTCTCTCCTTGCTGTGTGTGTGTATCTATATCATACCTACACACCTACATGTTTGCATGTACTTGCTTATAATGAAACCTCATTAAATGGTAGCGTGCTGGCTTCCTTTATTCTAGCAAAGAAGAGGGCTATGAGTCTTTCTTTGCCTCATTTTTTCTCTAATATGACCCTAAGGGGTCAGCAACCTACTGGCCTGGTAACCTGTTTCTGTATACCCCCCCTTCCCACACCTGGCAAGTTAAAATGATATTAAATTGTTATAAGGTTGTGTAAAAGCAAACAAACAATGAAGGCCTGCAAAGCCTGAAATATTTACTATCTGGCCCTTTATAGAAAAAATTTGCTGACTCCTAGAAGGTAAGAGACAGTCCCTCCATCAATTCTAACAGAAACTTCCCAGGGAGAGAGGAGTCCTCCCTGAAGAGTCAATGTGGCAAGGGAGACCAGAGATGTTGATCGACCAGGCATGTGACCTCTGGGTACCTGGGGGCAGGACAGGAGCTCTCCCAAGAAAAAGCAGTGTACAGTTTCCCAAAGAAAAGGGAAGAGTCACTGGGAAAGCTCAATAGGATACCCTGTAAGAAAACAGATGTCACTCTTAAAAGAGGACTACTTCCAACAGCGTGGACAGCGTGGAAGGATGGAGAAGAGCATTGGGACAAGGAACAGAGGACAGTTAGGCCTGAAGGGGTAACGGAGGGGAGTCATTACCTAAATCTACAGGAGCCTTGACTGTCAGCTTGGTCCCTGAGCTGGAGAGAGAGAGAACACAGCAACCACTAAACAGCAGCCCAGGGGAGAGAAAGCTCCCACTTTCCCCACCCTCCAGCCAAGCCAACCAGAAGCCAGAGGCCAAATCCAAGAGGCCGACTTCCTGGGCACAGAGCAAGATGGAGGAGCATGGGGAGTGGATCAGGAGCAGTAAGTGGAAGAAATCCTGACACCGTGTCCACAAGAGAGAGCAGCGTTCACGTTCTGAATCTACTCTGGGTGGCTTACACCCCGCGCACTCACAGAGAGCCTAAAGGCAGAAGGTCCCTGTCCTTGGTTTCATGTTCTGCTCTCATGTCTTGAAATTTTTAATAATATCTGAGACTGGGTGTGGCAGTGCATGCCTGTAATCACAGCACTGTGGGAAGCTAAGGCGGGAGGATCTCATGAGCTCAGGAGTTCGAGGCTGCAGTGAGCTGTGATATGCCACTGCACTCCAGCCTGGGTGATGGGCCCTTGTCTCGAATAGAATAAATAAATAAAAATTGTCTGAACAAGGGGCCTCACAATTTTCTTTTGCACTCAGCCTCACGCTTTACATTGTCAGTCCTAACTCTATTCTATGACTGCATGATCTCAGAAATAATTTTCTCTCCTCCGACTTTCAGTTTCCTCCTCTGTACCATGAACTTAGATATGCAAAGGGCCTGCTCCACAAGCATGAGCAACAACACAGACAGTTTCCTGCCTTTCCCCCAAGTGCTCTTTCTCCCTCTTTCCCAGGAGATGTACCTAAACAGCTCTGAGCAGCCAGCAGAGGGAAGAAGAGATTCCTAGAAGGCAAAAACCAAAATGGCCAGGTAACCCATCTGAATAGTATCCGGGCCTTAGCACAGGCCACCAGCCAGTCAGAAGCAAGGAAGTGAAGAGGAAAGGAGGACAGATGGGTTGTTTTGGCTGCTGGTCACTCAGAGACTAAGACAGAGGGCCTTCAAACTCCCTCGTTTCCTTGTTGGATTTATGAGGAAACTAAGACCCATAAATATCAAAAATCTGACCCAAGGCCTTGGATACAGTGAGTGTCAGAGTTGCCCTCAACCTGGAACCTCTGGGATCAAGAGAAGTGAGCCTTGGACTAACCACATGTTCACCCTCGCATCGGAAATGGGTGTAGTTTGGCTTAAATATGAGGCTTGGGGATTGTTACCAATTTGTTATGACACAAATTGTCCTTTTTCAATTTGCCTTTTCTCTTCCCTTCTTCCCTTGAAAATATCCCCCCACTCTTTCTCCCTCTGTACTTCCAATTCAGAGGAACTCAGGTTTTTACTTCCTTAGGAGGACGTGCTAGCATCACCAGTGTTGTGGGCCTTGAGCTGAGGGCCTCAGGACTCTGTGATGAGGCTCAGGGCCACAGTTAGAGCAGGGTTCCCTGAACATAAAACTGCACTTAACCAAACCTGGGTGAAAATTTCATTTTCTTCACACAATGACTGGGCTGTAAAGTGTCCAGTGTTCCGTAAGTCTCAATAAGGTGAAATAATTCTGTTCTCATTGATTCATAGATTTTCTGCCTGCATGTATACCTAAAGACTTTTTGCAATTCTTGCCGGGGTATATATATTTTTTAAGATACAAAATTGTCTTACACCCCACAGCAAGCTTTAATCCTGTGAGGACAATCTGTTTCTCCTGGCAACACTAAGGCTACTAGATGAACAGGGGTCAGCCGGGTAGTTTGAAGAGAAGCCTTGGTAATCTGTTAGACAAAGCTGAGAATTCTCTGAAGAATGTCTAGCAAAGATACTACATTTTGAAGTGAATAGAAAGGGTTTTGTTCACAGGCCCTGCCTTGCTGCTGGATTCAAACAATGTGCAACGTCAGAAAAGGACATCAATGTCTTTCTTGAAAATTACACACACACACACACACACACACACACACACACACGTATCTTCTTTTCTGCCTGCACTGAGCATTGTGTAACTGTGGAAAAGTTCATCACGCCTGAAAATATGTATCTTTCCTTTGATCCAAAGCAAGTGCTATATTGGAATAAAGATGTCATATCTTCCACCTTTAGTAAAATGAATTGTCAAGGATTTTGCTTCAGAAAGATCAAGAAAAGACTAAATGATTCTGCAGGGTGAGCCTCAGAGTTCAGGCTGTGGATGAGGAGTTAGGGGCCCTGTAAGTCTTGTTGGCTGTCAGTTTTCTCACTAGCTCATGTTTGTGACCTTAGGCAAGGCACTTAAGCTCTTTGTACCTTCATTCCTCCATTTGAAAATTAGAGATAATACTTGCCGCCTACTTAACCTCAAAGGGATATGTGAGGATTAGCCAATTAAAGTTTGCCAAATGCTTGGGAATCAATGGAGGGAAAAATCTATATGAATATAAAGTATCATTGTCAGTCCCGCCTGACTTCCTCTTCACTCTCTTACCCCTCCTGTTTCCACCCTCTCTTTTAAAGGATTGCCTTCCTGGGAAACTCAGTGAGCATTATGCATGGTTTTACTTTTGGTTACTATTGTGGAAAATGGCCATCTCCTATTATTAAGTGATTTGTTTGAAATTGGTCCTTTCTATACCATCAGAGGGGAGGTTTCCAAACCAAAGCATCCTAGATTGATTGTCAGTGAGTCTCAGCTGGCAAGATTTCTTTTGGGTTTACCTTTAGCATCCTGTAGAGATGAGAAAACAACCATTTTAATGTAAAATAGTAAGTATAATTTGGAACTATTTGTCGATTAGGAATAGAAAGCTAGTGAAGTACAAAAGTCAAGTCAATTTAGATACCTTGTTACAATCCTTGAAGAAATTCCCCTTTTAACCAAAACAATAATAATCCTTCCGATTTCATAGACGTTGCTCCTCTGGCTGTTATAGCCACGTGTAAAATGAGTGTAACATAACTTTGGTATATTATGTTTGTTTCACAGTTGGAAGATTGAGATGCAGAGGGGTTAAGTGACTTGCTCACCACAACTTAGCTAATGAACGGCAAAGCCAGGGCTGGACTCCAAACATCTTTGTCTTCCCGTTCCAGGGGCAGTGGATTTCCCCACAACACTGCTGCCACCTATGACTGTGGCCCAAATGATGATAAAAGTCCAAACCTTGTTGCTTTGGTAGCCTTTCCTTTACTTCATAGAGCATTTGGACTTGAGCAATGTATCTAGTCTGATGCGAGAACCTCCTGGAAAGCCTAGAGCACCACTTCCCATGTGCTTTGGGACCACGTAATGCCAAATGTTCAGAATCACCTGATGGAAGATAGGAAGTCAGGACCTGGAATTCTTATTGAGAGTGTTTGTCTCACTGTATTGCCACTCTCTAATTCTGCCCATTCTGTTACTCTGCTGTGTCTAAAATGGTGTACACGGTCCATCGGTCAGGAGTGTTTGGTAGACCTAAATCAGAGTCAGAAAATAGTTTTTATCTTGTGGATCCTTATAACGGAAGTTATGGTGTGCCAATCAGATCCCTCTTTCAGAACCAAAGCTCCCACTTCCCTAGATTCTGGGCACTCTTGTCTGAGTTCCTCTCTAGCAACTGGCAACAGCCAGATAGTTGCCTCCACCAAGATCATCCTCACCTCTCTGGTAGAAGAATGTTTGGCTAAAGGAGAAGTGATTTATAAAAGTCCAACACCTCTTCCTCAGGGCAGAACAGCTCTGACAGACCATTTCTTTTCCAGAAGTCCTTATAAGCTTGGCTGAGGCCTTTGTTGTAATTGAATTACAGTTCCATTTCTTATTAGGCCCTACACTTTCCCTTACCTCTTATGGCTATTGTTCTCAAAAGTATGCTCTCAATAAACCTCCTGCACACAAATCTAATACTATCAGAGTCTGTCTCCTTGGAAACCTGACCTGTCAAGGATGGTACCAAAAGTGGCCTGAGAGAGCAGATTTGGGCCTCCTGGAAATGATGACCCCATCATTGGTGGGAGATGAAGCATGAATAGCCCTTGGCATATACTTGCAGTACAGTTGTTAAGTTTATGGGGTGAACTGGGATGGGATATTGGTGAAAGGGAATACAGTAGCAAGTGCAGTATTTCTGGCATCAGATACCTTTGTGGTAGATAAAACTATTAGGACTTTGGATTTGGAAGATTTGCTAGGGGCCACCCATGTATTAGAGAAGATCAATGAAAAGCTGACGGCAACTAACCAACAGGGGAAGCAAAGCATGGGAGCCAGAGGTTCTCCTTGGCAGTATTTGAAGGCTCTTCTCCTGCAGCAGGAAGACAGAAAAAGCTGAGGGTCAGGGCCAGGATTTAAGTGGAAGAGTAGCAGAGCTTCCTGGAGGTTGAAATCTCAACTTAACAGGTTGGCTGCACCAAAGTCAAGGGCCTGTTTGGGAAAAAGTGGGACCGTGAGATTTAGGCTGAGGAATCTAAAATCTCAGATTTTGCTGGGTTCTCTGGGACTAGTAAAAAGAAAAACCCCTTCCTTTCTGTTAAATGCTAGTGCCTTCTCTTTACTTGAAGTTGTTGCAGAAGCCTCTGCCTTGCAAGACAACATGCAACCCTAAGAATTTACCCCATCTCCCCTGCTAATCACCAGAATAACAATGTAGGGTCAAGCCACAACATAACTCAGTTGAGGAAGTGCTGGGATTGCAAAGCAAAGAAAGGGATTATACACTAAGGAGCTGAAGGACCTAGCCAACATTTACTGGAAAGGGCCAACAGAATACAAATGGACTGGCTTCTTGGAGGTGCTGCATCAAAGGAGGTGGAATATAATGTTGGATTAAGGATACTTTATTTTTGGGGCACTCACCTTTAGTACAGAATTTCTGACCCTGGCAGAAACCTCAAGAGACATACCAACACTGTTGGAGCAAATGATGAAGAAAAGGATGGAAAGTGAGCATATGGAAGTGCGTATATTTTGCAATGTCAGAAAACCTGTTAGCTGATTATGTTCTGTGACAGAGTTCAGAGGACATTCCATTTACCGAAGTTAAATGGGATGCACTGGGGGGACCAGCATTGTTAAAAATCTCAGTGGTGGCTGACCTCCATAGACCAGGATTGATTTTGGAAGATGCTGTCCCCAAAATGGGTTTTCAGATAGCAAAACATTGGTAGATGCCTAAAAAGAATAGAGGACAGATGGTAGCACTTAACTGTCAAAAGCAAGGTGAGCTCAATCACTGGAAAGAGTAGCCAGGCTGGGGTAGAGTGGTATGACTCACCTAGTGCTATAGAGACAGTTAATAGAAAACAGCGTTTCCAGGGTCAAGATACAATGAGCAGGCAATGAGGTTATTTCTCAATCTACACAACAAAAAGAAACAAAGGCTGAGGGCTGCTGTCCCAATAAAATGTCACAGTTTCTTGCTGAGTTTCTATACCTGGTCCTGTTCTCTACCCTGAGCCCACATGACTGAAGGAAAGGCTGTGTCTCATGAGAAAGAGACTGCAAAATCATGGCAAGTTTTAATTCCAGTGATTCTCCCTGTCCTTCTCCAAAAGGACCTACAATCATTTACTTAGGTAACAATGTACTGGAGGAAGGGGAACACTTAAGCCTTTTAAGAACTGAGTGTTAACATGAACACCTGGTGGCCCAAAGCATCATCAGTTACACACACACACACACCTGTTTAAAAGGGTACAAATGAGGACTCTGGATAAAAATTGGCTCATAGTAGATCAGTTAGGTGTATGGGCCCAACCAGTGGTATTTCCCTAGTTTCTGAATATGTAATTGGAATAAACAATTGACAGAACCCTTCTATTGGTTTTTGGCCTATAAGATAAGAATTATAATGGGAAATCCAAGTGGAAGCCTCTGATACTACTATATTAACTCTGGACAACACATTAAATCAAGAACAATATTGCATCCTGGGGGAAATGACAGAGATTAGGGTCCATCTTGAAGACCAAAAGGATGCAGGGTTAGAAGCCACACCCTATCCCTATTTAATTGACTAGCCTTATATCTATAAAAGCCGTGTGGCTCCTTTGGTTTGACAGTGGGCAACCGAAAATTCTACCAAGTAGCAGCCCCACTTGTAGCTGCTGGACAAATTGTGGTGTCTTTGCTAGAGCAGGTTAACATGGAATCTAATACGTGCTGTGAAGATGATAAGAAATACACATATTGGTTTCCACCAGCAGTCCTTGGCACAGAGCTCCTCAAGCCTTTGTAATTTCCTGATGAATAGGGGTGCTACAAGCATCTTTTGTTTTAATATTTGGTCTTTGACTCTGGATCCTGACCCAGTGCTCCTAAGTCCTTTGGCATTTTATGGGTGACAGGAGCTTCTTTTGCTCTAATAAGGTGACTCTTGGTGGGCTTTCCCATAACCTCTAGATGAGAGCCAGTGATCAGGGAACCAACTATGGGATTAGAAGGTTGGAGGTTTCAGCCCCACCCCCTGACTTCCAGGGAAAGGAGAGTGGCTGAAAGTTGAGTTCATCACTAGTGGTCAATGATATAATCAATTATGCCTGTGTAATGAAGCCTCTATACAAACCCAAAAGGACAGGGTTCAAGTGGGCATGCAGACAGCAGAACACATGGAGATCCCTGGAGGATGGTGTGCCCAGAGAGGGCGTGGAAGCTCCTCCTCTCCCATACCTTGCCCTGTGTATATCTTCCATCCAGCTGTTTCTTTGTAATATCCTTTATAGTAAACCAGATAGCATAAGTAAGTATTTCCCTGAGTTTTGTGAGCTACCCTAACAAATTAATTGAACTCAAGGAGGTGGTCACAGGATCCCTGATTTACAGACAATAGGTCAGAAACAGAGGTCAAACAACCTTGAGCCTGTGATTACCATCTGAAGTGTGGGGCAGTCTTGTGGGACTGAGCCCTCAGCCCGTGGGATCTGTTGTTGATTGTTGAGTGGGAGAATAGAAAAAGCACTTTGGTTCGGTTTTCTCCTATGTACCAGACATGGCATGGAGCCATTGATCTACACTGAAATGAACAACAATATATACTTGTGCTCTTGCCCCAGGACTGTGTTAACTCTTTCCCTCTCTCCTAGTATAGTGACCAGACTGTGAACTCCTGAGAGCCATACATTTCTCCACTTTAAGCAGGAGGTCACAAGCATTTTGGAGGCCTTGGTGAGACACGTGAATTGTAGAATGTGGAAAATACATCTAATGAAGATTGAGGGCCCTGAAATATCAAGAAAATTTCTTGGTGGGGGGGTGGGGTCTAGTGGTTTGGGCATACCATGACATCCCTCTCAAGGCAAAGAACAAAGTATTGTATATTACCCCTCCCACCACTAAGGAGGAAGCATAACGCCTGGTGGGCCTCTTTAGGTTCTGGATGTAGCATATTACATACTTTGTAACAGTGCTCAGACCAAGTGTTTATTGCTATGTTCAAAACATAACTTAAAACAGTAATAATTTTATTCGTAGTTTCCATGGGAATCCAGAAATTCAGGAAGGTGTCATTCAGATGAATCTGGTTTGAGTCTCTCGTGTACTTGCAGTCAAACAGTTGTTGGACCTAAAATAGTGGGAGAGGAAAGAGGACAACCAGGGAGAGGAAAGGAAGACTGGAGCAGCTGAGAACTGACCAGAGCCCCTCCCCCTTTCCCCCTTCTTCTCTCTCTCCCTCCCCACTGTAGTCTCAGGATCTCTCCAGATAGTCCCTCCACGTGGACTAGGTTGGGCTTCCTCACGACATAGTAGCTAGGTTTCAAAAGCAAACATTCCCAGAAGGCAGGGTTGAAGTTGCTTGGTCTTTTCTAACCTAGCCTCAAAAATCATGCAGCATTACCTCTACCATTCTCCACTGGTTGGAGATGTCACAGCCCCCACTCAAACTCATGGGCAGGGGACATACGCACCTCCTTCTGATGAATGGAGGGTCAAAGGATTTGGGGGGCCATTTTGTGAAACTGCTATAGTATGATAAACTGGAATCAGCACCAATTCTAGAAAAATCTTGGCATGTGTCTTGGCTCTACCACTTCCTGTTTGTGTGGTTATGACCTATAATCTCTTTTTGCTTTAGTTTCCTCAATAGCAATATGGAGGATGACAATGCTTTTTAGTAAAATTTCTTTGAATGCAAGGAATAGAGACTCACTCATGTCACCAAGGGTTTCCAGAAAAAAAAAAAAACCAGACTCAAAGCAGGAACTACAGCTGTCCCGGAACTGGAGGTGGATCTTCATGACTTTAACAGTAGTAGGTCATGGAATCTCACTCTAGTGCTCTTGAATCTATCTGACTTAGCTGTTCTCTACCTTTCATTTTCTGCCTCCTACTCCCTAACCACCTTCTGCTGTCTCTATGTCTCTTCCTTACCACTTCTGCTGACTCATAGTTTTTGCTCTTAGAACTTCAGATAGTTTCATGGCCTCTGCCACATCTCTGTACATTAAGACATTTCAACATCAGCTCTCACCACTCTCTTACTCTTTGGGAATTTCTTGGTTCAAATTCTCAGGAAAGGGATAATTTGCTGGCCTCAAAGTGGATTGTGTTTGGGTCACATCTTCTCTTGTTCATTTAGCAACCACTCTTGTGTAAAGAAAAGCTTAGCTCTTAGCAATTCAAGCTGTAAGGAAATACAGGCATGCCAGCATATTAATGTATATTAATCGGCATAGTCCAATGGAAATGTCTACCTCAAAGGATTGTGGCATGGATCAATTTAAATAAGAAAAGTAAGAGGTACTGTAAAATACAAAGCATATTAAGGAGACGTGATGCTAGGTTTTAAACACTGCTATGGTTTAAATGTGTTCCCAAAAAGTTCATGTGTTGGCAATTTGATCCCCAGTGCAACAGTTTTAAAGGTGGAATCATTTGAGGGTAATTAGGTCACCATGAATGACTAGTTATCATGAGAGTCGGTTTGCTGTAAATGCCTTCTTGGCTGTCTCTCACGAGCCCTCTTGCCATGTGATGCCCTGTCCCACCTCCAGGCCTGCAGAGAGTCCCAGCCAGCAAGAAGGCCCTCATCAGATGTGGCTCCCAGACCCTAGGCTTCCCAGACTCCAGAGATGTATAAAATACATTTTCAAAAATAAATTACCCAGTCTGCTGTATTCTGTTATAGCAATGCAAAACAGACTATGACAAACATACATTTAAATGTATCCACAGATTTATTTTTTAATAATCAATACATCAAGTTAACATCCTTGGTAATTAGCCCAGCAAATTGAGATTTATAGATTAGTGTTTTGTTTCCACAGATGATCATTGCAACCATTCTTCCTTAGCATCCAGCCATACATGAGTTACGTCAGGACCTCCAAGAGTTGAGACAGAATCTTGCAAGTCTCAAGCAATTAGGCATTCAAATGAATGCTGTGCTAATATATAGATTTTAGCATTGTATTTTCTTGGATTCTTTTTAAAAGGGGGAAACTCAAAACTTATTCTTTGTTCAATAATAAAGGCTTGACAATGCATCTGTTTCTAAGTGCATGCAGTATCTACTCAAATCTGTATTGGAAAATTACACTGTAAATGCTTTGTAGGCTTTTTTTTCTTACTCATTTTCAGTCTCTCACAGTCTCTCACTTCTTAATCAATTCCTATTTTCTCAACACAGACTGCATTGCCACCAAGCTATCAAGTAATAATTTTTTTTAGAACTCAGAATGAAAAGAAAAAGCCCAACCAAACAAACAAACAAGAATGAAGCTTCAGGAACCTTTTTCTCCTATACCCGCACATGAAGGCATCCATCTCTGCCACAGTGGTGATTGAATTCAGATAGGCACCTGATATGCGGATCGAATTTTTTTAGTTCAAGATTTTTTAAGAATCTAAAATAAATTTCCTTTTCCTTGTCTTCAGGAAAGCCTACAAGTACCCAATCCAATTATAAGAAAAATGTAATTTCCCTTTTGGTCTATGACACAGCACAACAGTTATCTGTGGATGTTTAAAAAAATGCATGAAGTAGGATTCTCTTGGTTCACACCAGATAAAGTCCCCAGGAAAGGGAGCCATAGTTGGCATCATCTGCTGACATTCATGCATGATTCAGCACCTCTAGACAATGATTTGGGGGAGTCTGTGTTACTATTACAAGCCAGACTTTGTCTTCTTGATAGAAACTGAAAGGATCAGCATTCCCAGCTTTTAAAGTAGATGCCTCCTGTGAGACCCAGCACCCAGAAGTCACTCACAGACCCTTGCGGGTGTCTCTCCAGACGCTGTTCAGTGCCATTGTAGAGATGAGGCATCCAGGTGACGGACGAATTTCTCCCTTGTCCTCTGGCTGCTTTTGCATCTGTGGATACAGTCTCTGTGTTTACAGGCGTGATTAGATTGAGCATTCTTGGGTCAACCACCCACAGATTGTATCAAAAATAATCAATCTAGTTTGACTGTCTTAACATTTTGGCTATTTTTGTTGTTAAGGCAAGCAGATCTGATGAAGTGTTCACTCATCAATTTGATGTTCGGCAATTGTCTGTCATGGTTCTGAAGTTAGAGGAAAAAAAAAGTAAAAATCAACTGTCAAAACAGTCAATCCAGTCATGAATTTCTCCCTGACACCAGAGAGCATTGCTTCTCTTTTCCCTCCCGCTTTCTTTCCTCCTCCTCCTCCTTTCCTTAGGTCTGTCCCTCCCACAAACAGTTTCTCTCCTCCAGTGATGTTGATAAAAGGCAGAGAAGGGAGATATTTTAGGTTTGCAAAAGCTTACATTCTCCTCAAAGATTTCCCTTTCCTTTGTTTTGATGTTGATTATCTTTTGCTATTGAGTGGTACTAAAAGGATAGATACACTGTATGTATGGAAAATGTGTATCTTAATGGAGAATTTAGGCAGAAATGTCCTCTGTTTTCTCTTTCAGGATGAATTCCACTTTTCAGGGAGCACAGTTCCAAAGCCAGTGAGAGGGAGGTGGCTGGCTTGCAAAATCCTTTCCTGTCCCTGAGCCTGCTCCAACCTCCTTGGAACAGAAGAGCTCTGAGTCTGGCCCTGGTGTGGGATGTGGCTGGCTTTCCAAGTTGGGAAATGTGTTAGTAATTACTTTTTACTGCTGTCTCCATTTGCGTTTCCAGACTTTCCCCCCTCAGCCAGTGTTTTTCTCCACCCAGCTTCCTATGTCATTCTGACTGCTAATTTAACCTTGGCTCCTTTCCTCCAGAAACATTTGACCTTGTGCAAGAACTTGGCATCCAGTTCTGTCCTCCTCCTTCCCCAGAAGGGAAGTGCTGGACTGGGATCATTAGCATGAGCAGGGAGTGCTGCCGGCTGCCTGCCTGTGTCCTCTGGGCTCCGGCTGGTACAACAGTAGCCCCTATTTTCTGAGCAAAAGGGTGGTGGCCACTGGTTGCCAGGAGACCTTGTCCAACATTTTGTTTCAAGATGGTGTTACCAGGAACATGGACTAAGTAATTGGCTCCTTTAATTGAAGGAACTTATAGGAAAAAAATGTAGAAGCAATAAAACCTCCTTAGTTTACACATCCTTGCTTTGGATTTGAAAGAGCTCAGTCGATATTTGTTATGAAGACATGATACTGTGCATTAATTTAGAATCTGGAAAGGGTTACAAGGAAACTGGGAGTTGTTTAACCTGCTTAAGAGAACAAACTTTGCAATCACTTAAGAAAGGCTCACATTTCTTCCTTCCGTTGATAAGCTGATTACATACCATTTTTATCTTCCCATTAATTAAGTCCCCAAGGACAAATACCAGGTATAGTTTTATAACTGAAATACCATCATATAGATACTTGAAATTAATACTACTTCAGTTCTTTAAAAATACTCCACAATGCCATATTTTCACTAATTCAGTCCAAACTTTCTTGATTAAACTGAACAAGTGGGATTTTACCGTATCTGTTTGTGAGTGTATGTTCCTGGAGTTTATAGAATGTAACTATCTTTGTAAAATGCCTTGGGTTATGGGGATTTGGTGTAGAGCTACAGATTGGTTGAGTAGGGATGGTGATAGAAGCTGAGAGTGGGAACACTGACTAGTCATTTATAGTATGCATTCAATATAGCCCAGACTATGAAGGGTTATACGAAGTACAGAATTGTGGATAATCTATTCTATTCCTCTATTTATTGGACGGGGAGAGGGAAGACACTTATAGGAGAGAGCAACTGTATGGGTCCAAGTGATAAGGCCTTTATATATTAGGAAATTCATATCCAGAGATAGGATTTCTCCATTTTGTTTCTAACTCTCAGATACATGAAAAATGGGACTGTTTTTCTGATAATGAGATCTTTCCCTACCCCCACTTTGGAGGACTAGCTTTTTAGTTGAACATAAGCTTTCAGTAATGCAGTACACTACATATGGCCAGAAAAAGTGGATGTGGGAGCAAGAGCATCAGCTCTAGAGCTAAAGCCCTGGCTTGCGTACTGGCTTTCTCAGTTATAAGCTGTCAGATCTTCAGGGTATAAATTATAGTAAGTCAAAACTTTGTCTGTCATAGAAAAATACAAAGATACATGTAAAACTTAATTATTAATGAGGGAAGCATTAGGATTTTAAAATTGATTCCAGAATCAAAGAGACTAAATATATATTTACAGATAAATAGGTAGATAGATGGATAATGTCCTCTGACATTATACTTTTTACTGAACAGAATTCATTTGCATTTTTATCAAACAAAAATCTACCAGCTAACCACAGATTCATAGAATCTAGTCCTAATCAATAGTAAACAGTGAGTCAAACAAAGGTATAGTCTCCAATAGAATTAATAATCTCCTGGGCCCAGTTTGATATTGAAATGATATATAGGCATCTTTTTGCCTTATATTCAGGTTTGAGGTAATGTTTTTTAACAGGATGTAGGGCAAATTACTTCATCTCTCTGAACCTCTGAAAAATGAGTATAACAACATCTACCTTACAGATTAGCAGAAAATCATGTATCTAAAGCACCTCCCATGTCAACCTAAATAGCAGAGAGAGGCTCTCTAAAAGAAAATTGTGTTGATTTGAGAATTGAGTATTGCAGTGGGAATACACGTGCCATAGTAAATTTTGTGCGTATTCAGGGAAGTAAAGTGAGACAAGGGTTTTTAAGGAAAAAATGAGGAGGACTATTACAGAATTGTTTCGAGATAATTACCCTTGGCTACAAAAATCAATAACAAGGTGGCGCCTGTCTGAGGTTGACAGGCAGTTGCTGGGCAGATGTCCTTGCAGAAGTATTTTTTGTGTAAGGTTATGATGGCTTTTGGACAAAGTTGTGGTTTTTGCAGAGTCTTTTGTGGTGGTTTTATTTTTGGGCATACGAGCATAAGAACCCTCTCTTCATAGCCTTCTCCAGCTATATATGTCAGGGTTTTTTGTTCGTGTGTTTGCTTTTTAATATTACTGACTCCATTCTGATTCTGACAACTTTCACACCTACAATACCTCAATAAACGGTAATTCTCGCCTCTTCCTGTATTCTCCTTATTCCAGGTTATCTGACATTTTGCCAACCAGTTCTCTTTCAATTGGCACTTTCACATATGACTAAAATGATAACTGAAGACTATGATGATAACATTGAGATTCTTCGCAGCCACTGTGTCATTACAGATAAAACTATGTGTTCAGTCTAGTATCAATGTTAGGTGTAATTGAGTATGGTCTACATTTAAAAAAAAACAACTCATTATCCATGAACATTGACTTAGTTAAAGCAAAATAGTCCGTTAACCAAAACCATATCTTCCAGATTATTAAGCATAAAAGAAAATTCTAGCAAGGGTTTTTACCTGGAACACCAACTTGAATTCAGAAGTGCCTTTGTTAAGTAGTAGGTTTGAACAAATGTTCTCTACATCTCCTTCCTATTCTAGGACTTTATCAAAAATGAGTAGAAAGGATACCTCAAAAAATAATATGCAGAAAGGAGAAAGCCCATGCATTTTAATCACCAGGAAAAAGAATTACAATTGCATATTAAAAATAATGAAAGTGGTGATCATATTTTTATTTATTCAAAAACATGTAATTATGAACAATTACAAATATATAGAAAATAAAAAAACACTCAGGACCCACTACCCAGATTTAACACATCTTAATATTTTGCCATGTCTCCTTAAGGATTTTTTTTTTCATAAATAAAGAAAATAAGATAACGCTAAACCTCTCTTCCTGTTTATGTCCTTCTGTAAACACATCTAATAGCATTAATTTATGCATACCCTTAGAATGACCCTATCTGGCAGATGCACCAGAATGTGTGTTCTGAGTTAGAGAATCCAGGAGTGACCAACCCAGAGATTCATTCCTCATCTATGAGGAACATCTGAGCCCCCTGCCTGTCCCATGGAACACAGGCTGTTCAGGGAATTGAGGCCCTGAGTCTTGGGTTAAATGAAGGTTGGAGATAAAGGTCGTTAGGGGGAGGATATTAAGTGAAAATGCCATGTCAGCTGCATGCTGTTTGCAAGTGGGTTGTGGTTTTCTTGTCCAGCCCACCACCACTTGACAGTATGTAAGCCTCCAGTAAAACCCCATGTCTTGTACGTAAGCCTCCAGTAAAACCCCATGTCTTGTACGTAAGCCTCCAGTAAAACCCCATGTCTTGTACGTAAGCCTCCAGTAAAACCCCATGTCTTGTTTGCTGGTTCCCAGTCTCTTCTTCAGCCTCTTGACTCTGGTGCCATCCCTACTGAGGTTGATAGGGGTTTGGGATGACACTTCCCTACTCCCCTATCTCCCAAGAATTACCATTATTCTGAAGCTAATCTATGTGTGGCAATGTTATGTACCCATAATAATAGATAGTAAGATTTTATGAGATTTTGGGCTCTGCCCAAGTGCTATCATATGGTATATGTCCTGTTCAAATTACCTTTTTTCACTCAACATTTCTTTTTGAACTTTATCCATTCAGACACATTTAGATGTATTAGACACATTCCAAAATGTAATTATCTCACAATTTATTGAACCGTTTCTTTACTGAGTTATTTTCTTCAATGTTTTGCTGTAGCAACTCTGCAAACACTACCTTTATATACACAAAGCGTTTCCTAGATTATAGGGAATGTATACCTTCTACTTTAGTAGATATTGCCAAATTGCCCTCCAAAGTGATTATACTGATTTATCTGTTTATTAACATGCATATTTTCATGTAATTATGGCTATGTGCCTTTTTGATGAATTGGCTCTTCATGGTCTGTGCCCATTTTCCTATTGGATTGTTTCATAGTGATTTGAAAATATATATATATATTCTTTTGATGGTTACATGCATTGAAAAGATATTCTTGTATTTGGGTTGTATTTTTAATTAGTTCATTTAATATATATTATTTTAACTTGAATGTAATCAATTTTTCTATCTTGAGAGGTAGTACAGAGCCCGAATGCCTGGGTTCAACTGACACCTCTACCACTTACCACACAAGTTAGGGAAGATAATAGTCTCTCTAGGCCTCTGTCTTTTATGAAGATTATAATAATAACTGCGTCATAGGTTTTCATGAGAATTACATGAGTTAGATTATATATTCAGAATATTGTATAGTACATAGAATAGCTTAATAAATATTGGCTTCTTATTATTTACTTTATGGTTTATACTTTTTATGTCTCATTTAAGAAACACTTATCTTCCCTCATATAAAAACATTTTTCTTAAATTTTCTATTAAAAGTTTTAAAATTTTGCTTCTACATGGATCCATCTGGAATTTATTTTTAAGTGCAGTATGGGTAGGAAGTCTATTTTTTTCTCACATGAATAGCCACTTTTTAGCAGTATTTATTGATAGCTTAACTTTTTCTCATAATGCTACCTGTGCCATGGACTCCCCAAATATTTATGTTTTGACAATGGAGTCTCAATTCTACTCCAACGGTCTATTTGTCAATAACATACTGCTATATTTTCTGTAGCTTTATAATACACCTGCAGATATGGTAGTATGAATCTTCCCTCCTTATTCTTCTTCAAAATGCCCTTGATTATTCCTGGCCGTTTTCTCTTACACATGGATGTTAGGACCAGGTTGTCAAGTTCTGTGGAAAGTTTCACTAGTTCACTTTGGATTTGAGGGAGGTTCAGTTACAAAGCTGTATTTTAAGAAAGTTCATTGGCACTACATGGCAGGCAGTGTGTTAAGTGGAAAGAGCCCAACTAAGATTTGAAGACTTGGGTCATAATATGCAACTATCCAAGCTCCAGCGGACAAGCCCCTTCCTAACTCTGGGCTTCAGTTTCCTCATCTGTAGAAGAGCCTAGCTCTTGATCATACAATAGCAGACCAAAACAATGCTACTCAAAGAATGATCCCCGGAAGTGCTGCCTCAGCATCACTGGGGAGTTCCTTAGAATTGAAAAACAGAATCTGAGTCTTGAGGATGGAGCCCAGAAAACAGCTCGGTAGTGCTTCTTCTGCATGGTGGATGGGTAATTTAATGTGTCAGTTTGGCTAAGCTACAGTACCAGGATATTTGTTCAAACATTATTCTAGAATTTTCTATGGAGAAATTCTTCAAATGAGATCAACATTTAAATCAGTTGGACCTTGAGCAAAATAGACTGCCCTCCATAATGTGGGTGGGTCTTATCCAGCCAGTTAAAGGCCTTAATAGAAAAAAGACTGACCTTCCCTTTGGATTCTGCAACTCCTCCCTGGATCTGCAGTCTACCCTACAGATTTCAAACTTGTCTATGCCCACGATTACATGAGACTCCAATTCCTTAAAATTTCATAAAATAAATTCCAATTCCCTAAAATAAACCTCTCTCTCTCTTGCTCTCTCTCTCGCTCTCTCTCTTGCTCTGTCTCAAGTTCTGTAAAAAAAGTCCACTAGTTCACTTTGGATTTGAAGAAGGTTCTGATATACATCCTATTGGTTCAGTTTCTCTGGGGAGTTCTGATGAGTACACGTGGTAAAGTTTGAGAAGCTCACCCTGCAATGTACTTGGCATTAATCCATCCTTTTATGTATGACTTGTCCAAATTCACCTATTTATGGAAGAACTGTGTCTAGAATCTAGGTCACAGGATGCTCAATTCTCTGTGTTTTGTTGTTTAATAAAACATGCTATAAAGAAAATAAACTGTTTATGTTGAGTGGGTGAGTTAAGGAGAGGAGAAATTTTATTTTCACAATGAATTAATTTAAGTGTTCCTTTTAAATAAGGAGTTCGCTTGGTAATTCATTTATAAATTTCTATATGCTTGACAGTAAAAGTATCATCAGGGGACTGAACTGTTAGAGCTAAATACCCATTTAAGACTGAATCATTAATGAAAATAAAGTATCTCTGAAATAAAAACATAAGACTTCATAGGTTTTCAATATAAGCATATTTTAGCAAAATATTTGGTTGCCCTAAACAATTTAAGAAGCTTTTTTTTTTTTTAAATGAAGCCATAGCCCTAAGTGTAGAAATAAGCTGTGCATCCTCATTTGCATGGGCCCAGAAAGCACTTCATGGGGAAAATTAGGCCCTGGGGATGTGAGAGACCTTACCGTCTTAGTTAGGGATCTCCAGAGACACAGAACCAATAGAAAATACAGTGCATAGATATATAAGAGGAGAGTTTATTATGGGAATTGGCTCACATGATTGTGGAGGCTGAGAAGTCCCACGATATGCCATCTGCAAGCTGAAGAAACAGGAAAGTCGGTGGTGTGATTCAGTCAGGAGGCTGAGGAGGAGTGGGCACTGGTGTGAGTCCTGGAGTCTGAAGCTCCAACATCCATGGGCAGGAGAAGACAGATGACCTAGCTCGAGAAGAGAGAGACTGAATTTACCCTTCCTCTCCCTTTTTGTTCTATTCGGTCTTTCAGTGAATTGGATGATGCCTGCTCACATTGGTGTGGGCAGGTATTCTTTATTCAGTCTACTGATTCAAATGCCAATCTCTTCCAGACCCTCCACTCTGCGCCCGCCACAGTGCCAACTGTGGCCCCCACAGACACACCTAGAAGTAACATTTTGTCAGCTATCTGGGCATCCCTTACCCCAGCCAAGTAGACATACAAATTAACCATTACACCCACATCCAAATAAGAAGGGAGAGAGGATATATGGAGCTTTAGACTTCATGCACTTCCCACCCACATAGCTGGAATGTGGGGAAAACAGCACACAAGGATCTAGGGTTAGCACACAAGAAAGGATTCCATTATGCAAGCATTTTGAGATAATGGAATATACTCCGCATGACCTGTATCCAAATTCCTGCCCAGCAGGTCAGTGACCTTTGTAGTCCCTGCTAGCTCTCACATTTTATATTTCTAAATGTACGAACCTATTACTGGCAAAGAGATTTCGCTGACTTGGACTCAATAATGGATCAGGCCTTAGCAAGTAACCGGTGGATTTAGCAAAAGGAAAATTAAAAAGAGCATCTTTCCAATTGGCAGATCTGTTTTCTCACTGTGTGAAGCACAAAACACACAAAACCATGACTACTTATAACAACTGGGAGAGTCTGCAGAGAGTGAGACTAATCTTCTCATGTGGAATACAAGCCTGGACACACAGACATGTATAACCTTTTATCTTCACTGAAAAGTCTTCTGTGTTTTCAAATGGCTCTGGGCTGTCTGGGGCTGAACCGGGGCCTTGGGAGAAATTAGGCACTGACTCTCTTGCTAGGGTGGGGAGGCTGCACAGTACCAGTGGGAGAGGCACTGGAACACTGCATGAATATTTATAAGTAAAAATGTGTTAGAAGAGCTTAAAGAACTTCTATCCCCAGCCCTCTAAGAGACAAAAGAATTGTCCAAGGAAGACAGCTGACTGAATTTTTTAAGCTTTGGATATTTTTAAACCTATTATTTTTAAATGGAACCTCTCCTCCCAGCCATTGAATGGGGAATTTCAAATATATGGTGCCCCATCCCCTGCCTTTATCAGTTGTCCTCTTAGGGACCCTGTTGGGAAACTTTCTTTTGAGCTTATCAAACCCAACTCTCCAAAGGGAAGTCAACAAAGCCAGCGTGTTTCAGAAATGCATATGCTGTCATTAAAATAGCTGTCCGTTCTCCCAGAGTGCCTCCCATAAAAGCATTTTAATTCTCTAACGAAAATGTAGTTCAGCCTTTATTCTGCAAAGCCAATTTGTTTATGTTTCCAAGTTCAATCACAATCTATTTGTAAAACCTATTTAGAATCAGAGTCACATAGCCAGAAATGATCATGCTCTAATTTCCTTATTAGAGAGATTCTTGTTGCAGCTGGCAGCTTGATTTGACTGCTCCCAGAGTCTGGAGCGACATGTTCTTAACCTCTTTTCTGGATTTTGTTCATTTCTTTTAGCTTTTTACCCCCAACATACAAATATCAAGACAGAGAAGAATGATTCCAAACCTTGTTGCTAAGATGGCGGTAAAATAAGAGACTACCACCTTTTTACTGTGGAAAAAATGAACAAAATTGGGCAACTCAGAATATCTGCAGGAAACAAAAGGAAGAAAAGGTTCACAAAATACACCATGACAAGAAAGATGCTTTAGGATTCAGATGAAAGGTCAATTATTTCAAAGGACTTGAAGGGCTGATGTTTTCTGGATAATTGAATCCAGATTAAAGCAGAACACCAAAACAGCATTCAAGAAAACTTCTTATTTCATCTACTTTTTTTCTTTAAAATATTTCTCTCTAAAACAGGTGAGTCGATCTTTCTGATGCAGCAATATAAGTCTTTTCAAGACAATGTAAAAGTTCTCCGATGATGCGGGTCCTGAAGTACGCAATGGCTGCTGCTTCAGCTGGTGAAGTCTTACCCATCCTTTAAGGCAGTGGTCCTGCACCTTTTTGGCATCAGGGACTGGTTTTATGAAAGACAGTTTTTCCATGGACTGGGGTGGTTTCAGGATGATTCAAGGGCATTACATTTATTGTGCACTTAATTTCTGTTATTATTACATTGTAATATATAATGAAATAATTATACAACTCACCATAATGTAGAATTACTGGGAGCCCTGAGCTTATTTTCTTGCAACTAGACAGGCTTATGTGGGGGCGATGGGAGATACTGGCTGATCATCAGACATTATAGTGGCAAAAGTAATGTCGTATCCTAAGGGTCACCCCTGCAGTGGATTTTCAATTGGCTACCATCTTTCTCAAACTAGATTGAGAAGTAACATGGTCTACCAATAAGTAAGTGTCAGATAAATGTGTAATACTTGTCACTGAGCCCTAAGCTTGTTCTCCAAAAGAGTCTGGAGTACAGGGAACCAGGCAAAATGGAATGTTCCAGATCTCAAAATGGAGTTTTAATTTGAATTGGGCAAATCTGGCTCTCCTTAAGGGCATAGAATGGTTTTCACAAACATCCAATCTAGTATAATCTCTTTATTCATGCTTCCAAGTCTCTTTGGGATTTCTCAATGATCCACTCTTTCTTTCTTTTTTTCTCTCATCCCTCTCTCTGTTGAAATGCCACCTCCTCCATGAATACCTTAATGCTGGTAATTGCCTGCTCAATATTCATTCATTCACCTCCTTTTTCTTACTAATTTATTCAAGGTACAAGTGTCCAATTTAAAATAATTTTCTTGACCCCCGGCAACTAGGAATGACCATATGACCCAGTTTTGGCCAATGTGATGAAAATGGGATTTACTGGACAGAACTTACAAAAACTTTTTTTTTTTTTTTTTTTTTTTAAAGAAAAATCCATCTGGCATGCTCTTTTGCCCTTTAATCTTGGTCTTTGCATTTTTCCATCTTCTTGTCTGGGACCTAGACTTAGGATTTGGAAGTATAGCAGCCATTTTACAATGTTAAGGACTGTAAACTAAGGATAACTAAATTGAAAGATTAAAGGAATTTGGACCCTTGATGACATTGCCGATTCACCACACTAGTCTTAGACTGCCTAACTCTAACCTTCTGTGACATGGGACTAGTAAACTCCTTTCCCATTTAAGCCACTCTTTTTTGGGTTTTGTTGCTTGCAGCTATAACCAATCCTGACTGATACACCCTTCATAACCAATTGAGAGGCTCATAGTAAATTCGTCTGGGATTTTCCCTGTCCAAACATACAAATCCAATAACTCCTATTTCACTCTCCACCTATATTAGTCAGGGTTCTCCAGGGAAACAGAAAAAATATATATACGAACATTTTTAATGTATATTTATGTTATTTAAAAAATACATATTTTTAAGGAATTGACTCATGTAATTATGGAAGCTTGGAAGTCTTAAGATCTGCATTCAGAAAGCTGTAGACCTAGGAGAGCCAGTGATGTAGCCAGTCCAGAACTGAAGGCCTGAGAACCAGTCCAAGGGATGCATCAGTCCCAGCCCAGAAAAAGGAAAAGACTCATGTCCCAGCCCATACAGGTAGGGGAAGTTTCCTCTTACTCCGTCTTTTGGCCTATTCAGGTCTTCAGTTGATTGGATGAAACCCACTCACATTAGAGGACATCTGCTTTACTCAGTCTTCCAATTCAAATATTATCTCAATTAGAAACATCCTCACAAACTGCTATGGTTGGCTCTGTGTCCCCATCCAAATCTCATCTCGAATTGTAATCCCCACAATCCCCAAGTGTCGAGGGAGGGACCAGGTGGGAGGTGATTGGAACATGAGGGCATCTTTCCCTGTGCTATTCTCATGATAATGAGTTCTCCCAAATCTGGTGGCTTTATAAGGCAGTTTTCCCCACTGTTGCATGCTCTCTCTCTCTCTCCTTCTCTCTATTTCCTTCTCTCTCTCTCTTTCTCACCTGCCACCATGTAAGACATGCCTCTTCCCCTTCTGCCATGATTGTAAGTTTCTGAGGTCTTCCTAGTCCATGAGAACAGACTAATACACAAACATACCCAGAATAATCTTTGGCCAAATGTCTGGTCCCCCTATAGTCCAGTCTGACATCAAATTAACCATCCCAACCACTCCATCATCTTCCCTTACATGAATGTTTGACAGGCGTTGTCCGAGACACTGGTAATCCACGTAAATGAAATTCCTGGAGATTATCAAAGCCCTCTGATTTTTAACCATTTTTAGGGTTGCCAGATAAAATATTTTCATTTGCTAAATCTAGCAACCCCATTTTGTTTGGAAACATCTAAAATGTTTTCCATGCTTTATCGTTATCTTGAACATTTTATAATGTTTATGTTTTCTGCATGTTGCTGTGATTACTACATTGTGCTTCCTATACAATGCTCTTTATTGATTCTTACTGATGTGTTTCCCCTGTATTAAATTTTTCCAATCTACAAAGTTTTTGGATATATAAATGAATATATCAGTATGTATATAAGCATATGTAGACACACACACACACACACACACACACACACATGCACTTTCTCTTCTTGCCAGCTGGCACTGCTTTACTGTCAGAATGCCTGTCAACAACATCTTGACCTTTGTCTATACAATTTACTGCTGCTAATCTGTTTTTAATATGCCTATGCTAGAATTTTGTCTAAAATAAAAAACAACTCTAAAGAATGATTTGAAGGACTAATTTATTAGTAAAAATGATGGACTTGGTAACATTTATTTTGGCTGCTCAGTCAGATAAATATTTCTAGGCTCCTGGTTCTGGATTGTGTTTGGTCGTAGTACTTGTATATTCAAATGATCTCTTAATCAGAGAGGTACAGCTATACAATGTTGTCTATTACAATATTTGCCCATTCGGTTTGTGTGTATGCATGCCTGTACATGCTCACGCACACAAGCACACACACACACATACACATATAATCAGGAGTTATTTGATAGTCTTTATGTCCTTAAAAATTTACCTATATGAACATTATCTGTGCTAGTATTTAAGCTCTTAAATGACAGGGAACAATTTTATTGAATTCACTTGACATCCCAGCATTACTCATTAGCTGGGCTTAACCAGCTCTCTGTTGGTGTGAATTCCCTCTATGTTCTTGCTACTATGCAAGGACTCAAGGCCTGGAAGCACAACCATAGCCAGGGAGCTTGTTAGAAATGTAGACTCAGAAAACCCTCCCCAGACCTACTGAATGAAAATCTGCATTTTAACAAGTTCCCCAAGTGATAGTTTATTAAACTTTAATGTGTCTCAGAATCCCCTCGAGGGCTTGTTAGAACACAGGTTGCTGGGCCCACCCTCAACATTTTGGTTCCAGCAGGTCTGAGGTAGAGTCTGAGAATTTGCATTCCTAACAAGTTCCCAGGAGGTTCCCAGGTATTGACAACCGGTCTTTGGACCATACTTTTGAGAGTTTCTGCTCCAAAGGAAACATAATCACAGAACTGGCCAAAATCTATTGGCTTAATAACCAGAGGTCCGCATTTTAGCTTTTATTCATCAAGCTGTGTGACCTTGAGAAGGTCTTTTTTGCTCTTTTTTTTTTTTTGTGGGTAAATAAGACAATGTGAGGATCGATGTAACACAGTGCTTGTCTTCTCAACATCTATTTACATGTCTACTCTCTCCTCTCTGCACTGTCACCTCCTTGAAACCAGGAAGCATATTTTATAATCATTTTATCCTCAGTGAGACCATGAAGTCTCTTTCTTGAATGAGTGAATAAATGAGCAAATAAAGAAATGAATCCAAGACATGAGACGATAATGGTTGTGAAAGTGTCTTTAAAATGAAGGATATTTTTGTAATTGTTGTATATGGTGCCTAATTCTTTAAGGTGGCTGATAAACTAGTTTCAAGGACATCTATAATAATAATAACAACAATTGCAACAATTAACTTACATGGTAGTATTAGGCTCCATGCAAAAAATAATAATTGGTGGGAAAGGCATATTCAAAATACTGAGTCCAGTATGCATGGAAACTGTAAGACACCGAGAGGCATGATTTGGTGTGTCTAGGGAAATGAGGATTGGAACAATAAAACCAGACTCAAGGCTAGTCAAAAATTCTAGCAAACTGGCCGGGCGCGGTGGCTCAAGCCTGTAATCCCAGCACTTTGGGAGGCCGAGACGGGCGGATCACGACGTCAGGAGATCGAGACCATCCCGGCTAACAGGGTGAAACCCCGTCTCTACTAAAAAATACAAAAAGCTAGCCGGGCGAGGTGGCGGGCGCCTGTAGTCCCAGCTACTGGGGAGGCTGAGGCAGGAGAATGGCGGGAACCCGGGAGGCGGAGCTTGCAGTGAGCTGAGATCCCGCCACTGCACTCCAGCCTGGGCGACAGAGCGAGACTCCGTCTCAAAAAAAAAAAAAAAAAAAAAAAAAAAAAAAAAAAAAAAAAAAAAAATTCTAGCAAACTGACAGCCAACTTCTGCATTAAGGTTGCTGCAACTTGAGTGAGTCAGAGAACTTTGGGGAAAATAACTGTGCAGTTTCAAGCTTAGCAATTTTGCTCTCTTTTTGGCGGAGGGTTGGAGAAGTAAGGAATGATGGGAGGGGCTGGGAGAGCCCACGTTTGCCTGTATCCCAACACCTATCTGTGCCAGGTCCCTCTTGGTTTATATGGCAGATGCACCCAACAGCAATAACTTAAGCATACTCTGAGAGTGACCCTATGGCTTAAGAAGAATATGTGTTTGGAGTTCTCAGCTAAAGAATCTGGGAGTGGCCAACCCAGAGATTCATTCCTCATCAATGAAGAACATCTGAACCCTCAGCCCATCCCATGGAACACAGGGTGTGCAGGGCATTGAGGCCCTTTGTTTTGGGTTAAAATTTGCCAGGCAAAGGCTGCTAGGGGAAGGGTGCTAAGTGAAAACAAGCCGCATGTTTTTTAAAAGCGGTTGTGATTCTGTCCAGCCCACTGACACTCAGTTGTCCTGTATCTAAGTCCCCTCCAAAAACCCTGTATCTCCTTTGCTGCCTCTGGGTCTCTTCTTTGGCCTCTCAAACATGGTGCCATCCCTCTGAAGTTAATAGGGTCCTGGCGTGAATGGTTCCTTGCATGACCTTCAGGTGCAACTCAAAGCTCTGAGCCAGGCCTTAGCTCTCTAACTGATTCCTCAGATCCTGCTGCTTCCAAGGGACTCAGCCTGGCTTAGAATTCTGTTCCCAGCCGACCTTGGATACAAGGTCTGACCCCAAAAGAGTTTCCAACCTTTTCGTCATCTTGGAAGCTGTGAAAGTTTCCCTGCAGGCCACAACCTTACCACATCTGATTGCAATAAAACCAAGAAGCAAATGTTTCTGCGCCAAGCAAATATAACTTTTACAAAGGAAGATTTGATCAACAGCCCTCTACGTAAGAATACGAGCAGCTGAATGTGATCAGGAATTGGCAATATCATTTTATTAAGAGGGAGTAGATGCCCTTGGTAGTTGAGAACTCAAATCTATTTCTTTCTAAAGTTTTCATTTTCCCCTGCCTTGTACATCTGTCACCCACTTGCTTGTATTGATTTAAAAAAAAAAAAAAAAGAAGATGAAGAAAAGAAAAAATTTAGCTTATGTCTAGGCTACGATGTGGTACGGTTTAATTCATGTTTCGAAAGTAGTTAGAATTTATTTGATGAAAGGTGTTGGCTGTCACTCAGAGTCTAACAGCACAATTTCCTCGTGTTTGTTAAGGTTTTAAAGTGAAATAAAATTCAATTGGATCTGAAACACTGCTGATGGGTGACGTTTTATTTAATAAGTTAAGGAAACTAGCACATGAGATTCACTTAAGCACCTGAGTGTATCTGTGATATTGTTAAACTATAACCCAACATATCTGCAGAAGAAAAAAGGTTACAAAGCCCAGAAATATGGGGACCAGCTTTCTATCAACAGATAATAGTAATGATGATTGTGGGTTCCTGAAAGTTATGGCAGTAGAATTACCAGGATTCCCTGGTGTTTTAGGCAATTTACGTAGGAAAGTTGAATGTTGCTACAACTTGTATTTACATTTACAGTTGAAATTGGTAAATCTAAGGAACAGAACATTTAAGCAGAATGTGGGTGTAGCAAACACAAACATCTATGTATTTATGTATGCAAATTAGTATAAACATTTGATGAGCTTCGAATTATTTTGAATGGCTTTTCCTTCTCTCTGATGAAATTGAATTGTCACAGTCTCCAAGCCCTCATGCTTCTCCAAGAGCTAGAGCGGCTCAAGCCCTCCTCAGTGCATACCTGCTCTTATTTGAGGCACAGTTCTAACGAGTTTGTTTAGGTGGTATCTAAACCCATGACATGTGAAATGTGGAAAATTAGATCAGGGAGTAGCCAGTTACTCATTCTCTGAGTCTCTTTCCTCCATAAAATATGAATCATAACACAACTTAACCTAAAGGGTTGTTCAGAGGATCAAATGAGATAACGTAAGGAAAGCACTTCGCACATTTACAAAGGTTGATGTAGGAAACACTTAGACCTGGAAGAGGTCCTGACAATAGACTGATCTTCACACCTCATTTTGAAAATTAGGAAAATGAGTTCCAGAGAGGTCAAATGTAAAAGCCAAACGTTGGCAGAACAGGAAATTTGATGAAAGGAAAGAAAAACATTTGGAGACCTAGTCCATACCAGGAGTATCATACCTGTGTCATTTCTGAGCCTCAGAAAGTTCCTTATGTTATTATTTCTGTTTTCTGGAAGAAGAAAGCTCAGAGAGGTCTAGTGTGTAAGGCCACACAGTCAGTGTGTGCTAGAAATGGGTTGTACACCCATGTTTGCTTGGCTTCAAAGCCCATCCTCATTCTTCTTTCCTACTCTGTCTTAACTCTGTTTTACGTAACCAACTTGATGGTGGGTATAAAATGCTTAAAATAAATCAGAACACTCTGGAGCTATTATTACTGGGATTAAATCTCTTTAATTGTATCACAGAGGTATCCAATGGGATATTCACTTTTTAGCTGAAATCCCAATATTAATGTTTCTTTTTAACAAAGGCAGGGAAATGTGGCTCTCTTCACAGCCTTAATATGGCAGAGAATGCTAATAGAGGAGAGAAACACAGACAGGGCATGGAGGGCACAGTTCTGAGCAGACAGAGTCACAGTGCCATGTAAACAAACCCAGAGAGAGGCATTTCTTGGCAATTAGAGGCAGGTTATTTTGCAGAAAGTATTGGGGGAGCCAATCTCTGTAGAAATCAACAAAGATCGTATTTAAAACAAAATCTAAGAAATAGCAGAGATGGAGAATAAGCTCCAAATAGCATCAGAGTTCCACAAAGAGCTGCCCCCATTCTAGGACTGGCTGCCCATCACCAAAACAGTGGAGGAGCCACAAGGACCAGCAGAATCTGATAGTGAACAAGTCCTGCTCATTCATCTATAAGCAACAATGACTCCCTTAGTCACGGAAGAAACTGGAGGTTTTCACTAGTCCACATTTACCATGTATTCTTCGAGGCGATGGTTATCATTTATCACAGGGGATTTGAAATCAGATGGCTGGGTGTGAATCCCAGCTTCACTCATTGTCAGCTTTACAACCTGGGGCAAGTTCCCTAACCTCTCTGCGTATACTTCAGTTTCTTCATTTATAAAATGGGTTGAAAAATCGTGCCCACACCACATGATACTAAATAACCCACAGCATTACTGGGAGAATGAAATAAGTAAATAAGGGTATGCATGGCAATTGGAATAGTTCCTGGCACAGAGTGAGAACTGAGTAAATCTTAGCTGTTATTATGACCTCATAGAGTTGCTTAGAAGAAAAGATGAGACAGAATTCTTGCCTGGCATGTGGCAAGTACTTGAAAAATGTTTGCCATTGATTTATGCTTTATGTATTTATCATGTACAGGTTTAGTGGACATTTATTGTTAAACTCATCAAGTCCTAGGTTAACAAATGTGGATATAATTTTAGATAGATATCGGACTTGGCTAGACCCTACCTGACCTTTGCCACCAAGATTCTAGTACACAGAATAGGCAATTGGGAAGCGCCAGCCCCCTACCCCTACCTCCACCATGACAAGGGCTGTTATAAAAAAAGATTTCTTTCCAGTGCCTGCAATGTAATCCATCAGTATGAGATTATGGTACACTTTCTTTTCCTGATAACATTGGTAATTAAAGGACACTAAGCACCCATCATGATTCAGCATTCTCTCCCAAAAACTCATGTGGATTAAAAGCATCACAGTATCTATAGGGCATCTGATCCTTTCCCAGGAACCTCTTCCAAAATTCTCCTGCAGGAAGCAGCCCTGACCTGCAGTGTCTTGGAGTGGGAAGCTCTAATAATGTCAACAAAAGATACTTTATTTTAAAAAACCATAACTGATCCTAATAGGCAAAAGCTGAGAAAGATGAAAGTAGTGAAAAAGTAGCAGGAAAATATACGGACTGTCTTTGAACGAGTCAATTGAGATTCAGAATGAGGTTCACACAAAGGCCACCCTCCAACCGAGATTTACATGGTCTAAGTAATAAAGCAGCCACGGGGGAAAAACTCACTAACAAAAATGTTGCTTCCTCTGCTGCCTGACTGAAGTTGGAGAATGTAAGAAGCAGTGTGATCCCCAGAGAAAGTGAGAGAGTGTGGGGTGCATGAGGAAGGGGTTAGGGAGGAGAGCCAGGTCCAATGGCTCCACCTTAACCTGAGAAGTATTGAAATTATCATGAAGCAAAGAAAGCCTTGGCACCCTGTAGTCCATGACAAATGAAGCAACATGAACAATGGGACAAATCAGATGCCAGCAAAAAGTATGCTGTCTCCGGCCATCTCTTCAAACCTAAATCATCATCCCAAAGGCAAGGCGTCCATGATGTTAAATAACCCCGTCTTAAAATGTCCAGTGTGAAGTTTGTTTGCTTTTTTGTTTTAAAGAAGCAGCTTTGTATTCTCAGGCTGTGTCTATATGCAATTGCTTTGATCATTTTCAGTGACACGGGCAGTCGATGCAATTGAACCAAATCAAATAAGAAGTGTCCTTGGTCAAACAACTTGTTGGACCTGAGTGGCGCACTTCTCTCAAAACGTTCACACAGGTGAAGATTGCAGCGTGGCTGGCCGGCCAGTCAGGCAGTCCATCATTCAGTCAGGATATCTACACCTCCTATGGAAGAGTCCTCAGGGTACAGTGTGGCTCCAATGGAAACCTAATTTAAAGTGGTTACCAGATGACCAGCCTGGAGCCTCTCTGTCCAAAATACAGAGAACCTTGCGGCCGTGTCTTTAGTTTAACACGACTATTGGCCGCTTTGATTTCTCCTGGCAGGAAAAGTAAAAGTGAAAATTGTGCATATCCTGCTTTTGACATAATGAAGCATTTCATAAATTGAAAATCTTGGGATCCAATTATAAAGGCCAAATTGCTATTTTACTCACTCAGATAAATAGCTATGGTCTCCTTGATCTTGCCCTTTCTAATTTACCTTATCTCATGGATTCCTCACAATAACTCTATGGAAAGCATTTGTTCTAGTCAGGGATCTGTTGGTTGTGGTAACAGAAGCTCAATTCAGCTCAAGAAAACAGAAGAATGGGGGTTGGGGAGATGACTGTACAGTTATAGCATAGTCTCACAGAATCTAGGAAAAGCTGACTGAACCATCAGGCTTCAGGACAGACTAAGTTGCCATAGTTCTGGGACCTGTCAGTCTCTCCTTGCACCCCACCTTCTTTGAGTCAAGTGCCCACCTTGGTCTCAGCAGCCTCCATTTGGAGGCAGGATCACATGGGTAAAGCAAGAGATGCCCAAGTATCAGGGGCTAAAGTGAAGGTCATATTGCTGAAGAAGAGGGCAGAAGCAAAGGATTACACCCAAACAATTTGAGTACAGCAATATGATATCCATTTGTCTCATTAAAAAAAAAAAAAAAAAAAACAGGCACAGAGGAGTCAGGAGGGTTTAGTTATATGGCTAGCAAATGGCTCAGGCCTTCCAAGACCATGGGTGTTGAATTCAGACAGGTTTAACTTGTAATTCTACAGCTTGCTTGCTGTTGGCTCCTGGACAGGTTATTTAATCTTTGTGCTTCCATTTCCTTGCCATTAAAATGGGTTCATGTCAAAGGTTTGTTTTAGGATTCATTAAATGAGATAATTTATTTAACCCGTCAAATTTAGGGCCTGGAATGTAGTAGCGCACGCACGCGCGCACACACACACACACACGCACGCACACACACACACACACACACACACACAGAGTAGCTTTTCTCTCACCTCTGGAGTTGAAACCATGTCCTAAGCTGCATGACTGTTTTACCATTGAATTACACATGGTCTCCTGATGTTCTTCTTCCATGCCTATGTGTTGCCCCTCCCAAAGACTGCCAGCTTCCTGGGGACCATGTCTCATTTCTCTTGCGTCAGACACTGGGGCTGGCTGAGGACACTGGCAGTCTCTTCAAATTCTTGTGGAATTAAACTGGCTGAATTAGTTTGCATGTCACTTCTTTTCCTGGAAAATCCCCGGAGGACCATGTACCATCTTGGTTTTATTGAGTGTTTCTCAGGCTATCTACTCTGGGACACCAACCTATTTTCCCCTCTCTTTACTTCTCTCTTTCTTTCGTGCAGCTCCACCTGGAGGCCAGTGGCTTCAGTTTGTCACAAAGACAAATTTATTACAGCAAAAAAGTGCCCCCTACTCAAGAGCTGTTCAACTCCAGATGACTCCAAATGAAGAGAAGGGATTCTGAATTCTGCTTCTTGGGTATGTTACCATGGGATTTCTTTGTTGGCGGTATGGAGTAGAGGGCAGGCAATCTTTATACCACATAGATGATTGAGTAGTGTTTAAAGTGGAGAAGTACTTTTAAAGCAAGTATTCAAATTATGAGAATATATCCAGTAGGAAGTGGGTAATTGCTTGTCCAGAGATGTCTTCACATTAGTCATCTCACAGTCTCCTCTGAGTTATATGCAAAGTCTAGATATCAACACAGTGCTTAAAAGTCTCCCAGACAAGGTTCTGACTTTGAAGAAAGATACAGCATACGGATGCATTAAAGATAGATTTAGGAAGGGGAAGAAAACTCATATATAACAAACGCTATCACGTGTCTGCATTGAACTAGGCACTTTTCGTGCAGTATTTCATTTTCCTAGCAATTTTGCAAGATTAGTAATATAATTCTAATTTCAGAGGTGAGAATTATAAAGTTTATTGCCATAGGCCATACAATTAGTAGGTGATATGCTGGGACCCAGCAAGAGGGCTGCAATAAGAAGATACCAAGTCAATCTCGCTTTCTCAAACTGTTCGTTTCCCTTTTTCATGCTTTGGGCAACACCACTTGACCGCTATGGACTGAGAGAGAAGACTGGTCATCAAGGCGACTGCGTGAGGAGAACAGAAAGAAGGAATGGAGTTGTTTAGAAACCAAGCCACTGGGTTGGCCATCATTCCAATGGAAAGTTTTGCACCACAGGTTTGGAGCCATTGAAAGACCATTCTGATTAATGCAGAATGATTAGCACATAGGCTTTTGAATCAAACTGAACCGGGCTCTGCCCTTTATTATATGTCCTTGGGCAACCTACTTAACCTTGCTAAGTCTCCATTTTCTTACTTGTTAAAAAGGAGGATAATATTAGTAACTACCTCATAAAACAATTGTGAAGATTAAATGCAATAGCTTGTATGAAGTGATCCTTGCTTAGCAGCCTGGTTCATAATAAATACTCCAGAAATGTTAGCTGCCATCAATAGTGCATAATTTTAAAGAAATGGGCATTTTTTTATTACTGGAATTGCTGCAAGGATGACAAATAGACATCCTTGCTTAATAAAGGGATGTGATTCATTTACAAATAGCAGCACACATTTGCATGTAGACAATAGTGTGATAATATTCTTAAATACAGTTTGTTCAGTTTGCTCTTCTAAGAATATAAAAACATACTGCTTGCCGTTGATCCTGAACACCTCCCCCCGTTACTTGTTTACATTGTTAAATTGCTTAGCAATCTCTCTTTTAGGCTCGACTAGAGACATACAATTTCAATCAAGAGCAGGGCAAAATACCACAAAACTTAAATAAATATACTACTACCACATTAAAGATAAAACATAAAAATCACGTTTATTTTTCATCACATTTCTTTTATCTTCTCATGACTTTGACTTTCTGCAAATTCAAATGTGTTTCCTTCCCCATATAAGAGGTGAAGTTTGGCTACAGTAGCTCAGCATGTGAGTGGAAGGGTGAGGAGCATCTCGGGAAGGGATGGGTCTCTCTGCTCTCAGTTCCAGAATCCCATCTTGTCATTAATCTCGTACTTTTTCTTCCCTTACTATGGCACTCTGGACTAGCTCAACAATCATAGAGGGGACAAAAGGGACAGTGATCAACTTTCCCTCTAGAAAAGGATCGAAACATTTCCTTTTTATGTTTTCAAAGGACAGGAGCCCAGTCTTGTCTCATTTACTCTGTTGAGTGGAGTAATTCATGAGCCCACATCACCTAGTCCTGAAATTCCTTCAACTACCAATGTACCCCTGCGAGTAATATTCTCAACTTTCTAATGACAGACTTTCTTACCCTCTATATTACCATCCTATCTGCCTCATCTGTAACTTTCTCCAGAGGAGCTCTCACCATTGGCAAATTATTTTAAATCCTGTTTTCAAACCAGGTAGAACAACAATAATAATAATAATAATACTAAGCAAATGTTAGTTGTAATAATTGACTCAAAAGACCTAAGTCTGTTTTCCAGCATTTCTGGGGGTAGGTCACTTCTGAACTCCAGAATTGGAGAAAAAACTTCAGAATTGCTCTCTGTTTCAGGTACAGCCTTCCATAATATCTTCTCTCTTCTTCTCTTTCTCTGCTCCCTGTCCTCTTGAATAATAGATGGGATCAGAAGACCTCCCTCAAGGTTTACCTCGGGTCCAATTTCTAGCCTTGTCAGTTTGTTTGTTTGTTGCCTTGAATACATCACTTTACAATTCTGAGCATATGCCAAAGTCTGTTCAAGCTCCAAAATTTCTGCCCCTTATACATCTGAGAGAGACTTTCATTTCTAGATAGGAACTAGATGGTCACAGCAGGCTAACACACATGTGCTGCAATAAGAAAAAAAAAAAAAACAGGTAAATTGAAAGCGTCATTAAAGACACTACCTTGTTGGAAGCAACAGGAACTAGATAAACTTAAATTCCTACATGAGCTTATAATCATCAGCTGTTTGCTTCCCAAGGAGAATTTGTTCATTGCAGGTAAAGGCTGAAGATGAGATTTGGGCCAAAGAGAAGGACTTTACTGGGTAAATCAGAAATCAGCAGAAGTTGTGGTGAATGAATGGGATTGGCATAATAGATGGGAAAATAGAAGAGTGCAAAATGCAAGGCTCATTTCCATATGTTTTGGAATGGTGGGGAAGTCTCAAAGGGGCAGAACCAGAAAGAGAAAAAAAAAATCTACTGTAGTCTGCAGTGCTTGAGAAACGATGTCTTGTTAGAAATATGGGTTTACAATAAATGCCCAATAATTTTTCCTCATAAACCATTTGCCAGATTTGAACCTTTGTGGCATAGATGTCTAAGATATAGGCTCTAAATCTCTGAAGAGTAGACTATTTAGAACTGTGGAGACAGGTTGCTCCTAGGCTTCCCATCAAAAGCCCAAAATTGACCTCTGCAAAATCAGGGACAAATAAAAGGTGAACTGGGATTTGCTAAAAACTGCAACTCAACCTCCTCTCCAGCACAATCTCTGCCTGTCTGCCCAGCAGAGGATAGGAGGAACCCTTGCTGGTAGACATTTCATCTTAACATTTTCTTTGTTGTTGTCATTATGTTGTTTTGTTTGGGGTTATTTTTAATACCCAATATCTGTAAGATAACTAAAAATTACTAACATGAAAAGAAAATTGAAGGTTTGATTTGTAATCAAGAGAAAAAAAATCAAACAATAGAAGCAGACTCACAAATATAAAAATTAGCAGAAAATGACTTTAAAACAATAAAGATTATTATGTTAATGGATACAAAGGAACTAGATATGTGTTAAATGTTAAGAGTTTCAAAGAGAATTAAAATGGCTAACAAAGCCATATGGGTATTATAGAATTTGGAAAATATAATACCTAAACTTAGGAACTTATTGAATGAATTTAATAGCATGTGGGACATAGCATATTTAACTCAAAGACAAGATCGGTTTTTAAAAATGCCCAAATTGAAACACAAATGTGAGAACAAAGATAGAATAGAAAGAATGGAATAAAACATAACAGACATTGAATACACAGTCAAAAAATCTAATACTTGCATAACCAAAGTGCCAGAATGAGAGGAAAGAGGGACTAAAGAAGAAGAAATTGTTGCAGAGAAAACAAATTCGCCAAAACAAATCGAGGATATCAACCCACAGATCCAAGAACAGAGGATATCAAGAAGAATAAAAACAATGAAAACCCCATTTAGGCACATAATATTCAAAGTGCTAAAAATTAAAGACAAAGAAAAAACATGAAACAAATCAAAGCAGAGGTGGAGGAAGGGGGACACATTACTTTCAAAGTAACAACAAAACTGACAGTTGATTTTTCAGTAGAAACTATGGAAGCCAGAAGACAATGTCTTAACATCTTTAAATAGCTGAAAGAAAAATATTGCCAACTTAGAATTTTATACCTAGTAAAAATATACTCAAAAGTTAAGTCAAAATAAATATACTTTCAGACAAATAAACCTTGAGAGAGTTTAAACTTTTTTTCACTTTTGTGTTTCAGTTCAGGCATTTTTAAAAAATGATCTTGTCTTTGAGTTAAATATGTTGTGTCCCATATGCTCTTAAACCCATCCAATGAGCTCCCAAGTTTATAGTCTCTAGAGAATGGCACTGTAAGTTTTACTCAAGAAAATGTTTCAGGCTGAAGGAAAATAATCCCAGGTGGAAATATTAAACTCTAGGAAAGAACAAAGAGCACAGTAAAGGAAAAGTATGTGTGTAAATATTAAAAGAATATTGACTTTTTAAAACAAAAATAAGGAAAGACTTGGAGGAACATAACAATGTGGGAATGAAACTGACAATATCACAAACAAACTGGAGGGCCTTGATGAGGTTAAACTGTGGCAAGCTTTTTGCATTACTTGTGAAGTGTAAAATATGAATTTAAAATATATATTGAGAAGCTAGGAAGGCACATTAATTTCTCATATAAGAGCTAATAATGTCAGGAATATATAACTAATAGAGGAGATAAATGGAATGAATACAATACACTTAATTGAAAACCAAGTAGAGAAGGAGAAATAAAGGAACGAAGAACAGATGGGATAAATAGAAAAAAAAATAGCAAGTAGGTAGAATTAAAGCAACTATTTCAGTCATTATGTAAGTAAGTACACTAAGCACTCCAAAAAGAAAGATATAGTAGATATTTTAAAAATAGAAGACTCAATTATAGGTTCTTTATAAGAAATATATTTTGAAGTTTAGCATTCTTATCTGAGAAGCAATGAGCCATAGCTTCAGAGATGAAGCACTCTGGGTTTGAATTTTAACTTCTAATTATTAACTGTTCAAACTTGAGTTACATAACTTCTCTGAGTTTTAGTTTCCTCATCTATAATAAAAGAACAATAATATGTATCTAATAGGGTTGATGTGTGAATGAAATAAAATTAATGAGAAAATCTAGGGCAGTGACTGGTAGACCCTCAATAAATGATAGATATTATTTTTACTCTCAGCACCAACACCCCCCCATCCCAGTCTCTCTTAGGGAGGTACTCTTACATTTTGGTTAATAGCCAGGGTGATAGAATTACATTACTTGACTTTTAATTCCAGCTCTATCAGTTATTAGCCATGCAACCTTGAGTAAGGTGTTAAAACTCCCTACATCTTGGTTTTCCCACTTGTAAAATGGGTACTTCTCAGAATTATGAAAGTAAAATGAAGTCCTCTGTTAAGACACAGTAGATTTCCTGGAACATAATGAGTACTCTCTACATGGCAGCCAGAGTAACTATTAAAACATAAGTCAGGGCCAGGTGCAGTGGCCCACGCTTGTAATCCCAGCACTTTGGGAGGCTGAAGCGGGGAGATCACCTGAGGTCAGGAGTTCCAGACCAGCCTGGCCAACGTGGTAAAACCTCGTCTCTACTAAAAATGCAAAAATTAGCTGGGTGTCGTGGTGGGCACCTGTAATCCCGGCTACTCAGGAGGCCAAGGCAGGAGAATTGCTTGAACCTGGGAGGCAGAGGTTGCAGTGAGCTGAGATCACACCATTGCACTCTAGCGTGGGCAACAAAAGTGAAACTCTGTCTCAAAAATAAATAAATAAATAAATAAAGTCAGATCATGTCAATCATTTGTTCAAAAGTTTCTATTGTTCCATTGTACTAAAGTTTCTAAAGTTCCATTGTACTTACAGGAAAAGCCAAAATCTTTACACCTACCGTCAAGGTACTTCAAGATCTATTGGCCGGGCGCAGTGGCTCAAGCCTGTAATCCCAGCACTTTGGGAGGCCGAGACGGGCGGATCACAAGGTCAGGAGATCGAGACCATCCTGGCTAACACGGTGAAACCCCGTCTCTACTAAAAAAAAAAAAAAATACAAAAAACTAGCTGGGTGAGGTGGCAGGCGCCTGTGGTCCCAGCTACTCGGGAGGCTGAGGCAGGAGAATGGCGTAAACCCGGGAGGCGGAGCTTGCAGTGAGCTGAGATCCGGCCACTGCACTCCAGCCTGGGCGACAGAGCCAGACTCCGTCTCAAAAAAAAAAAAAAAAAAAAAAAAAAGATCTATTGCTCCTTTGAACTCATGTCCTAGTTACCACTCTGTGCTCATGTAACTAGTTACCCCCTTGCTTACTCCAGTTACCTTAGACATACTGGCCTCCTTGCACTTCCTTCAGATTCATGGCAAGTCAGTCATGCTGTAGTCTCAGGGTCATTGCCCTTGAAGATTTCATTAAGGTTCTTCCCTCTGTGACCACCCACACCTGCCACTCACATCAACATAGCTTGCTGCTTTACCACTGTTTGGTCTTGCTTAAATGTATTATTCAGAGAGGGCATACAAGACTATCCTAAGTAAAACTGTATCTCACTGCCCCACCAACTCCACTTCCTGATCTTACTTCCTTGGTTTGTTTTTCTGCTTAGGAGAAATCAACAGTTAACATTCCTTTCCATGATAATTATGTGTGAGTTTACTGTATGCCATCTTCCATAACAGTGTAAAGCCATGAGGGCAGGGATTTTTGTCTCTGATCACTGTTATAGCCCCTAGCACTTTGATGACTACCTGGTAGATAGTAGGTACTCAAGAAGTATTTATTAAATCAAAGAATTTCAAAGGTAGTCACCATTATTATTTATTTCTTTGGTCATTTCTTCCTTCTTTAGTAACCATTGGGGATACTGGACCATAACTGAATTCAAAACATAGCTAAGCCTAGTAGTCATTTCTTCAAGGACTTCACTTCCCTTCTGAATTCTCTGACCATGGCCATTCCTCCTGTTTTACCCACTCACAGCATTGATCTCTGTTTTGTGATTCTTTGGTTTAAGTGTTTCTTTTCCACTAGACCCATATCAGTAGAGACCTCATTTATTTTTGCTTGCCTCTCTATTCCCAAACTTTGTACAGTGTGCTTGGCACATAAAATGAATGCAACAATGAATGAATGATCAATATGGGCTCTCATTCTTTTTTTGCCTATAATAAAACTAATTTTGCACATTGTTTGTCCTCCCTGGCTGTGCTATGTTTAGTGTTTGTTTGTGGATGATAAACTTTCCTCATTAACACTGCACTGTATGACTTAAGCTAAGCTGTGTGCTAGTAGGTATTCACAACTGTTTCTCTTTGGTTTGTGTTCAGAGTAAAAGTTAGAAGAGCAATAGGTTGCTAGTTAGCAAAAAATCCATTTACTATTGCTCATGTCTGTGAAAATATCCAATTAATATTATGCATTAAAATTTCACAATAAGGATGACCCTGGAGATCAGACTAGTACGAAAAAGAACAAAGTGAAGATAGAAGCATTCTTCTTTGTAGAAATAGGAAGATTATGGCAACTGTAGCAAGGCCAAGAGAAAGGAATGGTTATTTATTGGAAGGCTGTCATACCAGATTCCATTCAAAGTACTTTGCATTTATGATCCCATTTGAACTAAGCCATATTGGCAAATGTGGAAATGTGTGCGTGTGTTTTTATGTGTGCATATTGTGGGTGTTTGAAAGTAGCAGGCGCTATCCCTGTCTCTGCTTTATATTAGCTATGCAATCTTGAGCAGGTCAATTAATGCCCCTGAGCTTCTGCTTATACATACCAGCTTGGAGATCAAATAAAATAATGGATTTGAATAGTCTTTGAAAATATCGAGAACAAGTGTGTGTGTGTCCATGTGTATGTGTGTGCGATGTTACAGGGGTCAAAGCAACAACCTGTTCCTTTGGATACATAATAATTTTGCATGTCCCCAGGTGAAAGGTTAGTATCACCTTATTACCCATTTACTTATTGCAACTCAGTCCAGAAAAATATATTAAACACCTGTGATGTGCCAGACTCCATAAGGACATGGAGAATAAAATGAACTAAATATGATCCTGCCTCATAGAGTTCACACTTGAGAGGAGGAAGCATATGGGCATAAAAATAACTATAAAACTCATGGCAGAGTATACAGAATGCTATTAGTGGCATTTTACAAACAAGACACTAGGAAATCACACTCAATAATTTATTCAATCAATGCTTACTGATTACCAACTATGGGCCAGGCATTTTTCTAGAACCCAGAGAGATTACGGTGTACAAGAAAGACAAGGAGCCTGTTTTCATGGGGCTTACATTCTGGTGTGTGGAGACAGAGAACACCCTGATAATGCCATGGATAAATAAAATAATTTCAATTAATTACTGTGTTGAAATAGAACATGGTAATGTGATAATGAGTTCAGTTGAGGGGTGGGATAGAAGGTGGTCAGCTCTGATACCTGAGCTGAGGCTAGAATAAGAATGAAGTAGATTTGTGAAGAATTTATGAAGATCTTCCACCCTGAATGAACAGCAAGAGCTGGGATTAGGAGACAAAAATGAGCTTGTGGGGCTTTAGATCTGAAAGAAGGGATATGTAAAAGCATGCTGTGACAAGTGAGAAAGTGATATGAGATGAGGAGCGATGAGCGAGGGTGGATAGGGGCAGATGGCACATTACATTTTGGCTATGGTGAAGAATTTGGGGTTGAATCAAGGTGCCATGGGAAGCCACTGAAGGTTCTAAAAAGAGGAGAGAGAGGATTTGATTTCCATTTTAAAAGAGCAGTCTCGTTGCTATGTGGCAAGTGAGGACTGCAGTGGGGAGACAACGAATTCAGGAAAACCAGACCAGAGGCTATTTTTGTAATTCAGGTGAATGATGATGAAGGGTGACCTGTAACTAAACTAGGAACAGTCTAGGTGGTGAGAAAGAGACAGATGCAGGATATATTTTGGAGGTAAGCCAACAAGAGTTGGAAGAAGAGGAGAAAGGTTGTTTCTAAATAAAGAATGCTTCCGTTTCTATCTTTAGTTCAGAAGCCTTTTATGTCAAACATTGTAGCAGCTAATAAATTGATTCTCTAAATATATCTAATGTACATTTAAGCTAATATTAAATTTCTTTGGGTCTTCAGAGTTTGTATTGTAAAAATAGCACAAAATAAAAATGCTTAATAAAGAAAGTTGTAAAATACAGAAAAGCAAAATTCTTGATAAAAATATATATTATAAAATACGCTACATACATATCTAAGATGAGAATGCCTATTTTTTCCCTTAGAAATGTGATTTGATCTCGTATTTGGGGGCGGGAGGGGCATGCTGCTGTGCTGTACCAGGTTTTGCCTCTTTTTCTGCAGCATCTTTCAAGAACTGAAAACAATTTAACAACGTTATCACAAACGTGGACATTTATTTCATCAAATATGAGAGGTGACTTCCACCATTGGGGCAAACGGACCTGGAAATGCCGAGATGTCCCAGGAAGTCTGGAGCTGATGGAGCCCGCTTCCATCTCACCAAGACCTTAAATACAATACACAGTCCCCGCTGCAAATCCATTCCCATCCGTGCTTTGAGACGGAAGGAGGGAAATTGCAACTATTTACAGCAACCGCCATCTGAGCAAGGACTGAGTCATGCAGTACCTCGGGAAAGCTAGGTTGGAAACCCTTGTCAACATGCAGTCAAGTCTATGGTTAGAACTGGCCAGAGTGCGCCCTGCATCTGCGGGAGGGTCCCGGGGCCGTCTCGAATTTGTTTTTTTTTGTTTGTTTGTTTGTTTGTTTGTTTGTCTGTTGTTTTTTTTAGCCCTCTCTCTAAGGGCTAAGGATTCCATCGAGGTAAGGAATGGGCGGGAATGAGTCCTCAGCTGGCGCGCCGGGGGAGCGCGGCTGGGAGCAGCGGGGCCACAGCTCGGCGGTGTGGATCCTCCCCCTGCCCGCCCAGAGCCGACCCGGGGCTGGAAGTCCGGGGCAGCCTGCGAGGCTGCAGTGTGGCACGCACCAGCTCCCGGCGGCGTCCTCTCCCCCGCCGCGCGCAGTAATGGATCTCTGCGTCCTAAAAGAGGAAGATAATGCCGGGGTTAGCTTATAAATAGATGGTTGCATGCTCTCCCTGCGAAGCATTGATTGAGGCCGCTAAGCTGACTATTGATCTAATTTTAACTTACATGTTCGCACGCACCCTTCCCGCCTCCCTGTCGCGGCTCGGCGGAGCGCGGGGCACGCTGTCTCTCGCGGCCGCCAGAGGGCGGGCCACTAGTCCTCCCGCCACCCTGCCCGTCTGGCCTCTCTGTTTACGCAGACGTACAATGCTGGCCTTTATTGGGTTTGAAAAAATAGGAGTTTGATTTTCCTGCACCGGGATGACCTCATCATTCATGAAAGTCGGAGGAAAGCGGGGAATCGGATGACAGGCAGCCGGGAAGATAAAGCTTGCATTTCACCTCCGCCTACTTCACCACCTACACAGAGCACTCGGGATGTGCTCCTCATTTTAAAACCACCTTGCTGAAGCGGGGAAGTGGGGGAGGGCACTAGGAGTGGAATGTTAAATTCTTCTTGGTACTCTGGCACTCGGTGTGCAGCGGCTTCTGTTTAGAAGGTTAATGTCACCTACTCTCTGCCTACAGAGCCTCTTGTAAGGGCGCTCTCCTGAACTGTCACTAAATGCCAGTGCAACAATTTTATTGTTGACTTGACTAACATATTACTAATTATTTCTAGGCAGAATTCATCTTGCCAAAGTTTAAGCAATGGTCATCAGCAATTTTATACTGCTGGCTTGTAAATTTCGAATCCGCTTATGGCTTCAAATGAGTAAGGTAGAGAATTAGAATCTATCATAGTTTTGCTTGCCGCCTTTTGGGACCACAGCACATCAGGATGGGGGTATAGGGTAAAGTAAATGAGACGGAAAGGGAGACAGAAGACAAAGAAAGATGCCTCCCCTGAAATTCCCCAGCCCTAGAACTCAGCACGTGAACAAACTTTCCTCTGGGATTGAGTGAAACCTATTAATAGGAGTCAATGTTTATCAGACACTTGCTGTGTCCCAGACATTGTACTAACTGTTTTATATTTGTTACTTCATTAAATTCTGAAGACAACCTATCAGTTAGATTCTATTATTATCCATATTTTAGAGTTGAAAAAAACTGAGGCTAGCTGCACAAAGTCGATTAGCTAGACAGGGACTGAACCAAGATTCAAACCTCTGTAGGGGCTGACCCAGAGCCTTGCTTCACATCACCATGTCGAGTGTCTTGACGACATGCCTACCCTTGGCAAAGTCTTAAACTCTCTGCATCTCTAAGCAAAGGCGGGTGCATGTGAAGAGAGATGGCCACTTTCAAATAAGGCCTATCTAGGCCAAAATGGAAAAGCTCTTCATAGGGAGAGCTCTTGCAAAAGTGAAAAACTGACAAAAAAAAATGATCATCTGCAGTGTTGCTCCTGATAATAGCTTATAGGATGGAAATAAAGTAACCAGAAGAAAGAAACTTTTATTAAGGGGCCCCCACCTGTCTATTCACACCACAAAGATTTGTGTGCAGTGAACTGGCCATTGTGGTGGTCACTTAAGTCTTGTGATGAGGAAGACGGAAGTGCTCTATCCCCTCATGGAACCTCGTGAGAGAAAGGGGTTATAACTAAGTGAACAATCAAACACATAATTATAATTTGTGATGATTACAAAGGGCCCCGGTATACTTGGGAGGAGGGAGTCAAGAAAGCCTGTCTGAGGAAATGCCATTTACACGGAGAGACACAACGTGGATAAGGGTTAGCCGGATCCAGGATGGGCCTGAGCATAATATGGAGGGATATGAGGAAGCCTTGAGGAGAAACTGGTGTTGGGGAATGAGTGGGAGAGGAGGCTGGAGAGTTCATGTGGTATCTGATAAACCAGAGTAAAGATCTGCAACATCATCTTAAGTACAATGGGGATACCCCCTTAACTCTCCCAGTTTCTGGCTTGAGGCACTGGATTGAATGAGGCATCATTTACTAATCCAGATGACATGAAAAGAGGAGCAAGTTGGGGAACCCTTGGTTTGGGCCTTTCCTATTTGAAGAGTGAACGCTGCTGACCACAGAAAAGAGACTTCAAAAGTAAGCTTTGAGTGACTTATTGATACGGACAGGAGACAGGGAAATCCTGGATAGAAGAGGGTGGTTCCCCAGCAAAGACCCCACCCTCAAGCCTGGATACCCGCAGCCCTAAATGAGGACAGGCATTCTTGTTTTTGTTCCCAAAAAGTTGCCTTTTGGCCCACCACACCCCCTAACCTGTACCCATATAAACCCAAAACCCCAGGCTTCAGAGGCAGACTAGGAGACGAGGAGACACACAGATGAACGGCGGAATGGCGCAGCAGAGAAAGAGAGAAGAGAAGGAGCAGCTGAAGGCTGAGAGGAGATTGGCTGGGGAAAGTCGGAGAGGAGTTTGGCAACTGGACGGCCAAACTCCAGGGCAAGATCATCTTCCCACTCCCTCGCCGCTTTCAGCTCCCCATCCATCCTGCTGAGAGCCACCTCTACCACTCAATAAAACCCCTGCATTCATCCTTCCAGTCTGTGTGTGATCCAATTCTTTTGGGATGACCGGGTACCAAGGGGCCAATGAACTTGTTAACACTTAAACCACCTGTGGATGGCAGAGCTAAAAGAGCATTGTAACCCTGGGGTCACAGGTAGCCACCCCTAGACGCTGCTGTGGGGTCGGAGCTCAAAAGTGCTCGCCCCAATTCCTGCACCTGCCTGTCTGCATGCTCCCCCTCCTCTAAGGGGCTTGAGCTCGTGGAGGTCGAACAGAGAGTTGTACCCCTTGTCACACACCCTGCAACGGGGGCCAGAGAACTCTCCCATTTCATTATCATTTTTTTGTTGAAGTGACCTGTTTATCATCCTTGTTATCATTGCCCCCACTGTCAAGAAGGTCAGCTTTAGTACTGCTATGTGTGAAGTGGAAGAAGAAAACAAGAAAGCTGTGGTATGTGTACTTGCTTTTTGATATGGTTTGGATCTATGTCCTCACCCAAATCTCATGTTCAATTGTAATCCCCAGTATTGGAAATGGGGCCTGGTAGGAGGTGATGGGATCATGGGGACAGAGTTCTCATGAATGGTTTAGCACCAGCCCCCTGGCGCTGTTCTCCAGATCCTGAGTGAGTGAGTTATTGTGAGATCTGGTTGTTTAAAAATGTGTAGCACCTCCTCCCGACACTTGGTCCTGCTCCTACCATGTAAGATGCCTGCTCCGGCTTTGCTGTCTACCATGAGTAGAAGCTTCCTGAGGCCTCCCCAGAAGCAGGTGCAGCACCATGCTTCCTGTACAGCCTGTGGAACCGTGAACCAATTAAATCTCTTTTCTTTATAAATTACCCAGTTTCAGGTATTTCTCTATAGTAGTGTGAGAAAGGACTCATATATTTTTGTTACAAAACCTGGAGTCTGTGGCCGCCAAACTGAAAAAAACAACAAGCAGCAACTCTTTATTTGTATATCACTTGCGGGACCAGTAAGGGCATTGTGGTTTATAGCCATACATATGAGGAGAATCACAGAGAATTATAATTGGAAAGGATCTCATTACACTCATTAGGAAACCAAAGACCCAGAGATGAAGTGATTTGTCCAGGGTCACACAGCAAGCATGTAAGTGAACAAAAGCGGGGGTCAGCAGACAGGTCTCCGGTTCTTTCTTATGCTACCCTGCCTCTCAAGGGTTAAGACTTTCTCTTTTAGACACATATGCCTTATTCATAAGGAGAGGCTGCCAGGCTCTTATTAAACCGGGGAATACACTTTCATTCAAACTCTGAGAAATGCAAGTGTCTAGACAATACATTCTCCCCACCATTCTGCAATTCTCCAGGACAAGAACCCCAACTTCCCTTAGCATAGCTTGGCATTTGGCTAGACCTGAAGTCATCCAGCTTCTGGCAACAGACCATTCTCCAGGCAGTGGGTATGGACAGATTGTTTTCTTCCTCAGCTCCAGTAGGATGTGCTCTTGCCTGTGGGAGCCTGCCAATAATAAACGAAGAGTCGATCACCTGCTATGCATCAGACCCTTTACCTACTGAGCTCTCCTAAGTTATCATAAAGACTGGCTGGTCCTTTCCTTCTTCCTCATTCCTTTGAAAATTTTCGAATTGGAGTGGAACTAGAAATCATTATCCTGTACGATAGAAGCATCTCTGCTTTAGAGTCATGGCAATGTCTGTTTCTTCTTCCTGATATGTGTAGGAACATGAGATGAAATCAGTTGTCCCACGACTTTGACTTATTAAGAGTGGAAACATGATTAAATTTTGCCACTACCAAGGTAAATCCAGAAAGATAAAAATGGTTTAAGTCTATTTATCCATCACACTCTTTTGAAATAAGGTTTTCTACAACTATGACTTGTGGAGGTTATGGATCTTGGATGTTAGATATCAACAGTCCTATTTCCCCAAATTCATTAATTTATTTTTGTCTCTTCAAGTAGTAAATATTACTGTTCATTCATTCATGATTCTTCTGAAATATTTCATTTCTAGAATTATCACCCTCTCTTTCTTCTATTACAAGGACAGTAATATTTAATGGCAGTAGTTTTCCAAAGAAGGATACATTCTGTGCTATGATTTACAGAAAAGCATCTGATGGCATTTCACAGCAGAGATTGGCATTTATACAACAGAAAACAGTCATAACAGTTTTTAAATAAAAAACTTTGTAAAAACAATGGCACAGAGAGATAGTTAGGAGTCATTCCTGCAGTGTAGAATTCAATCACTGAGGACTGTCCATAATTTAATCAAAATACTTAAATGCAATTCTTCCCACATTGTCCATGGGAAGTTTAATATTTTTGTTTATACTTTTCTGCATTTTAAAGGTTTCTATAATGCAAATATGTTACTTTTATCAAGAGAAAAAAAGCAAAACCATTTTTTAAAATGTATTCCACATTGGAATGATCACCTCAAAATTTAGAGGATTATTGAGTAAAAGGTAGACGTTCCTTTGATATTAATCCCCAACAAAAGCCATTTGGGGCAAGATGCCTGCAAAAGCAGGGAGGGTCTGCCATATAAATCAAGCTTGTCCAATCTGCAGTCCAAGAGCCACACGCGGCCCAGGATGGCTTTGAATACGGCTCAACACTAATTTGTAAACTTTCTTAAAACATTATGAGATCTTTTTGTGATTTTTTTTAAAGTTCATCAGCTATCATTAGTGTTAGTGTATTTTATATGTGGCTCAAGACAATTCTTCTTCTTCCAATATGGTTCAAGGAAGTCAAAAGATTGGACACCCCTGAAAACCATCGGAAGAGTTTAAGAGTTGGAAATACTCTTGATGAGGCTGCCCTTAAATGGAAAAAACATGTTTATTCTGTGATGTTGGCGAATAACAGTGATTTACCATTTATATATCAAGATATACCAAAATGACACTGCTTTGAGTTATTTCTCCAGAAGAGGCTAGTGGTGCTGGCCCGGAACATAGGCATTAAATTGGAAGATGTCTATCTGGGATTAGGTGTCCAGTTGCTAACTATAAAATACCATCAGTTAACTATTCTATTAGTTTTATAGTCCTTAACCTTGACCTCATTAGCAGACAGTGGCCCTAACTGCTCACTAGCATGCAAGAACGTAGTTAACATAAGGTGCAAAGACTAATGAAGAAAAAGGACAATTTAACAGTGTAAGAGACCTTTCCCAACCAGTCAATGGGCAAGGGATGGCAATTGCTTTCTGGAAATTGTAAGCAGATGAATTATTAAGAACAACTCTCTAAATAAGCAAACAGAAGCATTTTTTTTTTCTGCTTTTCATGCTGCTTATCTGGCCTTGGCAAGCTGTTCATTGATGAGAAGACATTTCTTTAACAACAAAGATTTTAGGAGGTTCCATTATTTTCATGGCCATCTTGATAGCCTTTGACAGGCTGAAACACAAACATATAAAGTTGGTGCTTTCATCATCTCTCCCCGCTGGGCACGCATAGCTCTTTTTTTTGGGGTGGGGGGGGCTAAATTTGGCTTCCTGATGCTAATTGAGGAAAGAAGGCTGGGAATGAAAATGTCTAGTTTTTTTTTCCAGTTGCATTGAGGCAGAAACACCTTTTCCTACTCTTCAGTTGTTTTCATTGTTTCCTCCCCTTTTATTCCTTCCATTTGGAGTTGTAGTTCCCCATGCTTTTCCTGCAGAGACCCACACATGCATGTGCCAGCCACTCCCTGGGTGCAGAGGCAGGATAGGTTGCAGGCTGGTAACCCTCCTCCACAACTTTGCGAAGGCTTCACCCACTTCTCTCCTACTCTGAGAGCACATGGGAATGTGTGGGAGTGAGGTGACCTTAGGCAAGGATAATCTCACATCCACTCCAATTTACATGAAAAGTGCTCCATTTGCAAACTTCAGAACTTAATTACTTATAACAAATTACTTGTGGCAAACTCTACAACTGACTGGGGCGGTATGTGACAGTGCTGTGCTTGGGAATGAGAACTGTAATATAGTCCCATTTTCATGACAGAGTGTGGGACAGGGTCTATAGAATTTTGCCACAGTGGGTCCCAAGACCATCCAACCACAGGATTTCATATTCAGAGCAGAAGTGGCTTTGGCAGCGGTGAGTCGGTGTTTAGTCTGTGTAAGAGAAAGATCTTAATTATTTAAGATCTGATGCAAATTAAAAGAATCACCATGTACAGAAATACTGAAACAATCCAGATAAGAATGATACATATTAATACTGAAAAGCTACATTGATCAAGGCACTTACCCTTTTGGTAACTCAGTTTCCTCTCCTTTAAACTGTCAAGGGTAATAGTACTTAACTCATAGGATTGTTGATATCTGTAAAGTACTGTGAATGTTACTTGCCATACAGTAAGTTCTCCGTAAAGGTTAACTCCATTATTATTACTTTCATTACACTGACATGGCCATTTTTGTGGCTAAACTGAGGATGAAAAACATTGCTAGTGTTGCTAATTTTACTAGTTCTAAACTCACCCTAATTATAACATAATAATGAAAGAAAGATGGATATATGGGCATCCTTTAGCCAGTTCAATTTATTGTTGAGTCAGAACGAGATACAGATCAATAGAAAATTCGCCTTTAAAATTATTTCTAGTGGAAGTATAAATCGACACAAACCTTCTAAAGGGTGTTAAGAGCCTTAAAATACAAATACCCCGTGCACCAGAAATTCCTTAACTGTGAATTTATCTTATGGGCACAATCAGAGATGTGTGAAAAGATACATGTGTAAGATTCTTCATCAAACTTATTTATAATACTGAAAAAACGGAACAGCCTTAATGTTTAACAATAAGCTACCATTTAAATAAAGCACGTACATTCATGTGGTAGAACGCTGCACAGACATTAAAAACCATGTTGTCGAAGACTATATATTGACATGGACAAATGTTCACAATATATAACCCAGTGAAAATAGCAGGTTGCAAAGGAGTGTATCATAACAATCCTATTTGAATGTAAGTGTAACAGTTGGACTGAAGTAGATACATGCAAATTTTTTTAATGAAGCTTGCTATATTCTCAAAACTTCTTTGAACCTTAAAATCTACCCAGAGCATATGTCTTATTTTTTGCCCTATTTTTGTGTAGATGTTAGTCTAGTCCACTGATTTTTGTAATCTATTCTTGTTGTTAAAGTCTTTGGCTTTCTCTGTTGACAATTCTGTCAAAATTCAATATCTTTAGCTGTCCTTACTCATAGGTACAAGCTTTCTCTCCCTGAACTAACACTGTCTATCCTAGCTTCACTGACTCCAACCCCAGCGGGGAGGAGAGAGAAATCCTCTTCCTGTGCCTGGGAGCAGCAGCCTCAGTAGTAGGAAGTCCTGTGTCCTGATCTGGTGGCACTTTATTCCGTGGCATCTGCTATCTTGCTGTAGCTGTATGCATGGTTTCCTGAGGCCATGTTCGGCTACATGCCAGCTCCCTCATGGGACTCTTTTGCCCTAGAGGGGCAGCTGTGTGTCCCTTCGGCCCCCACTCAAGTTGCTGTACACCTGTGACCTCTCTACAAAGTTCTGTGCTTCCAGTAGACATCGGGGTCCTCTTCTGTGCCTTCTGAAAGTCGCAGAGAACAGGGGAAGGTATGTCCACTTCCTCCTTCCTCCTTCCTCTTCCAGGCACACTAAAGGATCTCTTCAAGCCACAGTGGCACACATTATGCCATCAAGCCTTCTACCTTCTGAAATTGCAGGGAGCAGGAACCTTCACTCTCAAAGAGACACATGTCAAACAGCTCCCTTACTTTCTGGGGATGTGGTGGGAGGAGTGGGATGGCATGGGATGGTGGAAGGACCGTGGAGCAGAGAGAGACAGTTTGTCATCCCTGAAGGATCCCAGAGAGCCATCCTCAGAATCCCTTCAAGTACTCCCTCTATTTTTTTTTAACAAATCAACTATATTAAATTGTATTACATAAGATGAAATGCACCATTATAAATGCACAGTTTGATGAGCATTAACAAATGCATACACTTATGTAAGCACCACAATCAAGATAGGGAACATTTTTATCTGTCCACAAAGTCCCCTCTTACCCTTGTTAGAGAGGCTCTCGTGTCCTATGCACCACTGGTCTTCTTTCTGTCCCTTGAAATATAGTGCACACTTGCTAGCATTGCATGTAAGTAGTATAACACAGCATGTAGGTTCTTGCGTGTGGCTAAGCATGACGTTGCTGAAATTTTATCATGATGTTGCTGTACTTTGTTACCTTTCACTGTTAAGTTGGTTCCCATTATATGGATAATGTGTTTATCCATTCACTGACTGATGGATATTTGGGTTGTTTTTCTGAAGCGGGGGCGGTTATTACAAAGAAAGCTGCTATAAACATCTATGTACAAGTCTTTATTTATGTGGATTTGTGCTTTAATTTCTCTTGGGTAAATACCTAAGACTGGAGTGACTGGGTCATATGATGGTGTATATATAAGTTTATGAAACTGCCAAACTGTTTTCCAAAGTAGTTAGTTGTACTATTTTTTATCCCTACCTGAAGTGTATAAAATTCCAGTTCCTCCACATCCTTGCCAACACTTGTTTTTGTCAGTCTTTATAATTTTAGTCCAGTGGATGTATAGTATATCTCATTATGATTTTAATTTCATTTCCCTGATGACCAATGATGTCGAGCATTCTTTAAGGTGCTTATTAGTCATTTGTATGTCTTCGTTGGTGGGGCATCTGTTCAAATCTGTTGTTCTTTTTTTTTAAATAAACTTTTTATTTTAGAAGAGTTTTGATCTACAGAAAAGTTGCAAAGATTGTTCAAAGAGTTCCCATATACCACACACCCAGTTTCTTCTACTGTTAACATCTTACATTAGTACAGTACATTTTTCACAATGAACAAGTCAATATTGGCATATTATTATTAAAGTTCCTAGTATATTCTGTATCTTCCTTTCCTTTCTTACCTAGTGTCATTCCCCACCTCTCCCAGGATTACATCCAGGATAGTACATTAAAAATGGTTGCTATATCTGTTTAGGCTCCTTTAGACATCCGTTTCTTGGACTTTCTTTGCTTTTGATGACTTTGACAGTTTTAAGAAGTACTGGCTAGGCATTTTATAGAATATCCCTCAATTGGAGTTTGTGATAGCTTTCATGTGACTCTACGGGGGTTGTGGGTTTTGTGGAGGAAGAACACAGAAGTAAAGTGCCCTTCTCCTCCATCATATCAAGGGTACATGCTATCAGCATGACTTATCACTATTGATGTTAACCTTGATTACAGGGCTAAGGCTGTGTTTGTCAGGCTTCTCCATTCTAAAGTTACTCTTGTGTTTTCCTTTCCCATACCATACTCTTTGGAAGGAAGTCGCTATGCAGCGCCCACACTTACACGATGGGGAGTAATACTCCACCTTCTCAAAATGGAATGTATGAATAAATTATTTGTAATACTTCTGTATATAGGTTGGTCTATTTGACTAGATTTTTTAAATCCAATCATTTTTTTTTCCTATGGAGAGTATGCACTCAGTATTTATTTTCCACTTTGGATTATAAACCAATATTTCATTATTGATTTTGTTGCTCACATTGTTTCAGCTTTGGCCATTGGGAGATTCTTTACTTAGTCCCTGTATCCATCTGACATATCCCCATCATTGCGTTTTCTCGAGCCCTTCCTCACATTCTGAAACTACAAGATAAGCCAGCCTCATCCAATATATCCCTTGCCCCAGCTCTGGGACCAGCCATTTGTCTCAGGAGCCACAGTTCTTTCATTGGAGAATGTTATAAGAAACATAGTAATAGGTTTTGAATGTGATTATTTTTACTGGGGTATCTGTTGTCTATTTGTAAATTGGATTATCTTTTCATGGTGGAATTATAAGGGGTGTTTTGGGTTTTGTTTTTAGTTCTAGATACATATTCTATATCTGATATGTGTGTTGCAAATATTTTCTCCCAGCCCCTGGCTAGTGGAGGGAGGAGGGAGGGCAGAAGGGAGAGAGAGAGATGGAAGTGTGAGTATAAAGAATTGTTTTGGTTACTTGGATGAAGCTAATCAGGACATCATGGAAATATTTTTAAAATGTTCTTTACATTGAATTCCCAGTGCTCAGACTATAATTGTGGGTGTCGTTTTGCCTCAAGGTCCACTAGTCTCAAAGGAGGAAAGTGTCCCCAGGGTTTGTTCTTTCTCCTCCCTGAGCAACAGTGTGGAAGGAATGGCTGTGAGACACTTGAAGAAACGTTGAATTCAAAAGTGAGTCCACAAAAGACTTAAGCTTCTAATGACTTCAATAAAATCTGAGCTGAAGTGAGCATGATTATTTTATATGACATTGAAAAAACTCAATGTCAAATATGGCTGCTGTTTTTAGGCTTAAAGCAGAAAAGAAGCTCATGTGTGGAGATAGATGTGTAGCTACTCACAGTCTAGAGCAAGAGGAATGTTGACACTAAAGTTCTGGCAGTTTTAAATCCTTTCTGATGACGGAGATTTCAGTGGCATTTTCTCAAAATATAACAGTAAGCTAAAATATTCATTTCCACACCAACTGAATGACTACCATGTGTAGGCAAGGCATTATGAAGGAAGAAAGATCAAAAAGTATTTCTCTTTTCTCCATAAGCTTATGGTTTGGTGCAATGATTCCTGGATTTTTAAAATTGTACACCCACATTTAATTATACACCCATGAACTAGAGTATGACCTATTCCTAAAAAGTAAATTCAAAATGATGAAAATTGAGTGAATTTGAATCAGTTAATTAATAGTATCATTTGACTATAATTGTTTCACAAGCTCAGCTATTATTTAAAAACTCAAGCAAGATGGGAACAAGTTGACTGAAGATTTACCTTAAAAAAAAATGATCATGGTTGTCAGTACACTTTCAGCAAAGTCCTCTGCCATCTATCTATATCTTATTGTACAATTTCTGTACAACAGGAATTATTGTTTTTACTGTGCCTCTGTTCTAAGGTAATCTACTGAGTCATTAAAGAAAACATGACATTGTTTCTAGTTTGCTCTTTTACTAAGGCAGGGAAACCTTTAAATGAGACATGTAAGAAATCCAGACTTTTACAGATTTTTGAAAGGTAACATAATGCATTAATAGTACATTATATAACCCCCAAGCAGGATCTGGGACAGATCCCATAATCAAACTCATTAATATCTCTAAGTGAATATTTGAATATAAATAGTATGCATAAGGGCTATACATAATATCCTGTAAAACCAGTTAGGCTTTGCCACCAAATGACTATGGCCCAAAATACATTTTTTAAAAGAGAAAAGTTTTATTTCTAGAGATTTGGGGATATTGAAAATTCAGTTAAGAAGTTGTCAAACTGAGTTACGTTTGTTGAAATTTCAACAAAAGAATTAAACCTAAAAGGAGTTTTGGGTCTTGTATCAATTAATCAAAATCGTTCATCAGTCAAAACATCTTCATTTCCATGAAAGATAGTCATTTGAGATAGGCTCTTCGCTAATATTTGTGGGGGCTGGAGCAAGAATGTAAATGTATTGTAGGAAAAAAATGGTTTCTTGTCACATGACCAGGAAAGATTAGTCTCATGAACACATAGAAGGGTTAGGAGTGAAATTTATTGGGTGAAAGGTAAAAAGGAGAAACAACTCTGCAAAATGAGATATAGTCCCGCTAACAGGCTCTCCACCTCACCGATAGAATACCAGGTCACCACCCAGGAACAGGAGGGGCCGGGCTCCTCCCCTCTACAAATGGTGAGAATTTCTCAAGGCTCCACCCCATCCTCCCAGAGCACAGGCCAATAGGAGACTCTCCGGGGAGCCCTTTTTACGTGGTTGTCTCAAATGGGGACCTTCATACCACATGCTAACAAATTGTTTAATAAATACGTCCTTTCTGTCTACCTTTTTAAGGATACCTTCATAATGAGAAATTTTTAAAAGATGACTGCATTTGATTTTTTTTATATGACTGGGTATCCTGAAAGGGTGAGTAATAAAATAAGGACATACATAATTTATGAATTATTATTTGCTTGCTCCATAAAATTGAATATTTCTCTTCCCCTTAATATAAAAATACAAATTATGTTGTTATAATCAAATTTATACGTGATTGACAGTATTGAACTAATTGATTAAAATCTTCAGTATACATTAATAAAAATGTAAAAAGATTAATGTAAAACTTTATATTGGCAAATAAAAAATTTTGTTTCCCAAAAAAGATATTTTACCTATTAAAATTAAAAGGCAGAATATTAATCACATGACAATAAATTTTAAATTTAAAAAGTATATGAAACTAAAATTTATTACTTTATTTTTAAAATGTAATTACCTTTTAAAAATGCATTTATAATAAAATATTCACAATTCTAACATTTGATGTCTATCTAGTTGCTAATGTCAAGAATCAGTATTCTGATTCTTGCATGTTATGTCTAGACTTACATATATGTATATATGCATATATGCACATTTAAGAGTAATTCAAACTTTTTAGCATTGCAAAGTGCTTCTCACCTACCATGTGGAAACGCTATGAACATCACATTAATGCATGAGCCCTTCTGGACCATGTATCAGAACACAGAGGGAAACAGGAAGGTGGATTTTTAGCCCTACTGGCAGAGGATTCTTCATTGTGCAAGAATCTATTGTATTTTTGCTATTTGAGAGAAAAGATTTGATGAGTTAATTAATTTTCCTTTTCTCCAACCCAAGTGCTTGAAGGGCTCAAATCCTCCCACTCTCTGTGACCATGACCCTCTTAGCATTCAGACACAGTCTTTTGTTTAGAAGATATTGGGCAAGACCTGTAGAGAAAAATTTCCCTGCAACTTAACTGAAGTTCATAGAAAAAGAGGATTAGGTGACTGGTAGTCTGTGACAATATTGAGCAGAAGATTCTGCATGTCAGAAGCACCAGTGTGTTAAAGGAGGAATTAACATATGAAAGCCAACTCAAACAAGTAACTGCCCAATCTGTTTTTAAAAACATCCAACAGGCCGGAGCGGTGGCTCACGCCTGTAATCCCAGCACTGTGGGAGGCCGAGGCGGGCGGATCACGAGGTCAGGAGATCGAGACTATCCTGGCTAACACGGTGAAACACCGTCTCTACTAAAAATACAAAAAAAAAAAGTTAACCAGATGTGGTGGCGGCGCCTGTAGTTCCAGCTACTGCCGAGGCTGGGCCAGGAGAATGGCGGGAACCCGGGAGGCGGAGCTTGCAGTGAGCCGAGATCACGCCACTGCACTCCAGCCTGAGCTACAAGCGAGAATTCGTCTCAAAAAAACAAAACAAAACAAAAAAACCTCCAACAGCAGAGATTTCAGCCAACGGTTCAATGTTTAAATAACGTTTTCCTATGGATGCTCTGTATCAGTGGTCAGCAAACCCTAGCCGGCAGGCTGAAACCAGACCACGGACTGTTTTTGCAAATCAAGTTTTACTAGAGGACAGCCATGCATTGATTTGTGCATTGTTTATGCCTGCTTTCAGGCTAAGATGACAGAGCTGAGGAGTTAAAAAGGCTGAAATATTTACTCTCTGGCCCTTTACAGAAAAAGGTTGCTGACCACTGCTCTATTTCTTTTTTGAATTTATTTATTTATTTATTTATTTTATTATTATTATTATTATTATTATTATTATTATTATTATTATTTGAGACGGAGTCTCGCTCTGTCGCCCAGGCTGGAGTGCAGTGGCGCAATCTCGGCTCACTCCGCCTCCCGGGTTCACGCCATTCTCCTGCCTCAGCCTCCCTAGTAGCTGGGACTACAGGCGCCTGCCACCACGCCCGGCTAATTTTTTGTATTTTTAGTAGAGACGGGGCTTCACCGTGTTAGCCAGATAGTCTGGATCTCCTGACCTCGTTATCCACCCTCCTCGGCCTCCCAAAGTGCTGGGATTACAGGCGTGAGCCACCACGCCTGGCCTACCACTGCTCTATTTCATGACTAGCTGAAATCTTGCTCAACAAAGGAGGGGTCATTCTTCTCAGTTAGAGCCTCACTGAAAATAGAGAACCACCCACAATGCCATCTCTACAAGTAACCTTCATATGGGAAGTCTTAAATACCCACTTTTAAAACGAAGTAACCTTGTTTATCTAATCCCCTTGATTTAACCTTCTCTCTCTTACCTGGAAGCAACATTTACAATTCCCACATGTGCTTAATTGTTAAACAGGCTCACAGGTTAAAAGTACGTATGCAGAAGGCTAAAATGTTAATCATATATTGTTCAAAAACTTAGGAGTAATATTAATTTTTTCCTTAACCAGAGGCCCTTGAACATTTATAGAAGTGAGCCATACCTAGATACCTCATGGGGTTCAGATCATTCCCATTTTTCTGCTCCCCTAAATTCTGAACTCTGTGTCAATTTTCAGACATGCTTTGGGCAGTCTGTGTGGCAGGGATACCACAGGTATAGCAAGGGCTTCCACACTAAAATGCAAATTGGGTTGTGATGAATGCAACTATTGCAAAACTATGAAGTGATTAGAAACCTTTCTGTTCTTTCTGCTTAATGCGGGTGAGCACTAATTTACTTTATTTTCTTCTCTGTACATATTTCTCCACAAAAATGCACAGACTACTAAGAATGACTATGAGAGCAATAAAGAATGGGCTAAGCCTCCAAACAGCTATCCTCACACAAGGATGATGTGACTAAGAATTCTGCTGCCCGAGGCTAGCAGAAGGTGTGCTTGCTTCGTGGACAAGCATTTCATGCTTGTCTTTCCACAGCCTAGTGGAAAGATGATTGTGCCTGGCCTCGATTGCTGGCTCAGCCACCCACAGTTTGGTGAACTTGAACAAATTCTGTACTCTGTCTGAGCCTAACCTGTGTCTTGCAGAATTACTATGAGGATATAAAATAATAGCCAGCCAGCATATAGCATTTGATACATGACAGTTTTCATGACTGTTATTCTTATTGCCAGGACACTATGCAGCTACATACTTCAAGAGTAAGAGTGTCAGAGAGTGGGGTGAGAGGAGACAGACCACAGGCATTCTGGAATAACCACTATGGTCATCATTTCACCTCCCTTAATGTTGACAGTTTGCATGGCCCCAGAGATGTTTAGAGAGCCCTTCCACAGTTTCCGCCCCACTCCCTTTCCTTTTCTCCCTCTGCCTAGAAAGTCAGGGACCTCTGTGACAAATCGCAGACACCCTTGGAGCAAATGCAATGAAAGCTCAGAACCACAGGGAATTCCTAGACATGCAACAGCATGGCTGGGTCCTGCTTTTACTCAAAAAGTTCATTTCCTCTAGCTCCAGAGAAACAGACAATTTAGGATTGAAGTGGGAGCTTCACTTGGTTTCTCTTCCAATTCCCCTCACAGCCAATGGGCCTTTGGTTTCATCCTGAACGTGCCCTAATAGTCCACATCCTGTTCATCTTTCTCTGAAAGATCAAGAAGCTACCCAAGCCCATGGACTCCATGCTCCTCAGGAGGCCAGACCAGGGACTGAGGCATGAGGAAGCCAAGAAGACAACCTGTAGTGCTCACCCCAACAAGGCTGGCATTAGGAGGTGTGGGAGAGGTGGCTGCCTGCACCCTATAACCCGGGAGGAAGGGGGTGGGGACGGGACTTAGGGAGAGTGTATTATTTTGCTCGGTCCACCACAACAAAGTACCACAACCTAGATGGCTTAAAACAGGAGAAATGTATTGTCTCGCAGCTCTGGAGGCTGAAAGACTGAAAGCCAGGTGTTGACAGGGGCCTGCTCATCTGAAACCTGTAGGGGAGAACCCTTCCTTCCGTCATTTGTGTGCAGCACTCCATGCTGCCTGCGACATCACATGGCACTCTCCCTGTGTGTCTTCACGTCGCCTTCCCTCTACGTGCCTCTTCTCCTCTTATAAGAACACCAGTCATACTGGATCAGGGCTCACTCTACTCCTGTGTGACCTCATCTAGACTTGATTATGTCTACAAAGACCCTATTTCCAAATAAGGTCATATTGACAGGTTCTAGAAGTTGAGACTTCAGCCTATCTTCTGGGAGAGGACACATTTTAAACCCATAACAGGTAGTGAAAGGGGGGCAGTGGACTCCAGAGGTCTAACTTCCTCAGGTCTCCCCGCAAGCCCGGCACTGCCACTCCTTTTTGCAGTAATATCCTTAGGGTCTTTTACCTTTAACCTTCATCCACTTTTCCCCCGTGACACCCAACATTACAATCTTCTGTGGATCTTCTTCACAACTAGATTTCTGAGGAGTGGGATGGGCAGAAGAGCTGCAACCTCAGAATCTGCATTTTCTAGCCAGCCTGAGAATCACAGGCTTCAGGAAGAAAATAGGAGATTTGCTCTATTGCTAAGAGGGAGCAGGGACCCCTCTCTAAGAGGCTTGTGGCCTCCCAAAGCAGAAAAATAAAGGAAAATCTTGAGCTTCTCCAAGGGAAATTCCACACACCTAGCTAGCCCTGAGAAGTAAATAAGCAACTTGTTAAGCTAGAAAGTAATAGTAGCCTAAAAACAACAGACAAGGAAGCTAGATTCACCAGATGTTTGGTTCCCCTATAGAAACTAAAGATAACATCTTAACATGTACCTCTGAGTTGTTTTTTAGAAACCTGGACCCCCACCAAATGGATCCTCCAGCACACAGACCTCAGATAAGGGGGAACTGAATACCGAACTCTACCTGTCATTCTTCATTCTAAATTTCTTCCTGAGGGACCTGGAGAAAAGTCACACTCAGGGAGTTAACATTTGTTTCTGCCAACCCTACATTTAATTAATTCATTAATTACTTATTTAGAGACAGAGTCTTGCTCTGTCGCCCAGGCTGGAGTGCAATGGCAGGATCTCGGCTCACTGCAGCCTCCACCTCCCAGGTTCAATCAATTCTCCTGCCTCAGCCTCCTGAACAGCTGGAATTATAGGCATCCGCTGCCATGCCCAACTAATTTTCATATTTTTAGTAAAGACGGGGTTTTACCATGTTGGCCAGGCTGGTCTCAAACTCCTGCCTGACCTCAAGTGATCCGCCCACCTCAGCCTCCCAAAGTGCTGGGATTATAGACGTGAGCCACCACACCCAGCCAACTCTAAATTTTTAAACAAAGCTTCTCCTTAACCAATTGCAAATCAGAAAATCTCTGAATCTACCCATGACTCATAAGCCCCCACTTCAAGATATCTCTCCCTTTTAGGCCAAAACCAGTGTGTAACCTCCACGTATTGATTTATGATTTTACCGATAACGTCTGCTTTCCTGAAATTTACTCCTGTGTTGAAAAACACTTCCCGCAAGCCAATGGGGAGGTCAGGATTTGAGTGTTAGCTGCCTGGTCCTCCTTGCTTGATGCCCCGCCAATACATGCCTGGCTTTCTCTTGCTGCTATCCTGATGTCAGTGTTTGTCTTTGTTGTGCCGGGCAAGCAGATCCCAGTTCGGTTTTACAATGTTGCCAGCCGTATCCACTATATGGTGGAGAGATCGCAGATCCTTTTGGAGTTCAGATATGGATAAACTAAAGGAAAAAGAGAAGGCTTGGGGAACTTGGTGTGGGATAAAGAGGACAAGGGATTAGAATAAGGATGCTGAGAATCTTAGGTTGGGGAAATATCTTCCCACTCCTCTCTTTTGCCACCAATTGGCCCTGGACACCAGCCTTTATATGTGGAAGCCAAGATAAATATTCCGCCATGTTGCTCCCATCCCCTTGTCAGTTAGCAAGTTAGGAGAGTCAGCCCAAAAGGCTAGGCCAGGTTCTCCATTCCTCTAAGATTATCAGGGCACAAACTGAGGCCCCACTAAGTCAAAACACCATTACCTGAGTAGACTCGGACACCTTGCTGATGTGGAAATGTGAGAGTGGTTAAGAAACAGTAACAGGGCTTGTCCTGCCCGACTTCATCATATGCTGCATATGTGATAGATGCATAGGGCATCTGACTAGGAATAAGCCTGTTATTCCACTCCAGAGTAGGGATGCTTCCACTCCAGGGGAGGGATGCTGGTGTTTATCTTCTCTGCACGCTCTGGGACCCAGAATTTTTACTGCAAAAAAGAGTTGAGGGGGGACCTACTTTGTAGTACCCATCTACTGCCTTTGTGATAGTTGAAGACACTCTTCCACGGAACTCAGTGAAAATAACAAAAAGGAAAACTGAGAGTGCTTGAACCAATACAATGAAGTGAATGATCCACAATTTACTAAGTAGACGACAAGCTATAAATAATACAGAGTTATAGCCTGGTGTACTTCCCATGCATCCTGTTAAAAAGATCCTGACCTTCCAAATATTGGAAGGAGACTCTGGGTTCCTCTTCTTCAACTTCCTTTCAATATTGCTTAAGAATTTAGCTTCCTGGAAGGCTGGTGGCTGCCTGGTTGAGGAGAAACATACAGGAAAGCATTCAAGAAATGAGTCATTGATCTTGAGCAAAGTAAAGAAGAGAGGCTGTTCCGGAAGTGAAAGGACAGAATAGACTCTGCATTTCCAGGAGGAAGAATCATATTAAATGTCCAAGTACATGGACAAAGATGCCCCACTGAAGAAGTAGGGCAAAGAAAGGAAGACTGCGGCCATTCACAGGAAGGGCTGGGCTAGGGGTAAAGATGTCAGTGTCCATCAGGGAAAGAGACTTCTGGGGAAGGAGGTGGGAGGAATATATAATCAGTTTCATGCTTCTGTGTTTGGGGCCTAGAACACTAGGATGTGGTCCTGTTTTCCACAGTTGATGAATTGATATAGAATAAGCTGTTGTCACTAGTAGCTGTCAGTGGAGCACTGACTCTGGAGCTAAGACGCTCTAGGTTTGAATCCTAGCTCTGCCATCATAATCACATGACTTTGATCCAATTTAATTATCTTATCTGTTTCTTAGTCACAAAGGAATTATCTATAAAATGAAGATAAAAATAGTACCTACTTCTAAGTGTTTTGTAAAACTGAATAAAACAGAGCGTCTGGAACATAGTAAAGACTCTTAAACATTCTTTATAAGAAAACTAATTCACCAAACTTGCCTTGAGGGTCGGGTTTGATTCTGGTTTTGACTGGGGATCTGATTCTGCATTGTCTTCTGACCCCTTTCTAATTTGTACTTGACCATGTTTTCCGATGTCCCACCACAATTCATACGGAATAAGTCAGAACCTTGTAAGGGGCGAAATACAATTTCAGAGAACGTGTGTGCATTTGCTTACAGCTGAAGGTTTGTCAAGTCTCTCTCTTTTTTTTTTTTTTTTTTTTAGTATTTTCAAATATGCTCCCCTATATCTAGCTATTTCTGTTGGTGCTACTGCATAGATTGGGGGCACATTTCTCATCTTCAAGAGGGATATCTCTTCTGCAGTTCTTAAAAATGTCTGCTTGTAGCTTCCTGAGAATGACTCTTCCACTTGCCCAGCTATGGTGGGATGGGTTTGTGGACTCTCCTGGATTTCTGTGGGAAGAGAAAAACTTCCAGATGAATTTAACCCAGTAGTTCCCCCAATACTTAGAAGTCATTTACTATGTGCATATTTCCTATATTGTACTGTTTATTATCAGTATCCTCTTCCTGTTTCTCCTTTCCTACTTTACCCCTACTTCCCTATCTCTTGCTTTCAATATAATAAAAATGTCCACAGACATCTGTGCCCTGAACTGTTTTCTGTTTAGAGTTCATGTCCATTGTCTTGTTTCATATACAGTGTGATTTGATGGGTGCATATGGCTATATCTGTCCCAAAGTCTGAAATTTCCATGATTAAACACTCTCCTCTGGCTCAAGGCATCTTCTCCTAAAGACTCCTGTATAAATACAAGTGATCTCCCTTAGGAAAGTTGACTCACTGGTAACATCTCCATGGTTTGTTAGATTTCTCTTTGACACAGTGTGGCAGCAGGCTCTCAACGGCACCAAATTAGTCTATGAAGGAAGAAGAAGTGTGGTTCGATAAGAAGAAAAATCCTTCTGCCCAGCAGGCCCTAACAGCCCAAGGAAGGGGGCTGTCCATGCAAGATACTCTGCTCTGGGATCATGGCCATCAGATGGGAAAAGTGGGAACAGACTGTTCCAAAGGGTGAAGAGAGCAACACCAAAGATGAACTCAACTTATTAGCAAAGGGACTTCAATGAGATCTACTGTTTAGTTCATTTCTAAAAGGCATGCTTTATGCTTTAGGGACTTTCTATTTTTTACAGCTTAGAAGAACATGTTTTCATTAAGGAGAACTGTGCCCAAGATAATGTTACTCAGAATGTTAAAGTTGATGTGCAGACATTGCCTTGAAAAGGATGTATTTTCATTCCTCTGCTTGCTTTTAGAATCCCGAGACAGGCACAGCCCCAGGGTCCAGGGGTTTCCTTTGGTACTGGGGTTGAATTCCTTTCCCCTTCGCATTCCAACCTTCCTGGGAGTGCTCTCCTTGGTCTTGGGGCTCTTCTCCCTTCTGCACAGAGCACCCCTAGATTGCTGGCTCCCTGTATCCTTCCTAATAAGACTCTGTTTAACCCAAAATTTTATCATTGTGCATTTTGAATTCTACTTTTATGAAAATGAAAGAGCTGATGTGAAATACACATAGGACACATAACAATTAAACAAATACAACATAATCCCTTTTAAAATCTTATATAAGATTATCCTACCTGTTTAAAGCAGATCTCGGCTTTAGAATAATTTGAGATTCTTTTTCCCCTTCTTTTCTTTTTAAAAGACGGCAGCAATTCAGAGTGAAAAAAACCATGAGCCATGGACCCAGACACACATGAATCTGAACCAATTCTGTCTCACGCCTGAAGTGTGGCTAGATAAGTTGCGTAAGGTCTCTGTGAGCTGCACCCATTCAGCTTGGATACAAATAGTTATGTCGTAGAGTTCCTGTAAAGATTAGGAGTAATTCTTCAATCCTAAGGCTGCTTTGAGGTCTTAAAAAATTCATATATGTCTACTAATTAGCAAACTGCCTAGTACTTAGCAAAAGCTATAAATACCATGTACTCTTACTCATATTATTGATAAAAATCATAAGCTATAAGGAAGAAAATCTAGAGACAGAAAAATAAAATTAAGCCAGACAAGGAATAGAGAAGAAACGCTGAGCAGAGAGGAGTAAAGTTATATTCTTTTTCACTTTGAGTTAAGGTCCTGACTTTCTGCCTCTGGGCACTCAACAGCGGAAGAAAGATGAGGACCTCCTATGGCAGGGAAGACGGAGCGTGGAGGAAAGTGACAGAGGAGGAGAAGGGGGCATACAGGCTTTCAAGCAGCTACAGTGTGGAAGCATTTGGTAATAGCTTGAAAATGGAAAATGCCATTATCATTATCATAAAAGCATACAAACAAGGAAATAGAGTACCGTTCATTGTTTTAAAGTCACTTAGTCAATAACATTTATATTTTTGTCTGATTATGAAAGTAGTACATTTTCATATTGAAAAATTGGAATATGCAGAAAGACACAAAGACAAAAATGAAAATAATCTGTAACACACAGAGGAACATTCATCATTTAGGGTAAGTCCTTTAGCCTCATCTGTGTCTATTTACATTTCTTCTACAAATTTGAGCTTATTTTATGAAAGTAGTATAGCTAATGAGACAGCCAAGTGAAAAGGGGTCACCGGAGGATCTCCTACTGGCCTGCACACTGGGAGGATGGGGTGGAGCCTGGGGAAGTTCATGCGGTTTGCAGCAGGGAGGAGTCTGGCTCATCTTGTTCCTGTGTGGTAACCTGGGATTCAGTCAGTGAGGTGGACAGCCTGTTAGCAGGACTCCACGTTACTTCGCTGAGCTGCTTTTCCTTTTTTCCTTTTCACCCAATAAATTCCATTACCCCTCATCCTTCAAAGTGACTGTAAGCCAAATCTTTGCTGGTCGTGTGGCAAGAACCCAGTTTTGTCCTACCACACTAGGTTTTTACTTAATTATATATGAACATTATCTATGTCATGAAATATTCTAGCATGTCTTCTTTTTAAATGTGCAATTAAAATTTCAAACCTATAAAAATAGAGAGACACCAAAATAATAAACCTCGTGTTCCTATCACTCAAATTCAACAATTATCAATTCATGGCCAATTTTCTTTCATCCATACACTATCTACTTCTCCTACTCAACTCCTTACATTATCCTGAAGCAAATCTCAGACACGATGGAATTTTATCTACAAATATTTCAATGTGTATGTATCTCTGTAAGACATGGGATTCTTCTAATGAATAGAATTAAAATTGTCACACGTAAAAATTAAAATTAATTTCTTAGTATCATGAAATATAAATTTGCTGTTTATTTTTTCCTGATTGTCATATCATTTTTTAACTGTTTGAACCAGAGTCAGATTTTTGGCGTTTAGAGATTTGGCCAAAACCCTGAGTTTAAAATGAAAGTATTAATATGAACTCACAATATGTTTTATCTAAAACAAAAACTGTATTTTTTAAGCTCTGTATACTGAAAAAGCCTAGAGACAATGACTAACCCAGGAGCAAAGAACACCTCTAATGCCAACATTATAGACTCCAAATACCATTTTTCACTAAAAGAAAATAGGATTAATTGAAGAAAGATTGGATTCCAGGTCTGGGGCAAGAAAAGAACAAGATAAGACTGAAACATCATATACCAGAAAGCAAAGAACGTGTGCAGGAACATTAGGATGATGTCCAAATGACTCAGGTTTTTGGTTTTAATTCTGTGTATGTGATGAATCACATTTATTGATTTGCATATGTTGAACCAAATTTGCATCCCAGGAATAAGCCTGCTTGATCACAGAGAATTAACTATTTGATGTGCTGCTGGATTCAGTTTGCTAGTATTTTGTTGAGGATCTTTGTATCTGTGTTCATCAGGGATATCGACCTGTAGTTTTCTTTTTTTATCATCTCTTTGCCAGATTTTGGCTTCATAGAATGAATTAGGGAGGAGTCCATTCTCCTCAATTTTTTGGAATAGTTTCAGTAGAATTAGTACCAGCTCTTCTTTGTACGTTTTGTAGAATTCAGCTGTGAATCCATCTGGTTCACAGGTTAGTTGGTAGGTTTTTATTACTAATTCAATTTTGGAGCTCAATATTGGTCTGTTCAGGGTTTAAATTTCTTCCTGATTCAATCTTGGAAGGTTGTCTGTTTCCAGGAGTTTAATTTCCTCGATATTTTCTAGTTTGTATGCATAGAGGTATTCACAATGGTCTGTGAGGATCTTTTGTATTTCTGTGGGATTGGTTATGATGTCACCCTTGTTGTTTCTGATTGTGTTTATTTGGATCTTCTCTCTTTTTTTCTTTGTTAATGTAGCTAGCCATCTATCAATCTTGTTTATCCTTTCAAAGAACCACATGATCATCTCAATAGATGCAGAAAAACCTTTTGCTAAAATCCAACATCCTTTCATGAGAGAAACCCTCAATAAACTAGGCATCAAAGGAACATACCTCAAAATAATAAGAGCTGTCTATGACAAATCCACAGCCAGCATCATACTGAACAGGCAAAAGCTGGAGGCATTCCCCTTAAGAACTGGAATAAGACCAAGGATTCCCACTCTCACCACTTCTATTCAACATAGTACTGGAAGTCCTAACCAGAGCCATCAAGCAAGAGAAAGAAATGAAAGGCATCCAAATAGGAAAAAAAAAAAGTCAAATGATCTCTTTTCACAGATGATATGATTATAAACATAGGAAACCCTAAAGAGCCCACCAAAAGGCTCCTGGAACTGATGAATGACTTTAGTAAAGTTTCAGGATACAAAATCAATTTACAAAATTTACTAGCATTTCTATACACGAATAACATTCAAGCTGAGAGCCACATAAAGAACACAATCCCATTTACAATAGCCACAAAATAATGAAATACCTAGGAATACATGTAACCAATGAGGTGAAAGATCTCTACAAGGAGAACTACAAAACACTGCTGAAAGAAATAATAGATGATACAAACAAATGGGAAAACATTCTATGCTCCTGGATTGGAAAACTCAATGTCGTTAAAATGGTTATCCTGCCCAAAACAAGATGAAGATTCAATGCTATTCCATCAAACTGCCAACATCATTTTCACAGAATTAGAAAAAAAAATCTAAAATTCATAAGGAACCAAAAAAGAGCCTGAATCACCAAAGCAATCCTAAGCAAAAAGAACAAACCTGGCGACATCACATTACCCAACTATAAACCATACTATAAGGCTACAGTAATCAAAACAGCATGATGCTGGTACTAAAACAGACCCATAGACCAATAGAACATAATGGAGAACCCAGAAATAAGGCCACACACCTACAACAATCTGCTCTTCAACAAAACTGACAAAAATAGGCAATGAGCAAAGGACTCCCTATTCAATAAATGATGCTGGCATAACTGGATAGCCCTATGTAGAAGATTGAAACTGGACCCCTTCCTTATACCATATACAAAAAGCAACTCAAGATGGATTAAAGTTCTAAATGTAAAGCCTCAAACTAAACAAATCCTAGAAGAAAAGCTAGGGACTACTATTGTAGATATTGGCCTTGACAAAGAATTTATGGCTATGTTCTCTAAAGTAATTGTGACAAAAAAAAATTGATGAGTGAAACCTAACTAAACTGAGCTTCCTCACAGCAAAACAAACAAACAAAAAAACTATCAAGTAAACACACACTACAGAAATGGAGGAGAAAACTATAGATGAAAAAGACACTTAAGAGACATTCAAGCAATTACATTGTATACTACAATTTTAATTTATTCAAACTGTTTTGATGGATACCTAGTTGGTCCAAATTTTTGTTTTAACAACTAATACTATGAGAAATATCCTGTTATATGCATACATCTTTGCACACTTTATGTTTTTTCCCTAGTTGAAATTATTAGAAACTAAATTCCTTGGTCTAAAGTATATACTCTTTAAAGCATGGTACAATTTTGTTTTTATTTATTGATGATTTAACAAATACCATGAGACTGGAACTCTTAGACCCTATGAGATAAACAAAAAAAAGGTGTGACTGTTACTCTCTAATCTCAATTCAATTCGAGATATAAAAAGAGAATTTCAAATGGTGTCAAGTTAGTGGGTTGGATTGTAAGTACTAGAACAGTTCAGAGAAAAAAAGAAAGTTCTGTGGTTGGAGTGATCCAGGAAATCTTCATGAAGGAGGCAGAATTTGAGTCCATGACTGAAGAAAGAAAAGATTCACAGAGTTGGGGGGAAGCACACAGACAATATCAGCTTACAGAACATACACAGGCCAAATTGGAGCCACAGTGGAGCTTGATTTGGACAGCAGAGTGTTTTTCTTCTTTAATTTTAATTAGTTGTCAATATCCCAAAATCAAGAGATTTCTTATGAAAAATCTGTATTTCTGACCTAATATGAGAATGACCTGACAATACTGGGTGCACAGTCGCTCATGCTACCAGTTGACTGGAATTGAAAATTGGCACTGCCATTTAGATAGGGTTTGCTCTCTCCAGCATTCTGTGGGCCCCACTTGGCCCATGGCACTCGTTTATTTACCCAGTCCCTGTGAACTTGGGATCCGGTATATAGCATGAGGAAAGTCACATGGGTAGATGAGGAAGATCATGCCCCAAAGACATGTAGCTGGACTAAACTGGTCACTGTGGGTGGGTCACACTTGGGAGTAGCATGAAATGATATTGAAAAAGTAAGTTGGGATCAGATCATGAAAAGTGTTCCATGCCAGACTCAGAATTGCCCTTAAATCTTGCAAGAGAGTCTTTCCCTTAGCACTGTGTTTCAGAAGGCCCTGCTCTGACCCTCCTCTAGCCATACCCCTCTACACAGGATTAGTAATCCATAGGGATAAGGGACCATGTCCACCTTCTCCCAGGACTGTCCTCCCCCTCTAGACATGCTCATTCTCATGTTCAGAATCCTGGAATTTGCTGCCTCAATGGCCCTGACCCCACTTCCAGGTCCCAAACAAGCCTCTTCTTCTAGTCCATCCTCTTAAGGATAGACCACACCACCAGCATACATCCCTAAATCCAAGAATGGCCAAGAGGTGACTGCTTGCACGTGGAGGCTGCAGGGTTATGGACAGCATTTGACTGCAGGGTGGCTATTCACACACATGCCTATTTGGCCCCTTGTGGAATTGAAAAGAGGGGTGAGTCAGAGACCTTATTTATATTTTTATTGCAGTCCTACAAATGTTAGGGGTTGGTCTGATTGGTCTAAAACATTTCTAATACAGCATTCCATAGGCAATGGGGAGCCACGGATGGGTTTTTGAACATGGAAGTACCATGGTGAGAACGAGATTTAGGAAGGTTTCTTTTGCAGCTCTATAGAGGATGGATTGATTGGATTGGGAAGGGAGGCAGGAAGCTCAGCTCAGAGGATTTTGCAATAATATGAATAAATAAATTATGAGTCAGCTGGGATGGGGATAGAGACAGAAATTTAGGAAAATTCAAACATCATTAAATTGCATGGCAGTATAATCTCCACTTCTGAAAAATTACAGTATTGCCCAAATGTTCCAGATCCTCTTCTATGTGATAGTTCCATTGGCAAACCTCAGAAAGTCGGGTTTATAAAATCATGATGGTAACTAGATTAAAGAATCAATTAAAAATTTTTGGATTTTGTGCCTAGATACAATTTCAAAAGAAGGACAGTTTGGGCAGAAGTGAAGTGTTCATTTAGAAGAGGACACAGAGGATGGCTATAACAGAGAAGACTTTAATAGCGAGATGTACCAGAAGTTGGTAGGAGAAAGCTAACAGTGAAATTGTGGTGATGGAGCAGAGAAAATTTTCAGCAAGGGAGATGGAAGGCAGATGGGAGTACTGTGAAATTAAAGAAGGAGGCAGGGTAGTTATTCATAGCTATTCTTCTGTTATAACTTCGAAATATGTGTGCTTAAGGAATGAATAGAAAGTAATTGATTTGAAATAGAAAAGCATTAAAGCTTAGAAATATGGAAACATGAGAAATGACCCTGAATTAAATGTGTTTGAAATGGTTTTTAGGGCTTTCTTTGGTCCATGTAAGTCACCTTAACAAAATACTTAAATAAAACATTTTGAAAAAATAGTCACTGGACTTTTTGAAAAAAAAAAAGTCCTACTGATTCAAGGCAAACTGTATGGCTAAAAATTATGAAAACTGTTGTAGGACTCCAAAAGGCAGCCCTTGCCTCAATGTGGGTGCTGGGTTTTGTTCCCCACAGGGGGGTCATGTTATCAAACACCACTTGTCCCAAGTCCAGTTTTCTAGATGAGGCCCTGCAAGGGATGATGTGACCAAAAGCAATTCTCTATAGGGGAGGACAGTTAGGCGTGGTCACTAGCCAGCACTGCAGCTGCTGGGAGACAAGTGCACCAGCTGGTAAGGCAGAGCTGGCAGGGCACTGAGAGCCTCCACTACACCACCTAATCACCTTCAACCTGGAGATGCATCCCACCACGATGAAACTATGTGCTTTCATCACAGTCAAAATTAAAAGACCATAAGGCAGCTTAGTGCAGAGAAAACAATCCCTTTGATGGAGGTAGCTGACCTGGGAAAAGGTTTCTCTTCCACCACAACTATGAGATTTGGGGCAAGTCACTCAGCCCCTCTAAGCTTGTTTCCTCATTCATAAAGTCAGAAAAATTAAAAAGACTACTTTGAGAGTCATAGTAGGAAATATAACATATGTAGACAATATATTGATGCATGATATTCAAGTGTACCATATACTTGTTTATATTAATGAGAAAAGATCTAGAAAGCTGTATACTAAGCTTAACTGTAAGTCAAGCTTACAGTTGACTGAGTGAGGGGCACTGTGGATGGTTGTAGAGATAAGTACAACAGTGTGGTGAACAGTGTAGACTTTGGAGCCAGGCTGTTTTTTGGACTCTGGGCAAGTTGTTTAACCTCTCTGTGCCTGAGTTTCCTTTTCTGCAAAAGAGGGATGGGTAAAAACATACCTCATAAGGTTGCTTTGACAATTAAATGAGCTTATATGTAAAAATCATTTATAATTTTGCCAGGCATGCTGTCCGAGGAATTTAACTGTTAGATATTCACGTTCTTTTATTTTGCTTATTCTTGCCCCTAATTTTTCTCCAGTGATTGTACATTGATTTTACAAGAAAAACGTACAAAACATAGAAAACAGTTCTTTTTAACGTGTGAACTATTAATAGCTGGTAGACATTTTAATTAACTTTTATTTTAAATGGAAATAAAATAACTAAAACTGGCCAAGCAATACATTAGATAGAGAACAATGGTCATAAGCTTTCTACTGTTCCATTCAGGAGCATTAAGTTTCTTAGCCTTGAGGTTGATGCATTTGCATGAGTTTTCACTGCTATTATTTTTATCTCTCCTTTTGCACAGCAGTGGGAATCTGAAGTCCTGCCTTGCATTCTGTTTTCTTCACAGCCAACCCCGTGTAAATGCAACATCAGTATTTCAACTTTTAGCGGTGGGGGTCATCTTGTATAGCTGCCTAAACTGTGCAGTGTTTTTTTTTTTTTTTTTTTTTAAGAGTATAAAACAGTAACCGCTGCTGCCCCACTTGTAATAGACAAATGAATGCAAAATGGCTGAATCATCAACAGCTCCTGGCAGACCCTAAGACCTGTGGACAATAAACCTCTCCTGAGACCAGACACTTCTGTCACAATCTAGTGCTGTTGTGGCCACATGTGAACTCAGCACGTTCTCCACATACCAGGTGTCTCTTGCCTAAGGTGTGGGGGTTCAGGACAGGCAACTGCTGTTTTATCAAAAATATTCAGCTGGCTGAGCAAGGCCAGTATTGAAAAATTTATTATTTGAATTGTTCAATTCCTTGGGAACTTTCCTTTTATTGCACAGGAGGAATGAGGAAGTGACAGCACCACACACACACACACACACACACACACACACACACACTCTCTCTCTCACACACTCACAATGCTTTAGGTCAAATTATCATCAAGGAGCCAGTAGGATTTCTAAGACAAAATGGGCTGTTGCAATCATGCTTTCAATCCAGCCACTACACTTGTCAGGTAATTGCAAGCCAGGGGCAAGCCACAAATACCATTAAATACAGACATTATCGTTCCTGACGCCCACAAGCGCCATCATAATAATGAACTACCAATATACTCAGATTCCCGGATCACATGGACTATACATTTCACAAGAACTTTTTAAAGTCCAGACGGATGGAGGAACTCTCCAGGCTGTAAGATTTCTTTGGAGACTAGATGAAATTCAGAGGGATAAAGTTAATTGAGGTAAAACAAAAATGGTGATGGATTTATTCTAAATTTAGAGAGCAGAAAGGTTTTTCTTTTTCAGTTCAGCTCTTTCCTTCCAAGATTTCTTTCTGTTTTTTTCCAGTGAGTCTATTAGGAAGGCTCTCTAGACCTAATTGGCAAATGGAAATAAATAAATCATGGGTACCCACCCAAGCATTTTGAGGGAATTTATAGCCAGAATTGTGTACATATTGATCAAAACAGGCATCCTGCCACAGTCGATGAGGTCCCTGGCAGACAGACCTCGGGAAAACTGAGCAAAATTATAATGCCATAAACCATAGAATCACTAAACATTTCAGCATATATCACAAATAAAGCATGATGACTTTTATAAGAGGAAATGATCCTGATGGAGCCAGCAGACTGCTTGGAGGTGGCAGGCGTGAAAATAGGAGATTCCAGGAAACTCAATTTATTTCCGTGTTTCAAAATCCTTAAACAAGGCTTTCTTTCAAAAGTAATTTAAAACATTGTCAGCCTGAGTTGGGGTGGGGACTTATCGGAGGGAATGTTCATTAAGAGATTTTGAAACAAGTCAAAGTTGAGGGCCGAATAAGTGTTTTTCTGGAGAAAGAAACATAAAAAGTAGCCTCTCTGGAAAAAAAGTGCCACTTAATGTATTTTATAAATGACCAGGAAGAGGAAATACAGAAGAAGGAATACCTTCAGGGTTGCAAAGCCAGTAGATGTTTCTAGGTGGTTTAATGGTAACTGAAGGAAACCATTGAGTCTGTATGGGGTACAATACGACATGCGAGCTTCAAGATGGGTCACTCAGAGGAAATACCTTTAAGAAAAGGAACAAAAATTGCTTCCAAAATTATAGCCTCTGACATAATTGGTCCAATTAATAAATATTCAGTGTCTTTTATGTGCAAGGTACATGTATGCAAATTCTGGAGCGGGGCAACATTGCTTTACAAAGTATCCTGAAGATGTGGGGCCAATGTGTTGCTAAAGCCAAAAGGGAAAATAAGCTCTAGTTATCATTAGAGTGAGAACCAGAAACAAATTGGAAAATGTCTCTAACTTTTGCACAAAATCATGGTGTGTGCATATCTTGAAAACTGGGTCAATTTCGGACATGAAATGTAGCAAAGCGACTGAATAGGGAAAACATACTTGGAGGTCAGAGAGCCTGATTCACACATAGGGAGAGACATAGATCTTAACACTGGGCTAAGAAGAAATCAATACCTGTTCAATTACATTTCAAGGGCTTCTGAGAAGGTTCATATGAGCTTAATCTCTATCCTTCCCTTCTTATGCAAACGTCTTAATATATATCTTTTACATTTCCAATTTTGATTTTCTTACCTCCATTGCAGTCTTTAATCATTTAATCAAGTATCTGGACTCATTGCACCATTGAAGTACTTTTCTAAGGGAATTAACAATTTCCTAACTCCAAATCCCATAGAGAATTTTTCTTCTCTTGATTTGCTCTTTCTCCATTGGCCATTCCCTTCTTAAAGTTCTCTTCTTCCATAGCTCCTGTGGTGCCACCCTCCCTGGTTTGCTTTCTGCCTTGGATTATTTCTTGTCCCTCCGATGGCTCCTCACCATCTACTTCCCCCTTTGGTTAGGTCATGCCTTCCTCTTCTCACTCTACATGCCCACCCATGATCCTAATCATGCTCATGACTTGAATTACCACCTGTTCTCTGATGAGTTTCACAATCCCGCTCTCGTCTCCTAACCCCAGCCCTCCTCTGAGCTCTAGATCCATATTTTCGATTGTCAACTAGACATCCCAGCTGAATGTCCCTAATAAGTACAGAGACAGCATGCCTAAAATCAAACCTGAGTCTCCCTACACCCTCAACCCACTCTCCTCAACTTCTGTGCCACTTGATGGAACCACCATCAGAGCCCTTACAGGCACACATTGAGTCTTGGACGAATTAACAAAAGGCAGCACTTCTCTAGCCTGCTTCCCCCAGCACCAGAGTGGACAGGGGTGCTCAAAGAAGACTTTAGCTTTCGCACCCCCTCTGCTGGGTATCCTTGTGAAGGACACAGATGGAACAACTGTTTGTGGTAAGCAGTCCTACCATCTCCTTATCACTCAAACAAAACTGAAAACTCAGAGTCATCACTTCTGTAACTACTCAGTCATCAAGTTCTGTCCATTTTATCTTAGAAGTGTCCGTACTATATTCCCCAACAGAAATATATGTTAGGGAAAATGCTTTTGCCTAATGTACCAACCTTCAGTTCATACAGTACAGATTAGCAAAGCTTAATTTCTTTCTTATTTGTTGAAAAAAATAAGTATCAATATAAATTCTCATATTTTCTTTCTCAGCCTAGTAGATAACTGTGTAGACGGATTTATCTCACTTTGGAGACTACTGGTAATGAAGTCCAAACTCCATAGCATAATGTACAAGACATTTTATAAGTGGCAACAGAATGCCTTTTGAGCCCCTGCTTCATTCCTCCATGTTTACTCCACCAAGGCCATGGCACGTGGTGTTTCTTCAATGGATCCACATAGCTTCATGACTAGGTCCATTTGCACATGCCCTGGCTCTCTGGAATCTCCTGACTCCTCCTTTCCTTAGTGCCCTTTTTATCTTTCAAGGTTTAGCTCAGAATACTTCTTCTGTCAAGCTTCCTCCAATCCTTCTCTCACCTTCTACCTACCTAGCTGCCAACCAGGGAAGAGTTGCTCCCTACCTGTGCTGTGGCCCTAGCTTCTCCTCCTACATGAAGTATGTATAACAACCCTCTCACACTAGTTGATTACTCATTTTTTAACATGCATTTCTCTCCTGTTAGATTTTTCTCTCTTCAAAATAGAAATCATGTCTTATCCGTCTTTGTATACCAAAGAGCTAGGATTGTTTGACACATTGTATGTGCTTTGTGACAGTCGAATGAATGAACAAATACATGAATGAAATACACTTAATTGAAGTTCTCTTCAAATACATTGATTGGGCTGTCCCAGGAGGCTGAAAGTTCCTTTTCCCTGTGTCCAAGCAGAGGCTGATTGAAGGAATTCAAACATTAACTACATATGTAGACTAGAGATGCTTTAACATACACGAATAACATGCATGTGCCAACAAGGCCCTCTGTAGCCCTCTGAATTTGATGTAATGACAGACATTCATGCCTTCCTTCTAACCACACTCCCCTCTGGGAGAACTGGGCTGTGAAGTACAGAATTAGGATAGTATTAATTATCCCCGCATCATTCAGGTTTTTGAGTTGATCACTCATAGACTCCTAAGTAATAAGCCTAACCTTTTATCTGGAGCATCAAGAGAAGCTCCTTTCATTTTCAGAGAACAAGGCATTTCCTCTCCACACAGCGCTGCAGACACACAAAGGAAAGGTAGAGATCACAGAGCATCAGTCTAGTCAAAAACCTAGAGGCTCATCCTGCTTTTCCCATACAGAAATTTTTAGACATTTTAACAGGAAATTTGTGGCACAGATGGAAAACAAATTTCATCTAAGTTAAGCAGAGTAAATGAGGAGAAAAAAAACCCTCAAAGATCAAAAAGCTGTGTAAGAGATACTCTAAGGACCCAGATTATATAAATGCCTGTAAGCTACGAGTGTTTTCATACAGTGCTATTAAGGAACCTGCAATTAAGGTGTTGGAGGTTTTTCTTAAATACACACACACACATCCATACACTCACAGGGAAATCAATCCCCTCTCATAAAAGAACAGTGGTAGGTGTGTGGAGCCGTTTCTGTGCCCCAGGAAGGCACCGCGCTTCTCCTGGAAATGCAGCCCCCCTCAGGTCAAGTCGATCTAACCCGTGGAAAGATAAAATCTGCTGCACCACTGAGAGAAAACTCGCAGACAGCAACACCTCCCTGGTAGCCTGCCACTTCTACAAACCCCACACAAAGAGGTATGAAAAAACCCTGCCACTGAGCAGGGGAAATGTGTTTTCTTATCTGGAGCCAAGGCGGGGATTTGTGTGACACTGCTGTCATTCCCTAACTGAATTACACACGTGTGCTGCACACCTGCAGCCTCTCTAGCTTCAGGCCTCCGTGCCTTGGCTTAGTCGGGTTGCATTAAGGGCACAAACGGACTCAAATTTCAGCAAGACCAATGCCACTGCCGGTGCTCTTTTCCCAGTGCTGACTCACAATTCAAATGTGTGAATCATTTAGACCCACTGTCATCTAAAAAATCCAGCTTACACTTGGATAAATGAGACTCACCCGAAAAAGCGTGACATGGAGAGAACCAGAACTTCAAATCATTTCCTTACAATAGTAGCTCTCAGAGTGTAGTCCCTGCACTAGTAGCATTGGCATTAACTGGGAACTTACAAGAAATAAAAATTCTCCAGTGTACATATTCCAAAACATATAGTACATACTAAATAGATATGATTTTTTATTTGTCAATTTAAAAAAATAGAAAAGAACAAAGGAATGAAAAAAACCCTCTCTAGACCTCCTGAATCAGAAACTCGGGGGCTACAGCCCAGCAATCTGCATCTTAAGTCTTCCAGGTGATTCTCACTTACCTTGAAGTTTGAGAACCACAGCCGTAGAGATGCAAGTCATGTATGATCCCATTCTATGGCTATTTATAGAATCATATGAATGATAGAGCAGAACCTGGCTGTGTCCAAAGGTTAAAAAGCAATTATGTTTCTACACTTCCAGATGAGAATTTACAGCTTCTTGGCTTACCTAATTGATTTCCGAAACCATGGTTAAAATCCCAGAGAACATCTACCCCTACTTGTTAGGCTGATTGCTGCTGTGATGTTTGCGCAGCCTGTATCCCTTAATCTTAAACTTTCCAGGGATGCATTACAACTGAGTCTAGTTCATCACGTTCCATACAGGATGAACGCTTTCCCAGAGGTGAGGAAACTGCACACAGTCAGTGCTCACTGGGTGTTGATAATAGGTAACCATGTTTTGGTTGTGGAAGTACACAAAGCCCCACAAAGAGGAAAGTTGTTGTCCCCCCAACAAACAGCCACATCCAAGCATCACAGAATAGCACTAGCTTCAGGGCAAAGACAAGTAGAGAATCACAATCCAGTGGCATTATTCCCTCCTGTCACTCAAACTTCTTCACGTTGAAAATGTAAACTTTCTTCAGAATTAAAGAGGAGGAGGACCCATGGCTTCCACTTACATTTAAAATAGCCTCTCAATTCAAGGCTTTTACAGCTATTAAGCTAATGTTAGTACAGTGCTTCTGACTTACAAATGCAGAGAGCTAAATAACTGCATGTGTAATATGATTAAAAGCAACAGGAAGCAAAATGTCAGGATAGAAAAAACACAAATCCTCTGTCTCATTGTTCTTCTGACATGCTTGCTCTGTTGCACAGGTGTCATTAATCCCAGGGAGCTGATCTGTAATTTCTCTAATCATAACCACCGAGTATATATTAAATAGCTCTGAGGGTAGGATTTTCTTTTCTCCTAATGTGTAGTGAAAAGGATTTCTGCAATCTGGACATTATGCCCAGACTGTGGTGGCAGTTGTGTGACAACTTGAAGATAAAATGTGACTGTGTTGAGAATGTTGAAGTGAATGGATGGAAAGGACCTGAGTCCCTACTACTGTCACTGGGTCACTGGATCCACCCTGGAACTGCTTACCTACTACCAACACACTGACTCATAAAATAATTAAATATCTGTATTGATGAAGTATTGCTGTTTGCAGCCCAGGTCATTAGAAATTGAGATATAAACATAGGTCAAAAATTTTAGTTTTTGGTTTAGAAAATATCAATGTGTTTTGGTTAATCAGTAAGTCATCAAAATTTTTTTTGGAAGAGATTTCCTGCACGTTCCTTTCTCTCCATTCACATTGTCATCTTATGTGATATGTAGATCAAAACCTGTTTGGGACTAAGAATCTTTTATAAGGAAGCTTGATATTAATTTTTATTTTAGAGGCATTATAGACAACAAATGAGGAAAATATTAAATTATACTTATTGATCAATTTGTATACATCAGGAGCTCTTATTCTTAAGTTCCTCATAAATAATAATTGCTGTTATTGTTATTATAATAATTATTATTAGAAATGAGGAAACTGAAGCCCAGAAATTTAGGTAACAATATGTCCAAAGTCTCTTTAATAAAAGTCAGGGTCAGGACAAGTCCCATAGTCTTTTTTTTTTTTGAGACAGAGTCCCTCTGTCACCCAGGCTGCAGTGCAGTGGCGTGATCTCGGCTCACTGCAACCTCCACCTCCTGGGTTCAAGTGATTCTCCTGCCTCAGCCTCCCAAGTAGCTGGGATTACAGGCACCCACCACCATGCTCCGCTAATTTTTGTGTTTTTAGTAGAGATAGGGTTTCACCATGTTGGCCAGGCTGGTCTCGAACTCCTGACCTCAAGTGATCCACCCACCTCGACCTCCCAAAGTGCTGGGATTACAGGCGTGAGCCATTGGGCCCGGCCAAGTCCCATAATCTTAAGGCAATGACTCCATTCTTTCCTCCTTACCCAAACCCTCCCTCTCCCATATTCTTACAGAACTTGGCTTATTCCATTCATGAAACTCTTTACATACTGTCTTTCAATATAGACATTTGTACAGATGCAAAGAATGCACACAATCATTGGCAATATAATGAATATATGGTCCAAAGCTTACTTACATACCTTTATTTATTTGCATACCTTTTTTTTTTTTTTTTTTTTTTCAGTTTGAGCCCTTGAGAATAGGGACTGTGGACCTGAGAAATTATGTTTGCACACTGAGGTTCCAGCATCTTGAGTGCCTGGTGCTTGGTGAGGAACTTACATTCCTGTTAGGAAAGGTGTAATTTTATAACCATTTCTCGGAGTTAGAGTTTTTATAATAAAAATGTTATTAAAATAAAGATTGGAGTCTTTAATTTTAAAAACTCTGAAATAAAACCTTAGTGGATGACAAAGATAAAGAGTTGGGGATAAAATATTTTGCAAAATTGAGTAATTTTTTCACCATTAAAAGTGATAGGGTATAGAAGAATATGTTTTTGAATAAGACTGTGAGTAGGAATTTGCCATGTTATAGGTTCTATAAAACTCTTGGTACCCTAAGGACATCTCACAGATGGTAATGGTTATTACCACCCATAAAAATACCAGTGATGAGATCATCAGAATACTGTCCAACCTAAATCTCAGTAAAATAAAAAGTATTAACTAATATAAAGGCAAAGTACATGAAAGTTAACTCAATTATATTCATCTGCCAGAAGGTTTAATACACATATACACATATTACTTATAATAACAACTGGGCTTAGATAGGGTAAAGGCTCAAAATATTTTTTATCTCGTTCCTTTGAAAAGCACTGATTTTATTTTAGGTAGACAAACATAAGAAAGGAGTAAAAAACACCCTCAACTTTAATACTCTGGTACTTTTTAAGAACCATCTAGCCCTTGTTCTAACTGCCTAAAAATAAAAATGATTTAGGAGTAAGAAAGTTTGAAACAATCTATAAGTCAAGTAGTATATAAAAGCAATTACAGGGGGTAACATGTTCTATGCTATGTGGAGAAAACTGTGTGAAAATGTCCAAATAGTAGCAATAAAAAGACAATAAACTTCATCCTCATGACCAGTCAGGATATGAAAGATCTTTGTACAGGCTATGCTTTGAAAAAGTTAAAAGTGCTCCTGAGTTAAAGACATTGCTGATCATTACTGCTTCCTGGAAAGGATAAGGGGGGAAAGGTATATACAACATAAAAGTGGCTGTTTTATAACTTTTTTCCATTTCTTTGTACATGGGATTTCATGAGGAAAATAAAAGGTGCTTAGGGTTTGTTCTCATGTTTAGGTGCAAGCAAGCTCTGTACAAAAATGACAGTGTAGTCACACATCCTCGTCCTCCTTTTCTGCACTTATACTTCCCTTTTGTGTTGTACCCTCTGCCTCTGCGTGGTGTGAAAGCTTCTCCTTGTAGATCCACTTGTACCTGTCTCCCAAGAACACCTCTATGTCTTTGTCTTTTCTATTCCTGTCTCCCACTGGCAGCATTGACCTACCCTGAACTCCATTCTCTTAGTCTTGCTAAGTAACTTACCAACTGGATAAATCATATAAGCCAAAAATGTCTCTCACTGATAATAGCAAAATGTGTTATCCAACCTAGAAGACATTTCATTTTAATGGCTTATGACAAAAAGAAAATGGCAAAAAGAAAATAACAAGGCCAATAGAGGAAAATTCCACAGCTTTGCTTGAAATTTTTTTCAATTAAACCTTCTTACTCAGATTCCTAAACCCTCCCTAATTCAACCAAGTCTTGACTTTTTAGTCTCATCGACTAGTTCCACGTGAAAACACCAGATGTTAGAGTCTGAGATCTCCTTACCTGAAAAGATGCTTTCAGGCACATACACACACACACACGCACACACACACGCACACATACACACATGCACACACACATACACGTGCACACACGCAGGCACACACACGCACACATGCACACACGCACACACACACATGCACACACATACGCATGTTCAAATTTAATGAACTGAGTCTTTAAGCTGAAGTAGAAATTTTCTGTGACTGTATTTGTTTTTTTATTTCTGCATAACAAATTACCACAAACATAGCAACTTTAACCAACATCCATTTATGAGCTCAGAGTTATATAGGTCAGAAGTCTGGGCAAGCCCAACTGAGTTCCCTGCTTAGGGTTTCCAAAAGCTAAAATCAAGGTGTCAGTTTAGGCTCTTCTTTGGAGCCTCTGGGGAAGAATTGCTTTGAAACTCATTCATACTATTGGCAGAATTTCCTTCCTTATGGTTATAGGACGGAGATCTACATTTCCCTGGAGGCTGTCACTTAGGGAAGCACTCTCAGCCCCTAGAGGCCACTCTCAGCTCCTTCCCCTGGGGCTGTCTCCATCTCAACAACAGACAGCTTCCTGCACATTCTTTCTCTCTCATGCTTTACTGTCTGACTTCCTCTTCTGCTACCAGCCAGAGAAAACTACCTTCTTTTAAAGGGCTCACGTGATTACATTAGGTCCATCTGGAAAGCTTTCCTGTCTTCAGGTCAACTAATTACTAACCTCAGTTACTCTGGAAAATCCTTTTTCACCCTGTGAGGTAACATAATTTGAGGAGTAACACCAGGGGACAACGTTCATCGGGACCATCTTAGAATTCTATCACGATGATCTTACAGAAATTTGCTTATAACACTTTTATGGTCATCTTCATTTCTGCCTTTTAGTGTAGGTGATTTATGTATATGTCTTGGCTCTCTCTGCTAGAATGATAACAGCTTAAGAACAGAGAAGATGTTTTCGTTCTCCAAAAATTACTTTGGGATAGAGCTGAGACACAAAAAAAGACGGTGCTGAATTTCTTATGTCAAATCAGGCAGCAAAGATATAAGTTGCAATATAGACAGGGAATTCAGATTCTGTCTATGGGAATCAAATAATACAAAGTTGAAAATGTAGGTAAAGATAAAACTTGAGAGACACATGATAAATTGAGTTGTGAAACTAAATTGTATCCCAACTGAGATCTACAAGCTTGGAGTCTGCCAGGGATGAAGAAGCTAAAACTAGATTGTAAGAAGAGCCTTGGAAGGTATTATTTGGTGGCTTATGTAGTACTATTCTTTAAGTAACACCTAGGTAGTGTTCCCAGGCCACAGTCCCTACCCCAACCTGAGCTGGTAACCTTCTGATGCTCCCAACTTTTACACAAATAACCACAGCAGGCCCTTGATGATGGTTACTTGGGTAACCATCCTCTTAGTTGGGTAATTAAGTGTCCAACTCCAGGAAGTATAGATTTAAGTGGAATTGATTTTTGCATGTGTAAGCTATTTTATAGTCATTTTATAGTCATTGTGTTGCTTCATATATGCTTTATCTGCTTTAAGATGTTTGAAATGGATAAGAGAATCTGCTTTATTAAATTTGTCTAATTTATTAAATTTATAAGATTTTCATAAAGATTGCAAATATTTTGCATGTTAGATTTGTAAGTTTGTTTAAGAGGTGTTTGAATTATTTGGGAGAATTGGTTTTCAAATTGGTAATAATTGTTTGAAATGTCTAAAAATATCTAGTTAATAAAGTTTCTATATACTGTTAACATTTGAGAGATCTGATCCATAAAATTTATAAACTAATTGAGCATTAATTAAATAACAAATGCAGTTAGGTGCTTAAAATTATTACAACATTATTAGATTCACAAGTATAGCAACAAGATTTGTGAGTTAAAAGTAAAGGCTTACAAAAACTAAGTTATAAAACTTATACCTTTTGTCAGTTCAACATTAACACAATCATAAGAAACTATCAACATTAACTTCTGTGCAGAAAAAAGTCACCTTTTGGGAACTAAAAACCCAGTTACAATTATTAAACACTGAAGAGCAATATAACTGAAATGGAGATGAAGCATCCCAGCTGTCATTTATTAGTTCCAACCACATAACAGTTCTGTGATAGGCTCTGGGTTTGTTCATTTGTTTGTTTTTGAAGGTCAGAGATAATATAACTAAAGTATTTTGCCTCTACATATGTTAAATTGAACTGACAATCTTTTTAAATCTAAAAATATTACTCACATACCAATCACAGTTCCTTTGCTCACAAGTAACAGAAAATCGGTCTAACTGTTTAAATAATCATAACAGCAACAAGAGTAATAATATAAAGATTTTGTGGTTCAAATAATTTAAGAAACCCAGAAATGGAAGGACGTGTATGACTTGGATCTTCCTTCAAAAAAGAAAAACTATCCATGCGTGCAGGATGCCGGTAACTGACAGCCACCAGCCAGTGGGCATTAGGGGTCCTCTACAGTGTTGAGCTGGAACCACAGTTGAGCTTCTCGACAGCCCTGGCCAGTAAGTACAGCGGGAGGACTAGTGTCTGGGCATTTCTGCCCATTGTCATACTCTTCCAACAAGCAGCCTTTGCTCTAGATCTCCCTTTGGTGCTGGCGGACTTTACAAAATCTGCATCACAGTCTGAGGCCCTCCCCGCCCAATCCTGCGGCCTTTCCCTTTGTTTCCATAGGTATCAGGCCTGGATCAAGGTCTGAAGGGCTTTGCTGCCCATACATTTCCTGTGCCTTGCTTTTATCTTTCACAAACATTACCTCAATAAAACTTGGACGCTGGTAATTCCATCTCCATATCTGATTACCAGATGACCTGAATTGACATTTGGGCAAAGCTTGCTCCAGCAGTTTAAAGATGTCCCAGGACCGACTTCCTTTCTGTGTCTCTACTCAGCCTTCCGCAGTGGCAGAATAGCCCTAAAACTATTTCGATAGTTTCACCGTATCAACATAGTTACCAGACCAACTGGGGGTGTTTCTTCCTCATTCACAACCAGGGGATGAAGGGAGCATCTTTTTTTAGCATCCATGAAAGACAGAATAATTTTATTCTCCAGATGCTCCCCATCAAACATCTTCTTTCTCTCTTTTTGACAAAGTTTGGATCATAATGTCATCCCAACGACTGCAACTAGGGCCCATCCCTGGAGCTGCTGTGAGATTAGTCCCAACCAGTCTGCATGTCCCCATCAGAAAGGGAACAGAGAGAATAAATGCTGGGGAGGCAATCACTAAATTTCCGTGATTACAAACATAAGCATCCTCAAACAATATCACACCATGGAATTAGTCTCATGAAGACACCGCTGCTACTAACAATGTGCATAGAAATTGGAGCATAAACCGCTAAGAATACAGGCTGCAGAGGCCAGAAACCACTGGAACTGCACCACTGCTGTCTCCGAAAGCTGAATGCCCTGTTGCCTCTGTTCCTGGTCTTGCCTGGACTCTGTAGAGTTCTTCCTTCTTCAAGTCACTGTATTTAATTCAAACAGGAGCTGGTGCATCCTGCAGGCAGAGCCTACAGCTTGAGTCAATGTACTGGTTGCAGGAGAAGGAGGGAATAAACTGTCTATTTCATCCCAGAGTGGGAGAATGCCACCTGTGGCATCACAGGCGGAAGAGTCCAGATTCTGGATTCTTTTGTATTTGCTTTTGTTCTGCTAAAGTCTCCAGTGTGTGATCCTCAGAAAGACATTATGAGGGTTTTCCCCAGAACCTAAATTCTGTGAGTAAAGAATGCACTAGTGCTGAAACATTTGGGGCAAGAACAAGCATCAGTCACTACCGTCAACAATCACTCTCAGTTTTAACTTCTTTGGGGAAGCTGGTTACCATACTTAAAACACTTGTATTCCATTTTGTTTTGTTAGTAAGACAAAAATGTATTGCCTTTATTAATACCAAACCTGTAGACTTTATACAGAATAGTTGCCACTATTGCCTCACTGTGCCTATAAACATTCATCCTGGGAAGATTAAATTTAGCCCAGCAAATGTTTATTCAGCTATAATAAATGCAAGACCTTGTGCTAGGCACTGGGAGATGACAAATTTGTCTTAAATTGTCACTGTGGTGACTACTTAGTCGTTATTTTAATTCCTTCATCATGGAAAAATTGGATATTAACTATTCATGATCTAGTTTTATATTTCACTGTCAATTTTCCATTATTTCCAATTCTACAGAAGAGCTGCAAAATCTTCACAATACATTTTTAGAAGTTAATCTTACTATAATTTCTCTTTTGTTCATATCACAAATATCATTTTGGAATCCAAGGCAATAGATTATTCGAATAGAAAATGCAGCTATTAAAGATGTAAATTATTCTTATACTCAAGTTATTACTATTATTTTTGTGATAAAGGAATGTTAGAAATTCACAAATGTTTGTGTATGTTTTAAGGGGATATACTGTTTATGCTTGCATTTGAGAGCCTTATGAGAAACATTGACCAGAGTTCTATTTTAATGCTACAGCTTGGCACAATCCTATACTATCTGAACTGGATAAAAAGGTAAAGGTCAGGGCACATCTTTGAATTGAGCTTTGAATTCTTTCATCTCCAGATATTTGTCACTTTGTGATCCACATCAATTTTTCCATATTGATTCTATATAAGCTTTTCATGTTATACTCGAATCTTTTCATTTCTCCATCTGAAGCCAAGTGTACCACATTCCATCACAGGGGTGATGAGGCTATACTTTCTACTTTTATTTTCATGGTGGTCAGCCATTAGCTGGGTAAAGTTAGTAGTAGCTACAGAAGAAGTAATAGTTAAGGCCTCCTTTTCTACAGTAAAACAGCCTGGGCCGGGCGCAGTGGCTCACGCCTGTAATCCCAGCACTTTGGGAGGCCGAGGCGGGCGGATCACAAGGTCAGGAGATCGAGACCATCCTGGCTAACCCCATCTCTGCTAAAAATACAAAACATTAGCTGGGCCTGGTGGCGGACGCCTGTGGTCCCAGCTACTCGGGAGGCTGAGGCAGGAGAATGGCAGGAACCCGGGAGGCGGAGCTTGTAGTGAGCTGAGATCCCGCCACTGCACTCCGGCCTGGGGACAGAGCTAGACTCCGTCTCAGAAAAAAAAAAACAACAACAAAAACAACAACAAAAAAAACAGCCTGGCTTCATCTGCATCTGCACTAGCCATGTAATTTTAGGCATAGCTAATCTCTGTAAGTCTTAGCTTTCATTCCTGAAAAAAAAAAAACTAACAATATGTTTTCCACGGATGACTGCTGGTGAGAATTAAGTAACATAATATATTTAAAGCTCTTTGGCTGGGTATGGTGACTCATGCCTATAATCCCAGCACTTTGGGAGGCCAAGGCAGGAGGATCGCTTGAGCCCAGGAGTTCAAGACCAGCCTGGGTAACATAGTGAGACCACATCTCTATTTAAAGGTGATAGATAAATAGATGATTGATTGATAGATAGATAGATAGATAGATAGATAGATAATGGATGGATAGATAATAGAAATGACAGATAGATGATACATAGATAGATAGATAGATAGATAGATAGATAGATAGATGACAGATTTCAAGCTCTTCATTACACAGCCCGACAATTCATTTCTCTTGGGTAAATACCCATTTCTCTTTGGGTAAATACTTAGGAAATGGGTAAATATTTACCAATTTCTCTTGGGTAAATATTTAGGAGTATTTACCCATTTCTCTTGGGAGTATTTACCCAAGAGAAATGAAGGCATATGCCACCCAAAAACCTATACACAATTTTTTAGCCATTTTATTTATTATTGCCAAGAACTGGAAATAACCCAAATGTTCATCAACTGTTGAATGACGAAGCAAAATGTGATGTATCTATACTGTGGAATACCATTCAGCAGTAAAAAGGAACAAACAAAATAGACGCAGCAACATCAATGAACTTCAAAAGCATTATGCTCAGTGGAAGAAGCCAGGCTAAAAGGTTACATATTTTAGGATTCTACTTATATGGCATTCTGGAAAAGGTAAAACTAGAAGGACCAAAAACAGTTCAGTGGTTGCCAGAGTCTAGAGGTGGAGGTAGGAGACTGACCACAAAGGGGTACAAGTAAACTTTTCGGAGTGATGAAAATATTCTGTATTTTGATGGGGTACTATTTACATGATGGCACATATTCATCAAAACTCATAGAACTGTACACTTAAAAGGGTGCATTTTACTCCATGTAAATGATACCTTAATAACCTGACATTTTAAAAAGTCACTAATGATATCGTTATATATCGATTAAACATTTTAAAAAGCCCTCATGAACAGTGTGCATAGCACTCAGTGAGCATTAATGCTAGTTGTTGGTGGTGGTGGTGTTACCATTGACTAAGGTGACAAAAGTATAGAAAAACAAAAATAAATTAGAAACAGTTTCATTTATTACAGAACAAAGATTAGGATCTAGTCAATGTAAGAGTCCAAAACTTTTGTTGATTCTATAAATTCAATATTCTAATTTAATAAAGTAAAAGGTCTTGTGTAGAATGTTGCTAAACAGAAATAATCATTACAAATAGCAATTCTGTTAATCAGATGTGAGTTGAATAATTAGGGCTGTGTGTGATGCCAACTCGGACGCCACAGTGACAAAGCCTTTTAGGAGTTATCAGGGTGCTTTTCCACTTGTCAGATGTGCACACCTAGAAACTCAATTTTTATCAATGCACTCTGAGATGACAAGGTTATAGGAGACCGATTTATGTTAACAAATCTTGGAAGGCACTGATGTATAAACCCGATGTACAATGTATCACTCAACAGAATGATAACTGCCACTTGGGTCACCACAGTACTGTGCGCTGATGTGATCATCACATTTTTTCTTTGTGGGCAGGTCTAAAAGGGAGCCGGGAACTAATCAGCTTCCTCAGTGGGCAGGGGATCAGAACAAGGGAGAGAAGTTAGTGTTAGAGGACACACAACCCAGGTCATAGTAAAACTTCCACAAATCATTCCTGTTCCCATATTTCACCAGATTCAATGTATTTCTTTATTAAACAATGTGGGATAGAAACCAATATAATCTTGTTGGTAACTCTCTTTTATGTAGATTTCACGTTCCTCATTCTTTAGTCTTTCTGTAGATCTGGTACATTACCATCGAGAGAATCAGCTTTCATGATGACAGCCACATCTGTTCCTTCGTCCCTGAGATTTTGCCTTTATTGAATTTGGTGTTCCCAAGTCTCCTCCACTGCACACTTATAGATATTATCTGATGTTACTTCTACAGATAATCTCATCCTTTCATGGATTGCTTTTGCTAGTTTAACAATCAAAGAGTATTTTGGTTGCCTATTGCCCCATAACAAACCACTCCCAAACTTGGTGGTGTAAAATACCAACAATCATTTTATTATTAACTCCCACGAGTTTGGGAAGTTGCCTGGGCTCAGTTAGGCAGTATTCATTCAGAGTGTCTCATGCACTTGCTGTCAGACAATGGCTGATACTCAAATATTCTGAATGCTTGATGCTCACATGGCTGGCATGTGGGCTGGGACCGCTCAAACAGCTGGGATTTGGAACTTCTAGAGACCCTAGGAATGCTTCTTTGTCTCTGTGTGGTCTCTTCAGCATAGCAACAGCAGGGTAGCTGAACATCTTACAGATGGCCCAGGGCTCCAAAGGCTCTTTTCCTAAGTGATACAGAGCCCAGCTGAAGCTGTATTACCATTCATTCTCCAGTCTCCGAAATCTCAAAGCATCACTTCCACCATATTCTATCTGTCAAGACAAACACAAAGGCCCACCTAGGTTCAAAAAGAGGGGGCATAGGCTCTGCTTCTTGATGTGGATGTGGCCAGGTTCTGGAGGAGAATGTGGGACTGGAAATATTATTGCAGACAGTTCTGGAAAATACAATCTGCCATGAAAGGCAATCTCGACTTTTAGTTATTAGAGGACTGAGGATATTTTAGTACATACCAGTCAGATGCCTATTTTCAGGAGCACTGAATACTAAATATACGGCCCCTCTTCCACAGCCTCTTCTACGCAGCCCTGCCTGTGAGGTAGAGTGAAAGTTACAGGAATGGTAAATGAATACAAGAGGACGTCAAGATGATTTAAAAATTCATAAATTTCCCACAAAATACAATACGGTGATATTTTGGGATCTCTGACTCTGACCTAAATAGACAAATGCTTTTCTAAATGATACTTGTGATTTAGAAAGAAGAATACACTATGGATGTTCCTTTTAAATAAGTATTTGAGTAAAAGCGATGTTTCCGATGTGTGTCAGAAAGTGAATACTTGTATATTTCTGCATGGTTAGAGCTTTCCGAGCAAATTTTACTGGGACCTGGTTGAAAGACAGGTTTTGGAAGTGAAATGATGACTGACTAGATGGTAAGAGATTTTCCTTCCAGGAGGTTTGTGTTTTCATTTCAAGTGGGGGATGAGACCCAAAGCCTTTGAGACATTCCAGAGGTTGTAAACTCAGAGATGGTTGTGTCTTCCTTTCCCCTGGAGACATGTATTTATATTTCAAGGAGTAGCAACCCAAAATCATCCTTTTCTTCTCAAGGAGAGTTTGTTTACATTAGGGAGATTCAGTTTGCTTCTCGTCCTCGAAAGGGAAATTTTATACAAGCTCCCTGGTTCGTATCTGTGGGGCTTCCTCACCACAGTACCAACCCCATTACATGTAGAGTGACCTCCAGCTGTGGTCACATCATTCCAAGGGGAAGAATTGGGAAAAAGGAGAGCTGAGGAGATTGTTACTGTGAGTAACTAACAATCTGCCAGTCCCAGAAATCTCATGTCTATATAAATACAGAAATTAAAAATTTATTGATATGAAAACAGTACAAAATATACCCAAATATGCCTATTTAAGTATATTATTTTGAATTCTCTTTTTCTTGCTGACAAATTTAGTGTTGCATTGGTTTTGTTCACAGAGGAAGTTAGAATTCACTGAAGTTTCTTTATGTGTACAATTAAGGGGCTTGTAGTATATTCACAGAGTTTTGCAGCCATCACCAGAGTCATTTCAGAACATTTATATTCCCCCCAAAATAAACCCCATACTCATTACCAGTTGCTCTTCATTTTTCCCCACCCGGCTCCCAGCCCCAGGCAACCACTAACCTACTTTCTGTCTCTCTAAATTCTTCTATTCTAGACATTACATGTAAATTGAATCATACAATATGTGATTTTTTGTGACTGACTTCTTTCACTTAGCATAATGTTTTCAAGGTTTGTTCATGTTGTAGCAGGTATCAGTACTTTATTCCTTTTTATTTCTAAGCAATATTCCATTGTACAGATATACTGCTTTCATGTATCCATGCATCAGTTGATGGACATTTGGGTTGTTTTCACCTTTTATTATTGTGAATCATGCTGTTATGTTATTCATGCACGTACAAGCTTTTGTGTGGACATATGTGTTTATTTCTCTTGGGCATATACCTAGGAGTGGAATTGCTGGATCAAGTGGTAAATCTATATTTAACATTTTCAGAAACTGCCAGACTGTCTTCCAAAGTGGCTATAATATTTACACTCCCATTAGAAGTGTGTAAGTATTTCAGCTTCTCTACATCCTCACCAACACTTACTATATGTCTTTTTTACAGCCATCTTAAGGGTTTGAAGTGGTAATCATTGTATTTTTTTAGTTTGAATTGCTCATATAATATCTTACTTCCATTTGTATGCATTTTGCAACTTTTGTACAAAGCACCTTTACATAAACTCTTTGTTTCAATTGGTGTGTCAGATAGATATTATTTTCTCTAAAAGTCAAAAGGGTTGAATGTATTGCCCAAAGTCATATAATTAATAAATGGCATAGCCAGAACATTCTTCAGCCTAGGTCTTCTAATTCAAATCCTCAGATATTTTTCCTTTTCTACCCAAATAGTCTGATCACTGTGATCATTTCTTTGGTCTTAGAGATGTGAGAAGGGAGGAGAAAAGTGACCAGTAATAATCATGACTATTCTCTGTCTTCACATTTTGTCATTTGAGAATCAGCTACACATTTTCACCATCTCCTTCCATTCTACCCAATATCAGAAGGAACCTGATGAGGAAGTTGCCTATTGAGTAGTCACATTACATGGAATGATCACCTTTTCTTCCCGTCCTCATTGCCCCAGTTAAAGGGAAGATTGCTTTCAGTTTCTGAATACCCACGGAAGGACATTGTTATATTATGTCATATCATATATCTGACCCAGTTTCTAAGGATCCAGCTGCTGGTGTAAATCCAAGATTGGATCTTGCTTCATATACTACCTGGCTTAAATCCTCACCCAGCTTTCTTGGGGCTTCAACTGTATTAAATTCCCCTCTTTCTCTTTCAGAAAAAATGTTCTCATGAAAAAACAACAACAACCACCTCCTAATCTCCTTCCGCTATCTTTGGGAATTTTGGAGGCCTGGTCCAGCAGGGTGTCTTCCAGCCACTGCTCAGACCATCTCCAGGCTCTGCTGTTCCTGGTGACTCCATCTCTGGCACCTCCTTGCACCCGTTCACAACTGCTCCAATCCTACCTCCTGTTTCTGGAGCTGCTTCTTCCCTCTGCTAAGCTTCAAAGACCTTCTCCCACTCATCCCAGAAGGTTTGCATATGGTCCCAAAGCGTGTGCTTCTCAGGATTCCACATTCTCTATTTTGCTGCCATTAGGGAAGATTTAAGGCAAGGTATTCCAGAGATGAACCAGGAAGCTACTCACTATCGTTCCACACATGGCACCAATGCGCCTCCTTCTGAAAGGAATCAGAATGTGCTTTCTCAAAGGAAGCCACTTTGCCACCAGGATTATTTTGAGCTGAAGACAGCTGAGAATCAGCAGATGCTGGACAAGTTCTCTGCCCTTCCCTTATGTGACTAAGGGCAAGGCATAAATTTCCCATTGAGGAAGGTACCCTGACTCTGCACCCACTACCCTGTACCAGGAAAAGGAAAGGGAATCTTGTCATAAAAAATGGGGAGTCAATACCTAGATGAGTTTGCATAAACAGACCTTACTAAAATAGCTCTTATGTTCTGTCAGTTCCCCCATATATTTCCTAGTCTCTTCCCCACAGTTTATCAGCCCTTGAAGCCCAAAATCTCTTTCTTTTGTCAAGAAAGGAATACAAGCTTCCTGGTCAAACCACTTCTCTGAGCTTTACTTATTTTCTTTATCTCCTGTACTCATAAAATATTAATACAAATTGTGCGCTTTTTCTCCTATTAACATGTCTTTTGGTAGTTTAGTATTTAGACCCCCAGTTTCTGAACCCAAGAGAATAGAGGAAAAGCTTTTCCTTCCTGATGCTTCACTAATGGCAACCTTATGTCCAGAAAGGGAAAATCACCTTTAAATTTATCCATATCAGGGAACTTTCCCTAGGGACTAAAAGATAGCCTTTGATATCTCCTCTTTACCTGGACGTCTTAATCCAAGGGGCCATGATTACAGGTCCTGAAGTCCTTTTGATTGGACCTACCATGGGGGTAGAAAAGCCTTACTTCCCAGAGAAGACAGGCACAGACCCAGCAGGGATAATGGTGCCTATTTCATGTCAATATACTATGAGATTAAAAGTTTGATGGAGTTGGAAATGTTTTATTTGTCTCTTTCACAGTGCCTTTTTAATAAGTGCCAGTTGAACTGAACTCTATTAATCCACAAACATGCAGTTTAAAGACAATGAAACTCTCTTGCCTGCTTAATTTAGTTTGCATCTCACCATTTACAGGAACTACTTGTGCTAGAGACCACAATTCAGAAATGGAGTATTTTACTATTGATGTCAGGAGGCAAAGGCACACCATTGCCCTGCCCCTGAGTGGGCCTATTTATTTTTTATTATTATTACTTTTTCAGACAGAATCTCGCTCTGTCGTTTAGGCTGGAGTGCAGTGGCATGATCTCAGCTCACTGTAACCTCTGCCTCCTGAGTTCAAGGGATTCTCCTGCCTCAGCCTCCTGAGTAGCTGGGATTACAGGTACCCGCCACCAAGCCTGGCTAATTTTTGTATTTTTAGTAGAAACCATGAATCTATAATCACCATGTTGGCCAGGCTGGCCTCGAACTCCTGATCTCAGGTAATCTGCCTCGGCCTCCCAAAGTGCTGGAGGCCTGTGTTTTAAAGACATTTGAGGCAGGGAAGAAAGCTCAACAATTTAAAACCTTTGCATGTAACCATGACATTTCCTCTAATCTTTGACATGAGCTTTTGTCAGTCCCACTTTCACTAGGTCTTCTGGCAAGACTGTGGACCTGAACTACAGAGACAGTGAAATGAGGCAGGGCTAACAGGTTTTTCTCATTACTGTTATAGTAGCAGCAACACAATTACAGTCATGCACCAAATAAAAATGTTTTGGTCAATGATGGACCACATATACAATGATGGTCCTGTAAATTTATAATGGAGCTGAAAATTTTCTGTCCCCTAGTGAGGTGGTAGCCATTGTAATGTCATAACGCAACACATTACTCATGTGTTTGTGGTAATGCTGGTGTTTGTTTATAACAAACCTACTGTACTAATAGCACATACAATTATGTACAGTATATAATACTGGATAATAAATAGCTATGTTACTGGTTTGTGTATTTACCGTGCTAAACTTTGTATTGCTAAAGTGTACTTTTGCTTTTTTTGTTGTTTTTTAGAGATGGGGTCTCACTATGCTGTCTGGAGCACAGTGGCTGGAGTGGAGTGGCTATTCACAGGTGAGATCATAGCCAACGACAGCCTTGAACTCCTGGGCTCAAGCGATCTCCTGCCTCAGCTTTCTGAGTAGCTGGGACAGGCAGGCACCACTGTGCCCAGCTACTTATTTAAAAAAAGTTAACTGTAGCTGGGCCCGGTGGCTCATGCCTGTAATCCTAGCACTTTGGGAGGCCGAGGTGGGAGGATCACCTGAGGTCGGGAGTTCGAGACCAGCCTGTCCAACATGGAGAAACCCCATCTCTACTAAAAATACAAAATTAGCCAGGCGTGGTAGTACATGCCTGTAATCCCAGTACTCAGGAGGCTGAGTCAGGAGAACAGCTTGAACCTGGGAGGTGGAGGTTGCGGCGAGCAGAGATCGTGCATTGCCCTATAGCCAGGGCAACAAGAGAGAAACTCTGTCTCAAAAAAAAAAAAAAAAAAAAAAAAGTTAATTGTAAAACAACCTCAGGCATGTCCTTCAGGAAGTATTCTAGAAGAAGGCATTGTTATCATAGGAGATGACAGCTCCGTGTGTGTTACTGCCCCTGAAGACCTTCCAGTGGGACAAGATGTGGAGGTGGAAGACCATGATATTGATGATCCTGACCCTGGGTAGGCCAAGGCTAGTGTGTGTGTTTGTGTCTCAGTTTTTAGCAAAAGAGTTTAAAAAGTAAAAAATTTAAAAATAGAAAAAAGCTTACATAATAAGGCTATAAAGTAAGAAAATATTTTTGTGCAGCTGTACAAAGTGTTTATGCTTTAAGCTGTGTTATTACAAAAGAGTCAAGTTTTTAAAAATTAAAATGTTCATAATGTTAAGAAGTTAGAGTAAGCTCATTTTATTATGGAAGAAGGAATTTTTATTATAAATTTGTGTAGCCTAAGTGTATAGTGCTGATAAGGTCTACAGCAGTGTACAATCATGTCTTAGGCCTTCACATTCACTCGTCAGTCATTCACTGACCCATCCAGAGCAACTTCCAGTCTTGCAAGTTCCATTTATGGTAAGTTTCCTATAGAGGTGTACCACTTTTAATCTTTATTTTATTTTATTTTATTTTTTGAGACAGAGTTTCACTCTTGTCACCTAGGCTGGAGTGCAACGGTACAATCTTTTCTCACTGCCACCTCTGCCTCCTGGGTTCAGGAGATTCTCCTGACTCAGCCTCTCAAGCAGCTGGGATTACAGGTGCCTGCCACCACGCCTGGCTAATTTTTGTATTTTTAGTAGAGACGGGGTTTTGCCATGTTGGCCAGGCTGGCCTCAAACTGCTGACCTCAGGAGATCCACCTGCCTCGGCCTCCCAAAGTGCTGGGATTACAGGTGTGAGCCATCGTGCCTAGCTCATTTGAAATCTTTATAGCATATTTTTATTGTACCTTTTCTATGTTTAGATATGTTTACAGACATAAATACTTACCGTCATGTTTTAGTTGCCTACAGTATTCAGTACAGTAACATGCCATACAGGTTTGTAGCCTAGGACCAATAGGCTATACCATTTAGCTTTAAGCAACACACGACTGTACTTGATAAGTTCCAACATAGGGCCAGCACAGGAGGCTACTCAATTGGTTTCCCTGATATGCATGAAAGATGAGACCCTATGAATAAGTAAAATTGCACTGTACTGAGAAAGTCCATCCTGTGTTGATTCTATCCTCAAATGTAAGCTGCCCTCCAGCAAATTACATAGACATTCAAGCAGGAAAGCCAGTTAAGTATCAATTCTCAGAGAACAGTGATGTTTCCTGAATAAGTTACTTTACCTCTTAGCAACACTCAGTTTTTTCCTCTTGACTCAATTCTCACCCGCTGAGATCTGATGATGCTCAGACCAGATAATGTAATGTGGCTGCCTAGATGAAAGTAAAATCCCATCGCAGAGGGGCATTTACACTGGTGAACTCACATAACAAATGGTAACTGCACTTTAACTGGTCTCCATTGTTTAAATTCACAATTACTTTTGATTAGGATATGTTTACAGCAAGATGAGAGACTAAGTAATCCCACAAAGGAAGATACATATTATTCACATTTGTCTGAAAAATTAAATAGACTTTCAGAATTATTCACAACCTGGCATTTCAGCAAAGCTAGCTGTTCCCAGAATGGTGTTCAGCAATTACAAAATAAAGACAGGAAAGGAAATATCCACATTATAGGTTATTGCAATGAGTTGAGAATTTTCTCATATGTAACATTTATAGACAAATCCATTTAGCCCTAGTTTAAGTCACTCATTAACAGATATAAGAAGAAAATTAAAAATACGGAAGGAACAGAAGACTTTTTCTTTTCAAGGTAGCTATGGAGATTGTGTCCCCCTTAAAAGTCAAGCTTAGGGAGGAAATACTTTAATTCCTTTGCTCATGTAATAATTTATTCAAAATACATTTGTTGAACTGCTAGGGATAAAAATTGGTGCAACCTACTTTGGAAAACTGGTGATTTCTATGAAAGCTGAAAATATATGAAACCTATTATTTATCAATTTTTGCCTTAGAAATGCAAATATATGTGCACCAAAATACATTGTTAAGAAAAACTGATGGAAGCCCTTTAGGCTGAAGTGGCTCCAGTGCCTTGGGTCTCTTCTCTAAGCAAGTAAAAGCCCAACTCAATGTAAACAGTAAAATGAAATTTAAGCTTAACTAATCAGAAACCACCAAACTAACCTCTAACTAAGGACTTTACACTTGAACCAGTCAAATATATTTTCTTGGTCTTGCTTCCAAGAACACCTCATAAGAGTTTTCCCGTCATGTCCTGTGAGTGGAGCCCAACTGCTTGTGTTCTGCTGCTGCCCAACTCATGAATGGTTGTCTGCTCAAATAAACTCTTCAAAATTTTAATGTGTCTAAATGTATCTTTTAACAACATGTGTCAGAATGTTTATAGCAACACTATAAACATAATAGTCCCAAACTAAAAACCTACATGTCCAAGAACAACAGACTGGATAAATTAGGGTGCATTTATATAATATAAAGTGATCAATATAGGAAAATAAACTACAGCCACACACTCAGAAATACTTAGATGAATCTTACAAACATAATGGCTTATGAAAGAAGGAAGCACAAAAGGATGCAAATTGTATTATTCCATTTATATAAAGCTCCAAACTAGGCAAAATGAATGTACGGCGTTAGGACTCAACATAGGTGTTAGCTTCGAGCAAATGAGAGGCATTGAAAGAAAACATAAGGGGTGCTTCCAGGGCTCTGTAAATGTTCCATTCTTTGATCCAGGGTGCTGGTTACATGGGTGTGTTTATGGTCAGAAATCAACTGAGCTGTACATGTATGACTTGTGTAATTTTCTACATTGGGTAATGTTAATTTAAAAGTTTACATTAAAAAATAAACCAAACAATTTTGTATGTGCTGGGTACTGAGTGACAGAAGAAAATATTGTATGAAGACAGAGCCCTGTAGCAGCTCACAGCCTTGAGGGGAGACTGGCATTCAAGGATGCGATTTTAAATAATAGTGAATCACTGAGAGATAGTGTGGAAGCTCCAGAGTGGGGGCCTTGAAGTGGGCAATAGGACTTAGGAAAGAAATCAGGAAAGATTCCCAAGGGAGGTGAGGTCCATCTAATGCTGAAATGACAACCAGGAATTATATGGTCTAATAAAGCCAGTAAGGTAGCTATAAAAGGGGAAATCCCGAGGGGCCCCTGAAAACAGGGAAGACAGAGGAGCCTGTTAGTTCTTAAAATGGGGGTTTTAACGTTTTTGCAAGGTCTTTGACTGTGTCTCAGTTAATAATAGATGAAATCTCGAAAGTTTCCGCCTGAGAATTAAGATCATGTATATCAACACCATTGTAAACCTACATAGGATACGGCACCATTTTTTAATTTCCTCCTCTTTTCCCTACTAAGAGATTACATATCTTTTAATCACTAACTACTCCACAATGCTTACACAGAAATATGCACCTATGGACTTGAGTTTTGTAGGATTTATTTAAAGCCAGCGAGCTTAAGTCCTTCTAAGGGAAAAAGCATTCTTCATTATGAGCATCTCAAGAACTTACAGCAAATTGCTGTCCTTTTGCAGTTTGATTTATAATTGAATTAACCAACCTCTTGCATGGGTGACCTTAGCTTGTTCTCTGCAGCCTCTACCTGCTGGCTCAGTTTCAAAAGACTGTTGGATGAGGAGCTCCTTGAGAGGAATCAGAAAACATCCCACCCACAGTGCTTTTTAACGGAGCTTGACCCGGAGCCCAGAAATTAAAGTTTTAATATTCTTATCTCACGTAAAAAGGAGATACTTAAAAATAAAGTGCTCCTTTTAAATACTCAGATACTAAGGTTGCTATACTCCAACACAATAAGGTTTCTTTCTTGGGAGTTGCAGAGTCATGACCCATCCATTCCTTTTTTCAGTAACTAAACTAGAATATTTGAGAAAATTCTTTAATTCTTGTTCACATGCACCTCCCCTCCCCCATAAGGCTTGGGGCACCTACTCAAATTAAGTCCCAAAGATTGATCACTTGGGTATCCCAGTTCTTCAAAGTAATTGTGCAGATTTGGCTGCAATATGTCCCTGGGTCAAAGCTATATATTGAAAAAGAGCAAGCTATATCACCAAGAAGGAGATGGGATTTGCAAAATCCCTTCTCTAGAGAAGTCATATATCGGAATCTGGGGGTAAGGCAGAGGGGGGATGAAGAGGTGGAAAACACTGATCCAAGTCTGTCAAAATCTTGCTCAATGTTGCTTAGGATGTGGCAGGCAAGTGCAACAGAGCCACACTCCAAAGAAATCCAGAAGTGGAGAGCTGTGGTACTCAAGAAGATAAGCATTATCAGGATCACAAACAGGAGAAACTACGTAGACAGCATCCACCGGGCTCAGGCAAATCTGCTGTGAATACCATAGAATACTTTCCCTCCCATACATCTTAGTGCCACACCATCGGGGCTCCAAAATAACACTGGATACAGCTAAAGGAGCTGCAAAACACAGACTGAAGGTAATGAAAGCCCAAAGTCACAAGTAGAGACAAAGCAAGGACACTAGACGAATTTGAAGCCTCTGGCACGTATAGCTACAGAAAACATTAAACACAATCTGTCTTAATCCGTTCAGCTGCTTTCCCACTGGGCCCAGGACTTGACTATACTGAGAAGCTTCTCCATGCACCATGACACGATAGTCAGGTAGTCAGGGGCAGAACAGCAAGCAGTACTAGGGAGTCCCAATTCCCTGCCTGGGGCTTTGCCTGGGCCAGTGGGATTTCAGGAGTCACAGCACCCACCAGCTCACCAAATATTTGAACAGAAAAATTGGTAAGAGGCTAGTTTTAGCAATGTTATAGACTAAATAATCTGAAAATTGTCCATCCACCAAGAAATGCCAAGTGAATATAAATTCACATCCTTATACATTTTCATCTGAGAATAGTAGAAAGAAAAGAAAATTCCCAAAGGCCAAACACAAAAAGGAAACTGGAAACCAGAGTAAAAAATGCATGAGATGATGCTGTGGCAGCTGTGGAGATAGACTGGTGCCTGCTTCCATTACCTAGGGGCTTGGGTGTTAATCCCATATAGGAACAGGAACTGGGACTTACATAATGAGGCAGGGAGGACTAAAACTGTATCCATTCCTCTTCCACATGAATCCAGGATTCTTGAAATGGACTGTAGACGTCTGGAGTCAAGACTTCATGTTTCCTCTCTAACATGTAAAGAGTTTAGAAGTTGTCGCTATTGCCCTTACAACAAAATGAAGCTGGACAAACTGAAAATCAATGACTTTTCTTGGACTCACTATAGAGCTGAGTTTGCAGAGAAACCACTGTCCTGAAATCTGGAGAGGCAGGTGCACCCATAGAGTCTCAGCTGAGATCCAATTACCTGAAATAGAAGCTGCCATTAGGAACACTTAAATGGTAATTTTAATGTATTGCTGGAAGCTGAGTGTGGAATAACCTGAGGGTCAGAAACTCCTGGAAGACACAGTCTTGGGGCCCAGGGGGCAGGGCACATTTTTCAGGGTCATTACCTCCAGGGACTCTACCAGATTCTCAAGGTGAAGATCTAAGAGAGATTCCCTGATGACTCTGACTCTGGCTGGGAAGAGCAGGAGTGGGCCAGGAAATCATTGTGAAATACACCCAGAGATCTCCCGAGGAAAAGACTTTGCCATAGCTTTATCTCAGCTACAGAAAGGACATTTCTCCAGCTCTAGCTCCCCCTAATCTTGTTTTCGGTAAAGAGGCCTGGGGCGTGGGGAGGGAGAATAGAAGTCAGGGTTTGAGGAAGTAGACTGGGAACACCGCAGCTAGGAGAACAGTTGGAGACTGGTGCTGGGGGTGGGACGGGGGAAGGTGTCCTATTGGAGACATATTTCTGAAGGCAAAAGACTTGAAACATAGACTCAATAATGGACTGAGACTTAATTTAATTAGAAGATTATAGAACACTTTCCCTCCCATACATCTTAGTGCCACACCATCGGGGCTCCAAAATAACACTGGATACAGCTAAAGGAGCTGCAAAACACAGACTGAGGGTAATGAAAGCCCAAAGTCACGAGTAGAGACAAAGCAAGGACACTAGACGAATTTGAAGCCTCTGGCACGTATAGCTACAGAAAACATTAAACACAATCTGTCTTAATCCGTTCAGTCTGCAATAACAAAATACCTTAGACTGGGTAACCTATACACAATGGAAATTTTTTTGTTCACAGTTCTGGAGGCTGGAGTTCACCATTCAGCATCTGGCAAGAGCTTGGGTATTAACCATTTTTGCTTTGAAGATGGTGCCTTTCACTGTGTCTTCACATGCAGAAGGGATAATCGAGTTCCCTTGGGCCTCTTCTATAAGGGCATTAATCCCATTCATGAGGGCTCTGTCCTCAAGACCTAATCACTTCCTAAAAGCCCCATCTCTTAATACTATTGCACTAGGGATTAGGATTCAACATTTGAGGAAAACAGAAGCATTCAGGCCATAGCACAGACAAATTCCTAGCCAGATCCTCATACAGGCCCGTTTACCTCAATCCGTATTACCTGACACAACATTTCCGGTTTTCAACAAAAGATTACAAGGGATACCAAATGGGAAACAAAAGTACAATCTGAAGAAATAAAGCAATCATCAGAATCCAACTCAGATATGAAAACATTGAAATTATAAGACAGAATTTAGCCATGATTGAAAAGGTAAAGGCTCCAATGTAAAGAGTATACAATGCATAAAAACAGAGGGCAAATGTAAGCAGAGACATGGAAATTCCATGAAAGAACTCAAAGGAAATATTAGAAATCAAAACCTTGGTAACAGAAATCAAGAATACCTTTAATTTGCTCAACAGTAGATGTTACACAGATAAGGAAAAAATTAGAGAGCCTTAATATAGGTCAACAGAAACTTCCTAAACTAAAATGCAATGAGAAAAGAGAATGTATTTATTTTTTTAAAAAGTTGTGCTCACATTTGCCTTTTTTTCTTTTTTTCTTATATGAATATATAGGGTAGAAGTGTAATTTCATTACATGGATATATTGCATAATGATGAAGTCAGGGCTTTTAGTCTATCCATCACTCAATGTAACTTTTTATTACACACCCCCTTCCAATCTTCCCCACTCTTCCAAGTCTTTACTGTCTATTATTCTATACTCCATGTCCATGTGCACATATTATTTAGCTCCCACTTGTGAGAAGATGTGGTATTTCTGTTTCTCAGTTGTCGCACTTAAAACAATGGCCTCCAATTCCATTCATGTTGCTGCAAAAGACATTTCCTTCTTTTTTATGGCTGCATAGTATTCTGTTGTATATATTTATATTCTGTGTGTGTGTGTGTGTGTGTGTGTGTGTGTACACACACATTTTCTTTATCCAATCATCTTCTAATGGCCACGTTTTCTTTATCCAATCATCTAATACTACATTTTCTTTATCCAATCATCTTCTAATGGCCACTAAGGCCAATTCCACTTTGGTATTGTCAATAGTACTGTGATAAACATGAGTGAAGGTATCCTTTTGGTACAATGATTTCTGAGAAAAGATCATTTAAAAAGGAGAATAGAACATTCAGAAAAATTGTAGAACAATGGCAAAAGGCATAACTTGTGTGTAACTGAAATATGAGAAGAAGAAAAAGAAGACAGGGAAACAGAAAAAAATACTTGGAGTAATAATGGCTGAAATTTTCTCAAAAATAATGACAGACACCAAACCGCAAATTCTGAATGCTTAAGAAACACCAAGCAAACAACAAAAATGGCCTAAGCATATCATATTCAAATTGTATAAAACCAAAAACAAAAAGAAAAATATTCAAAAAAATGGGAAAAAATCTTATCTATAGAACAAGAGAATAATAATTATTTAAAATTTTCCGATTGCACACCATGCAAGCAAAAGAGAGTGGAGTAAAAGACTTAAAATGTTGGAAAATAACCCCACCATCCCAGCATTCTATCTGCAGCAAAATTATCCTTCCAAACTGAAAATGAAACAAAGATTGCTCAAATGAAAACTGAGGGAATTCATTGCCTGTTCTGCAAGAAATGTTCAAATGTTCTTCAGGCAGAAGGAAAAAAGTACATGTTAGAAATTTAGATCTTTAGAAAGAAAGGAAGATCATCAGAGAAAGAACAGGTGAAAGTAAACAATAACCACACCAATTTATCAGGTAATCTAAGAGATAGTTTAAAACAATAATTATACCAATTTATTGGGTAATCATAGCATAACAATAAGTGAAATCAGTGACAGTAATATCTTAAGTCACAAGAGAAAGGAATTTAAAATATTCTGTTGTAAGGTCCTTGCACTACCCCTAAAGTAGAACAGTGCTATTTGAAAGTAGACTTGGTTTAGTTGTAGACATATATAACAAACTCAAAGGAAACTACTAAAAAAAGTTGTGTAAAAAAAGTGTAATTGCTATACTAAGAGAAGAAGAAAAATTTGAAATAGTATAAAATGCTCAATTAAAACCAAAGAAGGCAGAAATGGAAGAGGAAAAAGAAAGTATAAATGCAACAAATAGAGAAGTTATAAACATGATAAATATTAATTCACAACATTAATAAGTTGATATTTAGATGTAATTATCTAAATACAGCAGCTAAAAGACAAAGATTGTCAAAGTGGGTTTTAAAAGATCCAATTATATATTGTAGCAAGAAACTCACTTCTAATATAAAAACCCAGATAAGTTGAAAGTAAAGAGATACAGAAAGAAATAAAAAGCTAACACTAATTTAAAAAACTGGAGTATCTTCATTAATTTTAAGCAAAATAGCCTTCAGAACAAAAATAAGTCGGTATATACTTGTTATTATTTGAATAGGAAGGAAAATACCAGAAGAAACACATAAAATAATTGGAAATGATTGCCTCAGATATTGGATGATGAGCCAGGTACCAAGTGCTTTCCATTATAATGCTAGTGGCACAATTTGATTCTTAAAACTAAGTCTGTGTACGTATTACTTTCATATAATATTATTTAAAACAGGGTATAGTCATATAAATGTATCCTCTTAGCAGATTAAAAGAAAAAAACCATATAATCTTCTAGTAGATGAAAAAAAGAGCACACAATAAAATTCAGCATCTTTTAATGATAAAAACTCTTAGCAAAACAAGAAGAAAACTTTCTAAATCTGATAAAGGATATATGTAATAGGAACTCACAAAAAACTCAAAGCAGACATAATTCTTAAAAGCAAAACATTAGGGCCGGGCCCGGTGGCTCACGCCTGTAATCCCAGCACTTTGGGAGGCTGAGGCGGGCAGATCATGAGGTCAGGAGATCGAGACCATCCTGGCTAACACAGTGAAACCCCCTCTCTACTAAAAATACAAAAAATTAGCCGGGCGTGGTGGTGGGGGCCTGTAGTCCCAGCTACTCGGGAGGCTGAGGCAGGAGAATGGCGTGAACCCGGGAGGCAGAGCTTGCAGTGAGCCGAGATAGCTCCACTGCACTCCAGTCTGGGCCACAGAGCCAGACTCTGTGTCAAAAAAAAAAAAAAAAAAAAAAAAAGTAAAACATTAGAAACATTCCCTTTGTAGTCAGAAAGAAGCTAAGGATCTAAGGGTTTCTTTTATCACAGATTTTATGAAACATTATGCTGGAGGTTCTAAACAGTATAATAAGATAAAAGAAAGGCACTAAATTTATAAAGATTGGAAAGAAAGAAAACTATCACTACAGGTAATATGATTGTCTCCAAATGAAATCTGAGAATATACACCAAATCTCCTTAAGCTAACAAGAAAATTCAGCAAAGTTGCTAAACACACAGTCAACCCACTAAAATTGATTTTATTCATATGGACCAGTGACAAATATGTGATTGAAGGATACCATAAGCAATAGCAGAAAAACTCTAGATATTGAGGAATTACACCAACATGAGACATGCAAGATCTTTACCAAGATATATAAAAGACCTAAATAAATGGATAAATGAACAAAATCCATAAACATAAAGTCATACTGTTAACATCTGCCAATAGGAAGGTGGACAAATAATATGGTTTACTTAAAAGTTGAATGCTACATAGCAGTTAAAATGAGTAAATTATACCTACACACATAAATATTGATAAACCACAAAAAGGTAAGTTGAGTATAAAAAGCACATATAGAATATAAATTTGTACAACTTGTATATTTTAAAACATGCAAAACTATATTGTTTATAAATACACATATGTAGTAAAAATATAAACATCAGATATAGGATGGAAGTTACTTTCGTAGTGGGAAATAGGACAGTATTTTCCAAACTTTTCACATTGTAATAATTACCTGGGGAGCTTACAAAATACTAATGGCTGCCTCTCCCACACATTCCAGTTTAATTGGTAGGAGATGAGACCTGGGCAATAGGAGTTTTAAATTTCTCCAAGTAATTCTAATGTGTAGCAAACTCTGGAAAAGAGTATGAGTTAAGGGCAGTGTTGTTATAAAGGTAGCTTCAATTCTAATTGTGAATTTCTATTTCTTAAACTAAGTGTATTAGTCCATTTTCACACTGCTATAACTGAGATTGGGTAATTTATAAAGAAAGGAAGTTTAATTGACTCTCAGTTCCACATGGCTGGGGAGAGCTCAGGGAACTTACAATCATAGAGGAAGACAAAGGGGAAGCAAGGCATGTCTTACATGGTGGTAGGAGAGAGAAAGCACTCAGGGGAAACTGCCACTTTTAAAACCATCAGATCTCGTGATAACTCCCTCACTATCAGGAGAACAGCCTGGGGGAAACCAGGGAAACTGTCCCCATGATTCTGTCACCTCCCACCAAGTCCCTCCCTTGACACATGGAGATTACAATTTGCGATGAGATTTGGGTGGAGACACAGAGCCAAACCATATTAATAAATATTACATGAAATATCAAAAAATGGTAAGACTTAAAGTTAGGTGACAGATATATGGGTATTTGCAATACCATTTTCTGTATCTTTCTGCTTCCTTGTCTTTTCAGAAATGGAAGGGAGGGAGGGAAGAAAGGGAGAAAGGGAGGGAGGGAATCAGATTCTATTCCTACTGACTCAGTCACTCATACCAGTTAACAGCTTAACTCATAGCTGTTAAGAACAGAAGATTATACCAGTTCTCTAGTTCACCTGTTGCCTGTTTACCAAATTTGTTGCCACTTAATTGGAACACAAAAGTGGTGGCAAGAAAAAAAAACCCTGGAATGTTGCCCTTGTTAGCTAATCCTGGTCCTACACTAATGGAAAACACTTAGCTCATAGTACGTGGTACATGGTAGCAGCTGAATGTTTACACATGTTGTAACAGATAGGTAGAATTATTTCTGGATTCTTATTGTGACATTAATCATTCAGTGTGAGCCTACTGTATGCAAGACCCAATAATAGGTTTTTGTCATTAAAAACTAATAATAATAACACATTGGCTGGGCACGGTGGCTCATTCCTGTAATCCCAGCATTGGGGAGGCTGAGGCAGGAGGATCAGTTGAGCCCAGGAGTTTGAGACCAGCCTGGGCAATATGGTGAAACCTTGTCTCTACAAAAATACAAAAATTAGCCAGGTGTGGTGGCACGCACCTGTGATCCCAGCTACTTGGGAGGCTGAGATGGGAGGATCACGTGGGCCCAGAAGGCAAAGGCTGCAGTGAGCAGTGATTGTGCCACTGAACTCCAGCCTGGATGACAGAGCAAGACCCTGTCTCAAAACACACACACACACACACACACACACACACACACACACACACACATACACACACACCAAACAAACAAAACAAACACATGTAAGGCAAAAATATACTCTAACATTGTATAACAATCTCAACAATAACATTTGTTGGTGGACACTTACAGATTTACTAAAAGACACCATCTTTTTTTTTTTTTTTCTTTTTTGAGACAGAGTCTCACTCCGTCACCCAGGCTGGAGTGCAATGGTGCGATCTCGGCTCACTGCAACCTCCGCCTCCCAGGTTCAAGCAATTCTCCTGCCTCAACCTCCCAAGTAGCTGGGATTACAGGTGCACGCCACCACACTAAGCTAATTCTTTTTTTTTTCTATTTTTAGTAGAGACAGGGTTTTGCCATCTTGGCCAGCCTGGTCTTGAACTCCTGACCTCAGGTGATCCACCTGCCGCGGCCTCCCAAAGTGGTGGGATTATAGGCGTGAGCCACCACGCCTGGCCAAAAGACATCATCTTAATTAAATGAAACCCATCTCTTCTTGATAACAGAAATTCATAAAATTAAATGATAAAGTCAATGGTTTGAGAGTCATAGCAGCTATTACTTGAGGGATGTCAAGATGGGAATGTTGATTTATATAGGAATATGGAAAGAAAGAATAAAATAAGCTCCACAAACACAAATTTTCCTGGGAAAACTGTCCTTTAGCAGAAAAAAAAATGAAATGTTTCTCCTACCCATTTCTACCTGGAAGGAAATCAATGCAATTGGACTGAACAATACATCTCAACCCTGGCTGCAAGTTGAGATCCTCTAGGGAGATTTTTTCAAATGTTAGAGTCCCCCACAAATTTACTGAATCAGAATATGTGTGGATATAATTTGTCAGTGAGGGTTCAGAACTAAGGACTTAAGTGAACAGGAAATTTAGAAGGCTCAAATTTGGTGATTTTCAAAATAATTTACCAAGATATAAAAAAGAAGATACAAGATATAAAAAAGACATTAAGTTGTTGGAGACCCTTCTGCAAACCTAATTAAAGCAAGCCAATTAAATATATAAAATTTGTGTTATGAGCTTAATCAAGGTTGGGAGGGGAGTGTTAGGGTTGGTAAGAGAGTAAATCAGATCTGTTCCTGCTCACACATCCTACCTTCTTGCTGTTCCCCAAGTTGCTGAGTGGTTCTGGACTCCATGGAGCCCACATTTAAAACTTCTCCTCTCAAAGTTTCAAACATCTCATTTGACAGGTTAGATATCCATGAAAAAATACACACTGATGATACAAAGAAAAAGAAGTCTCAACAATAAGTGCAGGCCTAGTGTATTAGTCAGGGTTCTCTAGAGGGACAGAATTAATAGGATATGAATATATATATGTACTACTCTGCTATATAATATATATATATATATAAAATATAGCAGAGTAGTATTAACTCACACAATCACAGGGTCCCACAATAAGCCATCTACAAGCTGAGGAGCAAGGAAAGCCAATCCAAGTCCCCAAACTGAAGAACCTGGAGTCTGATGTTCAAGGGCAGGAAAGGTCCAGCACGGGAGAAAGATGTAGCCTGGGACGCTAGGCCCATCTAGTCTTTTCACGTTTTCCTGCCTGCTTTATATTCTAGCTGCCTGCTTTATATTAAGCGTGGTTCTGCCTTTCCCAGCCCACTGACTCAAACGTTAATGTCCTTTGGCAACACCTTCACAGACACACCCAGGATCAGTACTTTGCATCCTTCAATCAAGTTGACACTCAGTATTAACCATGGCACCAGGGAAAGATTATTAAATGTCTTATTACGAGCTTTACAGTGAGGGCTTATTTGTCCACAGTGGTTCAATATGAAGGCAGTAGAAGGGACGAGATGAACTCTCATGATTACACATTCACATCTGATATTCCACCAATCAGCTCCTCTTCCAACCAACTTTTCCCAGTAGGAGAGCACTAAGACTACTCGTTTGTGTAGGTTTTTTAAAGATATTAACTTAAGCTGTTAATTACTGTTGCTGTTTAATGATTCACTTATGATAATTAATATATTAATTCTTTGTACTTGTGCCCTCAAGCAATTCTGTGAAGGGTATAATTTTTTAAATTCAGCGAATACAGCTAACAAGCAGTAACTGTCCAAGCAGTGCTACTTAAGTGCTATTTCATTAATTATAATATTTAAATTCCATTAACTTAAAAGGATTAGCTTCCAAGGGACTGTTGTCTTCTGATCCTTTTCATATTAATTACTTTTGCAATACCAATAACACTGGCGTTTGCACAGCATCTTTCTTTCACTGGGTCTTCATTCATAGTGAAAATGAGAGCTGAAAAAAAGAAAGGCCAGCCTGGGCAACACAGTGGGATCTTGTCGCTACTAAAAATAAAAATTAAAAAGATTAACCAGATATGGTGGTATACACCCGTAGTCCTGTTACAGTAAGTTAGGCAGACATGCACAGGGCAGGAGAGCCCCCTCCCCCGTAAGGAATATCAGGCAACTAGGAGGCAAAAGAGCCGAGTTTAACTGGTATAGGACCTTCCTCTAGGAATACTTTCCTGGTAAGGGAAGAATGCCCCTTAGTGCTTGAGCCCACTGGCCCAACTCCTGAGATCTTATTGGGAAGCTACTAATCAGTGGCTTCAGGTGTTTCTATCCATTGAGAGACTGCCTTTTCCTGGCACTGCCTACAACAAATTATTATTTTAGAGAGAGTTTAACAACCACCTGACCATCACCTAATGGTTGCCTGACATTCCAGTGGGGTGAGGTGGGGGCCTTTCTGTCCTGCTTGTGTCTGCCGGACTACCTACTGTCAGGAGGATGAGGTGGGAGGATTTCTTGAGCCCAGGAGTTCGAGTTGCAGTGAGCTATGATTGCACCACTTCACTCCAACCTGGGCAACACTGCAAGTCCCTGTCTCAAAAAAAGGAAAACAAGAGAAAAGAGAAAGAGGGAGAGAGAGGGGAAGGAGGGTTGGGGAGGAGGAAGTGAGAGAGAGAGAGAGAGGAAAGGTCAGTGTCCTCAAGTTCAATTAAATCCAACAACTATTTATGGAATGCCTACTATGTGCTGGACATGTAGACAGATACAAAGATGTGAGTGACTGTCAGTGGTTCAAAGCAGGGTAATGGGCATTATAATATAATTGCTCCAATTCATTGGGGACCTAAAATATACCAGATTTGCATATATTTTCTTTAATCCTCATGACAGTGGTGCAGGGTAGGAATCAAAATCTCTATTTTACAGATGAGGAAAAACTAAAAAGAGTTAAATGCCTTGCTTACAACCACCCAGCCAGTATTTGGCAAAACCAGAATTTGAACCTAGGCATAACTTCCTGGGAAATTCTGCCTTTTCCGCATAGAATATGTAAGCAGTAGACTCCAAGCAACATTGTGAGACAGGCAACGCTTGCCTTTGGTCTCCCTACCACCCTTACTTTATGTGATCCTATTTCTCTGTTGGAGCTCTTCCCCTCCCCCACCCGCCTTTTTTCTAGTACTTTCTTGGCTGTTCTCTGGATTTCAAGTGCAACATAGAAACAATCTATTTAGACATGCTCTCCCCATTAAGTCCCCTGCACTCTAGACCAGAGCTGTGCCATCCACTTTCAGCACATTCAGAAATGTTCTATATCTGCACTCTCCAATATGTCGGCCACTAGCTGCATGTGGCTACTGAGCCCTTGAAGTGTAGCTAATGTGACTGAGGAACTAAATTATTTTATTTTAATTAATTTAAATTTGAATTTAAGATGAAATAGCCACGTATGGTTAGTGTCCATCATTTTAAACAGCATAACTCCAAAATATTCTCAACTCACTCTGGGCTTAAAGTCTTCTTTTTCCATGTTTTATTTTTCAGAGCCTGTTCTGTTGGGACACAGAATCACTTACTGCATCTAATATATTGATGATGATTAATTTGTATGTACCTTCCAAAAAAGATGGTTGTGTTTGAACGAAGGCCTTCTGGACAGGAAAATGTAAGTTTTCAGATGAAATGACAGGCCACTTGGGGAGATATCTGATGATCAAAAGGGCCTTTAAACCTCATTAATTCAATACATGGAATGGCCAGATGTTGGTCCTACTTAATTTTTTGTCACATTCACCCTTTATGATAATTGAGCAATTTGTATCACATACCTCAACACAGAACTCAGATGTTTTCAAGTGCTTTTTCAAAGTACTTTTCCCAGGGTACATGTATTCTGCTTTCTGCTTTTTTCCTGTACTAGAGCCCAAATAGTTAACACCAACTGGAGTGCCCAGTTTCCTGAAAAATACTGTTGACAGGAGCCCAAAAGCAATAGCTCCCACCTGTCACAAACCTGTAGCAGGTCTCTGGGAGATGCTAGAAGCTACAACAGGCTCTCCGCCCCAGGGATATTGCATTTTCTCCCTAGAGTTATAAAAGAGAAAGTTTTCAGAGTACAAAATTGAAGGCTTTTACAGTATAAAATTGAAGAGGAACAAAGTGTATAGCTGAGGCACAAAACCAGACACTAAAGGCCGACCTCAGCAAATAAAGAGATTTTTAGAAAAAAGAAAGAGGCAGAGGGTGGGAGGAAAAGTGGATCTGGAATCAAAGCAGAAGCCAAAATCCAAGGACCAATAAAACAACTCCAAATCATGTCCAGGTGGGAGGAGACAAGCTCCAAGGGGCTTACAAAACAGCTCAAGGTTTTGAAGTTGGTTTTAGAGTCCACTGGTCTGAGAGCGCCTTCGCTTTCCAGAAGGTCACTTGGTCTGAACTTAACATGGCCTAACATAAGGATTTTTCTTGCTATACATCCTTTCTTTCACGTGTACAAATTGAGTGCAGATCCCTAAAAGAGCTACATGCTGTTGGTCATTAACTTCAGGAAACTGACATGGGTCCGTCTAAGAAGAAACTCAGAGAGATGGAGTCTCCAGAACAAATGTGTTTATTTGGCAACAGCAGGGGATGGCAATACAGGATATGTGTGTTGTGACAGGTCATAGGCACATCCAAGGAGGTCGGGGCAAAGGAGAAGCTTTTAAAGACAAAGAGAAGGTCATGTGAGTTGCTTTTTAGTAAGGTTTATAGGTCACAAGTTCATAGCAGTTAATGTCTGTTCGCTGGTGGAGACTGTTGCTAAGTACCTGTCCCTGTGTAAGTGGCTTATCCAGAATACTGCCATCTCAAGGAAGTCATTGAGATAGGTCCTGTGACTGATGTATATGTCTTCTGTAAGGCCTGTTACAGGCATGTGTGCGTAAAGCCTTCTTCTTCACAGCCTCCCCTGACTCCATTTTGTTATGGTTTGACATAAGTAACTCCATTTTGGCACCAGCACCTTTCACACATGGTAGGGAAAGAAAGGTAGGAACCCACAGGGAACAACTGAACGGAATTTTAAGCAGATGCCTCCAAATTTTTACTCAGATACGACTTAGGGAAAACGATCCTTCCATGCTTATAGGTATCATCAGTTTATTCTCAGACATGTTTTAATTCCTCCATTCACAATCAGCAGACCTTCACTCTGGGTTACTCACAGAAAAGCGCCACGTAGTTCAATTCTTATTGAATATGAGGGTTGCCCTTCACGAAGAGCATTAGGGCTTATTCATCTGTCCATCAGATACAGACAGCTCTTGAGGTATCTGAAGCCTGTCTCTTCAGGTACACAAAGCATTACAGCATTAAGTCAGCAGGGCAAAGGACCATGGTTTTGCAATGAAAATAATAATTTAGGTGAGTAAAATAAAACATTCTTTTAGAGGGTTCACAACCATTAATTTTCTGTCTTTCGAAAATTACGTTCCGCATTGTTTTAGAAGGAGAGTGCGTGCTTTGGATTCAAGACTGGGAATGAGTAGACCAGAAATCTATTCTGTGGCTGTTTCTTGCTAGGACTTTCCTAAGCCTCTGGAAAAGGTGACTCTGTTGTGCTCACTGCTCTAACTCTTCAGGTTTCTTTCTGCATACATATTAAAAGGAGCTTATTCTCCCTGACAGAGCCTTTCTGATTTGACAGAACGGTGTAAGATATATTCACTCAAGTGAGAAAAAAAAGAAATTGAGGTCTGTTTGTATTTCCTTTAGGTTATAAGCTTCTTAAGCAGAGACTGTCACATTTTTACTCCTTAGTGGACTGTAACGGTAGCATAATATTCTGCATCTAATTAGTCATTTCATTAATTTTCTTGGAACCAGAATGGTGACTACTGGCCTAATTAGAAGGAATCGCCCTTGGCTTCTAGGCTTAAAGATAAGCCCTTGTCGCACGGAGAGAGAAATGGGCTTTACAAAAGATGTGACTATCAGAGGCACGCCCCTGTTCTCTCTGAGGAAGGGAAATTTCTCATTTCCTTCAGGGTCAGTCCTGCTGAGGCTCTCCATGGAGATGGTCAGCAAGGTGGGCGCCCACAAACCAGAGAAGAGTGAGGAGGGAACAAGGATTCTCTGTGTGGTGATTTGTGGCTTTGGGATAGCTGGTGTCAGTTTTACAAATGTATGATTGCGTTTTTTAAATTATGAAACTATTTGAATATACATACATGTGTATGTGTGTATATATGTGGATATGTGTGTACATATATATATATATATATATATATATATATCAAAAGACATTGCTGTCAGAAAAGATGACAATTTTTTAAGAGCCTTTACCAAGTTTACAACCTACATAATGGTGAATATTCAAACTGACTTTCCTCAAAACACTTTTCAGCTAATTTTTCAAGCTGGTCCAAGAGCGTTCATGACAAGCTTCTGTCAACACCCAGGGGAGTTCTGTTGTGTCCACTACAATTCCAAAGCTAAAAGCAGAAGGAGGAGATTTCATTTTCACACCTCAGAGAGTTTATTTTGCTGTTCTCAGAGGCCAGTTCCTTCCCCCAGTTTCTTATAACAATTAATTATTAAAAGGTGATTTCACAAGGAACAAATGGTTAAGCACAAAGATTTAGTTGTCCTAGTGTTTGCATGGTTTTATATCCACTGTTTAATTTTTCCAGTGCAAAGTACAATTAACATTTGAGTCTGTCTGAGTCATGAAGAAATGGAGATTACTCTTATTACTGAAAATAATTCATTTTGGTATCTTCTTACATCCTGAGAGCCTAATCTTTCCAAGTTCATCTAAGGCTCCTCTTCTCCATGACAACCTCATCCAGGGATTTCTTCCTGTCCTGGTGTTTTATGACATGTAACTGAAGACCCACATGCTGCTTTGTATATTTTTGTCAAAAGAGAAAAAACCATCTTGTCGAGGACAGGAACTAAATTATATGCAGTATTTCTTTAGAATCCCATTCAGCATCTAAAATTGTTAGGTACAGAGAAGGCCTTCCATAAAAATTCGCTAAATTGAAACTAGGAGCAAATGTTAAGTCAAGATCAAACTCAGGAATAACTATGGCTATTAATAATCTTTTACCCAGAATTTAAATCCTTTCATAAGTATTGCCTGAAATCTTTTTATGTCAATAGTAGCATCTTTTACTGGTGGTAGGATGTCTGGGGTGAATATCACAGATCTGGTCCAAGTTGTTCCTGGGAGCTGGGGGTTAGGCAGTAGGAGAGAAAGAGATTTAACTCTTCCAAATACCTAGTGGATTAGGATCCCACAGGAAACTATTGAAAATGCAAATAGAGCGGGGGTGGTGGCGCACACCTGTAATCCCAGCACTCTGGGAGGCCAAGACTGGTGGATCACTTGAAGCCAGGAGTTCAAGACCAGCCTAGCCAACCTGGTGAAACCCTTGTCTCTACGAAAAATACAAAAATTAGCTGGGCGTCATGAGGCCCACCCATAATCCTAGCTACTCGAAAGGCTGAGGCAGAGAATCATTTGAATCCGGGAGAGGAAGGTTGCAATGAGCTTTAATGGGGCCACTGCGCTCCAGCCTGGGCAACAGAGGGAGACTCTGTCTCAAAAAAAAAAAAAAAAATTTAAATGCAAATGTGATCATACCTTAAAATCAGCCAATAGCTTCCCATTATCTTTAGAGGAAAAGTCCAAAGTCCTTGAAGTGGTACCCGAGGACCTTCTGAATCTAGCTCTTGACTTCTTTTTAGCTCATGTCTCACAGCTCCCCAATGTACTACCACCACCTGAAGCATGAAGTTGAAGTTGCCCTTGGTTTGCAATGCTTTTCCATTTCCTTTTCCTCATTAATTTCCATTTATTCTTCAAGGCCCAGATCAGGCCTCAACTTCTCCAGAAATCCTTTTCAGACACCTCAATTCTGGATGAGTTGCCCTTCCTATATGCCCCTACTCTAACTTTGCTTATCTAAGTATACCACCTGTTGCATAGTATCATCGTTTTCTGTCTTCCTCACCTGTCCTACCATTTAGTAGGCTGTTTTTTAAATAAACTTTTTGTCTTAGTCCATTTGGGCTTCTATAACAGAACACCATAGACTGGGTAGCTTATAAACAACAAAAATTTATTTCTCATGGTTCTAGAGGGTGGGAAGTCCAAGAGCAAGGCACTGGCAGATTGGGTGTCTGTTGAGGGCCCTCTTCATACACAGCTGTCTTTCTGCTGTGTCCTCACATGGAAGAAGGAGCAAAGAAACTCTCTGGGACCTTCTTTATAAGAGTACTAATCTCATTCATGAGGCTTCCACCCTCATGACCTAATCACCTCCCAAAGGCCCCATTTCCTAATACCATATCATTGGGGATTAGGTTTCAACACATAAATTTGGGGGAGAGAGGTCACAAACATTTAATCTACAGTAGTTTTATAGTGGTTAAGAACATAAGCCCTGAAATAAGATTTCCTGGGTTAGTATTTCATCTCTGCCTCTCATGAGCTTTGAGACCTTAGGTCAAGTTATTTACCCTCTCTGTCCTTTATTTTACTCACATGTAACATTAAATGAATATTGTAGTACCCATACGGGTTGTTGTGGTAATTAAATGATGTAGTGCAATTAGATGCTTACCACAATGCAGAAAGAAAGTAGTTAGCTTGTGCATTTATTTGCTTATTTTTTATTTTTCTTTTCTCTTTGGAATGTAACCTCCAGGAGATATTGGAACTTGTCTCCTTGTTCATTGCTGTATCCCAAGCACCTAGAACAATACCTGTAATATTCTAGGAGCCCAGTGCATATTTGCAGACTATCTGTTACATGGATATATTGATAAATGGCATGTGAGTTAGTCATAGCATCTTCAAGCCACTGCAGGCCTGTCAATTTTCTTTTTACTTTTAAAAAAAAAATTTTTATTTCCATGGGATTTGGGGGCAACAAGTGGTATTTGGTTATATGAGTAAGTTATTTAATAGTGATTTGTGAGATTTTGGTGTACCCATCACCCGAGCAGTATACACAGAACCCAATTTGTAGTCTTTTATCCCTCACCGCCTTCCCACCCTTTCCCTCTGAGTCCCCAAAGTCCATTGTATCATTCTTATGCCTTTGCATCCTCATAGCTTAGCTCCCACTTATGAGTGAGAAAATATGATGGTTGGTTTTCCATTCCTGAGTTACTTCACTTAGAATACTAGTCTCTAGTTCCATCCAAGTTACTGCAAATGCCATTAATTCATTCCTTTTTATGGCTGAGTAGTATTCCATTGTGTGTGTGTGTGTGTGTGTGTGTGTGTGTGTGTGTGTATATGTGTGTGTGTGTGTATATATATATATATATATATATACACCACAATTCTTTATCCACTCTTTGATTGGTGGGCATATGGGGTGGTTTCATATTTTTACAATTGCGAATTGTGCTGCTATAAACATGCGTGTGCAAGTATCTTTTTCGTATAATGACTTCTTTTCCTCTGGGTAGATACCCAGTAGCGGGATCGCTGGATCAAATGGTAGTTCTACTGTTAGTTCTTAAAGGAATCTCCACACTGTTTTCCATAGTGATTGTACTAGTTTACATTCCCACCAGCCATGTAGAAGTGTTCCCTTTTCACTGCATCCATACCAACATCTATTATTTTTGATTTTTTTATTATGGCCATTCTTGCCGGAGTAAAGGTGGTATCACATTGTAGTTTTGATGTGCATTTCTCTGATCATTAGTGCTGCTGAGCAATTTTGCAAATGTTTGTTCAGCTCTGCCAATTTTCTACAGAAGTAGAAGTACTCATCTTCCTGGTATGGTCCCACACATAGTAGATACTCAACAAATATTGGCGTCTTGTCCTTCCCATTGTCAGCCACAAGGTCTTGCATGAGAATGAAACCCTTTGGCAATATCCGTTTTGGAGTTTGGTGACAGTGACAAATATGAGTACAATTATCAGTAACTGCAATCTCCGTTTCAGACATGCACATATACAGACTTGCAATGAACAATGACAGTCATAACAACTATTTCAAAACAACTCAAGCAAAGCAACTTCCTAGTTATCACTCATATCTCAACAGATATTAGAATCCAAATCTTTGTAGAGTTTCTATCCTCAAGCAGAAATTCATATTTTACAGTCACTGACATCATGATATAACAAATAGAGCTTGACATTTTCAATATGAGAAATTTATCGTGACTACTTTTTTCTGCAGAAGAAATTTTTAAAGCATCTCAAGTAAAGAGAGGATTATATGCCAAATTTTTTTTTTTTTTTTTTTGGTTCAAGGGCTATTTTTTACAAATAGAGTTTGGGGAACATTGCTAAATTCATCAAAGTTTGAACTTATTTTTGCTCAAGCTAACTGGAAATCTAGTGTATAGGAAAGAGTATTGAACAGTAGATAAGGAGGCTAGGTTTTACCCGTCAGTTTGCCCCTACCTGACTGTGTGGCCTTGAACAATGACTATCCTTCTCATTACAGGTGGAAGGGGACTATAGCAGGTGGTCTCCAAAGTCTCTGGAGACTTAACTAATGTGGTAATACTAACTTAAGAGCTGTGGCGGTAGGTGAAACGGGCTTTGAAAGCAAAGCGGTGCTTTGTTCCATTGCCTTGATGTCTTGGTTTTGTTTCAAATACACCATTTGATTTGTTTTAAAAGACTGCAAAAATCTCTAAAAAGGTTTGCTATGCTAAAAAGGATGTGAAATGTGTTATTTCTATGGTAGGGAAGGGGTACAAGAAGTGGTAGGTGGTGGGAGAAGATGGTGGCAGGATGGTTTTAAAAGGGTCTCGTGAAACAGGATGTGGATACCAGCTGTGTGATATTAAACAAATTCCTTCACCTCTGTCCCCATCTTCCAGCATCCTCATCTCTGTTGTAAGGATAATAGCCTTCCTCCAAACCTCACACACTTTTGGAGGAGCTCACTTTTTAAAAAAAAAAAAAAAGCATGGAAATGTTTTGAAACAGTGAAATCTATAATGATAGGTTTCATAATTCTAACATCCACACCATCTGGTAAGGACAAATAACACTAGGTGACATGAATCGTATTCATAATTCAAATGTACAAAAAAATATAAACTTTCTACCACTAAACTTAATGTCTATTTTAAGCCTAGAAACTCAATCTCAGTCACTCTTGTGTTTCCTTCCTATGGAATACTGGGGGTTCACAGAGTCTCAGGGTGTAGATGTGGTAGGAGTCGCCTGGTTGCCAGGGTCATCTCTCCACACAGATGTCTGCTGGGGCATCCACTTGCCCTCAGTTGTTGATCCACACAGGCTGCAAGTGACATCCTTTCTTTCTGTCCAACTGGCGCGTTTAGGCTCCACCCCCTCCCTGCTGTGTCTATGGTTCCTTGGAGGTGCACAGGCTCCTGTGAGGCTATCTACAGCCCCTCTTCCCATATTCTCTCTGAAGGCCCTCTGGGGTCTTCCTGTCCCTGGGCTCAGTCAGCTTTTCTCATCTGTCACTTCGTTCTAAGATCATCTCTAGGGCTAGCCAGGTATTAACAGGAAGGAAACACCTGTCCTCTGCTGTTTGGCCTCCCCACCCAGTCTGGGGAAATCCCTTCCAGTCCTCGAAGGAGCCGTGCTTCCCTTATAATATCCTTCTTCCCAAACATTTTGTTTTTCCTCAAAGCCCCGACAATTTCCCCTGAGGCCTGAGGTTTGGCTTGCTCACACTTCTCTCTCCCCTGCTTCCCACAGAATCACATCCTTCCTGAGATAATGAGCACACAATTGCCTGGATACCTGAAGGAATGGAGACAGCAGCAGAAAACACTGCAGAGAGGTGGAAACATCCGTTAATATTTTAAAATCCCATTACTGCTACCAACAATAATAATGGATGCATAGAAATAGATCTGGATTCGCTGAGCTTGAAACAGTCTATCTCACTCACACACAAAATAATTTCAGGTAATGAGGAAAAGAAAAGGAAAAAAAAATAACACATGGCCTCTGTAACTTGATTGCCTTTGAACCTTATTGGGTTTGTGGCAAACAGGGTGATTTTGGCACATGAGTCTCCTACCACTCACGTGCCTCTGAGCTCTCCTCTGAGGCCAGTCAGTGCCCAGAAGGGATGCATCTGTCTTAGCCCCTGGGTCAGCATTTTGGGTGCCAGCATTTGATACACCTGCTACAGTTGCTGATGAGAAAGTAGTCACCCTCCTCCACTCCACCCCTGCTGCCCAGGCCCTGCCACTCCTGCTAACCTGTCAAGCTACATTTTCAATTACTGGCTTTGAAAAATGTCCAGGTAGACTTATTAAATCAATGAATGCGATGAGCTGAACACAAGGCAATGGCAATTCTGTGGCCTCCCTTGGGATAACTGGAGAGTGCATGGGGTGTTGAAAATCCAAGCCTGAAAAATCATTGCTTTGAAGAAAGGGAGGACAACGACCAAACTATTTCTTCCATTAAAATGCATGACATTTAAATAATGTCCCCGTTCTTCTCAGTGCCCATCAACCTTCGTTTTTTTATGCACTGAAAAGTCTAAATATTTATTAACTTCAATTCATAGGATTTATTATAGCTGCATTCAACTGGGGCACATACACATTTTTTAACTACACGGCACTTTTTAAATAGCATCATTTAAAAATAATTAGGAAATAATTGCGATTGTATTCTAAAGATGTAAGATACCACCTAGTTTTAAAAAGTAACCAGAAAGAGTGTTCTTAAAGGAGCACCCATAATCAACAAGTTCACATTAGTTTGATCAGCTAGATACAGCTGGCATTTATTTCACATAGAAAAACAGTTCGCATGTGCGGAATCACCATCTGGACTCACTAAACTGCCCAGTGTTGTCAGAGGGAAAAAATAGGCTGGTTAGAAAGTCAGCTTGTGACTAACCACGTTCCAGACCACCTGGCCTTGCTCTGCTATGAGGTCAAAAGGCTGGTTTTGTGTTATCACGGTAAGAGGTGAGATCCCAGCCAGACACTTGCCGCTTGCAAGGTCACCCAGGCGCCACCTTTTAGGATGGTTAGAGGAGATGTCAGGGATTGAAGGGGGTGGCGAGGAGGAGCTTTGTCCATCATCTCTATAAGCCACTCTCCCTCATTGTTAACACAGACAATCGGAATTGCCATTTTCTCTGTTTTATCTGAAGTGCTATGAAACACCGCTTCAGCTTGCTCCTTCCAACAGATCCCTACATAGATGCTCTGGAACGGCCTCTTTGTGTTTATTAATGGAAATTTCCCACAATAACTGCAAGTGACTAAAAAGATGCTGTGTCTTTCATCCCTGTCTCTGTCATCATCATGCTTTCTTAACTAACATAATTTTTGAGAAATATTGGGAAAATGCCAACAAAGAAATATAATTTGAAATTCCACCATCCAGAGAAAATCACTTTTCCTAGGGAATAGAGACATCTTCCAACTTATGCAATTTATGCAATCATCAGTTTTTCAAAGGTCTTAAGCAAGTCGTATTTCATATACATTGAAATGCTTTCGATTTGCTTCTGCGGCTTTTTGTATCACCATTCATGGTGTTACTGTTCCTTTTAAAAATGATTTAAAAAAAAAAAAGACAAGGTCTTTAAAATTATTGAGCCACCCGTGTCTAGCCACCAACTTTGTACTAGGGGTGGTGGATCTTTCCCTTTACTCCTTCAAATACACTCCTAGCCTCTGTCCTTATCAGCACTCTCCAGTTGTGATTAGAAGGCAGTAAAGGGGAAATGACACAAACAACATGGAATTAGCATGGCTGACACACAGAGATCACAGCAGGTGACGGAGACAGGTGGGGACACAGTGAGGAGCATGGGAAAGGGGCTGTGGGGCTCTGAAATGTATTTCCCACGTTTAGCCTTGCACTGGATGTGCAAGTGTCCACATCTCTAAAATTAAATTATGTACCTTATGGAGCAATTTGCATAAAATGAATTCATATCTGTTGTGTGTTTCATAACCTGCGGTACATCTGTACATTTATAGATTTTAAAAAATAGTATATATCCTGCTTTGTAACATGTTTTTTATTGTTGGCACATGCCTCTTTATGTCCATAAATAAATACAGACATCATAATTGCCGATGACTACAAAACTATCTGCTGTGTGTATCTGTAAGAATTATTTAAACAGTTTTCAGTGAGTGGATCTCCTGGGTGTTTCCAGTTAGGCTTATAATAATGGACGCCTCTGGTTCCCGGGGTTGTGTTCTTTGACCTGCCTCTGGTTTCAGCCATAGCTGCAATGAACATTGTCATGAGAGCTCAGCCTCACCTGGTACTGACAGCCCCACATGGAAAAGCCAGCACAGCGGCTTTTCCCTTTTCTGATGCTAAAGAGCCTTGAGGCAAAGCGGAATCCCACCCCCACCCCCCACCCCCCACCCCCACCCCCACCCCCCACCCCCGCTCCAAATAACCTTCAACCAGTGGGGACAGAACTGGTGAATAAATGCTTCAGGAGACCTTGTGAGTGTTGTGCAAGAGGGCGCTGTGGATTTGAGTCCCGGCAGCCCAAGGCATCAGCGTCACTACGTTTGCTTTTCCCTCTTCCCTACTGTCTCCCTCTTGCTTCCCAGGATCATCTTGGAAATAAACTACCTGTATCCAGACAAGTCCTAATCTCTCCTGTTCTGAGCCAAGATGGGGACTATGATAAACAATGATATGGACAATATCCTCGAATGCACATCTCTGCCATGGATCTAGTTATTTCCTTAAGACAAATCTCTAGAAATGTTCGCTGCTGATTTAGTTATTTCCTTAAGATAAATCTCTAGAAGTGTTCATTGCTGAGTCAAAGGGCATGGACTTTTAAAAACAAGCTCAAACAAGTGCTCTGTTTAACAGAGCTCCTAACTGTAAGGCAATTGATTTTGTTTTATTTGCCTTTGCCTATTCAATCCCAGAGCTATCATGAAGCTGTCTTCCAACAAGAAGCAAAGCATTGATACTAACTTCCTGTGGTCTTTTAAGCCACCCTCTCCAGAGACCCCAGAAATCCCTCCCCTTTGCTGTCCTGCAAACACGATGAATGGAATAATTGGAATGCACACCCACTGTCTCCCAAATAGACAGCTCACTTTATCATCTGGTAGTTATTAAGAATGAGTAGTAATGTTGCTGTAGAAAAGACTACTTATAGGGAAAGTAAGAAATGAGAGAAACATTCACTTATAATTTAATCCACAAGGAATTAAAACCAACCGGAAGATAAAATGTCTGTTTCTCAATCAGTTCAATCCTTATATCACTAGTAGCACTAGAGCTCTTAATTATAGATAGCAAAGTCTCTGGATGTTATTTTTTAGCCAACATCAGTCGTAAGAGATGCATAAGGAACTGCTCAGAGTAGTACAGAAGGAACTCTAATGCGCAGGCGCTTCGGTGGGGCAGCAGCACATGTGCGTGATCTCGCTAAAGAGGGGACCCAGAAAGGGTGTCAGCTCCAAATATGGATTAGCCACAGCCTGTCCACGAGGGGGAATGGTGAGCATATGTTTGCAAGTATAATTTACAGAAACATATATGTGATTATTTTTTAAAATAAGTGAACTATTTACAAATCTTCGCCAATGAACCTTTGTAACATCTCCTTTCAGGAAGTCTAATTTTAAAAGGTATATAAAACCGTTCTCCGGGCCAACACTTGCAGGTTCTGCCTGCTTGAATGGCTTCCCAAAAAAAGGAAAAAACAAACAAAACCAACCTTCCTTGGCTGTGTTTGCCATCAACATCAATAACTGCAGCAAAGGCATTCTGACTGCTGTTTATTCTGTCATAATTACTATCACCAAACTCGCATGATTACAGTGTTAGTAATTTTGTTGATTATAAATAGCACTAATGCTATAATACATTAGCAAAGACACAGCATTATGGACACATGGTCCATACTCACTTGGAGAGTTGCACCTTTGAGGATGATTGTTTAAATCATCCTGGAAAGCATTATCCTTACATGGCCTTGGTTTCCAATCACTCCACTGAAGGTTTTCTTTAAACACTACCACCATTCTCCCTGCTCTATTTCTGTGGCCTTCTCAGATGTCCTTCACACAGTCTAGGCTGTGCTTTGTATTCAAAAGAGAATCCCTTGATAGTATATGGACCCAGTAATGTCCTAGTTTCTTGAATTTGCTAAAAGCAGGGGCATTAGATTGTGAAAGCCCACTAGAGCCATTTCTATTTTAACATCTTCCTTTTGGCAAGAGTCCTATTGAGTGAATTCGTATAGTCTTGGGCCCTCCCTGTTTATTTAAAGATTTTCTTTTCTGAGGGAGGAGGACAAAGGGCACAATTAAGACTTTACTCAAAACACCCACACATCACAGAGGGAATCTACATTTACTGTTTAATTTTAGTTTTCAGAATTTATTACAAAGAGTCACCTGGATAAGAGAAATCCCCCCACAGAACAACGTCTTTCTGCCTTCCCCAAAGCACACTCCCTTTTCTGAGGAGTGATGCTTTCACTTAAAATGGTGTGTATTGATTAAAGCCAACGTATTTCCTGTTTCTCAGCTGTCTGTCGGGTTCTTGGGAGCTTTTTTTTTTTTTTTTTTTTTTTTTTTTTTTAACATAAACCTTTCTTTATTGATTCAGAACTAGAAAACATTTTAATGTAGTGGTAACATTTAGTCACAATGGGGAGTGTGCTTTTGGCAATTCCCTGGTTCATGGCATGAATGTCTGTGTATGTATGTGTGTATAGAAATTCATTAGACTCATTTGAAGGTGGTTTTTTAAAAAAAACACTAAAATATGTAAATATCCTGATGATTGAGAATACAGGTTGATATTTTATAATGTCATTTTCTGTTCGCATTCAGATACAGTTAACCCACATGTTGAAGTTTTCTAGTATAATAACAATTTCAACTGCTCTGTTGAATCATCTGTCCTGATTGGAGGCTACAGAAAAGATGTCATCTTAGGTAAGGACTGAAGGGTAAATGACTGTAAAACATGATTTAATAAGACACTGAATGTAAGAAAACCTTAGCCCAACTTTTACTTCAAAATTTCTATTGATTTGTTGTATCAGGAAGAGTCTTAGAACAATTCTTTCGATTGTCCTCTAAATTTATTTCAAGTTAAATTCGTGTTCTCTCGAATCTTCTCACCATTCTCAGGCTATATGTAGACACCAAATGGATGCAAATAATGAAACATATTCTGTAACTAGCTGCCTTGTGTAGACCCAACTTAAAAGAAACAAAAAAAAAATGATGGATTTTTGGTACTGTGCTTTTATTTTTAAAGGATAAAAAGAATTCAGCCCCACTGTGGAACTTATCTGTAACATGAATTAATCTTCTTGACAAATAAAGTCAGTCCTCCTATTTTACTTGACCCTTCCCCAAAAGGAATATATAGCCTCCCAGATTACTACTGAACATTGTGAGTAGCAACAAACTTCAGATCCTTGCATATCTTAGTCTGTGTTGCAATAAAGTAAGCTTGTCCAGCTTGCGGCCCATGGGACTCGTGAAGCTCAGGACAGCTTTGAATTCTACCTAGCACAAATTTGTAAACTTTCTCAAAACATTATGAGATTTTTTTTTTTTTTTTTGCAATTTTTTTTCGCTTATCAGCTATCATTCGTGTATTTTATGTGTGGCCCAGGGAAGCCAAAAGATTGGAAACCCTTGAGAATACCCGAGGCCAGCTAATTTCTAAAGAAAATGGGTTTATTTGGCTTGCAGCTGTGTAGGCTGTACAAGAAGCATGGTGCTAGCATCTGCTTCCGGTAAGAGCTTCAGGAAGCTTCCAGTCATGGCAGAAGGGGAAGGGGAGCCAGTGTGTTACGTGGTGAGAGCAGAAGCGAGAAAGAGAGGAGAGAAGTGCCAGACTCTTTTCAATAACCAGATCTCACAGGAACTAAGAGTGAGAACTTAATCATGAGAAGGCCACTAAGCCATTCATGAGGGATCCATCCCATTGGCCCAAACACTTCCTACCAGACCCTACCTCCAACTTTGGGGATCCATTTTCAACATCAGATTTGGAGGGGACAAATACCCAAACTATATCATTGCAATGATTGTGACAAACATCAAGTGGAGAGAGTCTGACTTCATTTTCTTATAACTACTTTACATGAAAAGTCCTTTTATGAGGCCCAGAAATTTCTATGAAAAGTAAAACATACCCAGTGGCTCAAATGGCTGTGTGGGATTTTATGTTGAGGTATACCAGACCATGACATATTTCATATTTACTCTGATTTCATATTTACTGTAATTTCATATTTACTCTGATTGAAGATCTCATGACTTGACATAAGGATATTATATAGATTCAAACACTTTCAGAATTCTTATATGTTCCCAGAGAGAATGGGCAAAAAGCCTTCAGTTAGAGTCACATATTGCTTACTTTTTTTTCTTTTTAATTCTAGGACTGCTTGCTCCGAGTGAGGCTCATCTTCAAATCTGAATGACCACAAGGAGATTTGATTATACATGTGAACACCTCAGAAGGCACAGCCCGCCCAGAAGGCAGACAGGTCAGGCTGCTTTTTCTTCATTGGTTGGATTCAATCCTCTGGCGGCTCAGACATAACTTAAGCATGATTAAACTTTAGAAGAAGCTGCCAGGAAGACTGTGAAATCTTCATGCCCAAGGATCCCTAAAATTAGGAACGACAACCACTTGGCTCAGACAGTTTATGGAGGCAAAGGTTTGGATGGGATTAGAGATTTCTAAATGTGAGTTCGTGTCCTCCGCCAGACCACCTTACTTCCACCATTCCTCAACAAATCAAGAAAAACAGGAGTAAAGACATGCCTTTCCATAAGTTAAATCTATTGTTTTAATTCTGTATTATATCTGCAGTACAACTTCTTTTGTTTGTAACACCATATTGTTGCTAGTAGCTGGAAATTAATTTTCACATGCCTCAGCTTAGAAAAATAAAAAGCAGCCCCGCATCAATCCCAATTTCCTTTTTAGTTTTAATGAGCCTTGAAATCCGAAATTCTGGAAACCATTGGTCTAGATAATCTTCGTTCAACAAATATTCATTCAGCTGCCTGTTCTTATGTCATACAAAGGGAAAATCACTTTTTCCACAGGATTATTAAAATAATTAAATGAACTAATATTCATTGCACATGGCACCATGTTAAGCGCTTTACATATGCAAATTATTTTATTTAATTCTTGCAAAAACCCTAAGACAAAGACAACCAACAAAAAGCATGGAAGGTGGGATTCGTGCCAGGTCACCTCTGGCATAGGCTCCCATAATTAACCTAGTGTTTACTCTCCTCAGAAAATGACTGGTGTCTCCAGGGAGGTGGCATGATAGCAGAAACACATATTAAACGTTTTAATGTTTTGCTTTTTTCATGAAACCAAAGCTTGAGTGGTGGAATGGCTGGGCATAGTGATGAAAACAAACAAAAGGTGGACGATAGAAACATCCGTGGAATTTGTTGATGTGTGAAACACCTTCAATCAGTCAGAATTCAGAGTTAATCAGAGACCACTTGTTCAGAGGCCTAATCTTTCTGGCTCAGCAAGCCAATCATATTCCCTCTGTTTCACATGATGTCTGTTTTCCGCTCCCTGATTTGTGACAGCGATTCTGCATGTGCTGAAGAACTACAGGATATAAACAGGAATTAACAGCTAGACAACTAGCTATTGGCGATGGCTAATTATAGAATGGAAAAAAAATAATACTTTGCTTTGATTGAGCCACTTCAATCTGAATTTTGAATTCAAAATCAAGGGTAGGAATGTTATATGCCAAGGCCTCTTGGAGCTACCATCCTTAAAACACTAAGCCCCAAACTAAGTAAGCTGATACTATTTTTCACAGGTAGAATGAGAACCTCTCCTGCACATGAAAATTACTTTTTGCTCTTTTTATACAGAAACAGGACAGGGATCAGAAAGCCACTTTGGTTTAGGCACAACAAGGGGAGAAAATAACCTTTCAGTTATCAGAGTTAGTTCTCCCCCATTAGAGCGGAGTGATTACCCTGAAGATAGTCAATTAGCTCTTGCTATGGACTGAGTTGTGATTTTCCCTGCTACCAAAAAAAAATTCATATGTGGAAGCCCTAATGCGTAATGTGATGCTATTTGGAGATGTGGCCTTTGGAGATCATTAGATTTAGATAAGGTCATGACAGTGGGTCCCTCATGATGGAATTAGTTTCCTTATAGGAGGAGACAGACACTAGGGCTCACCGGCTCGTCCTCTCACTCCTACACATGTGAGAAGGCAGCCAGCTAACCCTTAAGCCAGGAAGAGGGCTCTCATCAGAACTTGGCCATGGTGGCATCCAGATCTTGAACCTCCAGACTCCAGGACTGTGAGAAAATAAGTGTGTTGTTTAAACTACCCAGTCTGTGGTGTTTCGTTGCGGCAGCCGCATAGCAAACACTCCCTGTGCAAAATGAGCAGCAAATCTGTTCTCTCTTTTGAGTGCTCCTCTCCCACTGATGCTCCTTGCTTGACCAAACTTTGGACTGTGAGCCGGTAACTCAATTGCAATGGAAAGGAGTTGTAACCAGTACTTTTTATCTGCGGTTTGAAAAAGAAAAAGAAGTTTGACCCCAGGATACCTGAGTTTTTGAGGAGCGGAGTGGGGAAAGGTCTGCATTCATGAGGCGCTGGATGCCTGTTCCAATTCTGACCCAGTGGATAGAGAGCTGCAGCTCAGCCAGTCAAGCAAGGAGCATCATCCCTCCTGTCTGGTGTGGCCTGCAGCACGGGACGGTTCAGTGGGAGGGGAGCAATCAAAAGAGAGATAACATATTTGCTGCTCATTTTGCATAGGGAGTCCTAAGGTGTTTTGCTTTTTCAATCAGAGAAAAAGAGAAGATATGTCCCTTTAGTTTATTGAGTTGTTATAATAGATAGAAATAAAGAAACAAAATGGCCTCTTTTTATATGAAAATTATCAATTCTGAGCCCTAGAAGTTCTCTTAGAGAGCCAGTATGGCATGATGCTTAAGAACAGGGGCCTGGTACCTCATCACCTGGCGAGGCGCTCCAGCCCTGCCAATTTGCCAGCGGAGTAACATTAAGCAAATTCCCTTATCTTCACGTGCCTCATCTGTCAAATGGATGTAATGATAATGCCTTCTTTCAGGCGTTCTGGTATTAAGCATAAATAATTGAGAACTGCACCTTTCACAAAAGAATTTCTTGTTATCAGTTTTGGCCTGGATATTTTATAGAACAGGTTACCAAGACTCAGAAGTAAATTCCAAGAGGTTACAAAGCAACACAGTATCATTATTATTGCACACCATGTTAGGCTGACCAGCTGACCCTGATTTCCCAGGACTAGCCCCAGTTTTAGCATTGAAAGTCCTGCATTCTGGGAAAACTGGGAGGGTCACCCTACAATGATGAAGATAAAGTCACATGAAGTGGAATCAGCTGAATGAGACCCCAACCACAGCAGAGATATTCATTTGGAAGGGAGCAATGTCACTATGGAAGATACGACTCCAAATGCAGGCACCTGGTGTGAGACTGTGATAACAGTTAAGAAAGCATGTGTCGAGTTATGTGGGCATATATACAACAAAGGTTCTCTAGAAATGTATTAGTTTGGTGTCAGGAATTTTCCAGACATGCCTTCTATCCTCTGGGGGAATTCCAGCAGTGCAGATGTGGTCTTTATGAACCTGGTCTCATAAGCTGCAGGTCTGTCCTGATATTTACAGAATAAAATTTTGACTAATCATCTAAGATTGCATTTGCAGAGCGTTTATCTCAAAGGAGCTCGGCGTTCTTGGCAGTCATTATTTAATTAATCCTCACACTGCCTCTGTGTGACACAGAGCAGGCAGGTGTAATTATCTCCGTTTTGCAGATTACATGACTTGGAGTTATGCCTGGTTATAAGGTGCCTTGGAAAGAGATGTTCCACTGTGATAACAGGTTTGATTTGGTTCTTATTCTTTCCAGTGAGTCTTAGACTCGATTTGACTCGAGAACCCTAAATGAACACCATAAATGGTATTCTCCACATCCATAGTTCATCTTTCTTTGCCTGTCACCTGATATATTTGGTCACCACGTTAAACAGCTTGTGTCTAACAGGCGAGAAATTCAGCCGTGACACTGTGATCATTAGGTCAGGCCTCCAGAGGTCAGAATCAGCACTCATTCCACTCCCTGCACTAAAGATATTCATGCTATGCCTTTTTCTAAACTGCAGAGATCTTTACTGACGAAGTAATAGATGAATAAATGAGAGATGTCGTAAAACTCAATCCACACCATTGCCTCAAGAGCTGTAAATCCAAACAGGAATAGGATAAATGAGAGAATAGACATTGATTTCCCCATCAGAAGAGATGGGCTGAAAAAATGGTGACAAGAATAATGAGGTGACAAGAATAATGAGATGACAAGAATAGCCAAAATACATTGAATTCTTAGGATACACCGAGCCCCATTCTAAGCATTTTATATGTATAAATTCATTGAATGCTCCCCAATATGTTAGGAATTCATATTTCAGATAAGGAAACTGAGGCACAGAGAAGTTAATTTGCTAAAGGTTACAGAGCTAACAAGTATCAGAGCTGGGATTTGAACCCAGGCATGTTGGCTTCAGTGATCTTGAACTTAACCACTATGCTGTAGAGAAGGCAAAAATAAAATACTTAATCATCATCAGAGACATCTGGACTCCCATGTTCATTGCAGCACTGTTCCCAATAGCTACGATCTGGAAGCTACCTGAATGTCCATTGATGATGAATGGATAAAGAAGATGTGGTGTATATACACAATGGAATATTACTGAGCCTTAAAACAACAAGGGAATCCTGTCATCCAAGACAACGTGGATGAGTGTGAAGGACGTGCTAAGTGAAATAAGCCACATACAGAAAGAAAAATACTAGATGATCTCATTTCTATAGAATAAAAAAGTCAAACTCATAGAAGCAGAGAGTGGAATAATAGTTGCCAGGGGGAATGGGGCAGGGGTGGAAAGATGGGGTCAAAGGGCTCAACATTTTAGGCAGGTTAAAGAAGTTCTGGAGCTCTGACATACAGCATGGCAACTATAGTTACTGTATTCTATACTAGAAATTTGCTAAGAGAGCAGATCTTACATGTTCTCACCACACACACAAAGGTAAGTAACTGTGGGAGGCGATGGATATATTAATTAGGTTGATTGTGGTAACCATTTTGTAATGTATACATATGTGAAAACATCACGTATGCCTTAAACACACAATTATTTGTCAATTATACCTCAATAAAGCTGGAAAAAACAAAACACTTGAAAACATAACTTCCTCTTTATTAAATGAAACTCACATCCTGCCTAAATGACAAACCCAACAGTCTCTCATCCTTTGGTGCTCACCTGCTCTGACTGGTGGAGGTGAAAGTCTCATCTAACCTGAGACCAGGAGGAGTGACCCTACTGGGCACAGCAGCATGTTTGGCAATTAGAGGTCTTTTGTTTGTTTGTTTGTTTGTTTTGTTTTGTTTTGTTTTTGCTTTACCTAGTTTTCCAACATGTCATTCAGGCTAACTGGAAATCAACATACTTCTTCAATGCCAATGCCTCCAAATTTTTTTTTTTTTTTTTTTGATACAGAGTCTTGCTCTGCTGCCAAGCTGGAGTGCAGTGGTGCGATCTTGGCTCACTGCAACCTCCGCCTCCTGGGTTCAGGAGAGTCTCCTGCTTCAGCCTCCAGAGTAGCTGGGACTATAAGCATGCGCCACCATGCCCAGCTAACTTTTGTATTTTTTTTTTTTTTTAAATAGAGATGGGGTTTCACCATGTTGGGCAGAATAGTCTCAATCTCTTGACCTCGTGATCTGCCCACCTCAGCCTCCCAAAGTGCAGGGATGACAGGAGTGAGCCTCTGCGCCCGGCCCAAAGTTTATTATGTTTTGCTCACAGGGACACAAGCTTATCGTTTATTAAAACCACAGCTACAGCACCTCGGTTTGTCCATGATGCAAGTCAGGGGAAGGTGGGAGGCTAGTTCAGAGAGAAGAAAATATTTTGGAAGTGCTCAGATCATAAAGAGAAAAGTCTGTTTCATTTGGAACATTTTGAAAACAGTTCCGAAGGTTCACAGCTGTCGCTCATGAGTCCCAGGTACACTCCAGGCTCAGGTCACCCCTACATGCATTTGCATCTCAGGGTCCAGGGCCTCATGAGCACAATGCACTGACAGATAACGAGAAGTGCACTGACATAAGCTCGTGCTCTGACAATCCTAAAATGTTACAGGGTGGTGGCCTTATCAGTGGTGGTCTTAAGTCAAGCCCCATAGGCAATTCTAATCAGTAGATGCTTTTATGAAACTTTAGAAGTTGCTTCTACTCTGCTGGGCAGTAACTTAGCACATTTCCACTTTAGCTTTACCTTTGGAACAAGCCAACGTAAGCTGGCATATCAATTGCCAATTTGGATATTACTCTCAGGCAGCAAAAAAAAAAAAAAAAAAAAGCAATTGAGTGTTACCAACCTCCAATCTTATTTACGCTACCTTCACCTGCCTCAGGTTCCCTAGTGATTCTCCCACCTGCAACATATCCACCGATCTCACCCTTATGGCAGATCTCTCCCTAGACACAGGATCCTCCTGTCCTGACACAGAGCTCCTCTTCTTCCTGAGACTCTGCACAGGACTGAGATACTTCCAGACGCTGCCCACATCCCCATGGAATGCAGCAATTCCTCTGGGATCCTGGGGTCTTACCTTTCCCAAGGCCTGAAGTTAGTCATTCATTCAGCACTTGTTTGCATGTGCCAGGCATTGTTGTAGGGATTGGAGATACTGCCGTGAACAAGATAGACGAAGTCCTTGCTTCCTACAGGGAAAAGGGAGATGGGCAATAAACAAAGTAAACAGGAAGTGAAGACTGCTGTAAAGAAACATCAAGCAGGGGAAGGAGATAGAGAGTGATGGAGATTGTGGGATTGGGGGAAGTTTTACACCAAGCCCTAAATTGTTGGCTGGGATCCCATCACCTCAGAAGAAACACTGACCTCCCCTCCCTAATCCAGGTCGCAGTTTTTAGGACTGGCACAGTAAAAAATAAAATAAATTAAATTAAAAAAATAAAAATGCCAAGTCCCTAGTGAAAGAATTATTTAAAATTTCAAGATGGCGGCAGCAGAGCCTCAAACAAGCTCGGGGCCCTGTGCGCCCGCACACTGCCTCACCCATGATGCTGGTCCTGTCACACCTGCTGCCTTTGGAGGCCCTGCCTGAGACCCCACGGTGGGTTCAGCTCATCCCTCAGGGTGCCTGATGGCTTCGTTTGCTACCAGAGGTACTGCCTGTTTGTCCCTGAGATTGCTTGGCATTTGAACCCTGTGCCTGGGCCCCCCTTGCCCACCCTCCGTACCGACCTGCCAGAACCTCTCCTGGCAGCCAGGCCCACTCCCCAGGATTGTTCTACAGAGGGGCAGCTGCACTGGGGATCAGCAATTACCCCTGCTCACTGCGCCCCCTGCCCCTCCTCTCAATACCCAGGCTTTGGCCCCGCCCCATTCCCCCCTGCTGCTGCTTAGTCTTGTGATCAGCAGCAGGACTCCATCAATGCGGAAAACTGATGCTGGTATCTGGCCTTGTGTTCAGAACCCCTGGGCATCTTCTTCTAAGCACCACTTAGGGAGAATGCTCAAGGGATCGGCCACAAGGAGAATATGGCTGCAGGGAAATAGCCAGCCTCTCCATTCAAGAAGCACAGATTACTCGTTTACGAAAATGTAGCTGTTGCAAAGATGTAAGTGGGAATCCTTAGCCAGTGGTTTAAGCCACGAGGCATTTCAGCACCCAGGTTTAAATGCCAGGTGCGTCCCTTCATCCTGGCTGCGGCGTGAGATGAAGGGGAGGATATAACTGAATATGTGTTGTCGAATCAGCTTCTGTGACAAGAGAGATAACAAATGTGACTTAGAAGGTGAAAGGAATAGGCCTTGCAAATAGGACGCAGCGTGGCGCTTTCTTCCGTGGATGGAACGCAGAGCCGAATCACGTGGAGAGCATCCGGCTTGGTAAGCTGCTTTAGTGCATAGGAATGAAGGCGCGCGATAAGGACTCAAGCCTGGTACTCATTATTGTATGTCTAGGAAGAAGAGAACTGATACCCTTTCTAGTCTGGTAATGAAGGGGATTAAAAATGTGCTTTCAGAACTGTGTGGGCCCTTTTTTATTTTCTCTGGCCGTAGCAAAGAATATTCATTAACCCGGACCCATCTTTCCACCACATAAAAACTATGGGAAAAATATTTCTTAATATTTTAAACTGATATGACAAGCCTATTAAGCTAATCTGAGATGGTGGCCTATTATTTTGATAAAAGAAAATATGAAAGCATGCAACAGATCCTTAAACACACCTTTACCCAAGGGCATGGTTTTTCTCAGAATCAAGACAAGAGTCAACGCGGGAAGTGTAAGCTTGAAACCGTGGCGTGGATTCCTCCCAAAGGAGAAAATGGTGAGAGGATGATGCCAGCTGCGCCGCGGGAAAAAGAGTGGCCATGCGCTGGCCTGGCCCTTGCAGCCGCGCTCAGTTCCCTAATTCTATGTTCCTTCCTTCTCTCCATTTTCCTGTTCTGTTCTGTTTTTGTTTTGTGTATCTTGGCCACTTCTGGCTATGGTGTCCTTGACCTCGAATTTCTCTCGGTGTCCAATTTCATCTGTCTGGTTTTAGATTCCTTTCTGGGTGTAAGGGTCCCCCGGGCTTCTGCCCGGATCATCTGCAGCCTTCAGAGCCATCCAGCTCTGGAGCTGAGCGTTCCTGGACAGCGTTGCCCAGAGCAGTGTGTTTCTATCTTTCCGGCAGGCAGCTCTGTTCCTTACCCCCTCCTCCTCTCCTCCTTCCTGCTTTGTTTGTGACTTGTCTGCTACCTCAGGTTCAGCTGCTACTAGACAAATATAGTTCATGGATAAGTGTCATTGAACAAAAGCAGACACATTGGCTACTTTCCTGTCTCAGCCTTTCTAAATAGTGATTTTTAAAAACAGCCTGGATTCTATGAGCAATATAAGTAGAAGTGTCTTGAAAACTGTAAAGCGCTGTGAAAACATTACCTATCATGTTCCATCTGAAGGAACCCTTCTGTAATGGCAGGTAGAAATGAAGCTTTCACAATAGGTATACATACTCACTTCAGGGTTTTGTTTTTGTTCTTCAAAAATACTCTTAAAATTCCACTGCCACTTAATATTTGAAAGTTCCCCTTATCCATATTTGAATCATAGCTGTCTTAAAGAATTCTATTCACAGCACATGCCTATTGTATGAAATTACAAATTACCCTGGAGTCCTGATAATCCCTGACAGGCAAAGCTATGTGCTAACTAGAACTTTTCAGCCTTCTGGTAAAAAAAAAAAATCTTCTCTAGGATAATGTCTACTGGTACCCAAAAAGGGAGCCGTGATGCAGAGTCTCAGGGCATGTATGCAGGGAAACATATCTGTGAACCTTTAAAAACATCTCTCCAATACTCTGTTTCAATGATTTATCAATAACAAAATTTCCCAAATCTATTTGCTTATTCTGTCTTTATTGATCCAGAGTGATACATGATAACAACATAAGATTTAATTCTAAATCAAGGTTTATAGGCTCTTTAGTGATGGCATTAATTTGAAATAGGCCTATTATATCTAAAATACTTTATACGGTGCCCATGTTATTTATAGTCAATACCACATTGTTTGCTTAGCTTCTCCATGTTTATTCAACATTTTGTTAGACTCCTTTTTTTTTTTTTTTTTTGAGACAGAGTTTCCCTCTGTCACCAGGCAGGAGTGCAATGGCACAATCTTGGCTCACTGCAACCTCCGTCTCCTGGGTTCAAGCAATTCTCCTGCCTCAGGTTCCCGAGTACCTAGGACTACAGGCACGTACCAACACACCCAGCTAATTTTTGTATTTTTAGTAGAGACAGGGTTTCACCATGTTGGCCAGGATGGTCTCAATCTCTTGACCTTGTGATCCACCCACCTCGGCCTCCCAAAGTGCTGGGATTACAGGCGTAAGCCACTGTGCCCGGGCTCGTTAGACTCTTATAAGTACTTTAGGAAGGTCTGAGTAGAACAAATTGAAAAATATTTGGGAGTGCAATTTCATGTACCTATGTTTTCTTAAATATGCAGTAAGAATTATTTTAAGAAGATATTCATAGCCTTACAAGTATGATGTGAGCTAACAACTGAAGTTATTGCTAATAGTTAAATCAGTAAATGCATTCAAAATTAGGTCACACTCAACGTTCAGCAGTTGGTGCTATGTTACCTTTGTATTTGGTATAAGATTTTTCACATCGCACTTAAGCTTGACATAAAATAAAAAGGTACATGTTAGAGAAAGAAGTCCACCAGATTTAATTGTCATTTGCAGCCCTAATTGCACATTAGAACCACCTGGGATGTTTCTAAAACTGTAAATACTCAGGCCCCATCTAAGACAAATTAATTCCAGTTCTCTAGGTCTGTGGTTCTCAAAGTGTGGGCCCTGGACCACGTACTTCAACATTACCTGGGAACTTGTTAGAAATGCAAATTCTCAGGCCTACCCAGGCCTACTGAATCAGAACTCTGGGGCTAGAGATGGAGATGGGAATGGGGATGAGGCCCAGCCACCTGTATCTAACAAGCTTTCCAGGTGAGTTTGATGTAGAGTTTGAGAATTGCTGCTGCTCTATCTACTTATATTTGTATGTTTTTTCACCTCCAATGATTAAAATATGCATCCAGGGTGGAGAATTATTAGGATAGTACTGCTCTATGACTTCAGAGCATAAAACAGGAAAGAAATTGCTGGAACAGAAAGGCACATGAAACTTCTAACTATAGGGACCTGCCTCCTGCAAATAGAGCTCTGTGAAGAAACTGGTCAGTAATAGCTTGCTGAGGTCATGCTTAATGAATGGAACAGATGTGGCCACCTCCTTTGATGGGACATTACCAATGGCCCTGGCACCTAAGACCTGCTTCTCCCAGTCAGGATGCAGGTGACAAGAATCACTAGTCAGAGGATGCTTGACTCAACTGTAGGGTTAGACATCTTCAAGGCCTGCCTCTTTAGAGAGCATTTTAGACCAGATAGATGAATTTGGAATTTCACATACATAATAGTTTATATGAACCTCTACCTAATAAGTTTCATGGAAATAAATATTCCAAGTAATTATCTTTAAGAACATTCAGATAAATACATAATTATGACAAAGCAATAAATGCTTCCACTTCATCAAGCATCCAGATTGAATACAATAAATCATTTTCAACAATTATTTCAAAACTCATCGCCTCAGGAGTGAGTCTATAAGAGGCTGATAAGAGGCTGATAAGAGGCATGTGGAAAAATACTGATTTCAGTCAGTATTATAGCTAAGTTTTCTGCAATTAATTCCCCATACTAAATTCTTGGTAATTAAATGTATGTTTACAAAATGACCTATTTCATTTTCCCTATAGTTCAGTTGTTACAGTAAATGATAGTTAAAAGTTTACAAGTTCTACAAAAATAAATGAATGAATAAATGAGTAAATATATGTGTGTATAATGTATGTGTATCTATATATCTTCCTAGATGTCAAGAGAAATTTAAAATTATCTAGTATTTTTAAGCTTACTTGGGTACTTTAGGATTAAACGACTTTTCACTGAAATCACATTTTTCAGAAAGAAAGGAGGTCTTATATGTACACCCCGTAAAATATATTTCAAGAATTATTTAAAATAGGCTGGGCACGGTGGCTCATGCCTGTAATCTCAGCACTTTGGGAGGCTGAGGTGGGTGGATCACTTGAGGTCAAGAGTTTGAGACCAGCCTGGCCAACATGGTGAAACCCCATCTCTACTAAAAATAGAGTAATTAGCCAGAACTGGTAGTGGGTGCCAGTAATCCCAGCTACTTGGGAGGCTAAGACAGGAGAATCACTTGGACCTAGGAGGCAGAGGTTACAGTGAGCTGAGATCATGCCACTGTACTCCAGCTTGGATGACAGAGCGAGACTATAATAAATAAATATAATAAATAATAAATAAATTATTTATTTATTTATTTATTTAAAAGAATACTCAGAAAAAGAGTAAGAAGAAGAGGTATTAGATGCAAAGTCAGCTCACGGCAGTGTAGGACTCCTAAATGAACTTTCTCATTAGTCTTCAACCAGAAGGCTGCCCCTGCTGCATGCCCTCACTGCATGTGGATAAGATTTCATTTAGAGCCATTTGTCATTCTACTTTGTGTTTGGAAAAGATATCACCCGATGCTTGAATCCTCTCCACTATGTCCCTATCCAGTTGTCTCCAACCTGTGCCGGATCACCTCCAGTCAGGTGAAACCACCCCCTCCTGACACCAAGGCTGCACACTATGATTGTTCTGAAAGTTAGAAAATTACTTTTTCATATTGACCCCTTTCTCTATCTTTCTATTGCCCGTATCTGTCTTGCTCCTAGCCCCTGGACACATGGACCATGTCTAATCCCTCCACAAATAGACTAACCCTTCACATGTTTGAAAATTGCTACCAAGATGATGAAATTCTACAGAGATAAATGTAAAGTTTTCCACTGGGGCCCAAGAAACACGCTGTATAAGTACACGATTGAAACAACATGACTCAGTCCACGTATTTTACCTCCAACTTATAGAAGAGGAAGCTGAGACTGAAAAACAAACTAGCACAGAGTTCGCAATGTTGGTCCTCCATGGGATAAAACTTGAGCTCAGGTCACAGTATACCAAATCTTGTTCTCTTTCCACCTTGTCTACAATGCCACACCTAGTCTGTTAAGGCTTTTTTTGTTTTTTGAAACAGAGTTTCACTCTTGTTGTCTAGGCTGGAGTGGTGCAATGGCATGATCTCGGCTCACTGTGACCTCTGCCTCCTGGGTTCCAGTGATTCTCCTGCCTCAGTCTCCCAAGTAGCTGGGATCATAGGCACATGCCACCGTGCCTGGCTAATTTTTATATTTTTAGTAGAGACAGGGTTTTACCATGTTGGCCAGGCTGGTCTCGAACTCCTGACCTCAGATGATTCACCCACCTCGGCCTCCCAAAGTGCTGGGATTACAGGCGTGAGCCACCGCACCTGGCCTGTTAAGACCTTTTAGAATTTCCACTTTAATATCCAGTTTATTTTCTTCCCATGCCAGCACACTCTATATGGTGAATTACATGCATCTTCCTTTGCATCCCTTATAAAGATGTTTAATTTAGTCTACAGTGTCCCATGGCATCATACATATTCAGATGTGCAAAAAGCATTTATTGAAGTGAAATGAGGGGTCATCTATCTTTCTGTTGACAATTTACTATCTATAAAAGCAACGAAGATTAATATAAGGAAAAGGAAAATTCTCTCAATCTAGAAATGTAATTCCCTATTTTCGAAAACAAATGTGATTTTACATAGCATGCAGTTGCTGGTGCCAAGGATATGTCTTAGTTCGTTTAAAACTTACATCACTTATTTTTTTTTTTCCTAAAGATGTGAAGGCTTTAAATACAATTCTAACAAATGCTTAAATATTTTTGCATTTGTCTATTTCTCTGATTAAACATGTTTCCTGACCAGTGTCTCTGCTTCCAATCTTTCCTCCAAATCTGTTTACAAACTCCTTCTAGACTAGTCTCCCTGCATAATTAAGTGAGTCCCCTAACCTCCAGAGTCAGTTGTATACTCCGTGGCATGGCTCAGGGCTGTGTGTTCTTGCAGACGCCATGTACATCCAACCAGACCGAGCTACATGCCCTTCTCCAAGACCACACCAATTTCTCCTGCCCTGTGCTTGCAATACTATTTCCACCATTCTGTAAAACTATGGAATTTGAGCAGTTCCTTATATGGCAAGATTTAAAGAATAAAGCATGGCTCGATCAGGACAGCAATGACATGAAAAACAAGTGTGTGGTGCGAGGACCATTCCCTGTACTTGTTTTCTGAATTCACTCTTTTGACTAGATCAGCTTTGTTTGTTTTTCATTCCCTTCCCAACCATTTTTTTAAAATTTCCAAAAAATAATCTGGTTCTTCCCATGACTCCAAGCCCTGAAAGGAATGCATTTTCATTCCTGGTTAGTCCTCACGTAGGTAGGGGACTGGTACAGGACCGGCTTAGTGTCACTGATTTGCTCCAAGTTCAGCCTCATTGGTTGTCACTGGGAAAAACCTCCTGACCTGGCTTCTTAGGAACATTCTGTTCTGTCCTTGAGCCAAATGGTGATGCTGAGGAGAAGAATGAGGAAATAGTGAGAGCTAACTTCAAGTGGGAGCTTACTGTATGGCAGGCAGTGCTCTAAGCAACTTCCATGTACAGTCTTATTCCCCTTCTCTACAATCCTGAGAAGTGGGTACAGTCCCTGTGAGAAAACCAAGGCTCAGAGAAGTTAACTTACCCAAGGTCACAGAGCTAGGAAATGGGGGGACAGCACTTAAATCCATATAGTCTGATCCAAAGCACTGGCTTTTAAACCGCATGAAACATTGCCTACAAAGGAGGTTTGTAAACACCTACTTTGGGTAGATCTGAGCACACTAATTATTGTCCATTAGTACCAGGTAGATCTATCTTCAGTGCCAAAGAACTTTGGGGCTGAGTCTCCACGTTGATGTGCACAGAAGTAAACCATCTCATAGTGCTCAGATTTTGCTGTGATTCCTTAACCTAGGCGTATACTAGAACCACCTGGTGGGCTCTTCAGTTGCTCCTGCAAAATTAGAGATGCTCAACCCCAGAAATCCTGATTAAGTTGGTCGGAGGTGAGGCTCCAATATCTGTGGTGCCCAGTTGCCACAAGTGAGTGGACTAAGGCTTTACTTTATTGAGGAGGGGCCCACAGATCCACTCCTTAGAGTGCAGCGAGTCCACTGGAAGGGAAAGGGGGCACCAGGGCCTCCTACTCTCAAACTCCCGCCATGTTTCACATCCTATGGCTCTGCAGGCCCATAGGAGCAAAGAGAAGCCTGCAGAGGGTGTAGAGCTTCCAGCCAGTGTCGAAGTCTCTGAGGCATCCAAGGCCTTGGCAAAGGCCCAATAGGTGGTTGTCATTAGACTCTCCCCGGGGACATTCAGAGCAGATCCCTCAGCGAGCACAGCTTCTAAATTTGTCCTCCAGAATGATTAATCTGTTTAAGCAAATTCCTGGAGCATGATTAAGATGCTCTAATCAAGGAAGGAGATTGTTATGCAGCAGCCTCAGGCACTGATTTGGTGGAAGGAGCTCATGACCAAAAGGCCTCAATAACCTAGTGGAAACAGTGAAGGTGAGAGGGTGGGCTCGGCCAGGGAGACGGGGGAAGGCGGGCCAGGGGGAGGCCGGGAATGTCAGAGGAGGAAAAGGCCCTGAAGGCAGAGGGGTCAACTGATAGAACGGCTGAGGGTCAAGGACAACGAGCCCTGAGGCCACACCTTCAGATGTGGGGGTTCTTTTAACGCAGTAGTAGTTAATAACCACAACCAGCAGTAGTGGTTGTGGAAGTGGCTGTTCTTCCAAAAGAAACAGCCCAAGGAAGGTGAGAATTGGCTCCTTGGGTCCCTGGGGGCTTCTGAGGCTGGAAAGCGTGTCAGGGACCCTTGGGGACTGTTAAAGAAATGGGTGGGGGATGCGGGCAGCTCTCCAGTGATGGACTGAGGTGGGTCCATGGCACCCACTCTGGCTGCTCACGCCTCTTCCCTGGGAAGTAGAGTTAGACAGCGATGCCCAGATGACATTTCTGGGCCCCTATTGAATGACACGAGTATATCCTCTCCCCGGGAACCCCCAAGTCCTAACAGCACAATGGCCTTTGCCTTGTCTCCATTTTGGCTGGGCACTGGGGCTACTGCTGCCATGCACGTGTTCTACTAGGGACATGCTGACCTTCCCGTGGTCCCAGGCCTCAAACTGCAATGACAGGTAGGAGCTCCTCCTCCCCTCCTCTGCGCGGGTCAGTGTGAACTGGAGAGTCAGGCCCACAGCACCTGCCCGCCCTTTCCTGGAGAAGGCTTGGGTATGAGGGGAGCAAAGGCTTGGGGGGCTGATGAGGGGAGACTGGGCAGAGCAGGCAGGGGTGGAGTGGGTGTGTTTGTCATTGCTCCTCTTCCCTGAGTCTCAGGTGCCATCTGCCCTCACTGCGTTCCCTTCCACTGTGCTGTGTCACTCTGTGCCTCTGGGTAACCGGCATCTGATCTCATGCATTTTTCCTCCTGCAAACCAGATGCCCCAGGGCAGGCGGAAGTCACTGATGACAACTCAGAGTTTCCCACTGGCTCTCTAATTTCTTCCCTAACCTGCCTGAGGCCCACGACATAAAGCATCCTTGCAACTCATGCTCTTAAAACAGAAACAGCTCATAGGGCTGTGTGGTCAGAATAGGGAGGATGGAGCATTCAACCCTCCCTTTGTCCTGGGGACTGGCACTCCCTTACCCACAGACCTCAGCTGGCATACAGGGTCCCAGAGGCACAAATTAGGGCAAGTGAGGTGGGGACGTGACAGATACAGAGGCAAGTGTGAGACATAGAGTGTGGCACCTCTCAGAAACATTTGTTACCTCTTTCACCGGCTCGATGGCTCAGCTCCCAGTTAGTCAATTACTTTTCCTTTTGTGACATCAGAACCTAGTTTCCGAATTAGGGGCCAGGTTAAGCAGAGGGAAGTGGGCTCAAGTGTGTGAGGTCAGTGCCAAGAAGCTAGAGAAGAGCTTTCTAGGAATTCACGGGGAAGGGAGAAGGTACATTGCTCTGGAGAGAACCACGTCTTTCTCCAGAAGTGGAACCTCCATACTGTACCAAGGACAAATGCACGCCCTCTAAAGTGAAATTGGCGGGAGCAAGAATAGCAGCCGGTATCTTTCTACAATCCTTGCCTTTGTCACATCCTGCCGGAGTTCATCCCCCTCCTCCAATTCAAGTGCCTCTTTGAGTAGCCTGCACAGTCCTGATTCCTACTAAAGTGTTTTCTTAGGTTTGTTGACTAATATCGAAGACAGATTCGAACTCCCTAAAGAGTACAGCTATGGAACAATGTCAACAGCATTAATGCTCTACAAACACAAGATACGTTTAACTCAAATATTTAAATATAAATGTTCTGTTTTGGTACGGAGCGCAGATGAAGACACTCTGCTGCTTTTCACTGCTGAGAGCTAGTGAGAGATATCAACATCATTAAATAACACAAACATTTTCCCCTGGAAAAATCCACTGGGGTGCTCCGTGCTGACCCCGATTATTTTCTAAATTGGCTGTGTGTTGACTCCGCACTTTGCTTGTTTGCTTTTTTCTCTCTCCAGTGGGACAGCTTGCCTCTTGAAGTATGTCTCTCTAACCCTGACAGGCTTCAAGTATGCTGTTGTCACTGGAAAGACACAGAGGTTGTGGGGGTGTGGGGGTCTGTCTGGTGGCAGAGCCTATGTGTGGCCTAGTCAGCAGGTTACAGCTCTGCCCTGCCCTTCAGGATGACAGCAGAGCCCCTCTCAAGGTCACAGCCAGTGTACTGAGACTGAGCAGAACATATGGTCCCTCCTTGGGAGCCTTTGATATTCTGGGCTGGAGTTGACTGATGAGTACCAAATTATACCATCCTTATTCTTCAGGTCAGACATACCAAATGAGGAGGACCGATGAAGACTTTTAGAGGCCTGAAAAAACTGGCTTCTCTCCAACCACGTATTTCAAAATAATATACTAAGACACGAAATAAGTCAAGGCTATTTTGGTGCCACCAGTGAATACATTCCATGCTGGATATCTTCTGTTTGCCATCCTGTTCCAGTCTTCACCTTTCTCCACCCTCCTCTGTGTCTTGTGGGCTGAATGAACAGACTCAGCTAGTTCCATTGCTCTCTAGCTTCCAGTTGAGTTTGGCCACTGGGGGAGGGAGCAGGCACAGAGTGGTAGAGAGGAGAGTGACATCAATGTCACCATGGGCTGGCATTGGCTCTCTGTTGCCCTGCCCACCCAGCACTGTGTCTCGAGGTTATGACCACCCTCCCAGGACCTTGATCCTTCAGGCCTAGGGAGAGAAGGTCCCAGGGCCACTGTCATCAATCCTAGGACCCTGCACTATCTTTTGTGGTTTCCCTACTATTCCTTGGTAAATAGTTCCTTTATGAAATGCAAATTTGCCCAATTCAATTGTACCATCTATTTCCTGCTGGGACTTAACTAATACAATACTGACAGGGTTCAGGACACACTACCCAAAAATATGGCACCTTGCATAGCGAATATTTTAAGCTGAAGGAATGTGAGAAAACTGCAGAAGCAGGAAGGCCACTCTTATCTTGCCCTGCCATTCTCCCCAGAAGCAGATCATAAAACCTAGGAAGGATTTCCTGGCCTTTCCCTGAAGCAGGTCATAGACTCTCATGAGAAAGGGTCTCTCCCCTCCTAGAGGAGAGAAACATCCTTATCTCTGGAGATCAAGGGTCACAGAGAAGAATCTGGACAAACAGGCCTTGGTAAGTGCCTCCCCACCCTGCCACCTACTGCAATTTATTACCATTTAATCATATCCTTTTTGCCCTATCATATTTCTCCATGACTCTACTCTTCATAAAATCTAGCATAAAACATACAGGTTTAGCCATTTGATATGGTTAGGCTTTGTGTCCTCACCCAAATCTCATCTTGAATTGTAATCCCCAGGTGTTGAGGGAGAGACCTGGTGGGAGGTGATTGGATCACGGGGGCATGATCCAATCATTGGATCATGATGTTTTTATGATTGTGAGAGAGTTCTCACAAGATCTGATCGTTTTATAAGTGTTTGGTATTTCCTCTCTTGCTCGCTTCTTCTCTCTCCTGCTGCCCTGTGAAGAGGTGCCTTCCACCATGATTGTAAGTTTCCTGAGCCCTCCCCAGCCATGCTGAACTGTGAGTCAATTAAACCTCTTTCCTTTATAAATTACCCAGTCTTGGGCAGTTCTTTATAGCAGTGTGAGAATGGACTAGTACACCATTTATCTGTGTCTTCATTTTCTTATAAAGGTTCCCATGTCAAACAAAATGTATACTATTTAATAAATAAGTTTGTATGCTTTTCTCTTGTTAATCTCTTCTCTTATAGGGGCCTGAGCCATGAACCTAGTGAGAAAGATATTTTTCCTCCCCTACTATGCCAAGATGCCAGATTTTGGAGTAGTGTGTACTGGACCCTGTCAATATTGCATTAGTCAAGTCCCAGCAGGAAATAGATGATGCATTCAAATCAGGCACATGTCAACTTATTTCCAAAATGTTTCTTTTGGTGCCCCAGCCTTGCTGATGCTTTAAGAATATACTGAGAATTTGTCTTGGTAATCTAGTGCTTCAAGTGAGGGCCAGTTTGCAGTACAGAAGGACAGGTCTTGAACTTTCAAAACAAGAGCATCTGCCCTCTATTATTAAAACAGTGTAGATGTGCTCAAGGGCAGATGGCCATTGACAACCAGTGTAGGAGCCCAGGATGGGAATATTTAAAACAAAATAATCAGTACCTTTTTGATAAAATTCAAAGAGTGATTATGGTTTCTAATTTAGTATTACTGAAGATCATAAACAATTTTATTACCAAAATCTAATTAAATAAAAATGATTTGGTTTCAGCACTGCCAGCTGAAACATTGTAAAGAACCTAAAACATTGTAGGGAAAATATGATTAAAGGATCAAATTTTGAAACTTTTGTGCTCACTTGGAAATCCATCTGTAAACTAAACATAAAATCCTAAGTCCCTCCACCAGCGGAGGGGGCTCCCTTGTGGCCAAGGGGAGCCCAGAAAAACATTAAGACCGAGTTCCCTGCCAAGACGGCACAGGAGGTCAGACACACCTCATTATATTCCCCTTGCATTTATGGTTTAGACACAACAACTGACCAGCATTCATGTGAAAATAGAGATCATAAGACGTAAAGAACAGACTATGGCAATAAGATACTAAATTATAAACAGGACCCAAGGCTATGCCGGGCAAGGGTTAAGTCACGCTCCCCCTACGCTTAAGGAATAAACTATGCTCTTCACTGCCACAAGGGTTTTCTTTTTCTCTGGCAGCTGAACAAGCACTGGCCTCGAGATAAGCAATATTAACACAATTTGCAGCTCACCATCAGATGCTGAGTAACTAGCCCCCTGTTCCACCAGCCATAACTAACAGCTTTGATTGGACAAGAGACTGATTTGAGTAATTTTTCAGTAACTGGTTTTGGCCACTTTACGGAGATTGTGCACTTGCGTGCCTTCATGTCCTGAGAAGACCTTCTGACATCTAGAGCCTAACATTTAAATGTGAAGTCTCCACCCCAAAGTGAACATGGATGTAACACGCATGTTTGTTCAATACCCATGTGTCAGGAGCATCTTCATGAATATTCATAACTCCTCCTGTAACCTGTTGAATAGGCATGCTTAACCAACCTGTTCAGCCTAAAGCTCTTACTCCAACCCCTCCTTTTTTGAAGTGCCTGTCTCTGGTCTCGGCTGGAGTCTCGCTTTCCAGCCTGTGGGATGGGATGGTCACCATGCAGGCTGTAACCCTAAGTCTCCCCTCTTTTTCTAAATTTACAAATTGTGTGGTTGTTTTGTTTTGTTTTGTTTTGTTTCTTTTAACACATCCATGCTTTTTCTCTCTTTATGCCACGGTCTTTCTGCTTCCTGTAGAAGATAAACGAGTTACTCTACTGCCAACAGTGAAAGATGGGTTGGCCTGTGATAAACCTGATTCTGTGGGTCAGAAATAGATTTCAGATGGCTCGTCCTGATTCCAGGCTAATTAGTTATATCCTTTGAGAAGCCTCCTGGCTCCCTCAGGCAAAGGAACAACTCCCTTCACGGCATTCCTAAACCACTGAAAGCATTATTATTTTATATTGCAATGATCACATTTCTTGTCCTCTCAACAGATTGTGATTTTGTTGAGGGCGGAAATAAGATCTTTCCCCGCTGTCTCCCGCATGAACATGACCTCTCCCCCAGTTTTCAGTGGGCTCAGTAGATGCTTGCTGAGTGAATGGATAAATGAATCTGTGTGAGAATGAAGATACACCACCTCTCAAAATAGATCCATCCTGCCCAGATTATGTTTTCAGTCCCTAATCAACGTAGTACAAGCAAACCCGCTATGAAATGGGTGTCCTAATAGTGGCAAAGTTCGTAAGTCATTTTTTTCTAAACCTGAAACACTGAAGTGGTTTAGTCAAACACAAGTCACAACTGCCTCCTTTTTGAACTGCATCAGGACTTTCTGATGAGTATACTTACGAATATATTATTTCATGTCTCAAACAAAGCTAGAGCACCTGTATAAAATGTAATGACTGTCCTCCAGAGACATTAATTTCCTTTCATTTTCATTTAGATACCATGTTTACCTTTTTTTTTTTTCTTGGTATATGAACCATTTCATGAAAAGAACAAGTTTACCAGTGATTTGTTTTTTCCTTTCGAAGTAGAGAATAAAGCCTTGTTGAGGCCCAAAGGAGGAAAATGCCATTTTTTTAAACTTAGTTTACCTACTTTATTAAACAAAAAGAGGGCATTGAGAAAATTAGCATGGCTTTTTAGCAGCGCAGCTGTTCCTCTTTGGTGATATTCGAGCAGACACTTGGAGGAGGCTTTCTAATTTTTTTGTTGACTTAATAGACTTTATTTTTTAGAGTACTTTTAGATTTACAGAAAAATTGAGGAGAGAGGACAGAGAATACCCACATACCCCTCCTTTTTTCCAACTCCCTCCCACCTCCCCCACCAGCTTTCCCTATCATTAACATCTTGCATTAGTGTGGAACATTTGTCTTACAATTGGTGACCTAATATTGATACCTTATTATTCAGTAAAGTCTATAGTTTACATGAGAGTTCACTTTTTGTGTCACACATTGTGTGTGCTTTTTTTCTGTTTTTGTTTTTGTTTTGAGACACAGTCGCTCTATTGCCAGGCCAGAGCACAGTGGCACGATCTTGGCTCACGGCAACCTCTGCCTCCTGGGTTTAAGCGATTTGTGCCTCAGCCTCCCGAGTAGCTGGGATTGCAGGCATGCACCACCATGCCCGGCTAATTTTTTTGTACTTTTAGTAGAGAAGGGTTTTCACCATGTTGGCCAGGCTGGTCTTGAACTCCTGGCCTCGAGCGATCTGTCCTCCTTGGCCTCCCAAAGTGCTGGGATTACAGGTGTGAACCACCACAGCTGGCCTGTATGGTTTTTTTTTTTTCCTGACAAATATATAATGTTATGTATCCACCATCATAGTATCACACAGAATAGTTTTTCTGCTCTAAAAATCCACTGTCCTTCACCTATTTACTCCTCCCTGAACCTGAATCGCTGGCAAATACCAATTCTTTTACTGTCTATATAGTTTTGATTTTCCCAGAATATCATATACAGTAGTTTGAAGCATGTAGTATGCAGCCTTTTCAGATTGACTTCTTTCATCTAGCAATATGCATTTAAATTCCTCCATGTCTTTTTGTGTCTTGATAGCTCACATAACATTCAATTGTCTGGATGTATCACTGTTTCTTCATTCACCTCTTGAAGAATATCTTGGTTGCTTACAGTTTTGTCAATTATGAAAAAAGCTGCCGTAAGCATTCATGCACAGATTTTCTGTGTGTGGACATATGTCTCTGTTCACTTGGCTAAATATCTAGGGACATTTGCTGGATTGTATGGTAGGACTATGTTTAGCTTTGTAAGAGACAACCAAATTGTTCCAAAGTGGCCGTAGTGTTTTGCATTCCCACTAGCAATGAATGAGAGTTCCAGTTGTTCTACATCCTCTCCAGCATTTGATATCATCAGTGTATGGGATTTGGGCCATTCTAATAGGGACATAGTGGTATCTCATTGTTGTGGTAACTTACAAGTCCCTAATGACATATCATGTGGAGTATCTTTTCATATACTTACTTACTATCTATAGATTCTCATTCCTGAGATGTCTATTCAGATCTTTTGCCCACTTTTTAATTGGATTGTTTCCTAATTGTTGAGTTTTAAGACTTCTTTGTATATTTGGGGTACAAGTGCTATATCAGATACATGTTTTGCACATATATTTTTTTCCCAGTCTATGGCTTCTCTTTTCATTCTCTTAAAGCTTTTTAATTTTTTAACCATTATATTGGTATATAGCATTTTAGAGTTCACACAATTTGTTCAAATGTAATATAGCATCCCCAAATGACCCGTGGAGCTAGATGTTATTATGGCCACATTAGAGATATGTTGGCACTGCACTACCGAGTTGCTGCAGAGCTGTACAAACCAGTTCCCCTCCTCCCAGCCTGACTGACTCCTGGGGAATGTATGTTTGTTGCTTGTGCTGGGCTGAGGGTTTGTATTAAGGAAGATCCTGATTTTCAGAGTGCCCAGTCCTCCCACCCCTATCACTTACATGAGGCTGATGCTCTCCATCTAGTGTTTAGCCGCCATCCTGGAGTGATTGTCCTCCAGCCCCCACTGGGGGCAGATACCTTGAGCCAAGAAATTTAAAAATTTTTTTCGGAGTCCAAGTGATTGTCCTGGAAACTCCTTCTCCTCCTTTGGCAGAAACAAACAATACCAAAGCAAAAAAAAAAAATGAAACCCTATGAACTTGCCTCCGGAGTTGGTTCCTTCCAGTGCGTTCGTGGTCTTGCTGACTTCAAGAGCTGAGTCGCGGACCTTTGTGGTGAGTGTTACAGCTTTTTTTTTTTTTTTTTGAGCTGAGTCTCCTCTGTCACCCTGGCTGGAGTGCAGTGGCATGATCTCGGCTCACTGCAAGTTCCGCCTCCCAGGTTCATGCCATTCTCTTGCCTCAGCCTTTGGAATAGCTGGGACTACAGGTGCCCACCACCACACCCAGCTAATTTTTTGTATTTCCAGTAGAGATGGGGTTTCACCATGTTAGCCGGATGGTCTTGATCTCCTGACCTCGTGATCCACCCACCTCTGCCTCCCAAAGTGCTAGGAGTACAGGCGTGAGACACCACACCTGGTGGAGTGTCACAGCTCTTAAAGATGGCACAGACCCAAAGAGTGAGCAGCAGCAAGATTTACTGTGAAGGGTGAAAGAACAAAGCTTCCACAGGGTGGAGGGGAACCCAGCCAGTTGCTGCTGCTGGCTGGGGTGGCAAGCTTTTATTTCCTTATTTGTCCCCCCTGGTGTCCTGTTTCTGTCCTATCAGAATGCCCTTTTCTCAATCCTCCCTGTGATTGGTTACTTGTAGAATCCTGCTGATTGGTCCATTTTACAGAGCACTGATTGTTCTATTTCACAGAGTGGTGATTGGTCCATTTTACAGAGCACTGATTGGTGCATTTTACAAACCTCTTGCTAGCTACAGTGCACTGATTGGTGTTTTTACAGAGTGCCAACTGGTGCATTTTATAAGCCTCTTGCTAGCTACAGAACGCTGATTGGTGCATTTTACAATCCCCTTGTAAGACACAAAAGTTCTCCAAGTCCCCACTCGACCCAGGAAGTCCAGCTGGCTTCACCTCTCAAACTGACATACTGTATTTTGGCCCTGTTGTGAACACATTTACTAGGGGCTGCTGATCACCACCTTCAGAGTCTCAGCAGGAGGATAACAACCCCTGAAATTAATGGACCATTGAGACGCTGAATAAGCTTCTTCAGTGTGAGTATTACTAATGTAGCAAGAAATTATGATGACGATGCACTATGGATAATCCTAATGATATCTTCCATGCACAACCTCCACCTACTTGGATCCACCAACCTAAAGCAGCATTGGGGTCTCTGAGTTTTGCATCTTTCCAGAGTCTAGAGATTTGTCTTCTAGTTTTTGCTGAATTAAATAAAAACAGAGTTAACAATACAAAGACTTTCACGGAGTGGTTAATGGTGTGGGTGATGTCAATAAGTATTTGGCAGCATCTGCTAAGGATAATCTGAGAGGAACAATCAGGAATTGACAGCCCTTCTTTCAAAGCAAAATTGCCTGGTTCTGGTGATACCAGTCGTTACTGGCTTCCCTGCCTGCAAAAATGTCACACAGTAATTCCGACAGAGTTGTTTACACAAGTGGAAAAATCTGACTCCTTGATAACATGTTTCAGTTGCAAACCACTCTAATGACACTCAATGGTTTTCTAGTAAGAGAGAAATTTCCTCCAAACTCAAGAAGTTATCTGGGAACAGTGACCTTCTTCGGTCAGGTTATTTATGTTCATTGGGCTAATGGTTTTTGTCCAGTAATACATTTAAATTGCTTTCCATTTTACTGTTATGCTTCACTATCACATTTCAGAATGTCGCTTCCCTTCCTCTGTGCAGCTGGCAATTTTTCTCAAGTATGCGATGAGAGCATTGTCCTTTCGAAGTCATTTGAAATAGATCTGGTCTCAGCCATCTCAGGAGAATATTCTCTGGCTGATAATCATAGCCAAGTGGAATGTACAAATGAAGTGAAGCTGCCTAGCAGTTCCTTTCTCTCTGGTTTCCTGGAGGCCTTGTTGCAGGGCCACAGTGCACCTATTGATCTGGGAAGAAGCCAGACATTCAGCCTCTGATGATACCTAAGAAACAGTTCTCCAGCTCTGGTATAAGAAGTGCAAGGAGGTTGAGAGGAGACACTGTCTTCAAATGATTTACAAACTGAGTCACACATATCTGGCATGGATAAAGAAAAGGAGGTTCTGTAGAAGTGAACAGTTAGGTTTATCCAACCTTATAGAAGCAATTGCTCAGTAAAACCAGCAGCTTATGAGCAACGGAGGGGATAAACCCATATCCTTTATTTTGAGGGTTTTTTTCTTTTTTAGAGAGAGGATCTTGCTTTGTCACCCAGGCTGGAGTGCAGTGGCAGGATCGTGGCTCACTGCAGCCTCAAACTCCAGGGCTTAAGCAATCCTCCTGCCTCAACTTCCCAAGTAGCCAGAACTACAGGCACATACAACCACACCTGGCTAATTTTTAAAAATTTTTGTAGAGATGACGTGTCGCTTTATTGTCCAGGATGGTCTTGGATCCCTAGCCTCCAGTGATGTTCTAGCCTCAGCCTCCCAAAGCACTGGAATTATAGTTTTGAGCCACCACACCCAGCCTAAAACCCAGATTTTCTCAAAAATGGAAAAGGTAGATCAGTCTGTTGAGTGACTCTGAAGCACGTATAATTCTGCGTAAACATCTGGAGTAATTAGTGCAACACAAGTGCTAAACAACAACAACAAAAAGCTGTATTTAAAAAAAAAAGCAGAGGCAAAGGGGTGGGACAAGTGCCCGTTTCTTAGCCTTTGTGTGCTGGCAACACAAGGTCATTGTTTACATGACAATGGATCGCCTTTGTGTCTGATGCTCAAACCCAGAAGTGTGTATGTACATTGTAAGTTTAGAAGGTACAATTAAGAAAAGCTAATATGAGGTTAACATTCAAGTGAAAAAGTTTTAAACTCAAAATAAAATTGACTAGGACAAAAAATGAGGCACTGGGAAGTGTGAGTGGCGCTGTTCATCTGCAGCAGTTGAATCTTGGAAACTCTGGCTCTGTTCCAAAACCTGGAGAATTATGACACTGGCTAGTGCTCCTCAGCGGGGCAAGGTGGACTGTGGGGGAAAAACTGCTCTCTGCTGAGTGACTGGAGTATCTCTCAGCGTCCCGTCTGCTGTGGAATTTTGCCACTTGGTTGGTTCTGCCTTCCCTTTGAATGTGGGTGAAGCCCTGCTATTCCCCGAAAAATATTATTCATCAGTTAATTTATGACTTGCTTCATCTTGCCACCACTAATTACTGATGTTGCTGCTCTCTGAAGTAGGCTCAAAAGCTGAGACAGATTCTATCTAAAATAGAACTTTGGCTGAGGAGCAGGCGGTGGCGGTGGCAGGCTAGAATGTCACACAAAGGCAACTCGGAAAAGGAAAAGTGCACACCCGGACCAGAAAACCGTTTGTTTTGAAAGGAGACACATGGGCTGGGCGCAGTGGCTCACGCCTGTAATCCCAGCACTTTTGGGAGGCTGAGGCGGGGCGGATCACGAGGTCAAGAGATGGAAACTATCCTGGCCAACATGGTGAAATCCCGTTTCTACTAAAAATACAAAAACTAGCTGGGTGTGGTGGCGCGCGCCTGTAGTCCCAGCTACTGGGGAGGCTGAGGCTGGAGAATCTCGTGAACTCAGGAGGTGGAGGTTGCAGTGAACCGAAATCATGCCACTGCACTCCAGCCTGGCTAGAGAGCAAGACTCTGTCTCAAAAAAAAAAAAAAAAGAAAATAAAAATAAAAAATAAAAATAAAAGCATACAGAATATTGGATGTGTGGGCAGGGGAGTGAAAGAGGAAGCCAAAAAAGTAATTCACATGGATAAATGTCCATATGTAAAAGAAAATATCTTGGTCTGATTCCAATTTCAGTGTCCCAAGGAGGAATGTAGCATACTTATTAGGGTCAACCCCTATGCACTGTGGTTAGAAATTTAGGTGCCGTATCAGGTGGGCATGTGGAGGTGTCTGAAGACAAGCAGCCTGCCTGTTGCTCAGCCAGTCCTCTGTACACATTAGGTGCTTAGGAAATGTTGCTCCATATGTCACCAACTCGCTTAAAGTCAGATCTTTGAGAAGTGGGGAGAGGAAGTTCAAATTAAACCTTTGGTAACACAGATTTTATTGATTGAATCTTCAGGGGCCGCAGACAGGTGCCTGATGAACTTTAAATTAAACTCTAAATTTCTAAAACTTTGCTGCATACATACATAAATTACAGTGCAGCTTGCATACCTAAGAGAGATGGTTTTGCTTTTTTAAAAAGATGTTTTCAGAGTTAGAAGAAAGAATTCCTTTAACTACCAATCCCAGAAAAGGGGATTTTGATTTGGTCACACGAAGGTGAATGTTTAAAAAGTAGAAACGAAACTTTCCCTACTTCCAAAGGAAAAGTAGTCCCGGAGAGTCCTGTAAGAATGGGTGCCTTCTGTAGTAAAGTCCTTTTTTAAGGATAAGGATTAGCAAGGGCTCACGTGCCCAATTTAGACCCAAAACGAAGTGGGGGCAGCACACATCAAAAATGAGAACCCTTTATAGCAGCTCCTTTTTGTTCCAGGAATCCTCCTAGAGCAAAGGATTTCTTGAGTCATTCCCTCAGCCATAAAAACCTTACCGCTATTCTCAGTGAAGAAAAAAGTAAAAAAGAAAGGGAAATCTAAAATAGCTCTGGTGGGCGCGGGGTGCCATCACTGTAGAAAAAAAATCAACGATTGAAAAAAATTAGATTTCAGCAGTATGTGAGAGCTAGAACTAAGGTGAGGAAAGAAGGGTATGGCAAAGGGAGAAGGAAGAGTTGGGGAATCACACTATCTGGCGACAGAACCACCTCCTTCCTGGGCCAAATGTTTGAGCTGTACTTCCTGACCTTAGTTTCCAAATATTCTTAGGCTATGTCAAGGCTGTAGCTGGTGCACTATCCAGTCCCACAGTGACATCAGTCCTGGAACCAGCCAGGGTGAGATGCTCCCTATCCTAAGCCACTCAGAAAGGAAATGTACATAGCATGATGGATCTCCCCCAAAGACTCTGATCACATATTTGTCAGTCTTGGAGCTCTGTGGCCTTGTCTCAGCAGTTCCTTTTTTCCTTGCGCTAAGATCTTTTCTGTGAGAAAAAGCTTTAAAAATAAAATTTTAAAGAACAGTAACATGTCCATTTTTTTTTCTTAATGTCTTCAAAATGCAGATTATCGAGTTTCTCATGAGCTCTTATGTCATTTTCCTCTGACAGACTTCGATCCCCAACTTCATCTGTACTGCATTTCAACAGACTGTCTCTAACCCCTGCTAGACTGTCTTCTTGGTACTTGCACAGAATAGACATCCAATGCAGATTTGCTGAATGGATTATTGTTATGGGTGCACGATATGAGCTGTGGGTAACAGAAAACTCTTCTGAAGTCAAAGCATGGGAGATGAAATAACTTTTCACGGGCTTTGAAACAGAGTAATGGAATGAAGAACTGTTTGTAAGCAATTTTATTCTAACAATACAGTTTTGATTTTGATTGACATACAATACAGGTTTTAATGCAGGTGAGGCTAGCATTTACGTGTTAAATACTTCATATCCCATGTTTTAAAAGGTTTAAGGTATTCAAGGATTCATGTGCAGAATATTGCTTTTAAATTTATTTTTAACACGCTACCAAATACCCAAGCCAAGATATATGGTATGGGAAAATTGAAAATATTAAATTTTATAAAACAATGTCTAAATTTTTCCAGTATTTATCTCAAGGATTATCTATCTTGACCTGGGAGAAACTTTTTTATTCTACACATTTAGCTTTTCTATTAAATGTATTTGAATAAATGCTTCAAAGTATATGGCAAATCATTACCTGTTTTTGTATCTATTATATTTATATTGCTTGTACATATTTTTTCAGGGCCTCATATGTTGATTTCTGGAGGATATAAATTTTATCTGAAGTTTAATTGGCCTTTTATAAGCATGCCAATTAAATGATAATGATGCCCAACAGTAGAAAAGATCAGGAAAAAATCATTGTACTTGACCGTATTTCTTGGACATATTTTCATGCTGGCTTTAAAACCATTCTAACTTCTAAACATAAGATATCCACAACCTATTTTATATAAACTTCCCCTTTTCCCCTTTCATCCTCTATCATCCTTAAGAGACTTTCAATCCTCACATTGTTCTCTTCTGACTCTCCTACATACAACCCTGCAACAAAATGACCTTTTGTAAAATTCCAAAGGGTAAGGAATCTCCAAGTGGGGTGAGCCAAACTATCATTTTATCTCTTCCAGAAAGAGATTTCATTTCATGCTTTAATTTTGGGCCAACTGACCTAGCATTTCAGATTTTTAAAACCTTTGGCAACTTGCCTTCCTGGGCTCATCTAAAATATTCTCTCTACCCCTCCAACAGATTTTTCTCTTGCAAGTCTACGGGAGAAAAAAAATGCAGTGGGAATAGTGTGGGAAGGAAAAGTGTAAGGACATACAGTTGACACAAATCTAAGTTTTAGCTTTTGGGCCTTTCGAGTCATTAGGTCATCTGGGGAAAAAAGAATCATAAACAACCCTCTCCACACAACCCCTAAAAAAAAGTCACCATAGAGAAGGGCTCTCTTTGATGAAGTAAGGTGAAAGTCTCTCGGGACACCGTGGATCAAAAAAAGGGTAAATACAGAGAGAGCAAATCTGAACAGTGTCTTCTAATTCCAGATGACTTTCACTTCAGCACTTCTGTAATCTGGGTTCATGGGTTCCTTTATGCTTTAGATAACATTTTTGGAATCATGAGGAGAAAATATTTAAAAAATTAAAATCTGTGCGTACCAAAAAATTCACTTTTAAAGGCTTCTCTGATAATTTTCTCGGATGAAATATTTCTGGGATATGCCTATCTTCTGGGGTAGGTAAAAGGGAAAAAACAGAGGTGGAGGAAAAAACAGACACAGATAAAGGAAGGTGGGAAAATGTTATTTGTTGAAGCTAGATTATGTGCATATGGAGTTCAAAATACCTCTCTACTTTTGCATATACTGTATTTGAAAATTCCTATAATTTCAAAAAGGTAAAAAGGATATAAACTATGATCCATAATTTTATCTTTAGTATAAATCCTTTTAAAATATGTATGAAATGGAGTCAGTATTATTAATTTTAGCTGTTGATTAGAACCACTTTGTTTTTCCTTGCAATAGGTTTTATGTTCTATTCAAAAGGATGGGTGCAATTGTGTAATACACATAGGACCATAAAACTACACTTATGTATATCCTGTCACTTTTTTTCCCAAGCGAATTTTACTCTTTGGTATGGTCCCCATGTTCCCTGTCTCTCTCTCTCTCTCTCTCTCACACACACACACACACACACACACACCCCTTATTCTCAGCAATGGAAAGGAGGTGTGCTAGAGTATCTCGTATAATTCAATAGACAGGCTAATTTTATAGAAAAATCTTACATAGTGCTACATATAAGTTATGAGTTAATGGGTGCAAATTTTTACCTATTTTGAGTTTTCCATACCATCAAATCTCCTGAAACAGCTTATCTCTACAGCATCAAAGTTTATCTTGAATAGTTATACTCATCATATCTTTTGAATGTACTTAAAAAATGCTTAGAGTTGGAATTAAAATAATACAATCAATAATTACCATTTAATGGGCATTTATGCTACAGACCCTATGACAGTATTTTCATATATACTGTCTTTCCTTCCCCACAGCAATGGTATGAGGAGGTATCATCACTATCAATACATCTGAATCAGGGAGGTTAAAAAAAACCCAATGGTAATGGGTAGAAGAACTGTCTGAATGCAAAGCCTATTTGTTGATAATTATACTGTGTGCATGCATGCGTATTGTTTCCAAAGGATTAAAAAAAAAACTTAGAAACATTGTATTCAGCAAATCTGAGGTGTGAGTTTATATTTAGGTAACACTCTTAATGAAATCGCTTCCACAGTTTTGTCCTAGTTGAGGGAAAGATGGTGTGTTCTGATCACTTGTCCCAGGAGGGCACCCCAGAAGCGTCCATCCCAAGTGGCGTATTGAAGCATATCCTCTTCTACTGGGCTGGTCACCACCCTACACTTTTGGAAAAACAACCCAGGCTGTCCAGGCAATGGCAAATCACAGGCAAACACAGTTTAGGGGGACACATCATTCGATGTTCTAAAATAGTTGAAATATCTTACTTTTATTAATATTTTTCCTACTGTTTTTAGTGAAAATGGTACATTAAAAGGCACATACTCTATGGCCAGTAGTGTGAACATAAAGAAATATATTTGAATAATATCTTTAAAATATTTCAAAGTTTTATTAAATATTTTTATTCAGTTTTAAGATCACAGTTAAAGTACTTTAGCATGTTATACACATGACTTACATGTGCAATTTTTAGAAATATCAAATTAGGTATAAGATTTTGAAGAAAGAAATTATATAAATGTGTATATTGACTTTTACTACACATACATCTAAGAAAGCAATAATTCTGTTGTACCATTAAGTGGAAATCATTTATTACATGGCATGTTTACACCAACTCTAAAGAGAACCAAGCCAATTTCTGAAAGCAAAAAAAAAAAAACAAACAAAAAAAAAAAAACATATGAGCGATTCAGTCATGCTGAAACTGTCAACAGACTTTAGACCTGGTGGTCAAATGAAGCTGTGGTTAATTTATGACATGTGAGTAAGCAATTCAAACCTATGAGAAGAGTTTATAATCTGGTATGTGGAGTCTCAGGTGATTTTCTTCTTTTTCTGACAAATTCCTGAGAGCAAGAGACTTGTTTAGTGCTAATGAAATGGAAAAAACATTGCTGAGCCAGTTGCTGAGCTCCAGATGGCAAACCTTCCCTACCCCCCGTTCCACGGCTCTTAGAGCTGAGGCACTCATGTGAGGAGTCAGGGGACGTGAGCCCACCCATCTGGGGGGCCACAGAGCAAAATCAGTGTTAATGCATGAACATGCATGTCTCTATGATTTAGGTTAGCGCTTGTGAGGTAAGATTTGCATTGTGGGTGGAAGAGTTTTGAGGCATTGAATTAGATCCTTGTTACTCAGTAACCAGCTCTGGCCCAAGTTATCAGGAAATCTTTGGAGGGAGTAGTAATGTTTACAATAACCAGTTCTGTGCATAAAAATCGATTTAAGGGCATGATCAGTTTTGACCGCTGACTGCAAAAAGAAAACAGCGGCCACAGAATTTTCAACCACAAGGTTTCCTCTCTCAGTTTAACAGTATAAATCATACCACCATAGATCAAATTTGGCCAGAAGAGGAACCTCTGTTTTTTGTTTTTTAAAAAAGATGCACATTTATATATTTGAAGGAAAGGGTAGCACATACAGATGAGGATTATGAGGAAGTCAAATACATTTGTCTTTTTATTCATGCTTGTTGTTTCTTTGTTCTGAAATATAAGGAAGATAAGGTCCTCAGTGAAATGAACAAAGTTGTTTAATATAGAGTATAATAAACTTAGCTATCACTTCCAAACAAAAGTAAAGCAGTCCATCAAACCCTGAATACTTCGCCAGACACATCTGGTAAGATGAACTGAACAACAGCTTCTTTTCAAATTGTAAGTATGCTGTTAGTCAATCTAAATCAGATAATTTTTAAAAATCCAAAACTCAAAACAAAATCCAAATCTAGTTCTTTGGGAATGCTTGTATAAACAAAAGCAACATCTAATTAACAATTAGTATACTTTTTATAAGGTGCAAAATAAGGAGCTATTTGGGAAAGCTAAGTTTTAATTTCTACCTAGCAGTCACTCTGAATACTTTATAGGTCAAATGTAACAATAGCATTTGCTTCTACTGCCCATTTTCAGCAATACATTGTTCTCTCTGGAGGAGGCGGTTCGTGAAGTCAAAACACTGCAGTGGAAAATAGTGGCACTGAAGGTAGAAGCAAAAAAGGACAAACTTTTGAAACAGGACTTACTGAAATGAACTTTTAAAGCCGAGGTAGCCCATTAGGATTGGCCTTACATGAGGGCTCTGTGGAGCAGTGCAATCGAAGGTGAATCTCCTCAACAGCATCACACCCCGTGACATCCCCTTTACAAATGATGGATCCAGGCCTCCCGCAATTTCCTTCCTTTTCCCAGACGAAGTGGTGGTGCTTCTCCTTTGCTGTGTGGAATGCCATCCTCCAGCCTCCAGCTGCTCATCTTCAGAACACTTACAATTCATACAGTAGTTTTAGCAGGCAGCATGGTCCCACTGCTTCACATTAATGTCAAATGCCAAACTTGGAACAGAGCTTTTTGGTATTTCCCCTCCCCTCCCCTTATAAACAAAACATGGCATTCAGTTTTCAGCTTACTCCTGTTCTGTAGCAATGTGTAATTAGCTTGAGACTTTACATAGGTGCAAACATTTCCATACATTGAGCCAAAGACTGCAGAGTGCAAACAAAATTTTATCTGACTTACAGTAGCATCTGACTTAATAAGAAAACAAAAGGATTTGAACACATTGGATTCTAAATAACCAGACCAGTTCAGATGCTCCTTTTTGTTCATAGTGTTCCATCATTATTTTGTTTCTCCAGCAATTTTAGTGGCAGGAAGTATAATCACACTGCTAACGTTGGAATTATTTTAACACGCTTTGGGACACGGCATCGGGAGAAAGCTCGTCTGACAGAATTAAATAAATACATTTCTGATATTTGTGGGGAAAATGACTATCGGAATTACAACAGTAGAATTTATCTTTTAAAAGGGGTTTTAATGAATTAAGTTTTGATCTAAAATCTGGGAACTAACCTAATTTGGGGACAAGAACCTGTATTTCCAATGTGGCTGTGGGACATTTCTCTTTTTCCTGATCTCATATACAGTACCCAAACAAATAAAAACTTTAAGGATGTCTTACAGTATTTTTTCTTTCACTCAGCTTCTTAGAGCTGCAGCTTCAGTTACTATAATATACTCTACACACTTCAAAATTACATAGGAAATACCCAGAATAACTAAATAAATAAAAGGCTAAAGAAAACTGGAACAGTACTGCGTCTCCATCTGAGACGAAATCTTCTACTTCCAGCATCGCAGAGAAGGGCTAGGACAATTTTTTTTTTTTTCCAAAAGATTTATATACAGGCTTGAATCCAGCAATTAAGGTTAAAAGCATAAATATTGATAATTTCAACTAAATTCAGAATGGTTTCAGAAAGATATGATACAACAATTTAGAATAAAACAAAGCAGAAGAGCATCATATTTTGGTTTGCTTGAGATACATATAAGGTGCAACAACTTCTTCTCTTGAGGATGCTGTGGGACAAATGTTAGTGTAGATGGTATCTGCTGGCAGATTAAAGTACACACTATAGCAATATGATTTTCCAAAATAAAAAAGAACGAGAGAAATGAAATGAAAATGATAACGAGGGGTGGGGAGGAGAGCACTACATATTGGTCTGAAATATTTGTGCTAACAAATGTTGTTACCAGAAAATAACAACACTCCTCTCCAGCAGATTCAGGGCACAAGAAGCACAATTACTGAAATCAAGACTTTACTCAGAGAATCGACAAGGTGAGTCTAAGGAACTATAAAGCTTTGCAGGATTTCTGCTACTCTCGGTGCCTAACCGCTTAAAAATTAAGCATTTCTACAAAAAGGTTTGTTTTAAAGTATCTGAAAACAGTCATCTCCAGTAAGTTGCCCTCCCACCCCCAACCCTGCCTAAGGGAAAAGCCACTGAGGTTTAGGAAAAGCAGATCAAGTAAGATATTAATCACATAGAAAAAAGTAATCTTTTGTTTTGCTTTTTTTTTTTAAAAAAAGGTCCCATGAATATACAGCAGTCTCTTAAGGAACTCTAGTGAAATGTAATTGGAGGACTGAAGGAGGGTGCTCTGGCAAAAATAGATCTATTCTAACGTGTTCTATAGAATAACAAGTACCATTGTCAAGGTGCATGTTCTGCACCATACAATTTTTGTTGTTGGTTTTTTGTTTTGGATTTTAGCTAATTATAATCTTCAAATCACTGCTAGCGAGTGGTCCAAAACTCCAACAGCCACCAACATCGGGACCCAGCAATTTCCAACATTCACTTTTTGTTTTGAAATTTAGAAAATATTAATAAAACAGCATCATAGTAAAAATATTATGCTAAAGTCTGGAACTGCTCACTTGATTTATTCCTATATGAATGCGGTTAAGCTGTAACTTCTGATTAACCTTTTACTAATTCCTTCTTCCTCCATCCCCACCAGGAATATGCATTTTTGAGTAATCATTCCGATGCTTTGCTACCCTCTTTACCTGCTTTGGAAAAAAAAAAGACGAAAAACCTCTATATTTTTTTCAATCCTGTTAGTATGTTGTACATATTTTCCAGCACCGGAACTGAAGTAATATCTATAACCATGAGAAGCTAAGCCTAGTATGAATAGAGTCATTTTTTGTATGGCTATTAAGTCAAATTACAATTAGAAAAAAAAATCATTACAATTCAGTCAAGTATAAATAAGAAAGCTAGATAAAACCATGTAAACTGTCACCATTTAGAGATCTAATTCAAAAGCTTCAAACTCGAACTAGCACTGTCAAAATTCCGCCAGTTTGAAAACCATTAAAAATTATTGCTGGAATCCAATAATTAAAATTTGGTAGTTTGTGCTGTGACGCAAGAGTGGGGAAATACTTTGTGCTATAGAACAAATACCCTGTAAAATCTGTAGCCTCAGACTAATTTTGATTTATCACTTTGCATCTGTTGCTAGGAAACAAGACACTGTGAACGTCAGGTGGTTAAGTCAATATGTTGAATGTTCTAAGCCAGTTAATCCACTTGGCGCTGGCGTATGTATCGTTGGTTTTATGTTCAAAAGCAACAAAACACAAAAAGGAAACAGAGACTTGCAGGTGGATCTATGACTGAGAGTCCCACTCTGGTCAGGCATACCTCCCTCATCATTGACTCAATACCTCCTAAACACCACAAACTCAAAATGGCTCTAAAAACCTGCAGTGCCAATTAGGCTGTGCATAGCAATTGCAACCCGTCCAGTCAATCTGTGATGGATGTAAAAGGTCTGTAGTTCCAAGTCCACATGAAGTAAGTGTCTTCAATGTGTTTAGAATAGTGAAGTAATACTAAGGTCACTTCTGAATAATATTTTTGTCTTTTTTTTTTTGTTTGTATGAACAATCCATTGGTCACCTAGACCCCTGTGTAAAAATAAAAGAATCCTCAAGGCATGAAAACATCAGTAATCTGTAATCTGCAGGACTCTTCCCCTGTCTGGGAAAATATTTGCCACAATTTGCCTCAAGCAAATTCTTCTTGGTCACTCAAGGCTAAGAAAAAAATTCAGATTGTAAGAGTTGTAATTTTCTCTCTTTCTCTCTTTTTTTTTTTTTTTGCCAGCAAACTACCATTCTGGTGGCAAATATAAAAGTGCAGAATATATGGACCACGAGGCCGAGCATACACCACTAACAATGGTACATCTGCCTGCCCAGGCTGCTTGGGAGTCTCTGGAACAGGCTTTTTAATATTTATTCTACAATATAAATGTAGGTATAACCTATTATATAAACCATCTTAGAACTTAAATCTCCATGTACAAAAAAGACTAAGAATATCTAATAATAACTAGTGCAGTGCGTCAGTTTTTGTTTTTTTGTTTTGTTTTGTTTTGAAAGAATAACTAGGTAATATATGAAACTAGTTTCACACTCTCTGGTTGGTAAAAGAGATGCTGGATGAGCTACAGTAAAGGCAGCCTTTTACCAAGTTACCACCTATTACCGTCAAAAGCCTTCAATAGAAAGCAAAGCTCCAGGACCATTCTGTTTCTGCTCAATATCAGACAGATAACCTTACCCTCAAATATTCTGGGTTATGAGAGAACAAAGTGGCCCAGGATGCTAACTTCTGCTTCAAGTGAATCTGGGCCGTGTGGGGCAACAAGCACTTGTTTGCAGTCTATATTTTCCACCACTTGGACTCACTAGCATCCCTCGGTAAAGACAAGGCTAGGATAGTAGGTAAAGCACAATGTTTTACAATGAAAGGGCGCTTCACTGGTCAGCGCAGGAAATAAGTACAGGAGCCTGTGGCATTTCTTTTGGCTGTCCATCATGGGTGAGCGGAGTTGACCTCTGACCTCTGTAAAATAAAAGGAAGAAAACAGTCACTTATTCAGCATATGTTATTAGAGACAGGAGAGGATGATGAATAACAGATATGTTCCAATATCTTGTTTAACAGTTACTGCTGTTACTTACGTCATTTGATGAAAACTGTTTTTGCTTTAGAGTTTTTCTTTTCTGTCCCTTTCCTTATTTTTTTTCCCCTTCCTCCTTCCCATTCTGTCTCCCTTCCCAAGATTTCATATCTGAATTCCCCTCATACAACTCAACAGCATATCCTCTGACCTCAAACAACTAACCACTTCCATTTGGAAGAGATGAAATTTTAAGTACCAACTAACCACTTCCATTTGGAAGAGATGAAATTTAAAAACAGATGTGGAGCAACTCTTTAAGAAGTGGGAAAATTTCAATCAAGGACTGGGGTTCTGGGACAATAACTTCCCTGTTGATCCATTGATATTAAAAATGACACATTCCTTTTCTTGACTTGCCTGAAGGGAAAGTTCTCCTATAGTAATTTGTAACCTTCAGGTAATATAGTGATAATAAAAGCAATGAGTCTGGAAGAGAAGCAGAGATGGACTGTGACTCAAAAAAAAAATTAATGAAGAAACAATAAACAATAAAACTCTCTGAACTCACATGCACATGGACAGAGAGTGTTTAGAGGAAGAAAACAAGTACTGATGCTGGATTTTAGATTTTAACAAAATCTACCCTAGTTGGGCCAAAATCAACACACATGGAGGGAGAACTCCAGACAGGACTAGAAAAATTCATGGAAATTTCCATCATTTGGATAGAACCTAGGCCAAACATAGCTGATTTTTCATTCAGCTTTTGTATAATTAGTAGTAAAAATACAATTTACTTCATGGTTATGAGAAAACTATCCAAAATTCTTGGTAATTTCTACAGAGCTTCTCATTCTAAAAAGAGAGGACTGGGCACTTCCTTGACATTTTCCAACAGGCCTACCAATCCTAGAAAATGCACACTCGCTGCTCTGCAACCTACAATGGTCTGTAGTGCATAACACTGCACTGAAAATATGTGATGTATCAGCAATGTTTTCATTGGGTTGACCTTTCAATATCGTATCTTCTTCAGAGTACACAGAACAAAAGGAGCTATTTCAAGATTTAGCTTATGCCTGCTCTATAACTACACTCAAGTTTCTCTTGATGCACAAAAAAGAAAAATAATGTAGACAAATGACAACATTTGGGGGTTTCAGAATGAAATGATCACTTAATAGCCCAAGATATTTAGGATTTTAGAAAAGCAAAACATTTTAGAATCAAACCTCTGGATTAAGCTATTCACATGTGGATGTTATAGATACCACCTGTTCAATATGTTCACCTCTTTGTTCAAGAAAGATGAAATTAAAATGCTACTTTTTACTTTTAAGATATTAAAAGATCCAAAAGAATTTTAATAAGTATTAAAAAAGGAAAAGAAACAAAAGTAAAAGACGAAAAGTGCAATGTAAAAAAAGATGGCAAGAAAGAGAGAGAAATTGGGGTGAAAGCCCAGCTAAATCAATGGAAAAAGGAAAGAAGTCAGAATCACAGTGGGAGAGCACGACGTGCTGCAACTGATGATTCTAGCTCCCAGAGGAAGGGTCAGGTGAGATTCTTCATGATTTTCTCTGACATGACTGAAGCTTTCCTTTGGCAGTACGTGAGATACAGAGTTCAAATCTTGACTTGGGCACAAATTGGCTGTGTGCTCTTGGCAAGTTAATTAACAGTCATTAAAATGGGAATAAAAAGGCCCACTTGGGAGGGCTAATTTAACTTCTAGTAAATAAACTGGTCTCTTCACAAAGGTTTGCTACAATTCTCTATTTTGTGCATTTTGTAAAACTGTCTAAGTTAGGTTTCTGAACCTAATGTTAGATTTTTTCATGGCATGAGTGCAGGTAATATATTTCCACCCCTAACTCCATGGGCCACCCTTTAAACTATGAACCCAGTTGATGCTGAAGTAATGCTTAATTCATTGGTATGCAACCCAGGTTCAATTACAGTAAGCCTACAGGTAGAAGCCTGGGGGTAGATCTGCTTTAACAGGTAAGGGCTCAAGTTACAGCTAAGACTCTCCAGGGTGATCTGTCCTTCTAGCTATTAAGAACGCTAACCATTTATTAGGTTGACGGTAAAATTCTAGTAATCATTACCATTCTTTCTAATGGAAGGTTAAAAAAAAAAGAAAGAACCTTTACTCACATTATTTTTCTATACCTGCTATCTAATTTAGGCAGTCATACTTCAGAGACTATCTCATTTATTCATTCACCCACTCATGTGTTCACTTATCAATTGCTGTAACAGGAACTCAGCAAGCTGGTAACACAGAGAATAAAACCACTGTTTTGCTTTCAAAACATACTGAAAGTAGACAGAAGCATTGACAAATCAATACATCCCAGTGTGGTCTGAGAGAGGCGTGAGTACAGCACGCAGGAACAACAAGAAGCACACAGCCTAGGGCATCAGGAGGACTGAGAGAAGAGGACCGGGGACTAGGGCGGGGAGGAGGAGAGCAGTTGACCTGATCAGAGGATGTACAAGGCAAGAGCTTGGCGTATCTGGAAAGGGGTAAGTGATTCCACATAACTGCAGGGTAGAGAGTGTGGAGGGCGGGGACAATGAGATTGGAAGGGTTTGCTGTGGCTTTCTGCTAATGCAAATTGGGAAACATGGAGGGCTGGTTAACAGAGCAATGGTGTGACCATGCTTAGAATGCAGGCAGCAGCCAAGATGCTTATGTGGTAGCCTTTCCTACCCCTGAATTATTATCCCCCACTCCATTCTTAAAGATTCCCTCTTATTTCCACAATTCACAGAGACACTTAATAACATTCAGGCAGATATTTTAAGTTCTCACTGAATGTGTATGTGTTTGTCCTCTACTTTTTTTTTTTTTTTTTTTTTTTTGAGACAGGTGTTTTGTTCTTTTTGCCCAGGCTGGAGTGCAATGGCGTGATCTCGGCTCACCACAACCTCTGCCTCCCAGGTTCAAGCAATTCTGCCTCAGCCTCCCGAGTAGCTGGGATTACAGGCATGCACCACCACGCCTGGCTAATTGTTTTATATTTTTAGTAGATATGGGGTTTCTCCATGTTGGTCAGGCTGGTCTTGAACTCCTGACCTCAGGTGATCCGCCCGCCTCGGCCTCCCAAAGTGCTGGAATTTACAGGCGTGAGCCAACAAGCCCGGCCTGTCCTCTATTCTTGACTGTACAACTCCACGAGTGGAGTAGTATCTGTGCATTGTCTCCCTCAGAGACCTTAGTGAATTTTAACAATGTCTGTCAGCATTCACTTGCTATTAGGAACTTGCAGTGTACACATAAAAAGGAATTTGACTTCTTGGAAATATCTAGAGGCTATTTGCGAGGAAGTACTCAAACTGTAATATGACAGATAAATAGCAAGAAGCAAACTAAGCTCACGTCAGGGACTCCAGGTTTATCTGGATGTGAAAAAGGAGCATGGGTCCTATAGCTGGGTACACCAGCTGCACTGGGTTGCGAGCTCTTTTGTACTGAAGACTGAAAGTCTAAGAAAGCAGCTCATCCATGGGTAATCCACTTTGAATAGGAATATAAAATACCTGAATTTACAATAGGCTTTTTTGCCTTCCCAAAGGATCCATTAAGTAGCAGAATACCCAATTATACACTTAGAACTTAATATACTTTCTGTGGGGCTTTGCTGAGTTCAAAAGGTTTTCACATCTATGATCTCGTCTGATGCTTACAGCTTCGTAATTCTTTGGGGATATCATTATGCTCAATGTAAAGTGAGAAACTAAAGTCCAGAGAAAAAAGTTACTTTGTAGGAAATCACAGAAGAGTTGAAGCAAAATCCAGGCCTCTGGCTGCCATGAGTCAGATCCCAAGATGCTCTTTCCCCTGAACTGCACTGTCTTCTGATGGCTGGTGATGGCACCAACACCATCACCAATAAGGGGCGTTCCACACACCAGCACTGGGATGCTAGAGTTACCCCACATAGCATCTCTATGAAATGTGTGCCACCTGCCCCTGCTTTTTTAGAGGAAAAAACCAAGCGTAGAGAGGTTAATAATCTTGGTCAAGATCTTTTGGTTTGCAGGTGATGGAGCTAGGACTCAAACCTCAGTCTGCAATGAGACTCCAAAGCTCACTGGTCAGATAATACTGCTTCCCTGCTCCCAGGCTTTTTATGGAAATGAAGTTTAGCCACAGGATAACATATTCAAAATAAAATACTTGGCAGACTCTATTCCCTGGTATTTTCCCACACTGCTAATTAGCATATATACTTTGGTAATACCTCATATAACCAATAGTGCTCTTGAACCAAGTTTGAACTCCAATGCCCTGTAAAAAACGTCACAAACCACATCAAAGAGGTTGATCTGGTTTCCATGTTGCTTTCTCCTTCCATGTTCCATGACTAACCTGTGCACGTTTTCCATGGCTGCCACTTCAGCCAGTGCAGCGAGGCTAAAGAACGCAGACACAGCAGGCATTTCTGGAGTACTGCTCCGCGTCTCCTCGACCTCGGTGTTGTGTGAGGATTCGTCATTGCAGTCTGTCTCGGTTGCTTTAGGGAGACTCCTCTGCAGTTGTTCCTTTGGTTTGTCATCTGTAACAAAACAGAAATTCATCATGAGAGGATCACTCTGTTCTCTCCAGAGAAGAGACACAGAAAACGCCATGCCGGTCAACGTGAAAAGAGCTAACGTTCCCTACTGTTCACTTTTGCTATCCATCGAATATTAAGGCTTTTACAGAATCTCTTCTCCTCGGTAACAAAGCTCTTTTATTAAGCTCAATTGCAACTATGGACGGCACTGTGCCCTGAGGCTGAGCTGAAGAGAAGCTGTGTTTTATCGGAGGTCAAAGAATGGGTCAGCCTTGGAGTGAGAAGGAAAAATGAGCCTCGGCTAAAATAAAACCCAAGGGACTTCTGTAGAGGGGCCTGTAGATGCTGTAAAAGAGCCCTTAAAAACCCAACTGACTAAACATTTCTCATGAAGCTGTAGCATGCCCTACTATGGCAACCTGGACATTGGGTATGCTGTGATACCAACACTTAGGATGGCCTATACATCACATTAACCAGTTCTAATGAGAGCCCAAGTTGTTATTTTGCTTAAAGATCTACCGGAGAGAAGACAAAACCCTCTGGTATGTACAAAAAAGTGGATGAAATGCTGTGCAAGGATGCCTGCTACAAATGAGTATACTCTCTTTATTATGTAGCCATTATAGAGAAGGGAAATTTTTATCATAGTTTAAAAAAATTGTAAATATAGAAAATGACCGATAAAAGCTTTAAATATCATCTATTAGGACACAAAAGTGGTATGATACTTTTTTATGTAAACAGGAGTGTTTCTCATCTTTTTTCACTCCTCCTCCAAGTGAAACAAATGAGGATATAACAATCTACAAAATGAAAGTCACAAAACAGAACTCAGATTGGACAGAAAAGGAGGGAGGGGCCTGCTGGGCTAAACATCAGGACATCTAGGTTTTAGTCCTCATTCTACTTCTATTGTATTGAATGTACTCAAACAAAAACTTCCACCTCTTTGATTTTTTTCTCTTATATGACAGGGCAAAATCAGGGCCTTTAATCTACTCTGTTTCTAACAATCTATATATTCAAAACACACAAAAAGGTGCACAGAATTCATGAACTGTCCTCTAACTAGGCAAACAGTTCACCTCTATTAACACCTAGATTAACCCAAATCACATAAAATAAAACTGTGGAAGTACTGAGAGGCAGAAAGGCAACAGCCAAGGCCACTAGTACCTAGCTGGTATAGCACTCCAAGATTTTGGGGCTGGGGGGCGTCTCAGTATCATTCACTGGCCACACCCCTTACCTTGGGCTCCTCAGGTCATGTCATTCTACTGCCAAAGATGCTACCAGGAACAGCAAACAGACCACAGGCCATGATTGAGAATGGAGAAATTCACCAGTTGGTTGAATTAAATCAGAAAACTCAAGAAATCCAGAAGCATTCTCAGGCTCCCTGCATGGTCTGAACCAGTTATACAGGAAGTGGATGTTGGATGCATCTTAAACTTAATCTACTGGTTTGAATGCCTGGTAATCTGGCTTGTAGTGACCCGAATAGCAGATCATGGTGAAATACTGATTCATTTAGTATCTTTAAAAGTCCAGGATCTCCTGGAATTAAGACTGCTTTGTGCACATTGAGAAAGATAAAGGGAAGATGACAGTCCTAAAAACTATCTTTCTTTTCTAGGAATTCAGATATGCTCTTGGAAAACTAGCTATGATTTTAAACATGGAATAAAACATGTTTGGAGGTCTGTACAAAGGTGCAGAATAGACTCATTTTTCAGCAGGAACCACAGTTGCTTACAGTCATTTGCTGACATGGTGGTCACCTGCTTGCTCTAGTTATCTCTGTCTAAAGCAAGCTTGTCCAACCCATGGCCTGAAGGCTGCATGTGGCCTGGGACAGCTTTGAATGCAGCCCAACACAAATTTGTAAACTTTCTTAAAACATTCTGAGATTTTTTCGCTTTTTTGTTGTTGTTGTTGTTGTTGTTGTTTTGAGACAAGAGTCTCACTCTGTCGCCCAGGCTGGAGTGCAGTGGTGCGAACTCAGCTCACCGTAACCTCCAACCACAGGTTCACACCATTATCCTGCCTCAGCCTCCCGAGTAGCTGGGACTACAGGTGCACGTCACCACGCCCAGCTAATTTTTTGTATTTTTAGTAGAGATGGGATTTCACTGTGTTAGCCAGGATGGTCTCGATCTCCTGACCTCGTGATCCACCCGCCTCGACCTCCCAAAGTGTTGGGATTACAGGCGTGAGCCATCGCGCCTGACCTGTTCTTTTTTGTTTTGTTTGTTTGTTTGTTTGTTTAGCTCATTGGCTATTGTTAGTGTATTTTATTTGTGGCCCAAGACAATTCTTCTTCCAATGTGGCCCAGGGAAGCCAAAAAATTGGATGCCTCTGGTCTAAAGCTCTCTCTTCTTACCCAAAGTACCTCCTGCTGGTGATACCCGGCCATCTGCTGTCCTGACAAGGTGTGTAATCTTGGTTTTCCTTGCTTTTCTCTTTTGGCTGCCCACCAAAGGTTCTTGCATTGTTGTTGGCTCTGGAGTGTTGAAAATGGATGGGATATTTTTAACCTTATGAACAGGCTCCGTGGTGTTTCTGTCTTCTGAAAATATGGCTGAAATAGGAAATACCATGCATAGTTATGCACAAAAACAGAAGGCACCAACATTGCTCTTAGAAGGAAACATGTCTAAATTTCTGACCCATCTGAATGGAGAATTTACACTCAGAGTTTTCAAAGTACTGATGGAAAAAACGAAATAAGACATTGCCCGTAACTTGTTTACTACCAACTGATATTTGTTTGATAAATTAAATGCAGTGAATTAAGATACCCACTCTTTTTTACATTTTCTAAGTCTTTGGATGTTGCACATTGGTGGGGATGATAATTTAGGTAAATCTGAGTAAATTATGTCCTCACAGACCCCAAGTCCTAGCTGTGATCAGGGTCCCTATCTGAGAGATCCTTTTGGCCAGTTGGCCTGGAGAGGCTGGTAAAAGAAATTTCTTTCTTCAGAGGACAGTAAAATTAAATATGTACTTCTTAAATTTATATTTTTGGTTGGAACATTTGCTTCCAAGCACCAGGCTGAATTGATCAGAAAAGAAACTGAGGCCTTTGTTTCATGTAGATTGACTGTGCAGTAAGGACAGGACAAATATTGTTGAAGCCAGCATGCCAAGGAAAGAAACTCTCTTTCATTCACTGAATTCTAAAACAAGGAATACACTTAGTGAGATAATTTAATGAAGTCCCACATGTCATCCTGGCTGGTGGAGGGGCTAGTTTTAGGTATCCTAATTGTATCCCCAGTAAATCATTTGACAGCACACTCCTATATTCTGAGTCACTCTGTCAAGAGCAAGGAAGACACCTGTACCACAGACTTCCCCTGGTTTACATAGATTGGGGATGCTTGTGTCTTTTCTTACATATTCATGTTCTTTGTAGTTCGCCCCCTCCTGACCTTAACTTAAAAGTAAGAAAAGATGTGTAGCTGTGAGTTTAGTAAGTGTTTAGGGGTATAATATAGTTGAGTTTTATGATTGGGACTTTAAAGAAATTCTAGTGACCCAAGGGCTTTTAAGCAGGGAAAAGAAGCACTTTCATAATTTTTAACTATCCAATTTCTTAGGATAGACATAGAAGTCATTTTTGACAAAGAAAAGGAGAATGTGGGTCAGAACACTAATGTCAGACATGACAAGCCCTAAGCAAACTAAATCCAGAGGAGGCATATCTGAAGGTAGATACTGGCAATAAAGCCATATATATATACACACACACACACATATATATGTGTGTGTGTATATATATATTTGGAAGATAAACTAAAATAAGAGGAAAAAAACTAGAGCAAGAATGACTCAGGGTGTGAAAAAATGAACTTGTTGGTATAAACACTTGTACAGCCCTCATTTAAAATGTTTAATCTAGGTGTTTAATGGATTTAGGTACATCCTCAAGAAAGAAGGCTATGAATTAATAAGATTTTTTTTTGTCCTGGAAATCATGGCACCTTGTCTTTAAAATATGTTTCAAAAGAAGGGCTGATTCCAGACTTCACATTCCTAAACAAGTGGGAAATAATTTCAATTACATCAAAAGAAAGTATGTAAAGCAGAAATCACACCATCATTTGTGGTTTGGCCTTACCTCAATATTGCATAACAGATGGCTGTGTGGAGACAGGCTTAAGATAACAGTTGTTTTAAAAAACTACTTGGCAATGCTCCCAAACACCTTTTCAAGTAAGTAATCAAAAGTCAGAAAAAATACTCCTTTTAGATTGCAGATCTATTCCTAGGTCAAACAGATCTACCTCGATGGTGGATTAATTTATTCAGTTATGATACTTAGTCTTAGAATATTTATACTTTGATATTTAGCTTAACATAGGCCAGTGGTGGTACATATTTTAAGATTTTTTTTTTTTTAGTTTAAACTTCAATAAAAGTTTCCAGCAAAATAAAAAATAATTTGCTTAGAAACACTCCAAAGAAGTTGCACGATTCTATTTTAGCCTTAAAATTCAAAGCCTCCTTTAAGTATAAAGAAGCCCAAAATCTGAATTTACAATGAGCATTAAATAACATCTATTGCACATTCACAAGCTTCAAGATTTCTAATTTTTTATCCAGATCCATCAGCTGTCCCTTCTGATTACAGGAGGAGTCTTGTTCACCTCTCCAATAGAATCACTACGTTGTGGATGGACATTCCAGAAAGAACATTAACCTCTTCCCTTTTCTACTTCCCCTTCCCAGGAAAGTACAGAACATGTAGAAATAAGGGTATATAGTGGGGTTCCAAAGATGGAAAGGTGCATCATATCTTACATCAGAACCGACTGCGGAAAGAACCAAGGAGGTAAACGAAAAGGCATGGATACCAGAAAAAGGCCAAGTCGGCTGGGAAAGATGACTTGCTTTTCACACAGAGACCATGGGGTAATGGAAGTAACAGTCACAGAGAGACCAGAATTCTACTCTTGACTTTTAAATTTACTAACTGCAGTCCGACCGACCATGAGCCTCTGTTTCTTCATTCAGAGATGGAGGTTGGACTATATTAGCTTTAAAGGAGCCATCTAGCCCTAAAATAATTTTGCTACATAGGTTACAATCAGAGATCTGGCCAGAGGCAACAACAAGAAGCCACCAGTCAGCTCCAGAGTCACAGGCTGGGAAACGGTACTCCCGTGACTAGCACTGTTCTTGTTTGTTTGGTGAGCCTTCAAATGGTTTCATTTCTACTTAATGGCTGTTCCTTTTCTAGTTTGTTCCAGATGAATTGGTAAAAACACAGTAAGAAGCGTAAGGCACAGCTGCAAAAGGGTTGATTGCAAATGGAGGTACATTTTCTGCCTAAAACCAGACTGCGACTAGGGAAAGCTCGGAAACCAGCAGGCAAAGAGTCTGGGGGCCCAAAGCAGGCCAGCAATACTCAAGTCCCAAGGGTCAGTATATTGGAGGAAAGTAAAGGAGTGAATCAGACTGCAGACCAAGTGGAAGAGGCGAAAAAAAAAAAAAAAAAAGAGAGACTATGTCAGAAGTTCTCGTAAGTTCCCAAGGGTTAACCCCAGCACATACTGTCTTGTTTGGTGGTTTAGACTGAGGACAGCCTTCAGGATCAGTCCTCAGGGAGACCCTTCCCCTAAGACAGAAGAATTAGGGAAGGCAGATGGGACTGTGTCCAAGAAGCAGTTTTCTAGAACGAAACAGTAGATCTGAGTCCAACGACACTGGCAAAGCAAACCAAAGCTTGGTGGTGAGGGACATGAGATGAAAACAGTTCCGACAGGGAAACAAGCACAAAAGCTGAGTACAAAGATAGCAAGCCAGTTCCCCCCGACAACCCCCAACCTAATGGAAATGTAAGAAAAGAAAGGCTTTGTGGCTCCAAAACAAATTAGTCATTTCTTTTCCGGCTTTTAATTGAGCACACAAAACTACCCGAGCACTTTAGAACAAGTCCACAGGGCTAGTTTTTATACCCAAAACAATAACCATAACACACTTGGTACGTATCATCTGAGAGTGATAATGCAAGCTCACTCCTGGAGCCACATCAGGAATGTAGCAATAAGAGATCATCTTGTTTTCCAAACTCTGATCCCAAAATGTGGAGTAGGTTTTCTGGGAAAGCAGCATTGCTCTTGTATTGTACCCCACGAGGCCACTAGAGTGCTCCAGAGTCATGAATTCACATTCCAACTGGGGTTTCAAACTTGCACTGAAATTATTATAGCCAGATCTGGAATCTAATTGCCTTTGGTAGGTCTCCCATGAGCTGAAACGGTAGTCAGATGAATAGAACACAGGAAAAAGAAACGAATGAGCCTTATCCAACATCCTGGGAGACTTTGCTGAAGTTATATAGCAACTATTTCAAACTTAAGAAAAGAGATCGAGTTACCCTGGGCACTGTGGATCGTGTGTGAAAATTTAACTATAAACCAGAATTTTCTTGCCTGTAATGAGATTTATACATTGCAAAGAAGCAAATTTTAACAGAGATTCTTAGTCCTAGGTTTTTTTTGCCCTTGTGAAATACCATTTGTATTTTCAATACCTGACCCAAATGAGGGTTAAAAGTCTACATATATGAAGAACGGAAAATGTAGTAGCCCATGTACTTAAATGGAGACATGGTTTCTTCCCTGTCTGCTTATGTTGCTCGGGTCATAATTCCTTACCATGAATTCGCGGCTGATAAACCCTCCTTAACTCACTGGGAATGCTGTTAAGATGAAATTAAAATATATATATATGAAAGCCTCCTTAAACTATAAAGTGGGAGTAAGTGTTAGTTATCATCATCATTATTACTGCAATTAGAAACTTCCAGCTTAAACCATGAACACATGACACCATAACTAGGTGGAAAGATAAACACAGTGGCAGAGGTAGCAGGTAGGTGTTCTTGGTTTATTTGAAAACCCCACCTTTCATTCCAGGCTGTGGACAATTTTTTTTTATACATATATACCGAAATTTCAGAAAGTGGTTTAACAATTTTGAATTGTAAAAGCCCAGAGCTTAAGACACATTATAAACTTAGCATTTAAACATATTACTAAGCATCTAAATATTTCTGATATTTTGAAATAAAAAAGATTGCAAGGTGCCTATACACAGGGTGGTATAAAGAAAACATAGTGAACTTGAAGTCATCTACTTTAGCAGAAGTCAGAATAGCTGAACAGTTACATGGCGTCAGTTGACTCAATATTTCTATTAAAGACATCAGCTACAAACAATTCCTGCCTAACATTTGAGGAGGATTTTAACCTTACACATGTTAAAATTATTCTATACTATTGTTATGTTTTCTGTCACGTATTTATACCCTCTCCAAGGTGAAGTTTCAATAAGCAATGATATAGTCATAGATGAGAGAAAGGAGTAAAGGCCTAGAAAAGTCACAAAGCACATAGTCACTACACAAACAAGTAAATGTTGGAGATAGTAAGAAAATAAAAAAACAAAAATGGTTACTTTAAATTACTAGTAATTTCTGATGCTCAAATTGATTCCTGTTTTTCCTGGCCAAATAAAATGAGTTTGTACTCTACACTAAATAATGGACATGCATTTTTCAGTGCATATGCTCCAAAAGTTGTTTCATATACATTAATAATAAATATAATTAAATATCACCAATAATAACTGTATTTCTACTAAAGCCTGGGACTGCCGATAAGACTCAAAAGTGATTTACTTTTATGCCCCCAAAAGCAGAAAATTAGGGCTACAGAATATAGTACTTCTAGTATCACAATACTTGCTCAAGATACCAGAGCAATAAAATCATTATCAAGTGTTAGAGGGGAAATAGAATTTACAGTCTGTGTACTACTACATCTCATCATTCACCCAATCTCTAAACACACAAATTATATATGTACTTAATACCAATGCGGAGAGTAATCCTAGTGAGGTTAAACAATATGTCCTACTGAAAAATGCTGATCAGTAGCAGGTCTGAGACTAGAACCCAGATTTCCTAACGCCCAGGTAAGTGCTCTTTCTACCACACTGTACTTGCTCTGGTACCTCTGTAGGGTTTTCAGTATTTAAACAACAGAACAAAGTACTTAGAACAGTATCATTTTAAGTAAAGAGTAAAGTGGTCCTAAACGTCCTTCAAACTCTTCTGCTAGTTCATCAGCGCCTTACATTTATAAAAACTATATGGAATATATTTTTAAAATATACAAGAGCTAATGTATCAATTTAAGGATGTTAGGATTTAATGCTGTGAACAGCACAATTCATATTTTGTTTTGCCAGCACTGAAGCAGAATATTCCATAGAGGTTGCGAATGTGAATTAGCAAGTGAGATAACAGATGTAGTGCTGGCGTTTTCTGGAAAAGTAAAATGACACGGAAGCTGATGTGGCTCATGTAAACGATGCCTAATAAACTAAAAATACTTATGTTTAACATGAACTCAAACTTGACCAGTTTTGCTAGCTCTCTTAAAAACATGAATATTTCTGATAAGTGACTTAAGTCAATTGTGCATTTTATTTTTTTCTCATTTTCAGTAAAGGAATGATAGCATATTTGAGAGTCAAAAGATGTGGACTAGGTCATGAAGTTCCCATTTCTGGATATAAGTGAATCAAAGGAGTCGAAACAAATGATCTCTAAAATCCCTTCTAGTTTTCAAATGAAGTGACTCCTAATTAAGCACTACAAAAACGTCAGCTCTTTTAAAATATCTGCAATGAAAAGCAAAGAATCAATAGGAAGAAGGGAGAGGTGGCCTCTTAACCACTGAAGAAATTAGGCTTTACCTAAGGGCTCAATGTTTAACAGTAATTATATAAAGTCACAAATAAATATGGCCATGAGAAATTTCAAAATCAAATCTGTACCTAGGACCTATAACATGACTAGTTAATATTGGATTTTTCTTGGGCTACCCATAAGCCTCAGGGTGTTCTGTTCTTTTGTTGTTGTTGTTGTTGCCCAGGCTGGAGTACAGTGGTACGATCTTGGCTCACTGAAACTTCCGCCTCCTGGGTTCAAGCGATTCTCCTGCCTCAGCCTCCTGAGTAGCTGAGATTATAGGCACGCGCCACCACAGCCAACTAATTTTTGTATTTTTAGTAGAGACGGGGTTTCACCATGTTGGTTAGGCTAGTCTCGAACTCCTGACCTCATGATCTGCTCGCCTCGGCCTCTTGAGGTACTAGGATTACAGGCGTGAGCCACTGTGCCTTGCTGGGGTGTTTCATTTTTAATGGGCTAGGAAAACATCCAGGTCAGAAGTTACTCCTGCAGGCCTGCCCATGCCCAGCCAACCAGGTTGTTATTCCAACTCCCACTGGGCATAAGCATCTGCCTGCAACATGAACTGCAATGCTGAATATATTTAGCTATGAAAAACTCTAATCTCTGATTAATGCGATTCAAAGGTTACAAATTGCCCTTTAACAGATTAAATACCACATGACACATTGTCTGACCCTTGGCAGGAGTCCCCCAGACAGCAGTTTTGATGTGAAAATTAAAAATAACCTAATTATGAACACATAAGTCTAATGTTGTTGGTTGAACCTATATAAATTATACCTTTTCAAAACCTATACAACTTATGTCATTTCCAGCTCCGACTGTCTGAAATTAAATAACATTGTTTGTCTTACCTTCTGTAGGGTGAATGGCATCCAAGAAGAGTTGCTTGTTTGACCATTTATCCCCACTTCCTAAAAACAATGACAGAAAAGGAGAGAAAAGTGAAACTCTACTATTAGTAGATAGCCACACTACAAAAACAAGATGATATACAAACTAACTTTTGAAACATCACACAAATGAAGCTGAATTTTATTTCAATTACTTAATTCTTAAAGTTGTATTTGCCAACTAAAATAATGAGGCTGTACAGAAAATGGATTAAAAATAAAATTTTTGTCTTTTACGAAGTATAGTGTTGGATTATTTCTGTAACTTTAATCAAAGTAATCTGAAGATCAGTAAAAGAGAACGAAAAAAGCTGATGTTTTCACCTAATGAATAGTGTTTCTTTCCTGGAAGCAGAAGAAAAAATAATATCAATATACAAAACAAAACTACGAAGCTGAAGTGGAAGTGAAAAGAAAGCCCAAATTAAGTAAAAGGTTACACACAGGAACATACAGGCACACATGTCTACACACAGGAGACAGCTGCGTTTAAAGCCTCATTCAAGAAACACGGAATGCTTCACATCTGGCCATGCAAGTAGGATGCAAATGGGCACCGGATGAGTTGGTTTATGGCACTCACGACACTAACATGCAGGGAGATGCTAAAGAAAACCTGACCTACAGAATACTTGGCTGCACTGAGCCAGATGGGAAGATTTATCTTTTATGTGAAATAAGAAAAGGAGTCCTGCACTGTGGGAAGAAAGTGATCTTAAGATGAGCCCTGAAGAGGTTTAAAGGCTCATCAAGATCATACCAATGAGACAGACGTTCCGAGTAAAGAGGGGACAGAGTGCAATCAGTCTCTACTGCCCTTTCAAATAACAGGCATGTGACTGAAGGAGGTTGGAAGAAGAGCCTGGCAAATGAGAAGGGGGGGAAAAAAGAGTCAGGTTACAACTTAAGAGTGGAGAAAAGGGTCCACAAGAATCCTCAAGTGTCAGAGGAAGTACAGAAACGCTGGCACTTTTACATGAGTAAGAAACTCTTAAGATTTCATGAAGTAGGAAAATGTGGTCATGGTATGAAGGGCTGCCAAACATGTGAAAACCAAGAATAGTCAAAGAAAATAAATGGATAAGTGGTCAAGAAGACTGAATTGCAAAACGCACCAAATACAGATGAGAAGAAGCAATTTTAGGATTCATATGGGGCTCTGAAAATAGAGACAAATATGGATTTGAATAGGAATCCAAGTGAAGGGAGATTTGCAATTAGCTGCAGAGTCCAGAAAGAATGAAAACACCCGCATCAAGAGCTGATGGCACTGAAGCAAGCACAGGGGAGGACAAGGCAAACGCAGTGCATGGAAGCATTACTCAAAGATGAATCACAATGGAGGTGACCAAGAACCCTTCATGGAGGACGGAGGGCACCAATACCTTTTTCCGGAACATTGGGCTTCTCCTTTTTGTGCTTATATTTGCTGACAATTTTGTGGAATAAGTTCTTTTTCTGAGACTGGAAAGGACCTACAGACAATATTAATATAAATATATTTTAAATTCACAATGTTTCATAAAAAAATTGTGTATTTCTCAACAATTCCACCCTCCTCCCTCCTATAGAATAAGCAAATTGAGTCTCAAGAAGTGTCATCTTGCATCTTCACTTATTTAAATGGTGCTCAACCCCCTTCTTTAGGCTTATTTAAACCCAGTGAGATTTTCCTTAGAAATGTATTGGGCAAAGCCTCCATTAGGGCTGGGACTCCCTAAGCAGAAACTGCAGATACAGTGAGTAGAAACAAACTACAACCAATAACAGCAAAATGGCTAGAGTATGTAATACAGAAAAGATTTTACTTTAGACTCCTAAATACCATGAAGGAAAGGATGGCATATGTGTTTTATGTCTCCAATGAAACTGCTTTTCACTACAAGGATAGCATTTTCAGGACAGCAGTTGACCTGACAGCATTAGACAGCTTTCTGGCCTTTTCTGAGGATAACCTAGGAAGAAAAAAGTGACTTAAAAATTGAAAATATTTGCCAAAAAACTTTATTCTGGGTGGAAGGGGGAGATGTTTCAGATTCTTAATTTTTTCAGATAAAGAAACAGAATTGACATTTTCTTCAGTGAACAATCAGAAATACCAGCAACAGCGCTGACCTCCCCAAAGCCCCTGTGGCATCTCTCCACCTACCAACAGCTGCAACTACACGCTCTGCCTTCTGGCCACAGGTGAAGCATCTTACACTCCTATCTGGTCAGTTCCTCCACCCGTGGCATAGCCCCACCATCCTTGTCCAGCTCAACACCATCATTTCTCCCTCTCTAATGGGCCATTCCACCAGTATACAAACATAATTTCTTTTAAAGTAGAAAAGAAAAAGGTGGCTTGTAACCAAACTTCCCTCACATCACTTACTGCCTTGGTTCTTCATTCCTCCTGTAGCAAAAATTCCACAGAAGGGTTGCCCATGCTGTCTCCAGTTTCTCTCTTTCCTTTCTTTCTTTCTTTTTCTTTCTCTGTCTCTCTCTCTTTCTTTGAGACAGGGTCTCATTCTGTTACCAGGCTGGAGTACAGTGGCATGATCTTGGCTCACTGCAACCTCCACCTCCTGGGCTCAAGCAATCCTCTCACCTCAGCCTCCCGAGTAACTAGGACTACAGGTGGGGATCACCAGGCTTGGCTAATTTTTTGTATTTTTTTTTTTTGTAAAGTCGGGGTTTTGCCATGTTGTCCAGGCTGGGCTCAAGCAATCCACCCACCTTGGCCTCCCAAAATGCTGGTATTACAGGTGCGAGCCATTGTGACCAACCTCATTCTGTCTTAAACTCACTACAACTAGGTTTCTGCCTTGCCACTCATGGAACAACTGCTCTTCAAGAGGTCATCCAGTACCCACCCCTATGCTGTGAAGGCCAATTGTGGGTCCTTACTGCACCGGCTGTTCCTGTAGCTCCTGACCACTACAGCCACACTCTCTGCCTTGAATGCCTCCTTCATTGGGTTTCTAGGATACCACCTTCTCTTCTTTTCTCTTCTCCATCACTGATCTTTCCCTCTGTCTCCTTTGCTTATTCTTTTCCCTGACCTCTTAATTTTGGAAAGTTCTGGGCTTGGTCCTTGTCCTCTTCTCTATTCTCACTCATCTGGTGATTACCTCTAATCTCAGGGCTTTAAAATAAAATAAAGTAAAATAAATAAAATAAATACCAGCTATAGGTTGAAGACTCAAAAATGCATCACCCCAGCCAGACCTCTTACATTGAGTATATATGAAAAGTCAGCAATCTTACACTATCTTACAAGGACTTTAGAGATCCAGAGCTCCATTACCTCCATAACCTCACATCCTGCCACTCCTCTCCTTTTGAGTCTCTCTAGCTGCATGGGCCTCCTGGCAGTCCCCTGCACATGTAGTCTCAGTGTTCCTGACTTTAGGATCTCTGAACCAGCCATTACCCTGCCTAGAAAATGTTCTTCTCCAAGATGTCCGCACGGCTAACTTCCTCACCTCCTTCAAGGCTTTACTTAACTACCTTCAGACCACTCTATATAAAACTGCAAGCCAATCCTATGCCCATCGCTTGATCTCCCATTCCCTCACAAACCTATTCTTTTAACTGATCTTTAAAAACAGCTTTGTTGAAATAGAATTAACATACCATACAATTCATCCATTTAAAGTATGCAACTTGTGTTTATATTCAGACATTTGCAACTGGCACCAATTTCTGAACATTTCATCACCTCAAAAATAAATTTCAAACCTTTTTAATATTACTTCTCCCATACCTGTATTCCCCCTCTCCCTAAGCAACCTCTAATCTCCTTTCTGTCTCTATAGATTTGCCTATTCTGGAAATTTCATATAAATAGAATCATATAATGTGATTTTTGACTTAGCATAATGTGTTCAAGGCTCTTCCATGCTATAGCATGTATCAGGGCTGAATAATATTCCATTTAATGGACTGTTTATTCATTCAACAGTTGGTGGGCCAGGCACAGTGGTTCACGCCTATAATCCCAGCACTTTGGGAGGCCAAAGCAGGTAGATCATGAGGTCAAGAGATCAAGACCATCCTGGCCAACATGGTGAAGCCCCGTCTCTACTAAACAAAAATTAGCTGGGTGTGGTGGCATGCGTCTGTAGTCCCAGCTACTCAGGAGGCTGTGGCAGGAGAATCACTTGAATCCAGGAGGCAGAGCCTGCAGTGATCTGAGATCATACCACTGCACTCCAGCTTGGTGACAGCGAGACTCTGTCTCAGAAAAACAACAACAACAAAAACAGTTGGTGGACATTGGGATTATTTTCACCTTTTGACTATTATAAATAACACTGTTAAAAACATTCAAGTATAAGCTTTTGTGTGGGACACAGGTGTTCATTTCTATAGGGCATATACTTAGAAATGGACTTGCTGGGTCATGTGGTAACTCTGTGTTTAGCCTTTTGAGGACCTACTAGACTGTCTAAGAAAGAAGCTGCACAATTTCGCATTCCCACTAGCAGTGTATAAGGATTTCAATTTCTCTACATCTTTGTCAACATTTGTTATTATCTGTTGTTTTTATTATGGCCATCCTAAGGATGTGAAATGGTATCTTTCCCATTGTGGTTTTGATATGCATTTCCCTGATGACTGATGATGTTAACTGTATTTTCATGTACTTATCGGCCATGTACTTGCTATATATCTTCTTCGGAGAATTATCTATTCAGATCACTTGCCTGTTTTTATGAGCTGTCTTTTTTACTGCCAAGTTGTAAACATTCCTTATATAGTTTAGATAAAAGTTTCTTATCAGATATGTGATTTGCAAATATTTTCTCCCATTCTGTGGGATGTCTTTTCACTTTCTTGGCAGTGTTCTTTGAAGCACAGAAGATTTAAATTTTGATACAGTCCAATTTATCTATTTTGTCTTTTGTTGCTTGGGCTTTTGGTATCATATTTAAGGATTCACTGCCAAATCTGAGGTTATAAAGATTTGCCCATTTGCTTTGAAAGTTTTATTGTTTTAGCTTTAACATTTAAGTCTTTGATCTATTTTAAGTTAAATTTTGTATATCATATGAGGTAAGTTTCCAACTTTATTTGAATATAGATACCCAGTTGATCCAGCATCATTTTTGGAAAGACTCTACTGATTGTTCTCATTGGGTATTCTTGGCACCCTTGTTGAAAATTAGTTGACCAAAAATGTATGGGTTTATGACAGGTTGTCTACCAATTCCATCCCACTGATTTATATATGTCTATCTTTATTCCAGTACAACACTCTCTTGATTATCATTGTTTTGTAATTAGTTTTGAAATCAACTACTGCTTTTTTCTCTTTTAAGGTTGTTTTGGTTCTTCTGAATATCTTGCAATTCCACGTTAATTTTAGGCTCATTTGTCAATTTCTACAAAGAAGTCAGCTGGGATTCTAAGAGGGGTTGGGTTGAATCTGTATATCAATTTGGGAGAATGTTTCCATCTTAACAATAAGAAGTCCTCCAATCCATGAACATGGGATGTTTTTCTATTAATTTCTATCATATTTGTTTCAACAATGTTTCGTAGGTTTCATTATACTGTACTTTTGTCTGTTAAATTTATTTCTAAGTACTTTATTCTTTTTGATGCTACTGTAAATGGAATTGTGTTCCTAATCTCATTTTTAGATTGTTCATTGTTCAAGTGTATCAAAATACAATTAAGTTTTATCTAATGATCTTATAATCTGCAGCTCTACTAAACTCATTTATTAGCTGTAATAGTTTTTTTGGTGGATTCCTTAGGATTGTCTATATAGAAAGTCATGTTATCTGAGAATAAAGATAATTTTACCTCTTCCTTTCTAATCTAGATACCTTTTGTTTCTATTTCTTACCTAATTGCCCTGGCGAGAACCTCTAGTACAATGTTGAATAGAAGTGGTGAGAGTGGACGTTCTTGTACTGTTCCTTTGCCTAGTGGGAAAGCATCCAATATTTTACCATTAAGTATCAGGTTAGCTGTGCATTTTTTGTAGATACCTTTTATCAGGTTGAGGAAGTTCCCTTTTAATCCTAGTTTGATTTTTTTAAATCATAAAAAGGCACTGACTTTTATCAAATGCTTTTCCTAGATCTATTGAGATGATCAAATGGTTTTTGTTTTATATTCTATTAGTAGGGTATGTTACACTAATTGGCTTTTGAATATTAAAGCAAACTTGTAGTCCTGAGGAAAAATCCCATTTAGTCATGATGTATAATTCTTATATGTTGCTGAATTTGGTTTGCTAGTGTTTTGTTGTGGATTTCTGTGTTCATATTTGTAAGAGATATTGATCTGCAGTTTTCATTTCTTGTGATGTCTTTGTCTTGAGAATGTCTTGAATGTCTTTGACATTAAGGTAATACAGGCCTCACAGAATGAATTGGGAAGTGTTTACTTTTCTTGTAATTTATGGATTCATTCGTGAAAAAATGGTGTAAATTCTTCTTTAAATGTTTGGTAGAATACAGTGGTGATGCCATCTAGGCCTGGGCTTTTTTTTTTTCCAGGTACTTTAAAAATTACTAGTACAATGTCTTTACTAGTTATACATCTCAGGATTATCCATTTCTTAAGCCAGTTTCAGTAGTTTGTGTCTTTCTAGTAATTGTTCATTTCATACATGTTATCCCATCTATTGGCTTTAGTTGTTCATAGTATTGTTTTATAATCCTTTTCATTTCTGTAGTCAGTAGTAATATCTTCTATTTCATCTCTGATTCTAATAATTTGAATCTTCTTTTTTTTTTCTTGGTAAATCTAGCTAAAATTTCTCAATTTTGTTATTTTCAAAGGACTACATTTTGGTTTCATTGATTTTTTCTCTATTTTAATATTATTTAATTAATTTCATTTCATCAACAACTTCTCTAATCTTTGTTATTTCCTTTCTTCTGCTTCCTTTGAGTTTGGTTTGCTCTTCTTTTTTGAGTGTCTTACAGTAGAAGGCTAGGCTACTTATTTGATATTTCTTTCTTAATACAGGCATTTAGAGCTATAATTTTCCTTCTAAGTTTTGCTTTAGATGCATCTCATATTCTCTTACACAATGTCTTCATTTTTATTAATTTCAAAGTACTTTCTGATTTCTCTTTGATTTCTTTTTTGATGTGACAGTTATCTAGGAGTGCATTTAATTTCTATATATTTGTGAGTTTCTCCAATTTTTTTCTACTACTGATTTTTAAATTTCATTGTACTATTGTCAGAGAACACACAGAGTTCTCTGTGTGAAATAATACATATTATTATTCAATCCTTTTATATTTCGATCCTTTTATATTTATTGGTTTGTTTTATGGATTAGCATATGGTCTACTGTGGAGATTGTTCCATGTACACTTGTGAAGAATATACATTCTGCCATTACTGAGTGGAAAGTTCTATATGTTTGTTAGTTCTAGTTGGTTTGTAGTGTTGGTTCAAGTCTTTTCTTGTTGATCTTTTGCCTAGTTGCTCTATCAACCAATTCTTTTTCCACTGTACGTCTCACCTTCAAACAAATTATATATTTTGCTTATTGTTTAGGCTTATTTATTGTCTGGTTCCCCCATTATAATGTAATCTTGATGGCAGTAGGGTTGTTTTCATTCACAGATATAATCTAAATGCCTACAGTGGTGCTTAGCACATGACAGGTTCTCAATAAATATTTATTTCATGAATAAATAAAGCTTTTAATGCACTGCTTATCACAAAGTAAGAGCTCAAGAAATTACAGCTGTTGCTGTTATTACTGATACCATAAATCTGTGCAAGTGTTTTTTGATGACTACACTAAGCAATCCTTCTAAATAACCAATAGCGAATGCTTCTAAATTGGCTACTGGTGGTTTGAAACGAAACTAGAAATGCCTCCTTGTTTGCTTCTTTGGGAAAAAGTGAGCAACAAGAGAAAAGAAAATAAATTGAACAAGTACAAAGAAAATATATCACATGTACATACTACACTAATATTACAGATGTCTCTAAAATCTGTTTGCAATCACTGCCTCATGTATTTTATACAACTCAGGAAACTGTAGGCTAGTGGACCTGAATGATACATAGGCAGTCATGGAAAACAAAAGTAGGAGAAAGGAGAAAAATTACTACTCGGGATTATAAAGATCCTAGTGATTTGCCTGCAGGAAAATAACTTAATAAAAGGGTATTGGCTCATAGGAAGAATGATATAAAGAAGTAGTTCACAGAAGCAAAATGATTCAACGTATGCAGTGCGTTAGGAAAGAAGAAAAGAAATATGTATTTTTGGACCCAATCATACTCAGAGAAATCTAAAAAGTAATTTAAAGACTAAGCTACAGATAGAGCTTGTCAATTTTAACATGAAAAAAGAACAATCATAGTAGTTTTGTACGTAGAAGAGCTTCTGTAAACTTAAATTTTTAAAATTCCTTTCTTCTGGCCACCCCCCAAATTATACACATAAAACTACTCTAAGTAAATGACAACTTCAGATAAAAAAAGAAAGTGACAAACTTGAAAAGAAATAGATAAGATCTAATTGTAGTCACTGAAAAGCAGCCATTTTAAAGTCAAGAAGTGAAAAATTTGATTTCTGCCAATCAGCATAGTGTATATGTTGGGTATTTTGTCTAAAGAAAATAAAGTCAAAATCTGTAATAAATACCAAATATAAGGACATGTGCTATTATATTTTTTCCTTAGTCAATTATTACATTAATGTAGAAGTATCCATGGAGGAGGAAGAATGGTAGAAAGTAAAATGCAGAAGGGATTTAGAAGGAATCATTCAGAAAACACATATTCACAACTGTTCTTCACTCTACTATGATACCTCAAGCTTCCGTCCCATCTCTTTCCCTACCAAATTTCTTGAGGGAATATCTGCATCAGCTTCAGCTTCCTTACGAAAAAAAAAAAATCACTCACTGTTGGTATGCAAACTGGCTTAGGTCTCCACTTAAGTTTTTGGGCAGATGACCTGTATTCTGAAGGTATCAATCTCCTTTGCACCTCAACTTCACAGCTGGGCAGAAAACAAAAGGGCCAAACGACAAGCCGAGAAGTTAAGAGGGGTGCCAGAAGGACATGATGATAACCTTTCCAGAACATTAATGTTCAAGGTTTGCTGAAAAATGAATGTTTTGGGGGTGAGAAGTTGCAGTGACACAGGAGCCACAGGAGTCAGCATGAGCCTAGCATGATACTTTTTCAAGGTCAGTGAGTAAGGTGAATTAAGTGAACCTGCCCTTTACATCTGTTGTCAGAAACAAATGTCAGGCTTCACTCTGGTGGTGGTGGCTTTTGCCCAGGTTCTATAGTTTCATGTTTTTGAACTATATATAGGTATATATATAAAGAGCAAGGGTTTTGTTCTAAAACAAACCCTTGCTCTTTATATATAAACGGCTGTATAAATGGCTGCCATTTCTGTATTGGCCTTGTAAGTAATGAGTAACCAATGAGAAAATATATTCCTATGCAATAATTTATAGCAATGTGCTCCCACCTGCAGGGCATGTGCCTTTACTGACTTGAATAAGTTCTCTGAGTCAATCAGTCACAATCAAGTTAAGATTCATTGAAAGGGAGGAGCCATTTCATTGGGCTGGACATGCATACATTGTTAAGGAACTCAAAATTGTATCAGATATACCTTTTATACCTGCAAAGGTGCTGCCACCATATTCCTGAAGAAATTTGGTGGCAGCAGAGACTTCCAAACAGTTATGGAGAAAGATACAGATCTCTACCCAACCTAGAAGCTAAAATTTCCTAACAGGAGATCTATCATCACACCTCAGTTCTCTAAAACTGAAAGTACGGTTGGCTTGGCTCCACCCCAAACAGGGGATTCTGTCTTTTCAATCTTGTAAACCTGCTTCTTTTATTCCCACTGTGATTTTTTAAAATACTCAATGCCTTAACATTTTTAAATTTTAGTCTTAAAATGTAAGTGTGGATTGAAAAAAACATAAGAAGGATCAATAGTATGCTTGATAATAGGTCAAGGAACTATGTAAAGATAGAAGGAATACAGTGAAGAAGTGAGTCTAGTAAGTCAAGATGAGGCATAATTTCAACACAATTCTTTTTCTCCATGATCCTACTTTCACTGAAAAATTACTATTCTACAGAGAACTCTGACTTCTAATACTTTCGTAAACAATGCTTCATACATTATCAGTACAAGTAAACGTGTAAAACAAATCTCTTAGGAAGTTACAATTAAATTTAGACATATAATTTAAAGCTTTCCTTTAAAATGTTTTAAAATAACAGAGAGATAACTCAGAAAACATCAAGTTTGGGCTGATTCAGCTAAATTGCATTGTGAGTTAGTTAGATTAGAATTTACTGGATAATTCATTTTTAGAAGGAAAGGGAAATCCTATTTCTGTCATCATGCTCTGTTCTACTATAACATAGCCCAATTGGCTTTTAAAGTTATTTTCATCCCTTTTCATTGTGAAGTTTTTGACAAGACCTATGACACAGACATAAGAGGCAGGGCAGAGATAGTAGATAACCATGGGAAAGATAGGAAGAGACTCCTTAGAAATGCAGATACGAATATGAGACTACTGGGTAAACAGAGGAATAAACCCAAGCAGGTATATGACTTTGAGATATACAACTACATAAATACATACATACAAATTTCTACTAGAAATTACATTTTAGAAAAACTCTATACATTTTATGTAAGCTGAAGTACCTAAAAAGGCACCTAGTATAAGTCATGAAGGAAAATATAATGAATATTGAATGATGACAAAGGAAAAAATAAAATATAGACAAATGGCAAATTATTAGAGGAAAAATTAGGTTTCTGATGGACATATACTCTTTTACTAATGAACTAATGATCTCATACACAATGTTTGCTCTGAATGATTCATTATGCAGAGGTGGAAAGGGTCTAGAGTCTAAGAAAATAATTTCCTCTATCCCCTAAAGATCAGGCAATTACAGCACAGCTGGTATGATAATTTCATTAATAATAACTTGTAGTCTAGTACATTGGTGCTGCTAATGCCAAATTACAATCAGTCACAAATACTATTTCTTTAGTTTGCTGAATAGATAATGTATTATTTAATTTCTGCTTATTTTAATTGCATTTTGCTTCACAAATCAGAAGGTGGAACAAAATCTCATCTTGGAAGACTCCCCACAAATGTAATTACTGATATACTGTGTAAAAACCAGTGACTTTGTGGCTTGAGAGGTATAATGGAAGAGTTAAGATGATATTGTATGAAGTATAATCCAAAGCTCCAAAAAGCTATTTCACATCAAAAGAAATACTGTTAATCTCAGCTGGGAGAGAAAAATCGTATAACAGACAACTAAGACCCAAGAGAAGGTCTCATGAAAATAGATCCTAACTTCAGGGTTTTATAGCTTTACAAAAATAAATCTATTGTTACATTCCCTGAGAGATAATTCAGCCAACTTCAGAGCTCTAACGTGAATGTTTTGGGAGTGGAAGAAGGAATAACATCGTGCCCATCTATCAATTAAGTTCCATTTTATTGGCTTGTCAGGTATTTATCAGCAACTTTAAATCTAAGAATTATGGGAGCTCAAGACACTTGGCATCTTTCGGCTCATGGACTACTTTTCCTATTCCTAAATATCTCCAGGGCACAGAGACTGTCATTTCATTTGGCAGTCCATTATGGTGCTCAGCTCCCTACCTGTCTACAAGTCTACTTTATTTCTACCTTGGAAGATCTTGATACAACCCTATTTTATTTTCTCAGATGAGCAAACTTGACGATGCAACAACATTTCTTTTTTAGTTCTTTATTCACTAGACTTGTTTTTATTAACCACAGAGGAAAACTGAGCTAATTCTAAAATGACTTTTATATACCACCCTGGCTTTAATCATGAAGCAGAAATTTTCTTCAACCTTTCAGTTCTGTCTTGAGATACAGATCTCAAATTGACCCTGTTTGGTTGTGTCAATTCCAGTGTGCAAAGCGTTTTTAGGCTTTGAAGGAGAAAGGTTCAGGTTTCTCCAGAGAATAAACCATAATTTTCCCTCATCTATATACCTTAAATATTCCGTAAAATGCATGAAATTATATCTCTTCGTTAATATTTATATCTGATCGATTAATCAGTCTATTTAAAATACAAAAGAATGGAATTATTTTGATTTGATTAAATTATCCAATTTGATGAAGCAGGCAATAGGCAGCAACTTCTGCAGGATAATTAAAAGAACTCTTCCAGCAAATCCTGCTCGAGTTTGATCTTGAAAGCAACTATAGCTCAGCCACCCAAGTTCTTCATCTCTCTATTCCATGTCCTTATAGGAGAGCCAACTGAATGAAGTCTTTCACATCTGTATGGAAAACTACAGGTACATTTTCCCTACCAATCTTTAGACCTTAAGAAAAATCAGAAGACAAGTTTCTCAATGCAAGCAATGTTGCCATTTTGGGTAATACAGTCATTCAGTGTGCTTGAAAGGCAAGATGTTTAGTACTCCAGTACCTGTCCCACAAATGTCAACAGTGGTCTCAGGTGATGAGACCACTGAAAATGCCCCCACCCTCTTACAGTCCCCTTTAGGATTACAGCATTGTCACTGATGAATGCTGAGATCCATCCAAGTCATGTTGATAATTTTAAAAAAGCTTCCCTGATATAGGCAGCGGAGAAGCTGATTACTTGAAAATGAATATACTAAACAAAGCATTCTTTAAATTTAACAAAACCAATTACACACACACACACACACACACACACACATGTTGCTGGAGGATTTCAGGTAGTTTTATTTTCCTTTGGTCTATAATGCCAGTAAAGAGTAGTTAGCATCCGCTTATCAGGTGAAAAGAATGATTTACAGTCCCAGAGTTCAACCTGTTGCAGACACAGGGAACAGAAGAACTGGATTCAACCAGCAGTTTCTGTTCAAGAAAAGGTTAACATTCCAAATTAGAATTCTGGAGAGCAGGAGGTTGAAGACCATGTATAACATTTTTGCAAAAGCTTAGCTACATCATTACGGGCAAATATACAGACGGAGATGCCAATGGAGCTACAGAAAATAAGGAAGAAAAAAGGGACAAAGATAACCTTGGAAAGCAACCTGAGATTCTAACTCCTTACTGCCTCAATTCCAAATCCAATTACATGTCTAAAGGGAGCTAAAAGCTTAGCTGAAGGGTCAGTTGAGATTCTGACCACATGGCAGGAAGGTACAGGTCACATCTAACCTTTGCTGGTTTTAGTCGGTTCTGAGGACACATTTCCAGTCTTCTTCTTTTTTCTTGGGACAGGTACACATTTCCGGTCAAATGTAACAGGACTATATTGAGGGAGGCTGTTGAATTTTTTTTCAAATTCTTCATCCAGCTTTGCGGAGCTATTAAAAGGGGAGAGTGGAATCAATCAGCATATGACCAAATATGACACAGAAAATGACATGAAATAGATTTTAAGATATTCTATTTGAAAACAGGGTCTCTGGGAATTAGGGCATGTAAGTAAATTCTGTACAAGGAAAAAATACCTTTTCTGAAATGCTTGAGATTTACCAACACAGTTTTCTCAGTAAACTCATGTGACAGGTTATGTTATTACCTTAGAAAAGTAGAAACATCACTTATATTGGAATATTTCTGAAGTGGGGAATTTGGCATTCTCTCCACTAGCATGGGAGTTTTTCATAGAGTTCTGTACAAAGCATACTCTATTCATATAGTTTCTCATTTTACAGACTCATATACATGTATTTATGGCAAGCTTATTGGTAATATATTGGTAGTTTTGTAAGATTAGTTTCTTTTAAAAAATTTACTGACTACTGTTTGATTAAAACATACAAAACAAAAAGCATTAATATTAGGAAAACATTCTGGAGAGTTGACTAGAATGAAGATAAAACACTCAATGAGCAAAGTAAAGTCAGTTTTCAATGAATGCAATGGCACAGAGGCAACATGCTTTAACTTAAATCACCAATGACTTCAGAAATGCCACCAGCAAAGTTGGGCAATCTTTGGGCTGGTACTGACTGTCTCTAGGGCCCCACAGCAATGGCAACATGCCTGCTGGATCCTAGGCTGGCTTCTGACTTCCATTTAGTGAGACTTATTAAACTAACATGCAACCTAGACAGATGGAAGAGGCTGTAGGAGACCTGTTGTGTCTGGTAGATGGAAAATGGAAGGTGTATTGGGAAGAGGAGAGCAATTTTAGTACCAGCTTATAAGAAGCAAATGTGTTAGGCTGCTAGCTAAGGGGTGTCCTAAAAATGTTTTTAACTATAACTGTTTTGGAGGAATATACAAGAGTTGAGAAGCAGAGATAAGAGGGTCAGATGACCAATTGAATGGTCAACAGGAAATGGCAATTACGGAAGCACCCCCCTGGGGGATATGCTCCGAGTCCCCCAGTAGATGCCTGAAACCACCGACAGTACTGAAACTTACATACGCTACTTTTTGTTTTTTCCTATACATGCATATTGTACAGCGGCATATGATAGACAAAGGTATGATTTATGCACTGGGTGGAATGAAGTGGGATGGCATGAGATTTCATCATGCTACTCATTGTGGTGCATAATTTAAAACTTATGAATTGTTTATTTCTGGATTTTTCTATTTAGTATTTTCAGACCCAAAATCACAGAAAGCAAAAATATGGCTAAGGGGAAACTACTGTACTAAGTTCTATCAAAGCAATGAAGGGTGACAGGTGGAGGTGATGTTTTTCTCTTAATAACATCACCATTTCTCATTCAGTTAAAAAATGTTTATTCTGATGGAAAATCAGATACAATTGGATACTAATCAAATACTATCAGAAAGCTGTCTATAAGTTGTGAATTTTTCAGATACTCTGAATACCCAGAAGAAAACAGAAAATGTGAGATGTAACTCATAAGGTCTCTTGAGACTTTTCTTAAAAAGAGAACAATAATAATCATTTATGTTTTTCTTAGAGATGTCTATAAAATTAGATCTGTCAATACTGAGAAAATTTTTCTTGGCTACAGTTAACAGGTAGCACATTTTCTGAGATAAAAAAAGGTTTAAAATGCTCATCTACAAATCTCAGAGCAGACTGACAGGAAATGGCATTTCTCCCTGCTTAAGTATTATTCTGGCGTGTTCTGAACAAGGCAAACCCAAATATTCAAATCCTGACAGGCCAATATTTAGAGGGAGAAAGGAGGAAAAGGCATTGAAGTTTACTGTTAATTTAAAGCTATAAAAAAAAAAATCTCCCAGTTATACACATGTGCCTTCCTCAGAAATGATTAAAAAACAAACACATACAATCCACATACCAATCTCTTTTCAGGAACAGATTTTCAAGATTGTTTCACTTATCTTGTTCCTCAAAGAAAATTGATGAAAATCTCTCTTACAGCTTCAGCAGTTTCTACTAGAAGCATCAGAGAAATGCTTCTGTTGGGGAGCCTCAATGCTTGCTTTATTCCCCTAGGACCTCACACTGCCTACATAACACCTGCTCCTCTCTCGGTGTGCAGACCCACAAGGCAGTGGCAGTAATTCTAGACTACAGAGAGCACTGGTCTAGATGCTTGCGGGTCATTTTAAAAAGATATTCGGCATTCAAACTATAATTTGACACTGAAATATGAGGATTTTCATGTCATTACTTAAGTGAAATGTAAGCAAAGCTAGTTTGAAGTAACTTTGGATTTTTTAAAATATTAGAAATTAAATACATAAAATTATAAGCAAAACTAATTTTAAGTACTTGGATTTTTAAAAATATTAGAAATGAAATACATAAAATTATAAATATATCATTTCAATAAAAATAATCTTAAATAGCCAGCACTATGGGAAATAATTTCTACCTCGCTACTTTGTGATGACCTAGAGTCTTAGAATTAGTCAGACTTAAAGCACTGTAACATCTAAGGAAAAATATATTATTCCACAAACAGATATGCAAGTATTATGAATAAACCAAATACAATACACCCAATGCATACAATTTGCATAGCTTTAAACACACTTTTGAAAAAAATATGGTGAATGTACTTATTTCATTGTACTTATTAACAATGTACTTATTTCTATTCAAAGTATTCTTTTCAAATTGAGCCAACAACAAATCTCAAGAATTTTCAAAATAGTCTAACTGAATATGCAGATACTTTCCTCACCAATATAAAGTATCGGATCTCCTAACTAACAAAATGCTTTATATTAAGATGGTTATTAACAGTCTTTGGCATAACACTAAATATAAAATAATTCTTAGTGATTTTATCTTGATGCATGCCATTGCTTAATACTGCATTTCAATACACAATTAATGTATTGAATGTTCTCTACAGCAGAATATATGACCTCATATTTTTAGCTTAGAGCAACAGAAGACAGCTTGAACAAAATAAGGTTGGAGATAGAAGCATAATTTCATTTACCTTACATTTTTCAGCTGTCATGATATTTTCTAAACAATAAATACATACAGTATGTAAAATGGGTAAAATGTAAACATGCTAATACTATCCATTCTAAGTTTCACATGGAAAAATGCATCCTGGTGAAGGGATGTCGATTCAAACCCAGGTCCAAGTCTAAAGTCTATATATTTTCACTGTTCTCAAAATGTGAATGATATTGTCATTCACATGACCATGTTAACAACAGGTATGATGTGATGCACTTGATTTGTGTTCACTAGGGTGCCTACTAAGACTGCAGGCAGTGCTGAGTGAGTAGTCAAAGAACAAGCATGAGTAATCAGTGATTTGTTACCTTGAAAATCCTACTCACACTTGAGGCTTGTGTAGTACAGGTGATTGTGCTCACAGGCACTTACCCAAGGAGACAGTCTTCCTTTGGCTTTGTCTTCTTGAACTTCTTGCTCCCACTGGTCCCACTCTGACTAAATGTCCAGCTTTCTTCATTCCAACACCCTTCATGATCAGAGGAGTTTCCTTTTCCTGAGCTTCGTTTTCCTAAGAAAATTCAAGACAAAGGATGTGTTTGGTATATGGGTGGGTGAGGGGAGATGATCTTAGTTGTTTCACAAGCAACCTCTCGACTGCTTGCATATCATTTGCATGATGCCAACTGTAGCTATTTCAGACTTCTCAGAGTGATTCATGCTGGACCACCTTTAATAATGGAACATGCAGAAAAGTGACTTAGAGCTTCTGGGATTAATTGTCACGTAATTCAACAGGTATCACATGACTCAAAGAGACAGACTAACTGCTGCTAGCTTTTCCATTTGAGAACCAGCCAAGGTATGGGAGTCCTTTGCTGGTGGGCACTATCCATTCTAATTTCCCTACAACTCACTGAATTGACATCCCTGTGGATGAAATAGGCCCAAGTATCTTCATTTGGGGCTTGTTAAACCTAGGATTCACACTTTTTGTTGGAACATAGCTTGGCAAAAGGTAGTCCTCCAGCCAGATGCTATATTTTAAAATAGAGGATTTATATAAAACACTAAATGGAATAAAGGTCAACACATTAACTATTTTCTGGATATTATAATGTTTTAAAGAGCTCTTTGGTTCAAGTGATCCACCAGCCTTAGCCTCCCAAAGTGCTAGGACTACAGGTATAAGCTACTGTGCCTGGCCCACTTCAGTTACAGCTTTGATTACCTAATAAAGAGAACTACATAAGACATTTGCTTCTGGAGCCTACAGGTGAAGATTCTGACTAACATACGTGCTTGATTCAGGAAATTCCATCAGTTTTAAAAACTAAACCCAAAGCTCTGAATATTTAATAGTCATCTTTCAAAACAAAGAGCCAGCCAATACCAGCGGGGGGAAGAGATTAAAATTACTTTAAATACATCCTGAGAACTACCTAAAAAATAAATACACTTCCGTTAATGGTGCTAGAAAACATGTAAAATAACAAATAATTATGATCTATAAACCGTAAAGAAATATAGAAATATAAGGAATTATTTTGATACCATGTTGTTCTTTATGGCAGTTGTTTTCAATAGGTCTAAAGGTGAAATTCTGCTTGGTTTTTGAATTCTTTTCAGGTTTGTAGGAGTTACTTACCTCTGTCAACATTAGCTCGCAGAGAGGTGAGCATGCCCTCAGACACCAGGGTTTTATAAAGAGCACCTTTGCAAGACCTCTCGGATTTCCTGGAACCGCAAGTTTCTATTTTTCTGTGACAGTCACTGTCCTCAGGCTTGGCCTGTCCTGATAGGCTGGGTGGTAGTGCATCTTCCATGGGCGTCAATGGTTCTGCTTTTATACCCTCTGGCGCCTCACCAGAAATGTTCTTGCTAGCAGAAATACTAATGAAATCTGGAGGTCTTGACTCTTTGGTGGTATCTGAGGATTTCTCCTTTGACATTTTCTTCTCTCTTGATTTCACTTTTTTCTTTGGTGGCTTGGCATCCAAAATGCTTCCCTTGCCACTTGAGGATGTGCGGACCTTCTTGCGAGGGGTATCTCCAAGTTTCTCTATTCCCCAGTCTCCCTTTGCGACGGCTTCAATGGTATATATGACGCTCTCAATGTCAGACTCAGAAGACTGCCTCTTTTTGCAAGTCTTCTTGGGTGTGGATTTATCATTTCCATGTCGATCCATTTTGCTTTTCTTCTTTTTCTTTTTTAGCTTTTCTGGCTTGTTTAATGCTGCAGGATCCTCAATGATCATAATTCCATGAGGATGGCACATGTGATCCTTTCTACTGGGAACATCACTAATTATTATCTTGCTACTGGCAGAATAAGAAAAATCAGGAAAATGACTACATTTTTGATCTTCTTCTAACTCTTCCTTTCTAATTTCTTTGGGATCTTCCATTTTTATAGCCATTATGTCATCTATTTGCAAAGCCTCAAAATTTCTCAATTCCTTAGAATCTCTTACATTTTCCTTAGCTGATTTTTCAAATTCTGCTTCCTTCTGTAACCTGGTTTCATCTGTTTTCTCCCTTTTAATTTCTTTTTCTTCCTTTCCCTTCTCTAATTCTTTAATTCTTCCACTATCGGATTCTTTTGCTTTTATTAGCTTTGATTCTTCCATTTTCATCCCTTCTGATGCCAGGCACATCTAAACAATTAAAACAAAATGGGAGAGCATCCAAAAATATCCTTATTATTCCACCTTCAAAATTAAAGTTTTCATTTATATCCGTTTTAAAAATAATCAAAACACATTTTAAACTTTACAACAATCAGCCCACTTCTGCCAAACTAACTGAAATGAATCAAATTAATAGAAGGCTGTGGGCACTGTTATACAGTCATTTAACTCTCGTCAAACATATCTCTGAATTGTCATTTCCCAGCTTCAACAGAAGCTTTTCCTATGAAAACAAGACCTGGTAGAAGGAGGAAGGGATTCGGAGTTGAAAGACCCAAGTCTGATTCTTAGTTTTGCTACTTATTAACTTTGTGACCCAGAATGAATCACTTGCCCCCTCATTCCTCTGTCGCTTTTGTAAAAGGAAAATGATCCTAGAGCCTATCTCAGAGGATTCTGTGTGGTCTAAGTGAGACGATGTACTTAATTGTAGTACAGGTTGAATATCCCTTATCCGAAATGCTTGAAAACAAAAGTGTCTCAAATTTTGGATATTTTTTTGATTTTGGAATGTTTGCATTATATACTTACTGGCTGAAAATTCTTAAACTGAAAAGCAGAAATCCAAAATGCTCCAATGAGCATTTTCTTTGAGCCTCTTGTTGGTGCACAAAAAGTTTTGGATTTGGCAGTATTTTGGAGTTTGGATTTTCAGATTAAGAATGCTCAACCTGTATTTAATAATCCCCAAACTCTGTTCAGATGTTTGCCTTTTCTTTTTTTCCAAGGGAAATGAGGAAAACAGAAATAATTTCTACCTGTCCACTTGAAATTAGAAATGATATGATGAATTGCTAAACAATTATAGAAGGTTTTGAATAATGAACAAAACATTATAGGTCCACAAATGCTGATAGACAACTCTGAAGTCACAAGAGCTCTGAGAACAAACTTTTGTTTTTGTTTTCTTAACTCATTTGTTGGCAAATTTGATCTGATGTGAACTCAATTGGCTGCAAATTCTGACCTGAACCAACCTGAAACTTCAGTCTTAAACAGTTTATTTCACTTACTGTGACCATTCATACACTTTTGGTATTGCAATAGTGATGCATTCGAATATGCACTGGAGAAGTTACTTAGTGTAATATGTATCTACTGTATAATTTTTCTAAAATCTGAAAGATTCTGAATACCAAAACACATCTGGCCCCAATTTGGTTAAGTTTTTATATTCATCATCAAAACTCCCCAAATTTCATGTACAGAACATTCAAGGGGAAAGTTGCCATTTTCCTCTCTGGCTCCCAGATACTTTGAAACTTTAATATAGAGCTATTTTTCAAAAGGGGAAATTTAAGCTTATTGCAAAACTTGTTTTCAGTGTCTGGGTTTTCATTTATACACACTTAACTGTAAGGCTCCCAAAATGCCAGCCCCCATGGAGGACACTAATGATACGAAAATCAGTAAGGTCATGTCTGTCTGCCTTTGAGGAACTTATAAAGAGATTGATGATGCTGATTTGGTCAAGGGCAGCAAAGGAAGTCTCAGTCATAACTTATTTTATCAACTTTGTATTAGCAACTTAGAAGGGAAAGAGTATTGGGAGTTGCTGAGTCAATGCAAAATCAAGCACATGGGTAGGAAACTGATTTGTTTTTAAAAACCATCATTTTATTAAATGGCAAGTTGTCAGAGATCATTACCATCTGTAAAATTCATTTTTAGATGGATAATACATTGAATTAAATACCAGATGCTCTTTTACCTCATTTTTCTCTTAGTATTTTCAATGCATCACCAATCTTCCTGTGAGAATTATGTTATGATTAGTAAGTCTGGGAAGAAATTAAAGAAAGGGTGGGGAGAGGCAGACACTGCAATTAAAAAAATGAACATGACAAGAGCACACAGCCCTTCAGATCATTCACAGGGAAGACATGAAATATTAAGGATTCACAACAGAGCTGTCTTTTTCAGGAACTCAGGTAAGCTAACCTTTAGACCTCAGCAAGTGGCTATGAAGACTATGAACTTCTCTTTATTAAACATAACCAGAAATAAGCTCAAAGCAAAATGTTATCTTAATTCTGAATCACTGAAACCTTTAATATTCCCTGCATGTTTTACTCTTATGGGAGAATGTACTGCTTTTATATCAGTTTTGAAATAATTTTTATTTTCCTTTCTCAATTACTACAGCCCTTCATGAATACCTATCCCATGGTGGGGGAGAGAAATTATACTAGTTCTGCAGAGAAGGCTAGAAAAGCATTCTCAAGGTACATTTTATGTTTTTCCACCACTGTCACTCTGGTGGCTTTTAATAGGTCACTTCAGGAACCTTCATCATACAGGCACTAGTTTTTAGTGGTATGCTGACAGTCTGCATTTGCACAGGTTCATCTTAGCAAACTTAATAATACTTTGCAAACTCTATTCTAGGCTTCAATATATTTCAAAATGATTCTCTCATCACCCCTGATAGGATTCTACAGCTAGGAATGAAATGGAACAAATACACACATTCACTCTGGGGATGTATTCTGGGAAATAGCACAATATTTCTTGTGTAGGTAATTATACCGAACACTGGTCATGCTTTACTTCCTCATTTCAGGCTCTTAAGAATTTTTTCACAAACAGAGTATGTTAATCCTAAATTATAGGAAAAACAATTATATTGCTGGAAGTAAAACTATAAATGTAAATCAAATAACTCTGAATTAAAACTACAAATCGCAAATCTACTCATTAACCGAAAACCCAATCAGACTCTCAGAGTTGGGTGTCACTCTAGGTTTTCTACTTTAACCTACCCACTGCAGGAATTCATTTTACTATAGTATTCCTGAGAATTAGTTAACCAACTTTTGCACAAAGACAGTGAGCATATCACTCTATCAGACAACAGTTCTGCTGGAATTTTTAAAATATTGAGCAAAAATCAATCAGCCTCAGTTCTGTTCCCTGAAGCACATGAATTCCCTCTTGCTCATAGCACAGATACAATACTTGAAGACAGACTTTATGTTCCCGGAAGTCTCTTCCCATTTCCCTTAACAGCTCATCACATGTAAATACTTCCACACTTCAAAAGTTGGGTCCCTCTTACCTAGATGCAGTAGGTGTCCTGAAATGAGATGGGTTTTATTGAAAGAGGCTGGGCTCATGACCAAGCATCCTAGTTTGCTTAAAGCCACAACAGTAAGCTATACAACTTAGACTTGAAGCCCTACGAGGAAACAGAGGCTGAGAAATGGGGTAACAGTATATCCTACATTGGGCTGTTGCGAGGCAAAAGTGAAGAAATGTATATGCAAATACAACTTGTAAATGATACAAAGCTTTACAAAGGTTGGGGAAAATGGATACTTCAAAATTTTTTCTATCTATCAGAGAGCTAGCTATGTATGTATGTATGTACGTATGTACGTATGTATGTATGTATCTATCTATCTATCTATCTATCTATCTATCTATCTATCTATCTATCTATCTATCTATGAATGACAGTGTCTTGCTCTATTAGGTAGACTGGAGTGCAGTGGCATGATCATAGCTCATGGTAGCCTCGACCTCCAGGGTTCAAGTGATCCTCACATTTCAGCCTCCTGAGTAGTTAGGACTACAGGTTCATGCCCGGCCTTTTCTTCCCCCCCGCGTAGAGAATAGGGGTCTTGCTCTGTTGCCTAGGATGCTCTCCAACTCCTGGCCTCAAGCAATCCTCCTGCCTCAGCTTCTTAAAGTGCTGAAAGCACAGGCATGTGCCACTGCGTTTGGCTGGCTATTTCAACTTAACAATACCTGTCTAAGACTATGTTCCTAGCCTATACTAGATTAGAAGGGGTAACTACTTGTCAGTTTATAGGAATGCTCTTTTAATGGGACCCAGAGCTTAATTTTTTTTTAAATAGGTCACCCATCTGGCTTGTGTTGGGTTTATGGTCATGTAAAATCCTGGATTTTCATACCCATATAATAGGCTGGTAAACTTGGTCTCTTTTATTCTGTATTTTTATAATTTATGTTTTGCACTTAGATGCAAGACTTTCCCCTTTTTCTTATTACGTTTATCTCTTCAAAATGTGAATTATCTTCCATCTTTGTACTATACACACATTAAATAAAGCTGCTTTTCATGTCTTTGTCCAAATCTTTGGTAATAATGTTGAGTAAAACATGGCTAAGGACAGGGCCTTCTGCCAAACTTCTAGAGCCCTTTCATGAAGATGATCTGAACATTAATAAACTTCAGCAATCTAAGAATACTTTTTTCTCATCCAGTTGAAATCCTCCCATTTTGTTCACAAAACATTGTAACACTATCTGTCAAAAGTCTTGCTAAAATCTGGATACGGCATGGCAACAGCATTCTCTTACTCAATTTTATGACCAACTGTAACTATACCAAATAGAAAATGAGGCTGGCTTTTGTACCAGTCAGGGTCTAATTAGGCAAACGGAAGCAACCTAAAGCATAACTAGCAGTGGGAATTTAAGGAAGGGATTAGGTTAGTTACACAGGCCACGAAGAACTGAGACACCCAAACAGGAGGTGGTGAGCAACACAGGGGTTAGGGACAGCAGGAAGCCACAGAAGAAACAATGGGGAAAGAGTGACACTGAAGCCCAGTGGAAGATGGAAGCATGGCGCACCTATCTGGAGAACGCTGGAACATGGAAGAGAAGCTGCCTTTGCCTTACCCTGATGCCTCTTTACCAGTTCCCTGTTGACCCTGGCCTCTCCCTGCCTCCCATCTCCCCATCTCCTGCCAGTGTCTCCCATTAGCAGAACCTGCATGGAAGCAGGGGGCCTAGAGCCAAGAAAAGGCAGTCAGCAGTCACGTGGGGCAAAAGGCAGTGGGCAGGGCAAAGAGACTGGCATATTTGACAATGACCCTTTTCAGAGAAACTTTGATAATTCTCTGTTTTCATCTTCTTTTCTGTGGATTCAAACATGATTAGAATGAATTTCCAATTAAAATAATTTTCAAAGGTTTCTAGGAATTAATAGTCTGTATTTTAGAAATCAGGCTTATTATTTTTAAAAATTACAGTGAACTTTTCTCCTTTTTGTTCCTATTGAGCTCTCCTATTTCACACAACTTGTCAAAGATTACCAAAAGTGAGATTGAAACCCAATTTGCAATCTGTTTTCCTACAATCTGTTTTTTCCGTTGTCAGAAACCTGAATTAATATACTAAGACCATGTGTACTGTATTCTAGCTTTTTCTCCTTTTTTAAAATTGGATACATATATGTATCTTCACATCCATGGAAGAGAAGCTGCCTTTGCCTTACCCTGATGCCTCTTTACCAGTTCCCTGTTGACTCTGGGATGTGTGTGTGTGTGTGTGTGTGTGTGTGTGTATTATTTATATATATTTTATATAATATATAAAATAAATATATAAATAAAAATAATATATAAAACAATATATTATATATATTATTATTACACTTTAAGTTCTGGGATACATATGCAGAATGTACAGGTTTGTTACATAGGTATACACGTGCCATGCTGGTTTGCTGCAACATCAATCCGTCATCTACATTAGGTATTTCTCCTAATGCTATCCTATCCCTCCCCTAGCCCCCTACCCTGTGACAGGTCCCAGTGTGTGATGCTCCCCTCCCTGTGTTCATGTGTTCTCATTGTTCAATTCCCACTAATGAGTGAGAACATAGAGTATTTGGTTTTCTGTTCCTGTGTTAGTCTGCTGAGAATGATGGTTTCCAGCTTCATCCATGTCCCTGCAAAGGACATGAACTCTTACGGCTGCCTAGTATTCCATGGTGTATATGTGCCACATTTTCTTTATCCAGTCTATCATTGATGGGCAATTGAGTTGGTTTCAAGTCTTTGCTATTGTGAACAGTGCTGCAATAAACATACGTGTGCATGTGTCTTTATAGCAGAATGATTTATAATCCTTTGGGTATATACCTAGTAATGGGATTGCTGGGTCAAATGGTATTTCTGGTTCTAGATCCTTGAGGAATCATATTCTAGCTTTTTCTAACTTTGATTTAATATATACTTATCTTCTTTTTTTACCTATACTTTTTGGTTTGATCATAACTTTCCTTGCCCCCCACCAAATGGTGACAAAAGCAATAATTATATAGTTTACCTTCTCTTGTTTCTTGTTGGCTTTACTTTCTCTAATCCAGACAAAGCCAATTTCTTTATGTAGCTCTCAACAGCTGAAAATTGTCTTAAGATTTGTTTGTTTTTGCCAAGCCCTACCTCATACTGGATTTTAGAGTAACTTTTTTCTTACTAGTCAATACCATACTTTTGTATTTTTGTATTTCTCCTTGGTTGTCAAGCAAGATTTATATTCTTTTACAAATGAATTCATTAGAGTTTATGCATAATCACAATTTGAAAAAATCTTCCTCATTCTTTTACTGAGATTGGATGTGTATATGTGTGTGGAGAGACAGACAGACATTCTCATTGACCTTGGTCCTTTTTCCATTTTAGTGCTTATTTGCATGTTCAGTCTCTGAATTTTTTTAAACTCACTTTTCCTTACGTGAAAAGTATATATTTGACTTCTTAAAGCATTTTCCTTCTAAAGCATTCTCCTTTTAAGCATCTTCTTCTAAGCACTTTAGTTTCTTGTCTATTAATATGAAAATAATTACAAATAAATTCCATAATTTTTATTTTTGATATTTGTTCCACTGCATATTAGGCATTTCTACAAGATATAAACAAAACCTGGGAACAGATACGAATGTAGTAACATTTATAAGATGCATCACTCTTGGATGTAAGCAAATCCCTGGCCTCTCCCGTCCTCCCATTCCCCAGTTTCCAGCCAGTGCCTCCTACTGGAGGAACTCAGGTGGAAGCAGGGGACACAGGAGCTGAGGAAAGGCAGTCGGTAGCCATCGGTGGTCACTCTCTTGTGTAGTCAAAAAAGTCTGACAGTGATGTACTGGAAGGCAGTTTCAAAAGGCAGGGATGGGCCAGGTGAGGTTAGCTCACACCTATGATCCCAACGCTTTGGGAGGCTGAGGCAAGAGGATCGCTTGATGTCAGGAATTTCAGACCAGTGTGAGTAACACAGTAAGACCCTATCTCAAGAAAAAAAGAAAACATGCACACACCCACACACACACACACCCCCAACCCCCCCCAAAAAGCAGGGATGCTGGAGCCAGGGCCAGACTGTCTAGGACTATAGACAGGCTCTGCTACTGATTAGCTATTTTCCCTAAATTTTTCTGTGCCTCAGTTTCTCAATCTATAAAATATGCATGCTAAAATTATTGCCTTGGGAAAACTGTGAGGTTCAATGAGCTGCACATGTAACAGTACTTAAAATAGTGCCTAGTACAGAGCTAAAATAATGTAATAACCATCCCTCTGGGGCCTTATGCCATACGGAATAAATACTAGCTTAACAGTAATATTCATATTAGTATCATTAATAACATGACATGTCTTTGGTAGACTGCCTTGCTCTAAGTGTTCATTCTAGGGTTGAATGATTCTATCATTGGGAGAAAATACACAACAAAATTAGATTCAGGAAGACCTCAAATCAGTTGTTTTTCAAGAAGCAACTCTAAGAAACATGTAAGAAAGCTCAGTTCTACTCTGGGGTACAAGTAGATCCACTTACATCTACTTTTGGATGCACTCATCAACACTGTAGTGGGACTGACAAATGTATGCATGGATGGGCACACATACAAGCACACAGAAGACATAAAAGAACATAAATCAATGTGAACTCAAGTGAATAAGGCTGCATTTTGGGAAACAGAATTAATGGCTATTATTAATTTACTCAAGTTGCCCTTAATAGAGGGTGAGTTATTAATCAGGTATTGAAACAGTACATGCCTCAGTAAATGACAATGTATTCTTCTAATATTATTTTAAATTGGACAATAACCTTTTTAAAAAGAATGAAAAATCATCTAGACACTTTCCAGAGATGGAATTCCCGTGACTGCATTCAAAGAAGTTAAAATGTTAATGTTGTAAATCAAATGATGGGCATAAATATTTGATAACTATCGTCTATTCCCTCAGGTACTACTTTATTTTCTTATAACTGTAACTCAGTGGGCATAAAATGTATTCTGTTCACCTTTGTATTCTCCTTCAAGAATACCCTAGTACCTTTCAAAAAGAAGGCATTCAACAGATAATTGTGTTTAATAGGATGGTTCATTAGTTCTGAGGTAATCTATGAATCTAAAATGTATTCTGATTCATACAAGGAAAGAGTTACTTTACAAGTCTATAAAAAACAATGGTGGCTGGGTGCGGTGGCTCATGCCTATAAACCCAGCACTTTGGGAGGCTGAGGCGGGTGGATCACCTGAGGTTAGGAGTTTGAGACCAGCCTGACCAACATGGTGAAACCCTGTGTCTACTGAAAATACAAAATTGGATGGGTGTGGTGGCGTGCACCTGTAATCCTAGCTACTCAGGAGGCTGAGGCAGGAGAATTGCTTGAATCCGGGAGGCAGAGGTTGCAGTGAGCTGAGATCGTGCCACTGCACTCCAGCCTGGGCAACAGAGGGGGACTCCGTCTCAAAAAATAGCAACAACAACAACAACAAAAACAATGCTAATTATGACCATGCTACCGCTTGGTCCAGCCCAGCAATCATACTGTCCTTAGTTATACCTCCCAAGAATACCAGTGAAATTAATCACCAATATTTTATCTCTGTCAGTAAAAACCATACTGAGGTTTCTCACTGTTCTGTGTAGTCAGAAGGGTCTGACAGTGATGTGCTGGAAGAAATGGAACTCACTCCCAAGAGGAAAACAAAAATCAATATGTTAATACCTAGGATTCCTAAGGATGTGCATGTTAGACCACGAATAAAAAGTTTTCTTCTTCAAAATGATTACAAAGAAAACAATTCAATAGAAATACTGAAGGGGTGAGATAAAATGTGTAGTAAAGGGATTATATTTTATGTTCCTGGGTTCAGGGGGACTGTCACACTTTTAGTTCAGGTAAAACCATACCTTAGGCTCAGTTTGTTATTGGGGACTCGCTTTAAAGATAAAATAAACCTTGGCTGCATCAAGCTTTAATCTTTCTGAATCAGATGTATTTTAAAATGTATTCTTTTCTACTGATGTTAAGATATTCATTTTTTAATGTGTTCTGCTTTAAAAGATTTAATAAAATGATCAGTGGAAAAATAAATTATGTGTACTAGATAACAGAAGCAGAAACCATTGAACTGGCGGAGGTTGTGTATCCCCTATGCGAAAACTTTGGCATTAGAAGTGTCTCAGATTTTGGACTGTTTAGAATTGTGAAATATTTGCACATACATAATGAGACATCTTAGGGATAGGACCCAAGTCTGAACACAAAATTCATTTATGTTTCATATACACTGTATATAAATAGTCTGAAGGTAATTTCATACACTATTTGAAATAACTGTATATGGAACAAAGTTTGTGTACACTGAACTATCAAAAAGCAATGGTGTCAGGTGTGAAATTTTCTGCTTGTGAGGTCATGTCAGAACTCAAAGTTTTGGATTCTACACCATTTTGGATTTTTAATTTTCAAATTAGAGATGCTCAACCTGTCCTAAGAAATGGTAAGTAGTTCCAAAATGCACCATATAATTTTGCTCTTAATTATACGTCGTCTTTCATTGTCTATTATAAAGGAGTTGGCTAGATTAAAAACAAGGCAGTGTGAAAACAGACCTACTGACACCAATCAAGAAGTTTCCATTTCCAAATCTCTGCTTTTTAGTACAAAACAAATGTTTTGCAGCCAAGGTATATTTACAATCATTTTGTACTGGCTTATTATCTGCCAAAACAGTGTAGACATAACCTTAGGATGGCATTTTAGCAGTGTTTTTCAGGATGAGCATTTCTCCCATAATTAAATAAAACCCGAACACTTGTGCCAGAGAAATACACACTGGTTGATGGTTTCTGAGAATAGCAATGCTGCTAAAAAATTCAATTCCGTTTATCATAAGAGATAACTGGTCACAGAACAGTGGTCTAAGCTTCTCTCAACACTAAAATCTGGGTGTATTTAACAGTTTTGTAGTTTGCTGAAACAACTGGACTAGGTAACATGGTGATTGAAATATTTTTCTTAACTCACTATTTCCTCAGAAATGGTACTGTTTCTGAAGACTCTGAATGGGGTGGAGGTGGCCTTTACTCCATAAGCCCATCTACTAAAGTCTGCCGCAAAGAGGTTAAGGGCAGTCATTAAGTACATTCCTATACTTTCTGTTCCTCTAAAAATAATCTAGTGCAATTGGGGATGAGGTGAAAAGATTTAGAACAGGAGTTTTCTAAAAACAACTCACAACTTTGTATAAAATGATAAGGAAAGAAATCCACCACAAAGGTCCCCTTAAATGTATTTTAAGTATTAGAATTCATTTATATGATGATAGTGTAGGAGGAGCTGAGGTGGGATGTTCTAGGTTTTAAGGGGGTTATAATAGGATGGATAATGCACATCAATAATATGAAGACAACAGAAGTCTTAAATGGAGTCATACATTGATCAAATACCACCAATAATTGGGAACAGTGGAGGGATCTATGGTGACTGTCTCTGTCGTCTGTGCTCTCAGGAATGCAGGTTTCTGCTTCCTATTTACTTGGCTAGCAATCTTCTCCCTTTCCACTTTTCTATTATTGAATTGCTCTTCCCCCTACCCTCAGCATCTTTCAGCTCTTCTTTTCTACTAGCAGGGCTTACTCTTTGTTTGCAACCAACCAACCTTCCTGAAGCAGGGCTACAAGGTCAAGGTCAAACACTCAGGTTCAGTGTTGGAGTCATCTTTGACTCCTCTTTTTCTTTGCCTCTCACATTGACTCACTCAAACAATTCACTTGCATACCCCTGGAATCTCTTTCTGCCTCCCGTTCCCACTGTCAGCTCTCTCAATTCCGGTTCTTATCTTCTCATACCTGATGTCCACAGGGGCTTTCCACTCCATTCCATACATAGCTGCCAAGAAGATCTCTCTAAGTGCTGCTTTTATCACTGTGTAACCCCATCCCAAATCTTCAACGGCTCCTCATTATTTTCAAGTACATATTTATTTGCTCTGCACTAAACATTCTCCCAATTCTGACTCACAGCTACACTTTACCTTCATCTTCCATAAACACAGTCCTCTATTCCTGCCAATCTGATAGACTTGTTACCATCCACCTTTCTCCTGTGCTTGCCTTAATCCCTTTGCTTTATCTCCCCCAGCTGTCCATTTAATTATGTATAAGTCACAATCCCCGCTACATACGGTGGTCAGGTATAAAGGAGGGAAGTGAGCAAATTTTAGTGGATAATGGCAATGACTGTTGGCCTCAGACTCAGGGCTCAACAGGGAAAGGACAGGACAGTCATTTGGAGAACAAGCATCTAAGAGGGCAACCACTAATCAACTCTGACCAATTGTTCTCATGGAGGGAGGCTAGCTTGATGTCTCCAGGTCCTCTAAATTTTCAGAAGTCAGAAATCTGTATTTATTTGAAGTTTTAATCTTCAAATATTAGCCATGAATTGAACTGTAAAATATAATATAGGTCAACAAAATATAGGCCAAACAAAGGATCTCTGCAGGTTGGATGTCACCCAGAGACTGCTAGTTTTAGCTTCTAGTGGTGCCTAAGTAAGCCCTTCATTGAAAACCATCTTTGTTTTTCTTTCCCCTGTGCTTGGTCTCCAGAACATGCCTGCTAATATTTTCTCCCTTCCCTAGTTTCACACATTCATTTTTGTGTGTCACTCATCACTCAAGTGGAGTTTCATCATTTCATTGAATGATTCCTTTTAAAATCACTTGCACTATTTCTTATTCCTTAAATTGTTACATATTTACAACTAGAGCATACGCTCCTTGAGGACAGGAGTTGTATACCATAATTTCCTATAATTCCCACAGTATCTTCCAAAGTACATTCCCAAACAAACACTTATTTAAGGTTGTAAGATGCATCCTGGCAGTTTCAAAAGCACAGACAGTTTTGAAAAAGAAAATATGAGCTCCATTTATTTGACAGCAGTCTTGGACGATCTGTCATCTTATTCAGCTACACATACATGTGTAGGAGTAAGCTGTCTTCCATAGAGACTTTTATAATGTGTACACTCCTATAACAAACAACTTGCACAGTCTTTTCTATTCATCTAAAACAAGGCGTGAGAACAGCCTAGTGTTTAAGAGTGCAGGCTATGGAGACAGACTGCCTGGGTTCCTATCTAGGCTCTAACACTTACTGTCCATGTGACCTTAAACAAGTTATACAACTTCTATACCTTTTGGTTTCCTAATGTGTAAAAGAAGAATGATAGTAGCTACCTCAGAGGACAGCTGTGAGAATTACATTAGTACATATAAAGTACTCAGTGCCTAACACACAGCAGATTATAAATGTCAGTCATTATCATCTTAGGTTAGGTAACATATCTGTAGAAAGAGCTGCTATAAAAATGTATAATGCATTTTAAAGAACATTCAAAATGGTTTCAGAAAAGTGAGAAGCAGAACAGCAATCTTTTAGGCTTATGTTCCAGCCTCTAATCACACTCCAAAACACTAAAACGCACTTGGAGGTACCGTGTTCCTATATCACTGATCTTAGAAGGTTTACAGGTTTTAGTTCTCATTGCACCAAAAATATGTGTATATACACATCCAGATAACTTCAGTCATCTCTGTTATTGGCACAGAATACATCCTCAACAACCATTGTGCGAATAAATGAACAAGCTGTTCTACTTGTTATATTAGACAATTTTGGTACTAGAGATCTTCAAGATCTTTTCTTTGCTGGAATGTACACAGGTTCAGCTATCTCTGACCCTCTTCAGTGTCCTCCAACTACAGCCACTATAATACACAATGATCTCCAGTGGGGATGCTTTGCTGTTCTTTATATGACCTGACCTAATTAATTTCAAAACGAAAGGAAACACAATACCTTATAGTACCTGCACAACTTAAATGACGGATAAACTGAACAGTATGAACTTCGTGGAGGTCCCAACATAAAGCATTGTATTTTTGTCAATTCCCTGACCTCAGACAAAACCCTTAAAAATATTTGGAACAAATCCCAGAATTTTCAGGTCACTTTCAGCTATTAAAAGTCTACCTAGTTTAAAATGCCAATCACACACCTGAATTAGGACTTCCCCAGGAAATCTCCTGGCTCCAGGAGAACGGGGAGGGGGAAAACAGGGAGCGGGTCTTTACAACGCCAAAGCTGGGAGTACAGGCCAATCCAAGTATCTCTGTGCCTGCTGCCAATTTCCTCCAATTTTTTGTTTGTTTGTTTGTTTGCCTACTTACGCAGGTATAGGGCACAGCAGTAAATATATGCCCCAAATATTTCTTACTTCTCACTAAGGAGAAGACATTTCTTGTAAGTAACGACCCCCATGTTTGGAAGGACTGTTCATTCACTCCTCTTACTCCAACCCACAGGAATGGAGTTGGAGAAAGGTGAGTAGTTAGTTTGGGGCTCGTTCCTGGCCCTTCTTTCACAAGGCCTAAAACCTCTCATTTAGAGAATAGAAGACAGAATGGGGGAGGTACAACTAACTGCCCATGGTTATGTTTTTCTTTTTTCTTTGTTCCTGCTAACTCTACACAAGACTCAATGGCGTTCTCAGAGGATGTCATAGGCAGGGGTGATATTCAAAACATTTAACAGGCAGGGGTGCCACCTAATCAGAGGGGATGTGCCCTCCAGGTGCTGAAGGGTACTCAGGTGGTTGGGTTACAGGCTTTTTCCTGACAGTAGGAAGTATCTTGGTGCTTTAGTATAAAGAAGGCAAACCAGTTGAGTATCACTCCTGCTTGCAGGCACACCTCAGAGGGTCCCGAGCAAAGGCATCTCTACCATATTCTCCCCTGATGTGAGAGACTGTCCCAGGCCTACCTTATGCAACCCCTCTCTGTTACTGTCCAACAGTCTTTTGCCTGATCACATGGATCTATTTTCTATTTATCCACTTGACCCTTGGGAAACTCATACATCTTTATAATGCCCAACTAAGAGTACAGCAGGCCATTCTGAGTCTCTCCATGCTGCCAACTTCCTTCAGTTTTCTTTTTTGCCTGGTCAGATAGGTAAAGGATCCAGCAATAAATTGATGTTTAAATTGATGTTTCTTGTTTCTTGCCAAAGAAGAAGAAGACATCTTTTGCATGTACCTCCCTCAATCTTTAACAGTGCTTCTCTTGGAGCTGCCTTCACTTCCCTTGACATGGGACATAGATAAAGAATGAGAATTACTTCTCTCCTTTCCTCCCTGGGACACAGAGAAAAGGCAAAATATTCCAGATGTGTGGATAGCCTATGATAACCCTCTACCAAAGGATGACTTGAGATTGGAGTGGGGATAAGAGGAGGAACTCCTGGAGTGTTAGATAATAGTTGTATTAGGGCTATCTCTTTAGAAATCCTGAGATGGGTGTGGCCCAAACTAGAAGTAGTTTCTTGGTGGCTTTCCCTTTAGAATGTCTGAATTTAAGGTTGTGTCTTCAAATTGCAGACACCATCACCAATTCTAGGCAATAGGAAAAATCTTCAATATCTTCTTATATTTATTTATCTTAAAATGCATCAGAAATAATTAAATGTTATATTTTGTGAATGAAAAATGGACATCAAATACACATGGAATAAAAAAATTAAGAAAGCATAAATCTACTGGTGATTATTTGGAGATGCTGCTTAACCATTGTGCATACATTTAAGTTTAATTAGAAACTGGAAGGCTTTAGAATGTTATTCTAAAATACACTGTATTAGTATTAAGACATCACAGTGATTCAGTACAAATAACAATGCAAGAAAGTTTTCTTATTTTTTAGGGATTCTGTTTTATTAAAAGTATATATTTTTGCTCAAATGTCATAAGAAACTCAGTCTTAGTGTAAGCTGATTTGCTATAATTGGAATAGGCTTATTTCAGTCATTTTACCCCGTTAAATTATGATACCAACATTCAAACATCTGTTAAACCATAGCATCTGTTTCATATTTGGGACGCATCCCTACAAATTAGAAAAGTGTTCTTTTTAATGAGTTCTGATTTAATAAGGAATCCTTTTTTTATGACTGCTATGCCAAAGAAAGAAAACGAGAAGACGAATCCACTCTTTACCAGCCCCCCATGCAGCAAAGTACCCCAAAGGTTCACACATTTTTAACAAAAAAAACTGTTTAAAGATAAATATCACATATTGAAAGTTGGTTTTACATTTTAGTATTGTTTAATATTTAAGAAATCATACGTATTTTTGTATATATGTATGCCCACATACATACACACGCAATTATATAACCAGCACAAGCAGAGGGTCATACACCCATATTATTCAAGAAAAATAATCACTTCGTTCAAATAAATTATCTTGACAATCTATACAGTCTTAGAGTTACTAGACAAATGCATGACCTCACAGTCTGTCTGTTTACTAGGATTTGTTTACAACTCTAACTCCAAAGGAACTCTCTTGTCAGATCTTCACTGTTTCAGCTGTATCTGGAGTAGTACTTTGCACTGACTCATGCAGTTCTTTTTAGAACTATTCCCTGCTGTCTTCATTAGTTTTCCTTAGAGTTTCCCAGTCACTTGTAGCACTCTATTGTGGTCTGAATTTGTCCTACACAGGAAGCATGTCAATGTACTGTCAGACAACAATGGGTTAGTTTGTTCCATTGTTTATTAATTTTACTTTTTAAGGACTTTGTATTTTTATATTTCTAATTTGGACCTGGTAATCTTTAAAAACTGAATTTAAAGATATTATATATTTTAAATGCATAAGTTTTTATGATACAAATTACCATAAAATTTAGAAATTTTAGAATATGATTGGTTATTCCATTAAGTTAAATAAACTACAAAAAATTTACAAAAGAACTCAAAGGGAGCTCATTGAAAGGAAACCAGAAAAATGAGAGAAAAGAAAAAAAAGTTTAGTATGAGATTTTTGGTCATCCACTTTCTACCTCCTAATTTATCTTACCAACAGAGAAAACTGCTACTAGAATGTCCAGGTGCTGAAAACATTTCTTCTGCATGTTTCCTTGAGTTAGGGCAGCCACAGGCTGGCAGAGAAAGCCACTGCCTTGCCCACTCTAGCAACAGGTGCTTCCGGCGTCTTCCTCCCCAATCCATCCCCCACCAATAAGGGCTCTGTTCCTCACCAGCTTTATGAAAGCACGTTTTCTACTTTGCCAATGGAAGAGTAGCATTTTACACACATGTCACATCAAATGTACAACTGATTCATCTTATAAAATCAGATTTTAGAACATGTCATATTAATTCTTCACCAGGAAAACAAAAATTCAAACATCAACCATCTGATGTAAAAGCAGCGCATTCTGGAGATTTATAGATGGTTTATGGGAATCAGAAAAGGGGAAAATAACCACAGCTATTCTTTTGTGTTCAGGCTGGACTTACATAGCCAATCGAAGTAACCTTATTTTAAAATATTACCTGTGAAAAAAATTTTGCAATACCGCCAGGTAACCGTTCCCAATGCTTAATGACTCTTAGTGGCAAAATTCAGTTTTCCTAAATTAAAGGTTAACCCTCTCATTGTTGAAAATTAGATGTAACTCGTTTTATGGTCACAGGAGAGATGGTGCAGTTTAGGAAACACTATTAGAATATTTTGCGATTTCCACCTCTGCAGATCTTATCTCTATATATTCTTAGGAACTTGCCTCTGCCAGTTGAAAGAGTGCAGACTTTCCACAGCGTTTTACAGGCTCAGCACCACCCAACTGCGAAGTGTTTGAAGAAATCTATATTAAAGACAATCCACATAGAGAATATTAGTTGTGATACCAGAATCTTTGCTTCTCATTCATACACATTCAGGAATTTTTCTTAGTTTTTCAGAGTATCGTTGCTCTCGTGTACCAAATAACAAAACACGTCACATCTGGGATGATCATTTTGAGAACCATTTTCAGTAAATGACCTCAAAAATAATAACAAAAGTAGGTATGGCTGTTTAATAGTAAGAATATTGTCTTAGATATTCCAGGCTTTAAATTTAACTCTATAACCTTAAAGTGAGAAATGTATTTCAATTGCTATTTAAGTACTAACTTAACAACTAGTCAAATATAAAAGAGATTTAGAGTTATTTTGCATTTACCAAACAATTTTTTTTTTGAGGAATATATTTGGGATCTCTGTGGAAAGACAGCATCAAGTCAGTCAACAAATTTTGTTTAGAATCCAACATATATGTGCAAGGCCATATGACAGCAGCTTAGGAACCTAAGAGTTTTATATAAAACACTGACCCTGGCTTTCAGAGTATGCTCTAATGTACATGCAAAGACTGATAATCAAGATCACAAATCTGAGTTGTACAGTTAATGGCTTATGCTGTATTGCAGTATATAACATATGTACGACATTAACATTGACTACATAATTTTCTGTACATTTGGCTAAATAGTGGCTGGGCACTGATAAAAATGAACAGCACTGCCTTTTCTCATTTTTTTAATAAAAACTTCATTTTCAATTTCTAGCCTCGATAAGAGCTGAGAAGGACATACATTCTTAAAGACATTTACAAAGCATCTTTACCTGGAGAAGTTCTGTCATTGTTAAGAGTAGATAGCTATGGTCTAAGCTTTTAGATTCTTTGTGATTCTGAATTCTTTCTCAGTTAAAAACAAAGCTATTTCTCATTTCCATTTAGTAGGTAATCCTGCTTATGACTATATCCTTAAAGGTGACCACAGATCCCACAGGTGATTCTATGAAGTTGCTAGCTCCCAGAGACACTGGGTGCTTTGTGCTAGAGGAGATTTTCCCTAGAATACTTGCTGAATAACAGGTCTTTGTAGAAGCATGTATTTAATAATGGCCTACCTAGGCCACTGAAAAGGGCCTAGCTTAAGGAAGTTCCTCCTAGGCACTATCAGTTTTAACAGAGCGTTTTTCTATTCATCTCTATCATTTACTTTTTCTTTAGAAGATGAATTTATGGGGCTCAATCTTTCTGAAGTTTGGAATATTTTCTTCTTGCCGAATTTTCACTGATAAATGCTACTTCTGCCTTTTCTAGACATGTTGAATTCAATTACTCACCTTATCAGGAGACTAAGAGAAAACAAACACATTAATACCACTGGCTCTCAGTGCTTCAGGGAATGAAGGACTGAACATAAATGCCAGTGCCTTGAATCAACGCAAAGAATATGGCCTTTGTGCCAGACAGGCAAGCTTTCATTACTTGCTGCTGTGTGGACTTAAGCAAATAAGATTTTGAGCCTCATTTACCTTCAAAATACGAACAGTAATACCTGCCCAGAATTATGCTGTTAAGATTAGGTTGGATGCTAGTGTAGGGCAGTGCTGAAGAGATATTATGCTCTAAATAAATGGCCCAATTATTACTAATAATGATTTATCTTTAACACTTAAACATAAACACCTTTTTAGTACAATTCCAAAAATTAGTTACACACTGAAGTGGAAGAGAATTAAAAGTAGCAGTGTCTGCAGATAGTTATTAAATTTAGTAATTTGGAGAGCATTAAATTTGTCGCATAATCCCATGACACGCTCAAGAATTACTGAAGGACCACAAGCTGGGTAGCGCTGCACTTCACACCCATGCTGTTTTTCTGCTTCTTCCACCGGCTCCCTCTGCTGTTGCTTTTGAAACCTCACTGCAGGTTTTCGCTCCCTGTGTATGTCACTCCCACATATCCTGTGCCCAATGCAGTGCATGGCACACTGAGAGGCTCACGAACGACTGACTGCATGGATGCACTACCTGCCCTTAGAGTTAAAGCACAGCTGTCAGAGAGGAGGCTTGAGAATGGTCCCCTTCGGTTTAGTAAGAACCGTTTTCCTTATTGCCTCTGGGAGGATTTTCACCTGCTTGCAGGTACAGGGAAGCATTTTAAATGCTCAAGGTTGCTGGAAGCCTGATTCCCAAAAGGGCATGTGTGGGGGGAGGTTCAACATATTTTAGTAGTCCGACATTTCCAGAATCTCCTAACAGTAACACTTTTATGGCATTACACAGTGTGAGGTATGATTTCTAAAAGTTAAATCAAAAACTTAATTTGAGGGAAGGAAGTGTGGAAAACAGAGCATATGTTAATTTCCATGGCTTGGTCCTTATCTTAATTTCTTTGCAGCATTTGACAGTGCTAGTCTTTCTTTAGGAAAACTCCTTCCTGCCCTTCCATTACCGCAGGGTCCTTGCTTTCCTCGTATGTCTCAGGCCACTCCTCGTGGTTCTTCTTTGCTGGCTCTTCTTTCCATAACAATCCCTTCAATGTTTTTCCTTAGTATTTTGTCTTAGGGCCCTCTCTCATCTATGCTGATGGCTTCAATTTCAAGCACAGCTAGTACAACAATGATATGTTATATCACTGTTTACTCCTGCCCATGCTGTTCTGCCTAAGAGACATATACATCCTTTCAGATAGGAACAATATAGTTAACATCTGTTTTCCAATGACTGGTCAGTCTGGAGGGCGGTGTGTGTTTGCTAGGTTGGTAGGTAGAGGGCACTAGTGGGCCAGACTGCATAGGATGTTCATGGGCGCGCTTCTTATTTTCCTCAAATTGGATAGGGCTTGCCAATAAGTTAATTTCACTGTAGTCTCTCTTTTGACTATTATGTGATGTTCGGATAAACAATATTCATCCATAAAGGCTAGCTACAGGGTGGATGTGATAGTACATGAGGTACAGCTAAAGTGCTAAGAAAAATGATCACCCTGGATGTTAAATTGCTAATTTTATGGCTGTCTGAGGTGGGTGAACAAACAGGTGGTAAAGACCAGAATCAAATTAGGTAATGGTGGAAGTCTTTTGCAATTACAAAGGTATTGTAAATATTGTAGTTTGGGAGAAGATGACTGATAATTGTTAAAAGAATAAGTGAGTCAAAGAGCAAATAAGGTGTTCCTTTCCTTATCTTCCTTATCTAAAAAGAAACATTAGTGCTTCCAATAAAACACATAATACATCCACTGATTAGTTACAGTGTAAGTATTTTTTTTTTTTTTTTTTTGAGATGGAGTCTCACTCTGTCACCAGGCTGGAGTGCAGTGGTGTCATCTCGGCTCACTGCAAGCTCCGCCTCCCGGGTTCACGCCATTCTCCTGCCTCAGCCTCCCGAGTAGCTGGGACTACAGGCGCCCGCCACCATGCCTGGCTAATGTTTTTTGTATTTTTAGTAGAGACAGGGTTTCACCGTGCTCACCAGGATGGTCTCGATCTTCTGACCTCGTGATCTGCCTGCCTCGGCCTCCCAAAGTGCTGAGATTACAGGCGTGAGCCACAGTGTAAGTATATGGTGTTTTTAATTGACTGTAATATTGTGTAACAAACTGAGCATTCCCTCATGAAAATAAATGGATTAAATTTATACCTACTGCTTATATACAATGGTGACAATATTTTAATTTTGGTGACATTATAGTTATATTTATATAGGCAAAGTAAATATCTTTGAAGTGAAGTTTTAAAGTCCAAATCTATCTAAATCACTCAGATTAGCTCTGTGTCTTTAAGGTAAATATAATTTTTCAATGCAAAGATATCCTCTAGGTGTAAGAGTCAGCCACAGAGCAGATCAGAGAATATGTGGATTGGTCATGGCTTTTAAGCCTGTTAAATAATTAAAGACAACAGTTCCTTTCTGACATTAAATTTGGTCATTAGTCTTTGGTAAACCAGATCTAAAAAGTGACTGATGTGTCACTACCTGTAAACAGAAGATGCAGTTAGGAAACTCATTCTGACCAACTTAATGAATCAGAGCCTAGAAACACAGAGTAGATGGCACTTTGGATGGGCCAGGCTGAATCTGGATGAAATATGACTGTCACCTTGGAATGGGAGACAGGCTGAAACTGGGGGTGGGGAGTGAGAAACTGTCTCTGCGTTCTGTATTTCTTTCAAAATCCTGATTTTTCTCCTCTTAAATGTAAACATTTATGAGGTACCTACAAACAAATATGTTTATTCAGTTTCACGGTTCCATATAGATTAATTTCAATGAGTTTTTCAATGATCAGATTTGGTTAAGAAGGAAAAATATCTTTCTCATCTTGCAAGGAAGAGATCAGGACTCAATGAAAAAAACAAAACAAAACAAAACATTTCCACTTAAAGAAATTACCAGGGTTTACTGTTAAAAGTACGTTTCTCAGATAAACATTTCACACGATAAATAACCCATTTCCAAGAGAAAATCTAGTTAACTTCTTCCCAGCATTATAAGCGTTTGTAAATAAAATGAACAGAAATAGTTTCTGAGAATTTTGCATGCCTGGTCTTAAAATGATATTACAAAGCTAAATATTTTTAAAAGATAAATTGTTTCCTAGCTTATATAAACACCCACTTCTCTTTAAGTGTACATAATAGGACAAGGAATCCCTCTGAAAAGAGAAGGGCTATAAAGTGCTCCACTCAGTAATTTTCTATTATACATCAATCCCTTCCTCTCTTGACCCTTCCACCGTGAAGTCCCAGAGATATTAATAAGTGCCTTACCAATAATGATTTAATAATTTGGGTTTTTTAAAAAAAACACATAACTACAGAGCCGTGGTCTCAAACTGTGGTTCTCTAATAGGAAACTTGTTGGAAATACAAATTCTCAGGCCCAGCACCGGATTTAATCAGTCAGAAGCTTTGGCGGTGTGGCCCAGCAATCTGTGTGTAAACAGCCTTCTAGGTGACTCTGATGTATTATAAAGTTTGAGAACCTTTGCTTTTGACTAATTAAAACAAGAATTTCAAGAGTCTTTGGGTTTTCTCAAAGGTGATGGTGTTTTACGAAATAATTCTAAGAGCTTTAGGGATATCACAGTGAGTAATTACAGCCTATTCTATTTCTATTGCAATACACATGCTCATAGCAGATTTTAGTAGATATTTTTATTAGTTCATCTAGTTAGCTCTTATTTAGCCTTAAATAAAACCAGCCCAGTATTGGTCTGACAATGTGGTCAGATTGTAAGATGTTAAAGATTGAAAGTTAGGGTACTGTTGGGTTAGAGGAGGAAAGTGAAGAGAGAGGTTATGTATCCTTTGAGAACCATGAACTACTCTTGTATAAAGACACATAACATTTACAGCTAAATAGCCAAAGATACAATAATTTAATTTGCTGAGGAACTAGGGCTATTACCAATGGTTGCAAAATATAACCAGGAAAAGTTATATACTTGTGGGGACTGCATCTCATTCTAGGGCAAAACAGAACATGTATATTTTTACACCATCCATTTTATTTTGGTCTTTCTGTCATATATGCCTTCCTATATTTTGAAACAACTCCTAATTAAGTATACAAATTAATAATTTTTTAAAAGGCTCCTCGAATCCTGCATACACTTTATAGCTAAAAACCCCAAGAGTCCTCAGGAGATGAGTGCTGTAGAGCAAAGGGGCAACCTCTGGAAATGCCACCCTGCATGACTCTCTCCTCTGAGTAAGAAGTTCTTTTCTTCTCTAGAAAAAAAAACTTAGTATAATTAAGAGGCAATGACCAAATCTCATTCAAGAATTAGTGTACTGAGCAGCAAGGACAAATTAGTTTATGAAAGGCATGGGATCTCATCCTGCAGAATCACAGGATGGTGGCTATTACACCACCAAACTGGTCCCTTAGAGCTGTCCCCAGCACTTCAGGAGCTAACAAGTGTGATGCTGGTGTTGCTAAAATAACAATCATGGCCAGGCATGGTGGCTCTCACCTGCAATCCCAGCACTTTGGGAGGCTAAGGAGGGCAGATCACCTGATGTCAGGAGTTCGTGACCAGCCTGACCAACATGGCGAAACCCCGTCTCAACTAAAAATGTAAAAATTAGCCGGGCGTGGTGGTGGACACCTGTAATCCCAGCTACTCAGGAGGCTGAGGCAGGAGAATCGCTTGAACCTGGGAGGTGAAGGTTGCACGGAGCCGAGATGGTACCACTGCACTCTAGCCTGGGTAACAAGGGCGAAACTCCGTCTCAAAAAAAAAAAAAAAAAAAAAAAAATCATACACTGAATCATAGGCTGAGCGGTGATAAGAGTTAGAACCAGCATGAGCTGAGATATTCCATTATTCCATACTGGTATTTTAAGTTGAGCTGCATACTCTTGGTAGTCAATGCATATGTAAATATCAGATGTGTCAAAGATGAGCCACTACCTTTCTAATATTCCTGCTATGCAGTACAGAATTTAATCAAACAGAATACATGGCAAATCAATTCTGCTTTGAAAAAAACGTTTCTGAAAAGTTGGATAGAACTGGCTCAGACATTAACATTAAAAATAAATTTAGTCAATATGGCAAAATTCCTTTTTAACTCTGAAGAATTAATGGGCATCAATAACTGGAAGAAAGCAAGAAAGTATTATTAACAAAACTATTTCACCTAGACAGTGAAAATAACAGCTTCCTTATTATAATGGAAAATTGGAACAAAATCTTAATTTATTCAGATTAATTAAGCAAATTTTTCTTTATGAAATAACATTATATATTTTTGTTAACAGTTTTATACAATAGCCCTCAGCAGCTAAACAAATACTATGGCAGGGAAGCCTAATACATAAGCAGACCAGCCGATGGTATAAAGTCATAGCAGTTGACACACGTTGTCCCAAGAGGAAACAGCTTTTTTTCTTTTTTTTTTTTGTAAGAGCCAAAAGTAATTTTTTCTCATTTTCAAAGTAAGATGGTAGGTTTTCTTCTGCCAAAAGGATATCATTTTACATTCCATTTATGCAGTACTCTTTATTCAAATGAATCAAAGTGATTCAATACATCAATATTAAACAGCGCAGTCCTGCTTGTCATTTTCTCTCAACCCTATAAAAAATTGCTTGGTTTATGATATGCATTTTTTAGTTGGGATAAAAACGAAAAGAAGAAAAGACCTAAAGTAGATAGTATCTTATTTTCATAAACTATATACGTTTTATTATTTGCCACATAGTGCTCATTAGAAATGAACATACGGTTGAGGCCAGGGCTTTTGTGGCAAAATCAAGAATATCAGATTTGTCTCTGCAGCATACCAACCAAAAAAGTTGCTCTCTGGTGTGTGCTCTCTTCGGCTGACAAACCAAAGAAATCTGAGATCTTACAAAAGCTGACCTGATCTAAGCCTGGGATTACACACTAATAAAAATACTGGCTGAAGCTACATCACATTGAAAGCTAATTTAACCTGATTTAACAGGTCGTATTCACCACTGCAATCACTGTGAGAGTGTTATTCATGAATTATAGCATCAATTTCACTATTGGAAAAATTTAATAAATCGAAACCTTCTGGCCTTCGTGTTGACAGCAGTTTTTCCAAGCTTTTAAAATAAATTAAAAACAAGATAAAATGAAATAAACACATTACTGGTATTCTGAATGAACTCTTTGATGAATCCTTATAAAATGGGTGTAAAATCTGGAGCTGATTTGACTATGATTACATCAAAGGCAGCAGAAAAAGCAATAAATATTCTGTTATGTACATTATGTTAATAATGACAACAGGCATGCCTAAAGTTCACTATACATTATAAAAACTCCATTCCAGTATTCCTGAGCTCAACAAGTTTTCTTAGCCCAAAAAGCATTTTTAAAAGGCCATACCTCTGCAAACTGAAACAAGGCGGATGTTTGACACTGCTTTGTAGAAGCATCAGGGTGGGACGTACTTGAAGATATCTGAAAGGAAACGAGCAATTCTTAATGCACAATGACATTTTTCCACATCAGACCATAAGATTCTGCCATATATTTTCAACTGTAGACACTGATAAAGATTTAAAAATGAGTCATTACCCTCAATCCCTTTAGAAAAGCATTATAATTGATAAGAGAAGACAAAGGCCATGTTTCTAAAAACAGATGATTATAAAGAACAAAGACTGAGTATGGCTCATTTGCTATGTCTTTGGTAAGGGTACCAGGTATATATCAAATAGCAGTTAAGAAGACCTGTTGAAATAAATTTCTTTACTTAAAAAAAAAGGAAAAAAATGTGTATTATTAAAAGCTGGAGGCTGCAAGTAAAGCCACTCCCTCACTCTCTTCCCAACACCACTCCCTCCAAGCTCTTCTCTAGTTAGAGGCAGCTGTGATGCAGTGTTGGTGAAGCATATGGATGCGGGTCAGGGTATCTGGGAGACTGAATCTCAGCTCTGCTACTTACTTACCCACATGACCTTGGCCAGCTCAGCTAAACTTTTTGAGACTTACTTTTCACCACTGTAAATTGATGATGATGAAAATAATCTGCATTTTAGAGGATTATGGTGAAAAAAAATAAGCCATAAAAGATGTTACCTAGCATGGCACCAGAACTCAATAAATGGTTTACTAAATATGAAAAGTATTTTCTTCTTTCATAGCTCCTGCATCCTCCCACCCAACACGAACACGCACACACACGCGCACACACACACGCACACACACACATGCACACACACACACATGCACACACACACGTCAGTGGGTGACAATGAATAGAGTCTGCCACCTTATACTTGATTCAACTAGGGGACCTTTTGTTTCCAGTTGGTAATTATGGTAGCTTCCTTTGACTTTGCTCAGAGGAACATGTGGAAATACTTTTCAAGGACATTTTGGGAGCAAGGTGAGTTAGTAATTTTGGTTCCAAAGTGAAAAATCCTTTTATTCAGCTATAAAACAGGATAAAAGTGGGTCACAGGAGCAGAAAGCCTGGGCATTATAACTTCAGCCCATTCCCAATCCCACAAGTCTTTCCTTCAAGTAACTGTTCACCAACAACTCCATCAAAGGTTACTTACTAAGCAGTAAATTCACCTTCATCAAAACTCTTTAATTACAAAAACTGCTTTTTTATTTTAGTTAAACTGGTTAGAAAAACAACAGGGCCACATAGTTATACAGTATAAAAGTGATGTTTAGGAATGAGAAAGAATCAGGAGGCTGGGCACAGTGTGGCTCACGTCTGTAATCCCAGCACTTTGGGAGGCTAGGTGGATCACTTGAGCCCAGGAGTTCAAGACCAGCCTGGTAACATAGCAAGACCCCGTCTCAAAATAAAAATAAAAAAAAAATTAGTAGAGAGACTGACTGACTAATTAATTGTATCCACTGCTGAAGCCATCAGGAAAATTTCATTCTACTGTGCTTTTTAATCAGATAAGCATTTTTAGAATAAATATCAGTAAGAACAACAAATATCAACCAAATCCAATTTAACAAACTAGGTAGAAATAAACCATTTTATCCATTGTAAGATCTAACCAAGTGTTCTGAAGACATTCAAGGATAACATTTTAGAACTTTTCTTGGTCAAACCATGAATCTTGTCATTTCAAGTGACCGCCATGTGCAAGTATGACAGAATCCAAAAATGAACCCAGAGAAATCTTCCTTAAGTCTTAGGAATTATAAACTCAGTACAACTTATTTCAGACATTACTTTTCATCCCTACCAATCCTTTATAAAAGTTAGAAAAAAATAAACAATGTATATAAGGGAAAATACATAAATATTGTAGGTTATACCTAAATACAATATATTCCTTTAAGAATTAAATCAGGCAGTGAACAAAATAGAACCAGTGTTATAATCTATCCAATTTTGTGAAAAAGTATCTCATAAGTTCTAAAAAAAAAAAGCGGGGGATGTTATTATAAATTAATATTAAGATAAGGATTTCAATTAATAAATACATAGGAGCTCCTGGAGATAGAGACCTTTTATATAAAAGCAATAGGATCAGGGATCTCTCTGGATCTTAGAAATGCTGTTAAAAGCCACAAAAGTGTACACATGCTAACATATCCAAAATTTCCTGTGAAATTTTAGAGGTTTCATTAGATCTTTAAAGGTTCAAGGATCATCTCTTAAGCCATTCTGCTTTCAAAGTTGGGACCAATCTTAATACGCTTATAACTGCTTCTGAAAAAAAAAGAGTGCAGGCTGAGCGTGGTGACTCATGCCCTGTAATCCAGTACTCTGACAGGCTGAAGCGGGAAGATCGCCTGAGATCAGTAATTCAAGAACAGCCTAGGCAACGTAGTGAGACCCTGTTTAAAACAACAACAACAACAAAAAAAATTAGCTGGGCATGGTGGCATGCGCCTGCAGTCCTAGTCATCAGGAGGCTGAGACGAGAGGATCCCTTGAGCCCAGGAGTTCCAGGTTACAATGAGCTATGATCATGCCACTGCACTCTAGCCTGGACGACAGAGTGAGACTCTGACTCTAAAAAAAAATAAAAAATAAAAAATGTTCCCCCTGTACAAAACTGTAAAACAGTTGGGCAAACACCAGGAAGGATGACAGTGGTGAAGAAAGTCTGGTCGAAGACAATTCAAATGATCAAGGAAAGACCAGGTGGCTTAAAGTTTAAGAAAAAAATTTATCAATGAGGGCTCATACTGAGTTCTAGAGTAAATTAAGATATTCTGAGCAGTCTTAAACTCTAGACTTGATATCAAGGATAATGTGCTTTTATACACCATCTCTTTGAACCAGTGTCAAGAGACCTATTGAGCTGAATAAGTCTGACAAAAGAAGACTTTGAAAACTGCCAACCTCATGCTAAAGTTTCAATTAAGATGAAAGTGTACTAAAAAAAGAAAAGAAAAAGAAATGCATAGATTAGTTGCATAGCCAATAACCATGAGCTGATTCTGTCTTCTGTTTTATCAATAAACAATCAATAAATTACTAAATTCTAATAGCAATTCAATATATTCTTAACCTTACTATCCATGAGTAAAAATTAGTAATGAGGTTGATAATATTTAGTATGACTTTAACGATAAGCTTCTACAAATGCATAAATGTAGTTATTTCTTAATTAAGAACTCTAGAGACCCAAAATACCTTTTCCAAAATTGGATTCTATTTTCCCACTTATGGTTGAGCTGAGTAAAGTTCTTCATGTCTTTCAGTTACTGTTATCAGCCCCAATTTAAGCCCACTTTACAATTTCCTTGTTAGTTAAGTATCAATTGTAATATATTACCTCGGCAAACTGAAACAATGGTGACTTCTGACGTAATTCAGGAGATTCTGAAACATCAGGCCTGCATGTGCCAGAGGATACCTGAAACAAAGAAAGATAACATATTTTCTTTTGTACTATTTACTGTGTTAGGTAAACATTTAATGCTCTATCTTCATTTCTGATTTTTATTATCAACAACAGTTACAGAAACGTCACTTTTTAATCAAGTCTTTTTCTCAGGATATACATTTCCTCTTTTATCTCAATGCTAACACTGACCCACTTTTGCATTTAGGTGAGAATTGCTTTGGTAGTCAACTGTTATTCAAAAGTCATAGGAGGCTCAGAATGTTAGAGAGGGAAGGATTTCATTATTCCTCTGATCTAAACCCCTCACTTTTCAAAGACGAAAAAACTGACACCTCCCCTCCCAATGCTAAAAAATCCCCTTAGTCTTTATTGAAACACTGATCACCACAAGATGTAAATATTTATTTATTGTACTTCCTCTCCCAGGGGCTTTATTTAATGCATTATCTCCAACACTGCCTGGGTACAATGTAGATACTCAACAAGTATTTGTGGAGAGAACTAATGAAAGCTGACAATAGTTCTCTTAATCCCAATTCAGTGTGATTCCTGCCCACTTTCCTGAATAATGAAGTTAGAGAGTCTAGGGGGAAAAATCATCTTTCATGTTGAAGAAAAAAATGAAAGTTACAAATACGTTTTAATAACTTGTTTTCTGATTACAAAATAATCCAAGTTCACTGTTAAAAATCTGAAAAAAAAAAACCCCACCAAAATGAAGAAAAATCACCTACAATGTTACCTCCCAAAGATAAGCACTGTTAATACTCTTATATATTCTTCCAGTTGTGCATGTAGGTAATTTTTAAACGAAAATAGAACATTCTACTGCAGTTATGGAATGTTCTTTTTTTAAAAAAACTTTAATATTAATTTTTCTGCATCACTAAGTCTTCTCCAGTGTAATTTTAATAGCTGCATGTGATTATATTTGATGGGTAAACCCTATGGAAAGAGCCACTAGTCACCCACATCATGCTCCTAAAAACAGTTTCTCACTGACCCTCTTAAGACACTGAGGATGTGTTTCTCTAACAATGTCACAGGCCACGGGGCAGGAGCAAACATTTGAAATTTTAATTGTCACCTTTGGATTTTAAAGAGTAATGGTCACCTTCTCCCAGAGAGAAACACATTAGTGAAGGTGCAGAAGCTTTAATTAATTTGCCACCTGTGGTCTGGCTGCAAAGCCTGACCCTCTTATTGTCACTGACTATTTGATATGCTGTGCCAAATGTCCCACCAAGGAGACACAAAATGAACTAAAAAGGCCAACAAATCCTGAAATTTATAGCCACAAAAAACTGGGAACTCCTTTATTGGAAGAATACCTGAATAAAATATATCTTTATAATTTAGAAGTATTTTTAGAAAATCAACTTCTCTGCTTTATCAAAAAATCTATGTGTTTGACTCCTAGATTATTTGGTAAATAATCAAAACTTTATTTACATTCAAGCTTAGGACTTTTTGAAAATTATAAAATGTCTGCATAAAGCTTTAATAAAATAGGTGTGCATAAGACAGAAATCTATAGAAGATATTTGGAATTAAATGTATTATTATTTAGAGTAGCTACACTGCATAAAGTCTATATAACATATATGCTTATTTCAGATCCCACAATGCACAAGAAATAGTGACCACTTAGGAGGAGGTAAATTGCCCTATGGCTTAGAGTTCATATTAACAGAATGAAGAAAATTCAACTTTCTTTTAACTGTCATTTATAGATTATTTGGCCACAACAACACATCAATTCAGAAAGTTGAAAAGTTCATTAATACCTTTTGCAAATCTTTAGGATGGATGGTCTCATATAAAACTTCCTATTTGAACACATAATTATGAAGGCATCTATAATCCTGCACATGGTTTGTCAATTTTAGCATGCAATCAAATAAGTCTACACATGTTTGTGCTTATCATGCTCCTGACAAAGAGGGGATGCACAATGAGTATCTGTTGATTAACTTAATTCTCTCCCTATGTATGTGAATAGGAAGAATCTCACATACATAGTGACCAGGCCAGGAGTACAACAAATGCTATCCAATGGCTAAAATAACAGTAATAGAATCACTAATGCTGTGGATTTTACTCTAGTGGACCACGTCCTCTCTCAAAACCTAGTTACTCTTACTTTAAAGCATTACAGATTTTGCATACATCTTCAGTGTAGTATAGTGGAAACAGCACAAAATTAGGAGCCAGGAGAATTGGGTTAGTACTAAGCTATGTAGTTAGCCGACTTGGTTAGCTGACCCTCTAGTCCACAAAAGAATAGAGACAACGTATCAGAAGGGGCCAAGAGGGCAGACAAAGAAAAGAAAAAAGAAGCGGGCTGGGAAAGAAAGAAACAATGCCAGCAGCAGGCTAAGAAAAGGAGAAGACAGAAAAGCTGTAAAGAACAGATACAAATGTTTCATAAAGCACTGGAATCTGTCTAAAACAAACTGAATAGGGAAATAGCCCCCAAAGTTCTCTAGAAGGCATCAGCTCAATGCAATAATTATTTGCAACCATAATTCTAAGTTGTCAAGGTAAGAAAAACTGTAAAACACATCACTTATTAAGAAGGCAGAAATCCGTGTGACACAGGTTAGACATATTTCTTCTGGGGTTCTAAAATCTCAAAACATAAAAACAGTTCAATGACATGGCAAATATAAACATGAAGAATTCATTATTGAGTACCTGATAAGCAAGGCATCCCATAAAATGTATATATCTGTGCATACACTGTTCTACACATGCATCTGATAAAGAAATAAGAAATTCTATCTATATAAAAGGGAGAGAATACTTCCCACAAAAGGCTCCCATTTGAGCAATGTCATTATTCAGAAGGTTCCAGAGGTTGTGAAATGTTTAAAATATTGAGCTATATCATCTTGATGTCTGCATTTAAAGTACTTCATTTATTTTTATTAGGTGGGGCACACTTTTTATGGATAAAAATCAATTTTGTAATATTTATTCCTATGCTAGAGCCAGTTTACTTTCTAAATACAAAATAAATGGCCAAAGACATTTGTTCATTAATTAAGAGTAAAGAAAAAATATTAAATAAGTAGTGGTTAAATAAGGGAGGAAAAAACCCAAGAAGCTGTTTCTAGAAATAATCTCTGAAATAATCGGTAAAGCCACTAGGTGTTGCTATACGCCCAAAAACGAAAATAGCTAAAGGGATTTTTGTTAAGTACATACTCATTTGATTTACCCAAATTCAATTCTCTCCTTGATTTAGCTATAATTCTCAATAACCATGGAAGGGGAGTGATTAGTATAATTAAGAATTTCAATAATGTAGTATTTTTTTCACAGGAGCAATTCATATAGTGAAATTGAATACATAAAAGTGTGAACTGGCCTCCTGATACAAAACAAGATAAAGTCAGTTGCATGCACTGTGAGTAGTTTGGAAAGCTAGGTTGTTATCATGAGCCTGTCCTTACTTTGCAAGACACAAGACCACAACCATGCGCTGCTGGCATGAACACATGGTCAACAAAAGGGGTATTGCACTGGTAGTATCTGAGCCATACATTCCTACCCTTGCTAATTCAAACATTTATTGATTACTCACTCATTCAACAAATACTTAATAGATACCTATGACATGCCAGCCACAAAGACTGCTACTTTCAAGAAGCTTATATTCTACTTGTATCTGGTAGGTGTTAGGGAATAAAATGATGACCAAAGGAAATGTGCCTAACTAACCCTTAGTTGCTTGCAACTCATGTGCAGGGGACAGCAACGTCATATACAAAAATGTAAGTGCATAATGGTGGAATATGACAAGGTCTACAGGAGGATGGAGAAGCAGCCTTCATTCTGCGTGGGAACAGCTGGAAGGAAGATAGGTAACGTCTAAGACATACCTTAGGAAAACCAGGAGTTCTCTCACAAGTGTAGAAACGATGCGGTAACAGGAGGTGGAAAAGTATGAAGGCAAGAACCCTGTGTGTTTGAGAAAGTGACTTTCTCAGTGTGGCTGAAAAATACATGCATCGGAGTATAGTGGGAGAATCTGAATTCTACATGAAGAAGTTTGAAAATTGGACTGGAGGCAATGAGGAGCCAGCTGAGGTTTTCAGTCAGAGAGATGTAGTCAGGTAATTCTGTCAGTGGAGTGCAGGGTGATGCTGGCTGGGGGTGACTGGAGGCAGGAGGCTAACTGGAAGATTAAGGAAATAAGCCAGCTGAGATGTGAGACCCCAACTGAATCAAAGATGGTAACTGCCAGGCTTCAGTAACTGTCTGGCAAGAAGTCAGAGCTGAGGGAAAGGGGTCAGAAATACAATGCCTGTGTTTCCAAGGTAAGTTAAAAAGGAAATTTGAGAGATGGAAGGAGGTCTGGATGGAGGCGGTGGGTGTCTGTTATGAGAAGAGATGGTTTTGGGGTAGACGATTCCATCTGAGAGTTAAAGGAGAAGCTGGTTACCAGCGCACTGCACTCGGCTACCTGACGCGAGTGGTGCACTACATCTGAGAAGAGTCCCTGGCCACCATGGCGGGCATAACCGAACAGCAGCACAGAGCTGAGCACTCCCACAAGCAGAACACATGTCGAGTCATCTTGCTAACTGGAAGAACACATCCTTGGTTTTCCTCAGGGCACTGGGGCTGCTGGAGTATGGATTTTACCCCATGAGTCAAGTTCTCCTAACACTATAATCTGTGTGGCTGAGCACTAGTATGAAAGTCCAGAACAGACTCCAGGCCAGTTGTAAAAAGAACTGCAGTAGCAATTGAGATAACTCAGATCACCTGCCTCAGTTTCCTCATTTGATAGAGTAGATACAATGCCACTCTGCCTACTTGCCTTCTTCACAGGAAACTGTGAGAATAACATGCAACAGTGTACATCACTGTGCTCTCCAACAACCACCTAATTGACAATAACCACACCTCTCTTGTGAAGGATGCCTCCTTTATCTTCCTGCTCTCCACCCTTCTCTTTTGAGCCCAGCTCTCTTTCTGCCCACCTTCCACACTACCTTTGCCTTCATCTCTGAGAGCCCAAGGAGGATACTCAGTGTCATCAATGCAGCCTAGGGACTCATGGAGGAAATGTGATTGTAAATCAAGCTGGGTAGAAGGACCCAATTCTCTGGGCTTGAGCCCCACTGTGGACAGATGGTAGAGGCTGGGCTCTTTGGCTGGATGGGCAGGTCCAGCCAAAATGGACAGTGAAGAGTGACATAAAGGGGGAGCCACCCAAGAAAAGAGAAAGCTCAGAGAGCTCATTTCCTTTTCAGGGTAGAATTTAAATAAAGTAAGCTATAAAACTTTGGGAAGGGAATAAAAGTTTTGATGAGGTTCAGGTAGGACATTGGGGCAAGGAGTTTGGAATTCAATAGATTAAAGTATTCTGGAATAGTCCAATACAGTAGCCTAAAGGAGGCACATATCTAATTCAAACACACCAACAAGCAGAAACATAAATTACCTCATTTCATTGACGTCAGAAATTAGAATAAAGAAAGTGAAAAGTTTCCATTTTATTTAAATCTGTATTTGTTTAAAATTGTTAAAAACTCAGCATTTAAGATGTGGACATAATCATTCCTTTATTCAACAAATATTGGTAAAAATCAACTTTTCTCTGTCTCAGATTTTGCCTATCTCATCATTTAATGAAAAACGATGTGGCTTTAAATCTAGTATTATGAATTTCTCATTCTATGACCTTTGAGAAGTTATTTCACCTCTCTGACCTAGTTTCCTCATTTATAAAATGGGGAAAATAATAAACCAGCCTCACAGGGTTCTTGAGAGAATGAGTTACTCAATGTCAACTGTGAACACAGTGCCTGGCCCCAGAAAGCACTCACAAAATGCCCCTGCTCTGGCAGCGATGAGCTTCAGTAAGGGTGCAGCACAGGTCAGCATGCAGGAGAAGTGGCCAGAGCTAAGGTTGGACGGGCAGAGGCGGAATCATCAAGGCCCCTGTGTGCTGCAAGAAGACTGAAGCTAGTTCTCCCGGGTTGGAATCCCAGTTCTGCCACTTTGTAGCTTCACCATCAAGGGCTGTTACTTTACCCTTCTCTGCCTGTTTCCTCACCTAATGGTAAATATTTACTTATAAGGTAAATAAGACTTAACTCACAGAGTTGTTACAAGGATTAAGTTACTCTTATGTAATACACTTAAGAATTGAGCCTTGGAAAAAATGTTCAATACATGTTAGTTGTGATATAATAACAACTATTCTCCAGGCAAGTGGGTAGACCTACTGCAGTTTAAATCTTGTCATTGTTTTTGATCCCAACTTTCTTAGTCTTCCAGTGACAATACTTACATATAATACAATATGAAATTTTTTTAAATATAAGACATTATACAGTTTATAATAAACTCTAAAACTAAATATAATCAGTGTTATAAGGTATGAAACTAACAATATGGGATATGAGAGATTAGAATAAGGAGGGAATTGAATTGGCTCAAGCAATCATAATCATGAAGGACTTCCTAGAGGAGGTGACAGATTGATATTACAAACTTACAAGGCAAAATATATTTATTACAGGTTCAGTATCCCCTAATCCAAAAATCTGAAATGCTCAAAAAAATCTGAAACCTTCTGAGTGCTAACATAATGCTAAAGGAAATGCTCACTACAGCATTTCAGATTTCACGTTTTTTGGATTTGGGATGCCCAAAAGGTGAGGATCATACAAATATTCCCCCAAAAAAACCCTCCAAAAACTGTAACTCTAAAGTACTTCTGGTCCCAAGAGTTTTGAATAAGCAATATTTAACCTGTATTTTTGGATTTTAAGAAATTTTGATATATAAGCTTTAAACATTTTAAAATGGGCAGATCATGGTGAACAAATGAAAATCAATGTGATTTCCTTTTAAGCTAGAAGTATCATGTGAAGAATTTGCTATATCTAAAAACTTGAACCTTAAGACAGTATCAGCTTCGTGCTGTCTGGTTTGTTCCCTGACGTGCCTTATACATAGAAGGCATTCAATAAACACTTGTCATGTAATTAAATGTAAGAAAAGATGGCACACAGTTTGGCACTGTTCAATTCTCAGAGAACATGACCTTTACAGTCCTTTTATGGAGGTATGCCATCATCTATTAGCATCTTCTCCACTAACCTGACACTAACTCAGCTACTCTGCTGACTTTGGACTTCCTATACTGATTTCTCCCAGATATTAAAAAACTGTCTCCTTCTTGAGCACCTGGTGATTAAGACAGTAAATTACAACTGTAATTTCTGCTAAGTTTTCACAATAGACAAGGAACTCTCTCTCTCTCTGTGTTTGTGTGTGTGTGTGTGTGTGTGTGTGTGTGTGTGAATGTATGCTGGTAAAGCATATTACAGCCTGTGGGAGAAATGTCTGATATAATTTAAACTTGCAAGTTGAATATGAAATGCCTAGAATAACTTAACTAATGGTAATAATATTATATACCTGTAAGAATTATTTGCAGGAGAGTTAAAAGTGCCTTACAGGTTTTATTTAATTAATCTTCACTGTAGCCTTGAGATTTGAAGGCAAGCAGATATTATTATTAGCTCCACTTCACGGGATGGAAGGCAAAGAAAAAAGTGGCTTGATCACTACTTTACTGTCATTATCTGTTGGCTCCAACAAAACAGGCATTCTAAAAGCACAAACCCAAAGTCTAAGGTACTTCTCATATATTTGAAAGTTTGGCTTCAAACAGTCATTCAACTACATAGATATTGATACCGTCGAAGCTTTTCATCAGCTATAATTAATCTGCCTAACTTATATTCTACTTTTCTCCAACCACCCTCCCCTTCTGTTCTAGCCAAGATGAATTTATGTTGCTCACTTAGGTCTGATACTGGATGTCATCCTTTCTGAGATTAATCCAAACTGTTGTATACATGATATGGTGAATAACTGCCCCTTCCACAATCTGAATTATATCACTCCTTGCCTTGTTTTTTAAAATTTAATTTAGCTTTCCATTTTTATTAAAGTAACTAACAAATATAACAGATTTCTAGACCTGGAGATTACTTCTAGAAATTCTAGATCAAGTACTGACAATTTATTGTATTTTCATCTTTAGATAATTCTCTGGTATGAAACACAAGGGCTTAATTCTCTGCCTTCTCATTAGTTCTTCTCTGAGTTTGATGTGAACATGATTACTTTTATTTGTTCTGCATTTTTATTTGTTTCTTTAAAGTTAAACAAAAAAAAAAAAAAAGGAGACATTCATTTAAACTTCTGGGCACTCTATTGAACAGACAGGCTCTCATCTCTGCTGCAGCTCCCTGTCAGCCTATTTTTGTCTGGCACTTACATTTTACGGATTAAACAACTACATTTGATTTCTGATTTAAATAATTTGTTGTAATCTCATATTCACTGGACACACTCCCTTCCATTTCCTTCATTATTATGGGGTTATTTACTAATGAGACTTCTATGCTTCTATTTTAAAGGGTCTCGGTAGTGACATGCTTAGTCTGCTATTTTGAGCCACGAGTCACTCCTTTATGTCTTTCTTGCTCAGTGTATCGATTTTGCTTCCTCAATCAATAAATTCTATAACAACCAACATTGTTTTAAATAATTTATCCCAAATAATTTATGTATTTCAATGTACTCTGGGTATAAAAAAAAAAGGCCGATTATGTGAAAGTAAAAGAAACAAAACAAACTATCAAAATGCATCCATTTGCTTCATCACAGACCCAGTTACCACAATGAGACTATAGAATCACGCTAGGCTTAGTAACAGCGGCACATAAAAAATGTTGAAATAATAATGCAAAAAATCTATTATGGTAGATTAAGAATTGATCAGGAGACAGAAAGAAAGAGAATACACAACATTTTGTTTGTTGTTATTTGCCCGTTGATATCTCAAGAAATTATAATTTCTCTCTAAAACTCTAAGTGCATTTCAGGCAGATCTAGGAAGTGGTATAGGCTTTTAATCTGGGACTTTATTATTTCAGTTACAGTAAGCCTCTCTACCTTCTAGAGATGCTTTTTTTTTTTTTTTTTTTTTAAAGAAATCTATTCCTTATGTTAAGATTTTCATATTTAAAAAATAGTCTTTTGAGGAGTTTTTCTATATGGTTAGGTCTCAGGTCAATGAACAAAAGAAAACCTTCTCTGTTTAAGAATAATATTTGAGAATAAGGGTTCTGTCATGGCATTTTTAAAAGCGATTATGATTAGACCATTTTTTGGTGGCAGAATTTTTGTAAAATGTCACTTTGGTCTTACCTCACAGTACCAACAGGCTTCACAGTAATTTTTCTAAATGTCAGAAATATGAAATTTCTGTATTTCTCTTATCTCATTATCCTGCTAGTCTTCTTAGGGAAACATAAGTACATATTTATTACATTTGTCTCATGTTCATCTGCCTATGTATATAAGCCCTTAAAGTTCTATGATCATGTCTACATATCTGGAATAAGACTTCACATAGAAATTCGGGTGCTAATGCAGTCTACTGAGAGCTGTAAAGTAAATTCTCAAACTACCTATATTTAGAGACAGCATTATTTTATACAACTTTCACTGTTTAAATATCTCAAAATTATTTTCAATAATGACCTAAATATCTCTGAGATGGGAAATACTGAATATGAAGAAAGAGTTGTGTTCTTTGAAGTGGTTCTTAAAGACCTAACTGCTACCACCTTCTTCCTTAGCATAGATTCTCTTCTCCCATTATGGTTCCCTTCTTTCAATCGTTTAGCTTTCTTTGATTCTTTAGCTTGAGAATTCTCAAAACATTTCTACTTCAGAGATAAAAAGGTCCACCACTGTGTTGAGTTGCATGTGTCAAAACTCTGCCTTCTTAAGAAGGAGTAGGAGAACATCTCATTGAAAAGAGCCCAAAAGGCAAACTTTAAGCAAAAAGGGGAAAAAGAAACCATGCTTCTCTTTGACTAGCATCTATGAGTTCTACAGATGTTGATTTGTTTACATTTGTACTTGAAGTTTAAAAAGAACACTAAATAGATGTTGGGAATGAAACACTATGATAATTCTAATAGTTAAGAAAGATGATGCTGGCTTTCACAATTCAATGCATGCTTGGAAATCATATTGAGTCAGACGTGTTGAAAGGTCAAGTGCATATTATTACTCCAACATTCACCTTTGGAACATGCTTGGGATACTCTACACCTAAATGACAGTTTGATTTGTTAAGAGGTAGCAGCAATGTGTTAGAAAGTGAAACGATGCCTGACAATGCTATTATGTTAGAAACTACAAACATGATGAATAATGAGTATGCAAAGGCACAAAGTGACATGTATGCTTTTCCAGCTGAAGATTAGCAGAAAGTAAATAACTACCAGTGTATTTTTGTACACATTTGTACATTTCTTGCTGCACTGAAGTGAACAGAATCAAAATAATTCTGTTAGATTGAATATATAGTCAACAATTGTGGATCCCACATGTAAACTATAAAAAACAAAAACCTTTTATAATGTAAGTAGGTTATTATCTAATTACATTTCTACAAAAACCACTATTTAATAGCCTTCAAGTATAATAAGTATGACACAATCACAACTAAAAAAAAAAAGTAAAAAATATGACCCAAAATAAAATTGAGTCATTGTTATTTGGCCCTAAACAACAATTCTGGTTGGGGATTGAAAAATTTCCATCTCAAAAACCTGAGTGTGGTAAAATAACATGACCTGTAGGGCAATTCAGTTGGCCTCTGTTAAACGTCTCTGCGAAATAGGGGAATTCTACAAATGCAGACTGTGCATGGTTAACTGCCACTATCTGCCCATCAAAATCATACCTAAAAATGTTTAGCCAAAACAGTCCAATAACTAGATGATGAAACCAAATTCATGAAAGCCTAGGTCCTTTTTCTGTTTTAAAGATTACAACAGGCTAAGCACGGTGGCTCATATTTGTGATCCCAGAACCGTGGGAGGCTAAGACGCTTGAGCCCTAAAGTTCGAGACCAGCCTGAGCAACATGGCAAAACCTTGTCTCTCCACAAAATACAAAAATTAGCTGGGCTTCGGGGTACATGCCTGTAGTCCAAATCATCCAAAGGCTGAGGTGAGAGAATCACCTGAGCCTGGGAGGTCGTGATCATGCCACTGCACTCCAGCCTGGGCAACAGAGTGAGACCCTGTCTCAAGTGGGGAAGGGAAAGAAGAATAAAACAATCCTGAAATGCCATGTTTCCTAATTTTCAAAACAGCTGTTTGGAATTATTCAGGTACCAGAGAGACTGACAGTTGCATATTTTTAGCTATCATCTTCCCACTAGCATGTGAACATCACCAAAGCAGAGAATGTTTCGAATAAATGAATTATAGCACCCAACTGACATAACCATGATACAGTCATGGCAAACACCAGTGATCTATATATTGCATTACTACAACCTTACATGTAGGTTCAGAAAACCTCAACACCTGACTTGTGTTTATATCCTCATGGCCTTATTTACACCACTTATTTTACACTCAACACACAAAATACACAGAAAGATCTTAAAGAGAAAGATTATAAAGTTTGTTCATGAGCTATAAACAGTGAAAATGCAGAATGAACAACGTAAACAGACCGTAACTGTGTTCCCAACCCGCAACATGAGCAGAATGGAGATGGAAAAGGACTGGCTTACCTCTGGTGTGCCAAGAGCATGTTCTCCAGCTAACAGCAGCATACTCAGGCCTCCCATTTGAGTAGGATCTAAATAAGTCAAAAACAAATCATCAACTTATAAGCATAAAGTACATACAATCCACAGAGTCAAAAAGAATACTCATAAAGACTAGCAATTAGAAATCCAGCACAACCACATATAACTTTTTATAAAAAAACTTTTAAAAACTCTTTATGCAACAATAACCTGGCATGTATGTGTCTAGTGCTCATACTTTGTGAGCCTCTTGAATACCACTCTTGTCTCACCATTCCAACAGCACTTTCTTCAATACCATTGCTGTTTGTAACATTAATTTATCTCCTAATGTAATGTTTCTTTCCTTACTGCTTGGGGAGTTAAGATAAGATTTTTTAAACAAAAGAGTGTTATTCTCAAATTATTAATTCTGCCATGTGAAATCAGGACTAATTTTAAAATAATAGGCTATCAGATAACTAGAAAACAGAGAGAAGTTTTCCAATCAGGCCTGTAAAATCTGGTAGGTTTTATTCAAATAACCTTTCTTTAAAGTTTTAAAAATAAATTTACATTAACTGATGTGTTTTTGACATTTTAAATCTTAGGGGTAGTCAAACACATGCCCAAAATGCCTTCAAGGTATAAAATTAATGCTTTTTATGTTATCAAAGGTCTTTGTTTTCACTATTTCAAGAATCAATATAAACAAAGAAAATAAAAACAGCAAAGTGGTAGATCTATAACCCAGGCTGTATCTAAACAAAGAAAGCAGACTTGGGAATAATGGCTCATGCCTATAATCCCAGCACTTTGGGAGGCCAAGGCAGGAGGATCTCTTAATGCCAGGAGTTTGAGGCTACAGTGAGCTAAGATCGCACCACTGCACTCCAGGCCTGGGTGACAGAGTGGGACCCTGTCTCTAAAAAATTAAATGAACAAATAGAAAATAAATAAAAACAAAGAAGTTATCAAATAAAAGGCACCTGTGTCCTGTAAGTCTGTCCTGAATTAAAATTCAGAAGTGTAATGAAAGAACATATGTCAAAATGCCTAACTCGGTGTCTCTCCTCGTGCATATAAGGCCCTTAATCAATGTATATTTAATTTTAGGAATCTACAATTGAAAATGAGGATCAGTCATAATGTTGCACAAAGAAATTTCGTTGTTTCTTTTCTTTATTGGGTTGAAGAGAGGTCCTTAAGTACATCTTTGTATACAACCTGTCTTAGGAACTCATAAAACAACTGTGACTACATGTTATAAATAGTTTTAAAAAAAATTGCAAAAAAACTTCTGAGGTAGTAAAAAAAATGGGTAGGGGTTGGGGGAAGAGGTTATTAGAGGAAAAACTATGTTACCAAAAGATCAGGGGGTCAAAAAATAGCTCTGCATTGGAAGGCAGCCACATAGGAAGACACACACAGAGAATACGCAGACAAACAGTAGCTGGTTTGATGAAACAAGGCTCTTTGGCGTTGTTTTAAGACTCCAACTTTAAATGTTAAGTTTAAGAACTACTGCGGCTGCAGAAATAGATACTTAAATCTACTTAAAAATTAAGAGGGGGAAATGAATTTGCTAGAAAATAAAAGTTTAGTTTGGTTCTTTAAAAGAGAAATACTTTTGCAGCTGTCATCCTAGAGATCAGGAGGATTGGATGATAGCTTTCTAAAGATAAAAATGTGTTAGTTCAAATTACAAAGTAAAATAGGAACATGATTATGTGATAATTTATATACCGATGTGACTTTGCAATAAGTTTGCTATACAGATACTGAAACATAGGCCAAGAAATTACCAACATCCTTTATATTAATTCATACTTACACAATGTTATTTAGAACTATCAAAAACATATTCACATACATAGGATGCTTTCTTTTGTGCAATTCAATGAAAGGGCTTGCACTAAATTACAATATACACAGCTTTCTCTTCTTGGAAATCATACATTTGGTAATATGGGGTTATTGAGAATTGCAAAATGTCATGTGACAAGGACTACTGGGCAAACAAAACAAAAGAGATTCCAGATTGAGGAAAACAATCTGGCATTTAGAAGTCCTCTACTGTCTCTTAGATTCAGATGCCTAAGCACCAGGTTTTAATTAAAGACAAATCAGTTCACTTTCATCTTGTTGAAAAGGAACATACCTGGAAATACCAGATCAATGTTATCCGCTATATGCAAGCCTATCAAGAGTTCTGAACATGGATTTGCAACATATAACCCAAGCCATTATATAATGAGATAAATGCAAGGAAGGTGTTATCCTTCTTTCCTGTACTTTCTTTTGAGAACACATATCTTAAATACTGATCTGTAAAGATCCTGTTTGAAGTCTGGGTTCGACTTTCAATTTGCAGGTAAAAGGCAGATTAATAAAGTATCAGAAACCGTGCTACAAAAAAGATATCTTTCATAGCTTTCTGCAGTTCACCCAAAATTGTTATATGGTTTGTGAAGAGCAGATGTATGCAAAAAAAAAAAAAAAAAAAAAAGCCAACACCACCAACAAACTACATACCCTGATCTAGATTGAGAATTGGGAGAAAAAGCAATGGATGTTACATGATGACCAAAGAAATTCAGCTGGAAGCAGTCATCTATATACTCTTTCTGGGTTCTGATAATACGATATTTTAGAAAGTACTCCAACTGATATAACCTGGGAAGTCCAGAAAGCTCACCAAGACTATCTAATAACAAGTGGTTTGAAGATAAAATTGTACAAAGTGACAGCTAAAGCAAGGACAGATATCTATGTCTGATTCTTCTGGGATATGTAGAAGCATCATTTTGGGAGTTTATTTAGAATGACACTACAGACACCCATATAGCAATCACCTGAATCCTTCCCCACCACCCCCCTAGAATGCTGCCATTATGTTAGACTTCATTTTTTAGAGGCAGGGTCTTGCTCTGTCACCCAGGATGGAGTGCAGTTGTAAGGTCACAGCTCACTGCAGCCTCGAACTCCTGGACTCAAGTGATCCTCCCATCTCAGCCTCCCAAGTAGCCAGGACTATAGGTACATGCCACCACACATGACTGATTAAAATAATATTTTTTGTAGATTATATAGAATACTGCCACACACTTTATATACTATGAATCACACAGTGAACTATAAAGTCTTGTTAAATTTATTGGTCATTAAAAAAATGTGTTATCACAATATCACTCAACCTCTTTCCACAACCTTTCCATATGCAAATAGCTCAATACTCTGATTTGGAAGAAAATTTGCTTCTAATACTGAAATAGGAACCCTATAGCTCAATCGCAGCATCACTGCCTTTCCCCTGCTCAATCTGCTAATTTCATCTGGCAAACTCCTCTTTTGATTATTGTATTGCAATAGCTAGGGAAGACAGAGCCACTTGCAGGGTGAATATAAGAACTTTATTTCATGGTAATACATGATTTAGCATACCTTACCACCCAAAGAGCACTAAAGGTCCCATAACAAATGGCACCATCTGGAATTTTAAATTTGTCTGACCCATACATGAATGGACACAAGAGGAGACAGATAGGATGGGAATTCTAAGACACAGCTGTCAGGTCCATCTCAGATTTGTGATGTACTTGTTCATATTCGTGCCCTCAATGTTTCCAATACCCAGATGATCTACATGATTGTGGCTTTTTAAGTAGCTTGATAACTAAGGTGCATATTGGGATGGCTTACTGGTGTGTATGTGTGTGTAAGCCGTTCTGTGAACATAAAATTTCCAAGGCTTCCAACACTCTCCATGTTGCTGTCTACTTTTCCATACTGTCAATGTCAGGAATTCACATATATTTATAATGACACTACCACTGAGGCTATATATCCTTTTTAAAATGACATGTATTCTACATATATATCATGATCCAATGCTTGAAAATACGCTATATCTTTGCCACTGCTTAATATTGGTCATACATTTTGTCCCCCTGCCCCCTGTATTGTTTAAAATGCTGCCGAAATGTACTGCCCTGTCCTTAAAGAACAGGTGGAAATAGTGTCTCAACTCACCAGCCATTCCAAAGTTAAGCTGAGGCATTTCTTCAGTCTTTGCTTTCTTGGGGCTTGGCAAGTCTCTTGAAGAGTCAGATGGGAAGGCCCAAAGTTTCTTTCGTGGATTGACAGTGGGTGTTGGGGATTTCACAGGCTTGTTTGTGGTAGGACACCATTTGTAGCCAGGATTTGCTTTCATAAATGCATCTTTATACTACAAAGAAAAGGACAGATAGTAGATTTTAATTAACAAATAGACTGAAAAAGTTCTAAGGGCTGTCACACCATTCCCTTATTTAGATACCAAGTGAGAAAAACAATTTCAGTGACTTCTGTGGCTCTCCTTGTAGAAGAATGACAATCTCAGCATAGGGTTCTAGAGATAAGACATAGAGTTATCTAATCCATTTATGGGATAAGCATTCAGAAGCTGTATACTTTGTGTTCTTTAATCCTCAACTTTAAAAAGTAGTATCCAAAAAGCTTTCTGACCTTGGTGGGGAGAGGGAGTTGTTTATAATGGAATGAGCCTAGGGCTCTGGAGACAGAAGCAGGTTCAAACCCTCAAACTTCCACTTAGGGCTACAGTAACCAAGGAAGAGAAGGTAGCTTCTCTGTGCCTCAACCTTAGATTCCATAAACTGAGAATAATACCACCAGTGCCGAGGGTTGTTGGAAGCAGTGGTGCATAGTGCATCGACCATTTCTTTAGCTAGCTGTGGACATTAAGCAAGTTATTAAACCTTTCTCAGCCTCAATTCCTCCACTTACAAAGTGTAACCACACTTGCCACCATGCCAGGGGTCTGCAATGAGCATACATAACTGAATATATAAACAAGCTCTAAGAGCGCTGATATGTGATGTTGCAATAATCCATCACAAACTTTGTCTTACTTGGAGGTTTCAGCCTTCACTGACAACATCTTTCTCCTTCATTTTTCTGTGGCTTGCTCCTGTTACCATTTCTCTCAATTCTGCTACCTTTTATGTCTTGCATGACAATAACATGAAGCAAAATACATTTATGCTATTTGTTACATATTGCCAAAAGTTATCTGTTAAGAATGTATTTTCCACATATTCTTCAATTTTTTTTATTGCTAGATATTTTATTAAATTAATACAATTCATTCAATCCCATAAGCTTGCCTTTTAAAATAGTAACTTAATGTGTGACATTAACTCATTATAACCTCCAAACAGCTTTTAATTTTACCCAATAGTTTGAAAAAGGTCCTTTCTCCTTGGTATGTACTTTCCTTATACCAAGACTATACTTTTTTTTCCTATCATTTCCCTTTAAATCATATAAATGAAAACTGTGATGTAGATAATTATGCAATGTTAACTGACAATGGTGTAGAATTATTTCATGTTATCTTAACTCAAAGTTTCTGAATAATCCATTTTTTTTAACCTGTAAGATATATATGCCTATTGATACATGGATACATGTAGAAGGAAAGTAAGCATAAAAAAACTGTAGAATACAGTCCCATTTTTCTTACAAAAATAATTAAAATTGGACACAAGGCCAAACTAGAATTTACCATCAAAAAGCAGAACGTGTCAGGAGTTATCAAATGTGATACAAGAGACACACTACCACAGTGCATTCATGTGCATGAGGGATTTACATATTAAGCTGAGGCAGACAAATAGCTCTGCCTGCTGTCTGGAAGTGGAAAGTGACAAATGGCAGAGTGAGGTGAAAATGGAAGTAGCAGACGCATGCATCATTATTGTGTCCCAGTAAAAGCACACAGGCCGGGTGTGTCAGATGAACAGTCACTTGAACAAAGGTCACCACTTTATAAAGTGTCAAAAGACTTTCAAACAAATTGATTAACATATTTGTCATGATAAATAAAATTATCTATTTTTGGGAGGGAGTAGTTTAAAAATTTTAAGAAGGAAGTCATAATTGTGGAAAATGCTAGACAGGTGTCACCAGAATGATGGCCAGCATCAACTAATTTTAAAGCACCAATCATACCAACAGAGTCCAGCTTAAACTAATTGACAATGGGGAGCTGGTGCTGAAAATCACATAGAGCAGTTATAATCACCACATCCCAATTTCTCTTGCATGTATTCCACTCACCTATCCACATCTCAAATATTCTGTGAGCACTGACTAGATGACAGACACTTGCTAGACACTGGGGAGAGAAAAGAGTATGAATTTGATGGAGTCCCTGTCTTCATATTGCTTACAGTCCACAGTTTACAAAAAAATATATAATTTCTTTTTACACATGGTCCATAAGGCTGGACCATCGCTTCCTCTGGCTCAGGCAGGAAAAATGGTTTTACAATGGATCTGCAAAAGGGCTACCTACCTATATGAGTTGGAATAACAGAGGGCAAGAGAAAGGCCGGGAATACGTGGGGTTTTATGGAAAACAATAACAGAATTTACTATAAGGGTCTACACCCTGTAACTGTATCACAATATTAATCTTGCAGATTCTTAAACTCAAGGTAGATGTTCAAAACCACGTTCATTAGTTCAATCAAGTATACATTGAGTGGAAGAGTTAAGAATGTGAGAGAGAGAGAGAACAGAATAACACACAGTCTTTGTCCTTAAGGAGTTTAAAGTTTAGATACAGATGCCATCAATTCATGTAAAAACACAAGTTAACACAAGCAGTATATGAGCATCAAGCGAGGGTGGAGGCAGGAAGAGCCTCAGGGTATGAGGATGTCTATCTGTTCTTGGAACCTGGCACTTCATCAATCACTTGCTCTGATTTAGCTAAAAGAGACAATAGTAGAAAGGCTTAATCATTTGTTGTGATGAGACTATTAGGAAAGGAATTACAGAGAAGGCTGGGTAAGGGAGAAATGGGGGAAGACTCTGTATACGCCTCTGAAGTGAATATCTGAGTGAAATTATTAGCGTGCAGGTCAATCATGTGGGCAAAATTCCTCATTACAGGACTGAAAAGGCCTAAGAGACAGGCCCCAGATATCCAAGGCCAGACTGTTCATACTGATGGTGGGACAGGAAGCTCACTTATCCTCCAAAAACATCAAACAAGCTATCGGTCCTAAGATTTCAACGGAAGACTCTGTCAGATAACAAAATTTTTGTTAAAAATAATGATTTTCAAAATTCTCCCATTACATAAAAATTCATCTCATGGCTTCCAATTTCTTTCTGCAAATTTCCAACCAATTAGATAAGCTAAGGGAATCCTGCTTTGCAGTAGACACATAGTTCCTGACTTACCTGTGGTGCTTGGTAAATGCTGGATCCCTTCTCTCAGGCCCCATCCACTACCATGTTTCAGTAGCAAGAATAATAAATTAGAAATCCTGCTACTGATTTTACTGTTATTCAGTATTGGCATCATATACCCTTTGTCACAGTATTCTGTCTACTTAATATTTGATAATGGCATTCTTATGTGACAAAAGACAATATTCTGTCAATCTTTTAAAAACGGAGTCTCAACATTACTTTTCTAGACCACTTACAAAAAAATGCAAATTTGATAAACAAAAGCACTTTAATTTTAATAAAAGATAGACTTACCAACTGTTCTCCATTTGCCTGTTTTTAGTTGGGAGGAGGTGCTATCTAAAAGTCCACTAGTATTTCTAGTTATTATTAAGGTCTAGATCTTTTCAAGAGGGTGAAAGAGAAGTCGCAGCCCTAGTGAGATTCAGTCATGAGGGACCCTGAGAATGTCTGTATAAATAAAGACAGATGACTCCACTGCAAATATATGAAGTATCATCTACCAAAATTGTGAAAAAGAGATTAAACTAGAAATTACTGGATTTCTGAGAAAGAGCTATAACACGTTTTACTGTATAATCATATATGTGAGAGGGCTAAGTGAATCTCTAGCATAATAAATTCTGAGACAGCTGTTTCTCTTCCCATCCACAAGCAGAAATCACATTATACAAGGGTAAAAGAAGAGAAGGAATTATCAGATAAGTGGTACTAATCTGTACTTTCTTAGTCTGAGGACCTTTCCTTCATAAAAATTCAAAATTATAGTTCAGATAATACAACTCAATGCATTATCTGATCTGAATTATTCTTGCTAGCTGTTTTTAATAGAAAGAAAATTAATTAGACTGTTTCACATGACAGAACACTGAATTAAATTTACGGTTTGATTGAACAACAATAGCTTAAGTTCTACATTAAACCTGCAAAACTTTCATAATAAAGTCACTCCAACAGAAATTATACACTTGAAAAAGTGGTTTGAATATGTGACCAGGAAATTATTTGGTTGTTGTGTTGTAGAAATGTCATAAATGAAAATTTGAAAGCAAAGAAACTGGCTACTTCATGTGGCTATAAGGGTGAAAATTATTATGGCAACAGTAGTTTTTTTACAAGTATAATTTTACTCCCTAATCTGAGTAATTATGAGAAGAGTCAGTTTAATCAGTGTGCACTAATTTTAAAAACTGAAATTTCAGAATTTATTTAAAAATGTAATTTTGTTACTTTTTAAAAAGTAGACAGTGATCTGTCTACTAAGATCTGTCAATCTAAAAATTAACATCTGAAACCAAATACTAAAACGAGTTTTGAGAGACACAGTTTAAATTCTCAATTTATTCCTCATTAGTTATGGAGTTTTTATAGTCTTTATAAATTTATTTGAATATTTAAATACAAGTGTTTACTAAACAATTGGCAAATGGACTAATATTTCAAAATCAAATAGTTCACTTAATTAAACATCTATGTTGCTAAAAGCTAGTAATAACACTGAATAGTATTGGCCAAATTGGGCAAATGATATTTTTAGTTTTGTTCATTTTTGTGTTTCAAAGACTAATTTTTGCATTTCAGTAGGCCTCCAATGTATTAACAGTTCATAATAAAAATAATAATCATGTAGATAGAGAAGTATGAAACAGAAACAACATAAAGCCGCTTATCAGAAATAACCCTAAAACAAACATTTGCATAGAGTTTTAAACTTTATGTAATGCTTGTACATATGTTTCCTTATTTGTATTTTACATCAACTCTGTGAGGGCAGGCATCTTAATTGCCATTTTACAGATGTGGCAATTCAAAACAGTATGAGAAGGGAGGTTAAATGAGTTAGAATTTAATAATGTAACTTAATAAAATGAGTTTATAAACATTTAAATGTTTATAAAAGAACCTGGACATGATATAGCAATGTTCACAAAGTTATTATTATCATACCAAAAGCAAACATCTGAATATTTCTTTAAACACAGTAAGAAAGTTCTAATATCTAGAACACAGGAATGGAAAAGGTCTCAGAAGCAAGCAATGTTGTGAAACATAAAGCTGACATCTTTAGGTTTACTATCTATATCCCACAAATGTGGTGGGGTCCCTAATTAAACCATACTCAAAAAGTATAAGCCATTTGATTAGAAGCAGCAAAAGGGGGCTGACGAAGGAGAGAAATGGCAAGTGCTAGCTGAGGGTGGACTCCCCAACCCCTGCAAAAAACCCAAACAAAACAAAAACCAAAACTACCATGGAAAAGCAGAGAGGATATTCAAAAGAATAAAATAGTTGAGAATTACTAATAGACAAAACATTATTCACAAAAGTCTCATCAAGTCACAGATCATAAAGTAATTCCTGTGGAAATAACATGTTAAAGGTTTCAAAAAAAAGTCAAAAGATGTTCTGAATACTTTGAGAAAGTATGTAAACAAAATTTTAATGAAATTTCTAGGATAAATATATAAAATAAGAGTTTTTAAAAGAAGAGTAAAGTTTCTTCTCTGTGGAAATCATTTAGGTATAGCAGCTGTTTCTCAGAATGCTAGATAAATGAGGTGCTACTCTAATAGTAGGCAAAGTGCAATAGCATGCTTGCTAGAATACAAATTATACTATTTGTTAAGCATGATGTATAACAGTTAAGAAAAGTTCTCCAGAGTATAATACAAGAGAAAATGAGAGAGTATTTTCTTTGGAAAAGAGTCCATATCTGATGAACCCAAAACAAGGGAATGAATGGTCTTTACAAAAATTATCTCAGCTGAAAATAAATACTAAAAAATAGATTCGTTTTGTTTGGAAGAAACATAAAAGAACTAATCAATAAAAAACCCATGGAATTTTGTGGTGGTCAAAACCTTTCCCAGAATATTGACAAAAATAGATACCAACACTTTCAAAGGGCTAGTATAGTTCACCTTCAAGTTGCATTTTATTACATTTAATTCCATAGCTGTTTTATTGGCATACAGCTGAACCTCCAAACTTTTAAGTCTGGTCTCTCGTGGGTTTTTGCCTTATTTACCTTTATATCATAATTTTCTGTTACTCTTCTATGCATAACCTAGGCTCCAGGTGAAACAAACTATCTGGTTCCTGAAATTGATTTCAGTTTCCCACACCTACTCTTACCCTTTTCCTTCTCTCTGAATTCTTATACGAAAACCCAGGCCAAATTCTGCCTACTTTGTAAAGCCTTTCCTGATCCACTTCCACCTACTTCCCTCCCCAGCACAAGCAGATTCTTCCCATAAGACTCATGACATTTTATTGTTACCATTCTTGCCATAATTACCCCAATATACTTATCTTTCAGGCACCTAAAGAGGACAGGGTGATATACATATTAGAAGAACAAACAGGAGTCAAATGGGAAAGAATATCCCAGCTCCACTGTATACTAAATGTATGGTTGGTCAAGACACTAACTCCTTAGGTTCCTGCTCTGAAGAATGGGAATAATCTTAACTCACTTTACAGGTTGGTGCTTATGTTATATGCTAAGCACAAAAAGGACCAATCAATCAATAAATGCACACATTCTGCCTCATGCCTATGATGCTAAAACAATGGGTATGATAAAGGTCATTCAAATTATTTAAGCTTTCCAAATCCTTCCCTCCTCTTTGTACTGTGTTCTAGCTGAAGTTCAAGATGTGTGATCCTCTCAATTTATCCTTAATTCATTATGATAATTAGTTTAAATGACAAATAGAAGGTTCCAGCAGTATTGTAGGCAAAAATGCAGAGATCTGTATTCCTGTAAGAGTACATACATGAAGATGTTAAAAGGAAAGATATAATTGTTTCTGTGCCTCCTAACTGGCAGTCACACGTTCAAAAATTAGAACCTGTGAACATCCACAACACTGTATCATCATGTACATTACTGAATTTAAGAAAGCAACCCAGGTTGTAACCTTAGAATAGTCTTCTTAAAATCACTAACGAATTATTGCTCTAATAAGGTTCATCAGAGAACACAAAACCCGCAATCAGCCATTTTTTTCCAGCAACTGAAATTAGTACTGGGAAATAATTTAAGAAACTAAAAACAAATCCCAGAACAGGTGCTTTGTCTTACCAGATGCAATAATATAAGATAATCAGGAACAAGGAAAGGGGTCAGAGGAAATTTTCACGAACAGGTAAACAGACAATCTTTTCAAAGTTGTATTATTACTCACTCTTGCTTTTAAAATATACTTCTTTTAAAAACAGCAAGAAAAAGAAAACATTTCTCACTTAATTGATAATGGCAGGACAGATACTGGCAAACACCACCTAAGCATTCACACCCCCATCCACACACTATGCTGAAAGAATCTGTCTTGCACCCTAATGGACAACATCTAAAATTTGAGGTTTAAAATTTAAAGATTACACATCTAAAAAGAGTTTTAAAAATGATTGTGTGTTGGGGGAGTCTTAAAAAAAAGACCACATTTATTAACGGCGTTGTATCGCTAGCTACTATCACAAAATCTGGCCAAATTAAAGGCACTTATTAAGTATTTGTTCACTGAACTGACATTCCAATTAAGGCTGCAATATTAACATAAAAAGCACCAGCACAATTATATGCCCTTTAATGTAACTGCAAAATCATTTAGAAAGTAAGTTGAAACAAGTAGGAATCACTTACAACTAGGGACCAATTGTGTAATAATTTTGAAAGTAGCTGAATCTTCTACACTTTGCAGTAGAAATGAAGCAACATTTCATAACAGCAACTACAAACAAGGCAAATTATAACGTGGAACATCAGTTACAGTCTCCACATTTAGTAGATTGCACTGGCCCACCTTAACAGATTTCATTTTAGTGCCACAATGGCAAATATTGTGAACCTAATTAAGTAATTAGTAAGGGATTTCCTATATGAAAATAATACTTCCTCTTCTTAAAAGTGGCCACCTACTGGGTTTATAAATTAGGCGTTTTTAAGAAAAAACAAACAATATACTGGGGACAGGCTGCATGTTATCCCATAACGGCAATGTAAAACAAACTCAAGCGTTTAATTATAGGAAGCTTATGCATTTCCCTATGAGGTTTCAGATAATTATTTATTTTACTATATAAGAATGACTATGAAAAATGTAAGACTATCTAACGGGAAAGTTTTACTGTTAATTACTGTTATGCTATGGTAATCTAATGAAATATTTAAAATCATGTAGGTTACTGTAATTGATTTTAAATTTTCCACAGGCCCTATATAGTTAAAATCCTGTCTTTAACAGTCAATGCTTGAAGTCTTATATGATTAATTATATAATTATTAATACTATTATAATTAACAATCATTATAATCATTAATACTATTACAATTAATAATTACATTAATACTAATAAATTAATAATTATGCTAATATAATTACTAATTCTAATTCATAGTAGCAACTATGCTAATAATTTACTCAAGATTCAAATTTCCATGAACATTTCTTAAGAAATTTTTATGTTGTATTTTTTAAAATTTTTATATTTAATGTTGATGTTTTTAGCTAATTAACTCAATAAAGGCACAGCACCTGGAAGAATTGTTTTTTCACATACTGAGATGTCTACTAAAATGTCTTGAAACTGTATTTTGTCCCCTGCTGGTTCATTTTTTGATAAAACTCAACCAAGTGTTTGGGTGACAGGGATTTTCATGAACCAAGATCTTTTTGCAAGTTGCAATGCTGAGGAAATAATATTAGAATTATTCCTGTCAAGTTTAGCCACAATAATATTGCTTTGCTTATTACTCGGAGCTAAATCCATCACAATACATTTAAATGTATAATGGTCTCACATTAATTCCAAATACAGTAAAAGAACTATGATACAATTTTTGAAGAAATTTAGTAACTGCTATCATTCTGGAAGTGATTAATGTCCCACCTTTTTGAATAGCCTTCCAGCATGGAAATGCTTCCCACTAACTACTGCCTACACAGTATTTACAGGCATGCACACCTCGCAGTACATCCTGTTCCACTGGCAGTCAACCATTTATTGGTTTTAAATATTCATACGGCACTACCTACAGAACAGAAACAAGTCAAAGCATATTTCTTGATAATTTTGTTTATTACAAAATCAAAAAATGTTAGCATCAGAAAGGATACAAATCTTTGTCCAACTTTCTCATTCCAATAACATTAGAAAAGGAAAAGAAAAAAAAAAAAGCTGAGATGCAGAGGTTGACTTATGGATATGGTCACAAAGCTACTTAGCATCAGAACTAGATCAAGACTCTTTCCCATGATATAACTAGAGTAACCTAAGATTGTCAACTTTACCATGGGCATTCTCTGACAATAAAAGTAGAGTTTCTAGAAAAATTTAAAAAAGAAAAAAAGTCGCCATTCATAATAAATTACCATAATAAATAAACAAATCACCACTCACTGTAAACTATTCATAATAAACCTTCACAATAAATCAATCCCTTATATCCATCAGTGGGGTATAGACAACGAGAAAAAACTTCTTGTTAATATATTGTTCTTGGCACCTCCACCAGCATTTCTACATGGACTTGGAGCAGGGGAACAGGAACAAGTCATACAAAGAAAGCACTTATGGTTTTGCTTAACATCTGATTCATGATTCACCTTCTCATTGCTAGACCTTCAACAGGTGCTTCATATTTGTTGACTGGGAGTTTCACGACTGGTTGCTTTTAGCTATCAGAATACCTTGTCATTGTAACCTACCTCCTTGGCCATGTCTGTGTATTTCTGCTTTTCCTTTGGATCAAGAACAGCCCACCAATCAGCTAGTATCTTGGTAGCACCTCGGTTATCAAGCCTGGGGTGTTCCTGACGTACAAGAGAACGATGGCGTTTGCAAAATAAAAGAAATGCATTCATTGGTCTCCGGGCTCGCTGCTCTGGTGATTCATCATCTTCAGTTTCACCAACATCTTGCTCTAGGCCATCGGCCCCAAGAAGTTGAACCTATTACCACCAAAAACAAAGCCAGATCTTTAACATGTTTTGGATAATTTTGACTTAACAGTTAGTCTTGGTTTGCAAATTGCATTTTTTCTTAGCTCCATTTAAACAATTCACACATTGAAAAAAATATAATTTTAAAAAATCAACAACCACTGTTCATGGCTGGTAACTAACTTATGATGTAGCCCTCTGCTTAGTTTCTATAGCAACCTGTGCATGTCTCTATTACAGCATATATTACATTGTGTTATAATTGCTTACATTATTTTCTCTCTCACTAAACAGTGAGCTCTTTGAGGACAAAAGCTCTTATTCACCTTTACAACCATAGTGCCTAGCTCAATGTCTGATATAATATTAATACTTAACTAATTGTTGAATGAATAAACCCATTCTATGGTTAATGGGTATCAAGATTAACAATATCCACATAAAATATATGAATAGTAGCTGTGTCTTTCTCTGCTTTGAAAAGTGCCTTTTTCTACAGCTAATAATATGACAATATTTATCATGAAAGTAAGAAATAAAAAGGTAATATAGACTACTCAATGTTTCTGCAAGTATCACAAGTAGCGTCTTGTAGTATACAAAAATCAAAGTCGATATTTAATATGATTATTTGAAAGAAGAACTATACAATAAACCTTCAAACTTGTAAATTTCAAGCTTTCTTGTTAAGTGAAATGCTCTGGTGATAGGAATAAACTCCTCTAGGCTTAAATATTCAAAATCAATTTTAAATACTCTTTTTTCCTACACTTCATTCAATCATTGTTAAAGGTCTTCAACGACTTCCACAAAGCTCCGAATCTGTCCATTCCATCTGGGTAATTCTCATTCCCACTGCCCTAGTACCACTTTGGCCTATGCCTAGTCTTCCCGTTTTTCATCTTCTTTACAATACTTCTTGCATATGGCTGCCAGGTTAACTTTCTTAAAGCACATCTCTGATTACAGAATCTCAGAACATATTATGATTATAAAATATTTTATAAGGCTAAAATGATTCTATAATGTTTCTTAGAAACAATGTAACTATAAACAGAAGTTCACAATGTTTACTAAGCCCATTTCCTTAATTTCTGGTTTCAAAATTAAAATCAAGCAGGACACATTGCAGGTTAAGTATCCCTTATCTAAAATGCTTGGGACCAGAAGTGTTTCGAATTTTCGGATTAGGGATACGCAACTTGTAACCATTAGCCTGCATTATGCAGTAGAGTGGTTAATTCTTGAACTTGAGTATGCACTGGAATCCCTGGAGGTTCTGTTAAAACACAGCTAAGTCCCATTCCCAGAATTTCCGATTCTGAGGTATGGAGCGGGTCCTGAGAATTTGTATCTCTAACAAGTTTCTAGGTGATGCTGATATTACTGGTTTGAGGAACACTCTTTGAGAACCACAACTGTAAGGCAACCATGTTCTTTTATTACAATGTTTATTGGGCAATTGTTACAAGCAGATACTTTAGGACTAATCACCTGCTTAATCCAACTGGTATTTTTAAAAAGTCTTGGCCAGGCAAGTGGTTCACGCCTGTAATCTCAGCACTTTGGGAGGCGAAGGTGGGAGGATCATGAGGTCAAGAGATTGAGATAATCCTGGCCAACATGGTGAAGCCCTATCTCTCCTAAAAATTCAAAAATTAGCTGGGAGTGGTGGCACGTGCCTGTAGTCCCAGCTACTTGGGAGGCTGAGACAGGAGAATTGCTTGAATCCAGGAGGCAGAGGCTGCAGTGAGCCAAGATTGTGCCACTACACTCCAGCCTGGTGACAGAGTAAGACTCTGTCTCAAAAAAAAAAAAAAAAAAAAAAAAAAATCTTTTGCCGTTAAGTATTGCAAATGCAATCAATTAATCATTAAGTACCTTCAAACACAAAGAGTACAGAAAAAATCTTGAGGTTACAGCCATCCAATTTGGAGATATGTTAGGAATTATTATTGGGGGTGAAGGCTACATATTTATCTTCCTCATTATGTATATAATAGTAACAATAATTTGCATTTTTCAGGGAGTTTTATTTAGCATTCTGAAACTAGGAAGCTAAGAAAAACTAAAAAGTGTACTATTAATATATAAGATGAAGAAGCAATTATATTTCCACCCTTCAGAAAAGAGTAACTTTTCATTCAGTTACTAAATTATAAAATTCAGCGTGTAACAGATGGACAAAGGACCTCATGTTTTGGGAGGGAGAAAAACATACAAACATAAATTTAAAAGCAGTATGCTGACTGCGACAAGAAACCAGCAACATAACAAAGCACTGGTGGACGGGAAGAAGTGCAAGAAGGCCTCCCTGGAAAAGGTTGCCCGAGCTAAATTTTGAGAAGCAAATCAGGCCAGGTGTGGTGGCTCTAATCTCAGCACTTTGGGAGGTCAATGGGGACTGTGGATCACCTGAAGTCAGGAGTTCAAGACCGGTTAGAGCGACATGGTGAAACCCAGTCTCTACTAAAAATACAAAAGTTAGCTGGGTGTGGTGGCGGACACCTGTAATCCCAGCTACTCTGGAGGCTGAGGCAAGAGAATCACCTGAACCTGGGAGGAGGAGGCTACAGTGAGCCAAGATCGCACTACTGCACTCCAGCCTGGGTGACAGAGCCAGACTCTGTCTTAAAAAAAAAAAAGAAAGAAAGAAAGAAAAAAAATTTTTTTTTTATTAAAAAATTAAAAATTAAAAAAAGGAGAAACAAATCAGAATGTGTCAGGTTGTCAATGAAGAGACATGGGGAACCAACAGGTATTAAGGCTTGCTGGTTTATCTGAACATCAACTTGCAGTTCAACAATACTGGTATGTAAAAGAGAACAGGGCTTTGCGAGACAAGGATGCAGAAGATGATCTGCGCACTTCAGGAAGAATGTGCTCTGCCATATTTACACGCATGCTTTTGATCATGTAAACCAGTAGTTTGGAACTATATGGACCAATAAAAACATGTGATTTGACACAGTTTGTCAACTTTTTATTCTGCCAACTATGAACATTGAAAAATGTTTTAATTGCTATTTAATGTAATTATTAATCAAAAAGCAAATATATAAATATATGAATAACAAAATAGAAATAAAAACTGTCTTAGAGTTTAGAACTTACTTTTCTTTCCCCAGGAGCTCATTAATATTTTCTAAGAAAAATCAACACTAGTCCCCACAGCTGGATCGACGTAATGGAGAGCCATGAGTGATTTTAAGCAGTGGAGGGGCATCATTAGATTGTAATTTTAAGGAGATAACTTCTAACAACAGCATAAATTTTAAGAGTAAAACTAGAAGCAACCCAAACTAGAGAACCCAGTTAAAAATTTATCCCAGCTGTCCAGGCAAAAAAGGGATAGGGCTGAAATCTAGACAGCAGTAATGGGAACAGAGAAGTGAGAACAGGGACAATATTTATGAGGCAGAACCAAGAGTGGCTGGTAACTAATTGGATCTGAAGGCAGAAAAAGGAAGAGTGATTCTAGCTTGAGTGGCAAAGTTTCTTCATATACAACAAAAAAAACACTTATTCTCAAAGGAGAGAAATCAGGCCTGGTGGAGCGCAGAGATCAGTGCTAGGCAGGCTGAACTTGAAGTGGCTATGGGGAATGCTGTGTGGACACCTATGTCTGCAGGATAACAATGAGATACCAATAAACAGAAGGTGCTATGACTAAAAGTATGGACTAGATCACTGAGTGTGAGTGAAAAGAGAAAAGGACTCAATGACTTTAATCCTTCCCCCAATAAATATTTACTGGGTTCCTGCTATGAGCCAGCCACTCTACTAGGTGCTGTGAGCACACAGTGAGCACAGACAGCAGTAAGCACAGAGCCTGTGACCTCATAGAAACAGAAGCAGCACAACTGGCCTTACATTTTGAAGGGACTCCTCTGGCTACTTTGTTGAGAATGGACCGCAGAAGGGCATGAGCAGAGGCTAGGAGAGAGAGAGGTAGATACAATAATTGCTGCTAGAAATGGTGGTGGCTTGGATCAAGGTGGTACACGAAGGAACTGTTAAAAGGGCAACACAACAGTGAACGTATTTTGAAGGTAGAGTTTGAGAGGATTTGCTAACGGATGGATGTGAAGTTCGAGCAAAATAAAGCAGTAAAGTACGAACTACAAGGTCTCAGGTCTGACAAACTGGAATGTTGCAGTTGCGCTTTACTGCGAAAGGGAAGATGCAGGAGAAGGTTGGGAGAAGAAAAGCAAAAGCTTAGTTTTGAATTCATTCAAACTGAGATTCCTAGTTGATATCTAAATGGATATGCCAAGTAAATAGAAATATGAGTCCAGAGTTCAGAAGAAAAGCCCAGGATGGAGATAGAAATTAAGATTGGAGGCCTAGAGAACATCATCATTTGAGGAAAAAATAATGCAGGGACATTAACTGAAAGAAACTGGGAAGGAACAATGGGGAAGGTAGAAATAGAAAGAGGGGCCAGACATGGTGGCTTATGCTATAATCCCAGCAATTTGAAAGGTTGAGAAGGGAGGATTGCTTGAAGCCATGAGTTCCAAACCAGCCTGGGCAACATAGTGAGACCCTGACTTCACAAAATATAAACAAAATTAGCTGGGCTTAGTGGTGTGTGCCTGTGGTCCCAACTATTCAGGGAGCTGAGGTGGGAAGACTGCTTGAGCCCGGGAAGTGGATGGAGGCTGCAGTGAGCTGAAATGGTGCCACTGCACTCTAGCCTGGGCAATAGAGTGAGACCCTATCTCAAAAAAGAAAAAGAAAGGATAAATAGAAACAGGTGTGGGTGGCCAAAGGCAAGAAGAAAGAGAAACAGGAGTGGGTGCTCTCACAGAAACAGGAGACTGCTTCAATGACCAAGTGATCAACACATGCAAATGTGTTTAAAAAATGAAACTAAGAATAAGCTTGATAATACCTGCAAGTAAGAAGAATAAAACCTATTTCTCTGAAACAGGAAAAGCGGAAGGAAAGATTAGTAAGGAGTGAGACAATTACAGAGGTGTGTACAAGAAGCTAAAAGAGTAACTTCTGGTGGCCTCTGTTTTCTCTGTGAAAAAGGAGAAAAGGTCACCAGTAAGAGAGGCCTTAGAGGGTATCCAGGTGATATCTGAAAAAGAGGAAAAGTGTTTTTAATTCCTGCTGAAAGCCAAGAAGAGACTGAATGGATGTTGAAGGCCTGAAAAATATTAAAAACATGTTTATAAAATTCGTAGTGACACAAAATATGTACTTATTTATTATTTCATTCAGCATACATCTATATTTAATACCTACTATGTGCCAGGCACCATTCTTGGTTCTGAGGCAAGAGGAAAGGACGAGACAGCCAACGCCCCTGTTTTTATACTGAGTTTCTATTCTGGTCTGAGAGAAGACAGACATAAAGAAGTATACAGCTAAATACATGGCAAATAGCAATAAGCACCATGAAGAAAATGCTCTGACTTTGAATGTGTTGGGTGCGCCAAACACTTGAGATGATTTCTTTTTTTTTTGAGACAGAGTCTTGTTCTGTCACCCAGGCTGGAGTGCAGTGGTGCGATCTTGGCTCACTGTAAACTCCGCCTCCTGGGTTCACTCCACTCTCTGCTTCAGCCTCCCGAGTAGCTGGGACTACAGGCGCACACTGTTTTTTTGTAGATACAAGGTTTTAGTAGATACAAGGTTTCACCGTGTTAGCAAGGATGGTCTTGATCTCCTGACCTCGTGATCTGCCTGCCTCGGCCTCCCAAACCGCTGGGATTACAGGTTTGAGCCACCGTGCCTGGCCGACATGATTTCTTAAGTCACCTGCATGGTTATGTGACTGAGAGCCAGCTGCTGAGGCCTGATTCCAGAGAAGAGGACTAGGAGGAATGAGTCATTGCAAAGACTGGGGGCAAGTGAAGCCAGAAGCTATGAACGCCAGGGATAGAGACAAACAGAGCAGTTCTAAGATTGCCAAGGGTGGCAGGGCGAGGCCAGAAGCCAAGACAGAGAGGCCAGAAAAGTCACAGGGTAGAATGTCAGATGAGCACATCAAGTTTTAGGAACATCCCCATCTCAATGTATTTGAATATTACTCACAAATCATTGGTTAGGTGACAAAAATAGTATTTAAAAGGCTGTGTCTCAGTCTACACTATTAGGAAGTACAAATACTTCAAGAGCAATCAAGAATTGGAATAAAAATGTACACTAAGTAATTGAACAGGATTCAAGCTATACAGGCTTTTGGAAACACATCTTTTGTAATATCATTCATGTTCACTATTGTTTCTAGAATATTATGATTTGCTCTAATAAACTCGAAACTTCTACAGTATATATAGGACTTACCTTATCAATATCCTCCTCTTCGTCTTCCTCTTCTTCCTCTTCTGAAAAATCAAGAAGTTTCTTTGCTAGCAATGGATGCCACTGAAGACACTTTCGTTTTGGTCGTTTTCCAACCCCTTCTCCTTCTGCTGAATGATCCTTATTTCTATTACTGCCTTTCATTACTGTGACCTGTAATAGGAAGAGAGAGAGACAGAAACAGGGAGACAGGGAGAGAAAGAGAGACACTGAGATAAATCAAAGTAAATTTGATTAAAATTAGTTTATTTAGCTCCCTTAGTATTAATTATAATTTTAATGACTAAACTATCTACTAGCTCATTTACTGGACTCAGTGGGAATCCAAAATACATAATGAAACATTCATCTTAGCGGGCCAAATGGAGCTAATAAAATTTGCCTTTTGTGAAATCTACTTCCCTCCGCTACACAGCTTCAGAACCTAAAACCCCAGTAAGCTTAAGGATATTACCAGTTACCTTCACCTGTGTGTATTTACTCAGGGAAGCATTTCTCAATTTCCCATCAGAAGAACATGAAGGATGCCTCCCAAGAGAGTTAAAGAGTTCACAGGGACTTGCCCCCCAGGCATTCTCTGATGGCTATTTTACTATAACAATTTACATGTACTTTGCATTCTATACCATGTTAAATCTGTGCTTATAACCATTACTAAATAAAATGAGTAATTTGTAAGAATCCAAAGTTTTAGATTTGGGCAGTTGGCTAAGCTAAGAAATGGCCAAGCTATCAATGTGACAAAAATCGTTTAGAAGCCTAAAACTCTGAATTACTTTTCAATGATGTAAAAAATAGATCTTTTCCTTGAGAAAAGCAATACATATTTCTATTAAACAGGTGAAAATCGCATAAAATGAGGTTTGCCCTCTCCATCATGTCCTGCACCATGGTCCAGAGGGAACTGCATGTTAGTTTCCTGTATGTTTTCTCACAACTTTTTTTCTGATGTTACTTCTCATTCATTCATTCAAAGTAATGTTAAAACAGAAATTACTGTCATGGAAAAACTCAAACAATACAATTAAATGCCATCGGTTTAAATGGTTCATGAATGCTGACAATACAAACATAAGTACAGTTGCTAAAATCACCAAGTAGCAGCCTATTTGCTCACTATGTTTGCATTAGTCCAAATGCTTGAGAAGTGATACCATTAAACTTTTAACATCATATTAAAACAGAAACTGGGATTGATGAACACATAATATAAAGATTCATGTAGTTCTCAAGCCATTCAGAGAATATGATACAGGCAAATTTATCTGTCTGCCTTGTTTCTGGATTCTGGGTCATGCCTAGGTCTTACTTCAAACAAATATTCACCAATGTTTTCTCCTAGAACTTGTACAACTTCAACTTAAACATTTAAATACTTGATCAATCTGGGATTCATTTTAATAAAGTAAGTGAGGTAAGGTTCTAGCTTATTCTTTTTTAAAAAATAGCCAACTATACCAATACCATTTATTAAATAATCCAGCTTTTCACTATTCCTTCTGTGCTACATTAAATTATCACATGTATACGAGTCTATTTCTGGATTATCTTCTGTTAATAACCTCCCTCCAACTACTTTGACCAATTTCAATGTCCTTAGGGACTATATCATTCTACATCTTTTTAAATATACAAATATATCAATAAACAGCCATTAAAAAATTTAAGCTGCATATATCATACTCTTCTATCTAGGTCAATACATGTTGATTGTTCTAATTTAAAAATAATTGTGTAATATTCTAAAAATGAATGTACCACAATTTACTGAGTCTACTACTGATGAAGCGATTATTGTGCTACAATAAAACTCCTCATTTTAATAAAATCATTTTCTAAAAAACCTTCATTTTTAACAAAAGTTCTCATTAATTTTTTTTTTTTTTTTTTGAGACAGTCTCACTCGGTCGCCCAGGCTGGAGTGCAGTGGCGCAATCTTGGCGCACTGCAACCTCCACCTCCCAGGTTCAAGCGATTCTTCTGCCTCAGCCTCCTGAGTAGCTGGGACTACAAGCCCCCACGACCACACCCAGCTAATTTTTGTATTTTTAGTAGAGACGAGGTTTCACCATATTGGCCAGGCTGGTCTCTAACTCGTGATCTTGTGATCCGCCCGCCTTGGCCTCCCAAAGTGCTGGGATTACAGGTGTGAGCCATCGCGCCCAGCCATCATTAATTTATTAAAAGCTATTCCAGTCAAGAAAAAGAAAGGAGGAAGAGAAAAACATGCTCTTGTGGCTTTCTTAGCAAGAAACTCATGCTGGATTACTTGTGTGAATTACTTGTGTGAATTAATTTATTAAAAACTATTGCAGTCAAGAAAAAGAAAGGAGGAAAAGAAAAACATGCTCTTGTGGCTTTCTTAGCAAGAAACTCATGCTGGATTACTTGTGTGATTACTTGTGTGAATTACAATTGAATTACTTGTGTGGCTGACTCAAGAATATAAGAAGTTACCGAAAACTAAATGGAATTAGGTATCTGGTGTGCTCTTAATAAGAGAAGATACCTTGTGAATTGATAGACCATTTAACAATTCCCATTGTATCTACAAATAAAAATTGGCACAGGTAACCCAATTTCCAGAAATGCCAATGTTATGTAGAGAGAAGAGGAAACGGTTATTTCTGTAGCATAGGAATCACTTCAGGATGAGTTGCTTGAGTGGTAGTAAAACCCATTTGAGGGTCTAATATTTTAAATAGTAAAAGAAATCAGTGGGAAACTGTAAGTAAGGCAGTTTCTATCAACTGGAGAGGATAAAACGATTGCCAATGCCAAGAGAAAAATACATCTTTAGCCCCCAAAATTTTGAATTAAATTGTTATTTAATTATGTGTGAATGTATATATGTGTGGGTATGTGTGTACCTTTGTGTGTGTATATATATATATATATAATTTCAATATTCAAAGAGAAAACAGGATCTGAAGAATCAAATTAATGAGGGGAATATGTGGCTTCTTTCTGGGTTCAAAATAATTGCATTCAGTCCTCTCTCACTTCTAAGTTTTTCCACGTAGCTCATATACCACTTTGGAGAAAATGCCTTTTCTGATACTCCAGAAATTAATCTTTGTCACCCAGAAATACATTAGAAAGACTTTACATTGCTAACGGCACTTACCACATTTTCCCACAAATTGTAATTATTTAGATACATCATACCTCCATTGCTGGGCCTTTTTTTTAATGTTCCAAGACTATACTTATATGCTCAGAAACATCCTAGCACATCAGATCAAGACCAGCTAGTTGTGAGGACTGTCAGAAACAATGATACAAAATCCTGCGCCAAATTGTGATGATGACTCACTATTTATATTCTCTAAGATAGCTTCAAGATTAACTACAATTTCTTACACTTTCCTGAATTCAGATATTCTTTTCTAAGTGGGAAAGAAAGGGAATTGAAAACTGTGCACAACTCAGACACACAGACCAAGGTGGCGTGTGATGTCTGAGAACCACCAGATGCACAGGCTTGTGGAGAAATGAGGCTGGCAACCCCTAGCACAGGGCCTGGAACAAAGTAGGTACACTTTTAGCAGGTATGGAAGATGAATAAAACAGTAAGTGAATTGGAAATAGTATACCTCAGATGAAATAATCAAGAAAAATGTACCATAATTGATCTAATAACTATGAAATACCTCAAAGTATAAACTGTGCACTTTAATAATTCATAGTTATCTAATTTGTTCTTACTTCTGTATGGATCTATTTTCAAATTATTGAAAGAATGCAAAACAGTGAAGGGAAATGATGTTCCTGATTATGATTCAAAAGTAATGAGAAAGCAAGAGAGAATAATTTTAAAAAGATTTTAAAAAGTGGGAAAGACAAGGGCAAAGAAAGCATAATTTTGAGACAATGTTATCACTCATCTTACTTCAACAATGAGGAGGAGGTGAAATTGTTAATTTTTAAAGTGACAGAGGACTAATCTTGTAATTATTTTGCCACTAAAAAGCCCACACATTTTAAAGTTTGGTTTCTTGGTCTTAGGACAAGAGGAAATTAAGCTAACAATCTATATGCTGTAAATGAAGCAAATGTTGGACTTCATTCAAAAGGAGTTCTTCTTCCATTCTGCACTGCAATTTTAGAATCACTGAAATCAGGTTATTTAACTATCAATGGACTCTGTATTTGAAAAACTAAATATCATCAAATTATGGTGCTGAGACTGTCAAATGATGATCTAAAACACCTACCAACATGTATCTGGTGAAAACAAACGAACTCACGTGTCCCCTCTTCGCCTCCTTTCTATGTATGGCAGGACAGGTGACCCTAAATAGACATCCTCTACTGAATTCAATGTAAACTGACAAATTAGGAAAAACTTCATTTAATCATATTCTTCAAATGTAGCAAGGCTGAGCCGAGCGTGGTGGCTCACGTCTGTAAACTCCCAGCACTTTGGGAGGCCAAGGCGGGTGAATCACGAGGTTAAGAGATCGTGCCATTCCGGCCAACATGGTGAAACCCTGTCTCTACTAACAATACAACAATTAGCTGGTTGGTGGTGGCGTGCACCTGTAGTCCCAGCTACTCGGGAGGCTGAGGCAGGAGAATCACTTGAACCCAGGAGGCAGAGGTTGCAGTGAGCCAAGATCACGCCACTGTACTCCAGCCTGGCAAGAGTTAGACTCTGCATCAAAAAAAAAAAAAAAAAAAAAAGTAGCAAGCCCATTCATGAAAGACCTTTACTGAAGTCGGACTTCATGAGAAGCTTAAAGAAGAAAGATTTTAGAAGGAAACAGTACAAAGCAAATGCCATATTTATTAAAAGAATAATAATAATGAAAAAGGACACTGCAGCCTGATAGGCTTCCTTTGGAATCCTGCCTCTACCACAAACTACCTGTTGGAAAGGGAAAGTTAATACCTGTGCTGATATTTCCTCATGTGAAAATTAAATAATAGCGCTACTGTGAGAACACATATGTAATACCCAGCACAGTGTCTAGAAGATTCCTGTTCACTGTTGGCAAATCCCCCCTTTACTCAACAAGCTTTTTAGACTGGGGAGCATGGGTTTAACAGGCAGCATCTGCTTACTTAAACTCATCCTAAGATGCTATTCAAAAGGGAGCACAGATGCCTCCCATTTGATAGCAGTCCATATGCTGCCCAGATGATGTACTCTGCAGCCTCAGAAACTGAAAAAGGAAGATGGAGAGTTTCCTTCATCTGAGTGATACACAGTCAGAAACAGTGCCTTGGCACCATCATAAATTTTGCGAATAAGATCCTCTCGTCTATTGTCTTGTCTTACAATTTAGGCAATCAGTTACACCTCAATCTTTAAAACATTAGTATACACTGAACTGTGTCACAGTGGTATTTTAAATTGTTTCCTAAAAGTCCAATGAAATTCCACTCAAATCCCAGTCATTAAAATTCATGCCCAGTGAAACAGGAGAGTGTATATGGGAGGCCCATTAAATACCACTGCTAGACAACTACATATTCTAACCACAAACAGGGCCTCTTCTGGGTCCAACTAGGACTACAAAACTTCACAGCCTTCTCCAGTCTATGGAGGAGAGGAAAAACCAGCCCAAAGACACTGTAACGTCATGGAAACTCTAGTACTTCCACACAAATCGGACCCGCCTGCTTTCATTCTTTCTAAAGAGTTCTGGGACTTTCAAGTCACACCTTGCTTTCAATCTTTCAAGGGATCCTGCTACCACAGAAGACAGCAAATACTCCAAAGTTGAAGCCTTCCTCCTTCTCACCTTAAAAGTCTCCCATTTTCTCTTAAAGTCCTTCTCATCCTCCAAGACCCAGGTCAAATATCTCTTCTTTTATCTGAAAGCCCTAAGTCAAAGTCCATCACTCTGCTATGAGCTTTGGTTGTACTTGACTTTGTTAGGTCAAGCACTTAGAGTGTTTTAACAACTCCCCTGTACCCCGCTTTGGTTGAAATGTGTCCTCCAAAGTTAATCCCCAGTGCAACGGTGTTGGGAGGTAGGACCTAATAAGAGGCGATGAGGTCATGGGGGATCTGCCCTCATGAATGGATTAATGTTGTGATTGTGGGAGTGAATTAGTCATCACCAGAGTGGGTTTGTTATTAAAGCAAGTTTGGCCCCTTCTTACTCTTACCCTCTCTTGCTCTTCTGCCATGGAATAATGAAGCACAAAAGCCTTCCCCAAATATTGGCCCCATGCTCTTGCACTTCCCAGTCTCCAGAACTGTAAGCCAAATAAATTTTTGTTCATTATAGATTACCCAGTTTGTGGTATTGTTATAGCAACATAAAATGGACTAAGACATCTCCACATCCACAAAAGGTTGTGACCTTCAGAGTGCAGGTGCCATCATTACCTTTTCAGTCTCAGTGCCTAGCACGGAGCCTACTACACAGCAGTTTCTGAAAAGGGTATTTATTGGCTTATAATTTCCTCATCTAACACTTAACCACATATGGCTTCTCAGAATGATATGCTCCTAAATGTTTTTTAAAATTCTAATATGCAACTAACATTTATTAAATATTTAATTGCTATATATTTACTTTCTCATTTAATCCTCACAAAAACACTCTGATGCAGTTACTATGATGAATTCCACTTAAAGCAACAGGTTTCAGTAACTTGCCTGGGGTAACACGGCAAGTAGAGGAGCTGGAACTGGACCCAAGAAACCTAGCGCAAAGAACCCAAATGCTACCTGGGAAAAAGAGCTCTAATATAAAGCTCTTCAATCTGCAACTCTCTAACTATTTCCTGTAGAACAAACAGCTCATAGACCATGAAAATACCAAAAGGAAGCATTAAGGGGCTGGTAAGGGAACACCACTTTTCATGGTAGAAAAGCAAGTACACATCTCTGATGATGCCAAGTGACAATTAAATTAGATTAACTATAAAACTCTTTGAAGATACAAACCCTACAAGTGCTAATCATTATTATTTATTGTAATTCTAATGACAATTCTAAACTGTAGACAGATTACATGAAAAATATCTCATTCAATAAAGTAATACTCTCATTTAGAAGCAATTCACTCACTATTCATGCAAAAAGTGTCTTTAAATATGTTCCTTATTGAAAAGCAGTAGCTCTTCAAGTTGAAACTTTAACTCTGTCAAGATGTTATCGATATGCTCTTCATGAATACTAATAAGGCACCCACTATTCAAAGAAGGGCTTAGCTGTACTGGCAGTTCTGGTCCCTCTGCCTTTAACTCATAAATATGTGTATTTAAGATCTCTAATACCTGCACTCCATGACGCTTAGCCTTGGGACAGCTTAACATGGTTCTCAAATGGAATGCTGTTCTAGGCTACAAACAGAGACAAAAGCTACCTTGAAAGAGATAAGGCAGCCAAAGAGGTGGCTTGAGGATGAAAAGCTATATACATAGAGGTTAGTAGCAAGTTAGGACATGTTCCCCACCACATCTTCCAAAAATGCAACCTTCTGTTTTCCTGTAATTTTATGGAGGTGTTTACATTCTTAATCAAAAAGTCACTGAATTCCTATTCTTCAACAGACCTAACAAAAAAGTATTTGCCTCTTTTAGTTTACAAATTCACAAAGGTTTTTATTATATGCACTTATTACAGGGCTAGAACATAATGATCACATTGACAAGAAGCTGAAACACAAGAAGATAAGCTCATGGATGTGTCTTCCTCCTTTACTCTCAATGCTGCTGAACACATATGTATTGATCACCTGCTGAGCTATGCTCTGTAAGGGTTAAGTGTCCAGCCTTACCTCCCATTCAACTCACCTCCTGCTGGGCTGGTGCTTGCCCTGCTCTCCACACCCGCCACATGCTTCTGCGCAGAACTTTCTCTGCTCTCCCAGGCCTGCACACCGTCCCCGACACCCCCATTCTCCCTCTCTATGCAAGGCCTCTCCGAACATCCATTTCTAAAAGGCTGTGTTTGCCTCAGTTCATGTCTCTCTCCTTTCTGAGCACCTTTTTTGATCACTGCAGCACTTAATGGCTGTGCCATAATTTTTGACACTTGATTGTATGACAATTATCATTTTCCTGTACAATGTATGTATAATGATTTCATGTGAATTCCTCCCACAGAGACCCTTGAGGGTAATGAACATGCCAGATGCTTTTTTTGGATCTGTCAGAGCAAAGATCTCTGTGCTAGACAGGGAATAGATGTTCAGTGAATATGTGGAGAACTGAACATATAAACAATACTTCTCTGCTTTCTTATTATGCTTTTCTTTATGTTGTTTTGCTACAAGGCAGAAGGGACATAAGGCATGAAAAGAGATATGCAGAGAAGAAATAAGAAGCCAGGAAAGGTTGTTTGGATGGGGAAGGAGAGAGAAAAGAAACAAGCAAATTGATAAGGCAATGTAATAAACAGAATAAAATCAAAGCCACTTCCAAACAGTTGTCTAAAACATGTTCGTTTATTCCCTTCTCTGGTTATTTGTCAATGACTTTCATTATTCTCTCAAAACAGAGTACTATTATACTTTCCGCTCACTGGCTCTCTTACACTTTCACAAATGGTCCAGCAATAAACCCTAACTTTAAACTTATCCAACCATTTTTCTTCTCAGGTCTATCTCCAGGTTTCTGGCTGCTCCTGTGTTCTGACCCTACTACAAAAGTTTTCAATCTCATGTTGGTCTTAAGTGCTTTTTTACTTGTTCTTTACTTTTATCCTTTTTACTTGTCTTACTCAGTTACACAGTCAATCCCACAGTGCCCATTATAAATTCTGTTTCTCAATTCCTGCTGATGATGGTGAGCAAGGATAAATGATGACAATCCTTGCTAGACATATATAATGCTTCCCATGTACCAGAGCTAAGAGATTACATCTATTAACTATCTTAACTTACAAGCTTAAGAGGTAGGTACTATTATCCCCTTTTTTTACAGATGAGAAAACTGAGGCAGAGATAACATATTTCACCTCCTTTAGTTTATAAATTACCAAAGGTTTTTACCATATCCATTTGTCACATGGGTAGAACACAAGTATCGCATTGGCAAGAACTGGAAGCACAGGAAGACGGGTTCATGGAGTCTCCATATTTATTGTCAATGCAGTTGAATACATATTTACTGAGCACTTGGTGAGCTATGAATTATGTTTATAAATCATACCACTAGCATGTAATTGGTGAAGCCAGTATTTGAACTCAGGCGGTCTGGCTTCAGAGTCTGGTTTTTGACCATTATACGATATTGCTTCATCATCATAAATTTGATTGAACATTTGCTACATGCTAAACACTTTACGTGAATTAATTTCTTTAATCCTTAATACAACTCTAGGTGAAAGATACTACAATGAACATACCTTAGGTATAAAGCAACTGAGAATGACAAACCTTAAGCAGCATGCCTGAGGCCACTCTGCCAGCACACGAAGGGCCCAGGAATGAAAACAAGGTCTTCCATTCCCTGGAGCCTGAGCTTTCAATCATGTCCCCATACTGCCCTTCCCGCCCACCTGCAATCCTTGTCACTCTAAGAAAATACTTTTGCCTCCTGCTTAACTAGCAGGAAGGTGTTAACCTTCCTGAACCCTCCCAAATTCTCATCTTGCCTACCAATTTCAAAATTTCTTTTCTTCTTCTGTTTTCTCTCAAAGGTAGAGATTCAAGGTCAACTCCTTCCCTCACCTCACCCCCAATCTATATGTTTCCCTCCTGTTATCCTGAGCCATTAGTCTTTCAGTTACTTTGATGAAGTCTAAAGTCCTGTCTGAATTCTCACCCTCCTTTAGCTAATCCTTTCTTCCTACAAACTGGCCTCTAGCCCTTAGGCTATGGTACTGCCTAATGTGGCTAGGATCCAAGAACCAGCCTACTTGGTACTGTCATTTGTTCACAGCCTCCACACCCAACGATGTGCTTCACTAAGTGACCTGGTTCCTAATATTCTTGTTTCTAAACCTCAGGATTAGTTTCCTAGAAAGAGCTTACAACTTGTTCCAACGTCCCTATCACCTCTGGCTTCTCTACCTCACTATGACTCACATGTCTTTAATTTCTATCCTCTCAGAGAAAATATCTTGTATGAGCCAGGCCTCTGCCTCCACCATACCCTTGTGGAGTTATGTCAGAGCCTGGTGAATATAAACTAGACATCCCTTCCCTTCACATAAGCATCTGGAAAGCATATCTTTCTTTGCAACTTTCCATAAACTGAAATCACTGCAATTAGCTGTTTACCCTGACATTTAATCTCTCAAAAATCTGTCCCTTCTACCTCTTACAAAGAGTCTACTCTTCTCCAGCCCCACAAGGCTGGTTCAGCTGTCTGGCCTTCTTACCTATAGCTCTGCTGACTTTAATTCTCCACACAACAAATATCTGCTCATATCCTTCTCCTAAAGGGAATCTCTTTAACAGTCCCTCAGTGTACTAAAGAAAACCTCCAAATTCCTTCCTTCACATAAACACCTAAGACTCTTCCTGACCTAGTCCAGCTTGCCTTTACAGCTGATGTTTCTTTGGTCCATTCTCACTCTCAAAGTTCTACCCACACTGAGCCACATGCCATCACCTGGAGCTTGCCATGCACTCCCACCTCCTGGAACCTGGCTGCTGTTTCCTTCCGGCGGAACTCATTCCTGCTTCAGGGCTTGGCTTGGATCTCACCTCATGCCCCTTCTGGTCCTTTCAAGTCTCAGAGAGGTGTCTCCACAGCACCCTACACTTCATAGGCTACAGTGAAATGACCTGTTTCCTTCTTTATACCACACTCAACTGTGACAGAGAACAGGGGCTGCATCATGTTCACCATGATGTGTCTCCAGGGCTTGACACAGAGCCAGGTGCACTGCAGGCACAAATAAATACTTGTTGAATGAATGAGTTCTAGGACTGTTCCCTGAAGTCCATTCCTCTTGCCCCTAGTCCTTTTCCTTGTTCACCATCCTGCTTTTCTAATCCATCCTTGCCATGCCCTGCTGTGTGACCCTCCATTTCAGAAATTCCTAACAATTACTCAAATAGCATACTCAAACTGCCAAACTAAAACACCTGGTGATTTTATTTACTTAGAAATAGTTTCTAAGTATTGCAGATCTGAAGGGAGAAAAATGACTATTTGTAATTTCGACTTTGGAAGAGAAATAATTATCCACTCCCTCTTCTCCTGTATCCATCACTGAACACTGATTTTTAATCTTCCATGCTACATTACATAGGGCCCTTAGATTTTTTTTTTTTTTTAGACAGAGTCTCGCTCTGTCACCCAGGCTGGAGTGCAGTGGCACAATCTCGGCTCACTGCAACCTCTGCCTGCCAGGTTCAAGCGATTCTTCTGCCTCAGCCTCCCAAGTAGCTGGGACTACAGGAGTACGCCATCACGCCTGGCTAATTTTTGTATTTTTAGTAGAGATGGGGTTTCACCACATTGACCAGGCTGATGTCAAACTTCTGACCTTGTGATTTGCCTGCTTCAGCCTCCCAAAGTGCTGGGATTACAGGTGTGAGCCACCGCACCCAGCCTACCTCTTTGAATTTTAAGAGCAATCGTACATATTTTTTAAAAAAAAACAGATATACATTAAATTTCATCTAAAATGGTAAAAGTTTAAAAGGATAATTTTTCTTTTATATGACTTAGTCGTTGTTTTTAGTTTAAAAATAATAAAAAGGTCTGGATGTTTTCTATTATCTTGATCTCTAATTATAATTTTAAAAAACAATGCAGAAACAATGATTTAGTTAAGAATCAACAATCTGATTGGAAATCTTTTTCCTTAGCTACTGTTCTTTACTCTAAGAAAGATGGCAAATAACTTAAGTAACAGTTAAATCGACTTCACTTTATAAAGCTAAACTTCTCAGTCTTAATGGTTACAAAGCAAACATATTTTTCTCAAAAGCAAAAAAAGAATACTTATTTCTTATTTTAAGCAGTATAGTGTTTAGTGAAGTTGCTTATCCTAGCTGCTGCATCACCCACCTACTTACAGTTTGGCACACTCGAATTACACTCACCATTTACTAAATTACAAATTACATAAAGGTAGGTGTGGTTTACCTTTACCTTTCCAAATGCTTAGAATACTTCCTTGAATATATGTATTTAATAACTAGTACTTGAAATGCATGAATCTAATCATCTTATATCAGCCTGCACATTTGCCAAGGAAATTAATTAGAATGCATAGGGTGCTATGATTAATTTCTATATAGTGTTGAGCAGAAAACCATTTGTTTTATACTTGCTTCATGCTGGGTGAAATTTTTATCTTAAATATTTTCCAATTTCATGATTTAATATATATGATACAAAATGTAAGTGCTTACTTGATGATTCAGTCATAACAGTACTCTGTTTAGAACATTAACAATTCCTTTTATATTTCTTTCACGTGTTATTTATATTCCTTGTAGATGTTTAGAATGAATGTGCTCTAACCCCAGAGCCAAGTTCTAAAACCTTATTTTTATCTACTAAATTTATTAAATTGATGACATTTATTTATAAAAGATTCTTCATGTCTGAGAATAACAACAATAACAAAACACAGTTCCTATTCGTATATTATTTGCCTGCCTTTTTTCTTTTTTAAAAAGTACCAGAGTGGCCAGGTGCCGTGGCTCATGTCTGTAATCCCAGCACTATGTTAGGTTGAGGCAGGAGTAATCGTTTGAGCCTAGGAGTTTGAGACCAGCCTGGGCAACATAATGAGACCCTGTCTCTACAAAAAAATTAAAAATTAACCAGGCATGGTGGTGCACACCTGTGGTCCCAGCTATTTAGGAGGTTGAGGTGGGAGAATCCCCTGAGCTCAGGAGCCAGGAGGTAGAGACTGCAGAGAGCTGTGATCCTGCCACTGCACTTCAGCCTGGGTAACAGAATGAGACTCTTTCTCAAAAAGTAAAATAAAATAAAATAAAAGCAATAAAGAACTGGTTTTAATATGACTGAAGTTCCTTCCTTTAATTTTCTTCTCAATGCACAGTACAAGAATGTTGTAAACCAATACCCACAAGAAAGACGTTTACTGAGGTACCCTAGAGCATGTTCCTCACAGCCCAATTTACATAAGTTGGCTCCCTCTGCTGGCCAAATTTTTATCTTCTAGCATCCTATTTAAAAATAAGGGTAATGCTTTATAATATCAAAAAAAGCTCCTCTGTAAAATAATCATAAACCATATAAACCTGGGAAATCACTTAAGAAGCTCTTTTATATTGTTAAAACACTGTGTTTGCTGATTTTGGGGAGAGGTAACTATCCACATACTGAGTTAAACCCAGGAATTTTCAAATTTAATATCATTTTTCCCCTAAGCAAGATTCTTAACCCTGCTAAAACCATTTCTCATTAATTTAGTCCCTTTCTACCTGGAATCTCCAACGTGTACTTTGTGATAAGTGTCTAACCAAGCCTTTCCATATTTACACAATGGCATTATATTGGGGAAACAAGAGGGAGAGAATGCTTTCACTTAGTAATTTATCAGGCCACAAGACTTAGTGGCAGAATATAGGATAAATAACAGGGACTATATGCTAAAAGTGAGCCCATGCTGCTTTTAATTTTTTTTCAAAGATAGATTATAATATAATAATAAAGTCATCATTCTGACATATTTAATAAATTCTGTTTTAATTTTTTATGATAAAGCACTTCATAATATATAACTTGAGTACATTTCATTAATAAGTTCCAAATATATTTTCTTACACAAAAAGCTAGTACTGCCATTAAAAACCCCTAGGCTACCTTATTTGCTGCTTTCCAATTATGTACCACTTTATAACTCACAAAGCCTTTATTGCACACATTTATTTAGTATTATAAAATCCCATGAAATGGGTATAATTATGCCCATTTGAGAGAAGCCTCAGAGGGATTTATGTAATCTTTATAACGTCATTAAGGAGCAAAGTAGGAACACAGCCTATAAAGTCTCTGGACGTTAAACATAGGTACTTTCTTCCATCTGATTGTATCACTGATTTTAGTTTTTAATCAATATATTTACTTTGGGAGGAAAAGTAATTCCATTTTACAAGCCTTGTTGGTATTTCAATCATGTCTCTCAGTAATTACTTTAGAGGAATCCCAAACTTCCATTCGTATCTCAAAATACTCCTCCATATAGACTTAACCATACTAAATACACTGAGGAGGGAGGGAATCGGAACAAGACAGCACATGTCTGTGACGCAATGTACTTTTCTTCACTTTGTATTTTGTAAATATTGATGTTGCAGCTCTTAAGTACTCTCAGAAGTCGTTATGACTGACAGCCCATGAGTGCTGCATCTTTCAAAACAAATATGCTTTATTGATGGAGAGCACACACATCTCCATCTAATTTTTCTGAGAGGCAGAGGTGGAACAAACATTTCTTAACATTTTAACTAAATTCAGCATTCTGCACTGAACACAATAGGCAGGTTACAGTTTAATAGATATTATGAAAGCTTGTCATTTCCATAAGCAACACAGCATGTAAGGGAAGGGCACTCCACAAACCTCCCCTATAATCTCACAGTAGCATACAACTTCCTGTGTTTACTGTAAATGTTTTTAAGCACAAGAAAAATTCAAAAGACATTTTGTACCAAAAAAGGTCTTCAGAAATGTCCAAGTATTGCTAGATTTTAAAATGTGTACTATTATATGGCTTAAGAATAAAAGTAAGTTTAGTCGAAAGTTTGAAAAAGAACCAACTGGAGTAAATAAAATATACTTGATCGCCCTGATTCTAAGGGGGGAAAAAAAATAAGGAAAACCTGTCATTGTCTGCTGTGTACCAAAAATCACAATCTAACAGCAAACATCAGACACATTTTATTTCATATTATAGCTTCCCTTGAACTGAAAGGTAAGGCCCATTGAGGAGTCAAAGGAGAATTCTGCTTGCTGAGCTCTCCCAGCCGTTTGCTTTGATGACTGCCAAATCTGTACTAAAAGGTGGGCAAATTCTTTCTGTAGCTCTTATATAACTCCTCTAGGGAGACCTTCTGATCCCAAATCAACCTTCTGAGGGCCTATTAATGGACTAGCATTAAGCAAGATGACAGTGATTATAAAATATGAGTTGGAACAATAAAGAACTTGTTGGTGAGAGAAAACCTATATAATAATAAAACCATTTGGGAACTAGGCAGCAGGTAATAGAGTGCAAAAAATGTGGTCTGAACCATTAGAGAATAGATAATATATAGTAGTATAACATTCTCGGCACTGGACACTTGGCAATTATAAAAGCCATTGGAGAATTCAGACAATTCTCTTTGCTCCCTCTGACGATCCCAATTTGTCCCATTATTAACCCTTATAACTAACGGCTGAATTTATCCATACTGCCGCAGACACCGTCAAGAATGAACCCCTGGGTTCCCCAAGAGCTTCCTGCCACTGCAAACTTTGCCAACTGTGACCTGGATTCTCTTACTTTGGGCATCAACAACACATTAAAAAGAGTCTGAAAAGAACTGTTCAGTTATTTGTTGTGCTATTATTTGGGACTAGGTAGGTTCAGCAACTTTCAAGGGATGTGATCCCAGGAAATAAGTCAGGTGACTGGCCATTCCTGGAATCTCAGGCTTGCCCTAGGGAAGCACTGGCTGGGCCTTCACAGGAAAGTAATGCTGAAGAGAACAGAACTGGAATTTTGTGGCATTCATACAAAAATGGTCAAAGACGATCTGGTAATAGACATAAAGTGTAATAAAGTGTAAATAACATTTTGTATTTTTCTTTTTTTTTTTTTTTAGATGGAGTTTCGCTCATCACACAGGCTGGAGTGCTGTGGTGCGATCTTGGCTCATTGCAACCTCCGCCTCCCGGGTTCAAGCAATTCTCCTGCCTCAGCCTCCAGAGTAGCTGGGATTACAGGTGTGTGCCACCATGCCCTGCTAATTTTTGTATTTTTAGTAGAGACAGGGTTTCGCCATGTTGGCCAAGCTGGTCTCGAACTCCTGACCTCAGGTGATCCTTCCACCTCGGCCTCCCAAAGTGCTGGGATTAAAGGTGTGAGCCACCGTGCCTAGCCCATTCTGTACTTTTCATATTCATTTTCTGTTGCTTGTAGAGTACTTTTTGCATAGTGAACTATGGGACCAATAATGGTATCAGACAGAGTAAAAATGACCAGTGTCTAGTCCTGGCTTTCACCTCACAAAAGGAAAAACAGATCCAATGTCAGGCCGGTTCAAGACAAAATTCGCAACTGATGAAGTTGAAAAACTGTGGAGTCTTCAAGCATCGGAAAGTTGGGCTAGATGACCATGAAGGCCTGTTATTACCACTGTATGCTATGATTTTACCTCCTTATCTCCAGCAGGGGCCAGGCTGTCCTGCAGTCCCCCCTTCTCTCTCTGTAAGTTCTCCATTCCCCTCTCTCCACTCTCTACTAGAAAAATAAAGACACAATAAATCAGCTTAGCAGGACTTCACATAGCCTTTACACTCATCAAAAAAAAAAAAAAAAAAAAAAAAAAAAAAGAAAGAAAGAAACTTAACTGTATAGCTGAGTCTTCAGAAAAACTGTAACAGCTGTTCTGTGTATTTGTCCCACTCCCTGTTTTCCCACAGTTTACGCAAACCGCCCTCCATTATTAATTAACGCTGGATTCTATGATTTGAAAACTGGCTTAAAGCTGAATTTTGTATACCATCATTAAGTTGTTTTGTAACGTCTGACATTTTAAACATTTCTGATGTGCTTTCTTGGAATTTTGTATTAAGGAAAAAATAACTTTTCCAACATTTTAATAAGACCTCCCAACATCTATTTAGAAAGTATATTGAGAAATATTTTTTTCCTTAAAAAAAAGTCAATTTCTAATGTCCTCAAAGCAAAGTCATAGAGGCTCTCAGTAAATACACATTTTTTATTTTAGACACAATTCAGTGCATGATTTATTATGGAGATGTTAAACTTTCAGAAATTAGGAGATTTGGACCTTTAACAGGTTGGTTAGGATTAAATCACCTTGCCCTATTTTTGCATTTATTCAGAATCTGAGGTAAAACTGCCTATGACACTAGAAAATGCGAACACCACAATAGTCTACAGCTCAGACAAGTAATAAACATGGCCAAACCTGGGTCTTTAAATTGTGGGCCTCACATCAATCCAACCATTCGTGTGCTCAGGGAAGAACTAACTGAACACTGAGGGGCTCCTGCATGATGGAAAAATCAATGGGGAGTTCAAGTGTCCCTAGACATGAATAGTGGAAAGAAGGGTCTGTCCTTGACCACTAAAAGTGCTAAATTATTGATACTGCTAAACCCAGACAACTACTGTCACTACTTCTTCAACTATCTTCCAAAAACAGTTTTAAAAACTTTCCTACTTAAAAATCATCATAGGTTTACAGTCTTGGAAATTTGCTAGAAGAAAAAAAAAACAAAAAAACAAGAAAAAACACAGACAGCTCTTCTTATATTAAATCTACTACTGCTCAAACGGACAAAGGTAAACCAGTAGGTATCTCTTATGGTTATTTCTAGATCTGAGATTTTATGAAGCATACACTGGGAATCATTAATAAAACCGTACAATGTTAGAACTGATCTAAACTCACCAATTTAATGATCTGTAAAACTGAGTCCACAAGAGGGTAAGTTAAAATTAAACGTTTTGCACATAAACACACACATATTTACGTATTTTCCTATTAAATTATAAACCTGAGATTACTTGAATTTCTACTATTAGTAAGAGTAAAATGAGTACAGTATTGTTTTTAAGAGTAAAAATGGCCAGGTTTATTTACAATAAGATAATAAAAAGAACTCTTACTTTCTTCTTCACTTTCCGCCTCTGAAATGAACTGGATCAATAAAGGAAAAGCTTCTAAAGGGCAATTTTATTCTATTATCCTAATGAAAGAAGTCACAGCCAAGTGGAGCAGACAAGAAGTGATCTATTTTGAGAACAATCTACCAATTCTCAGGGTTCCTTGCTATTCTCAAAGGAAAGAATATCACAAAGAAAAGGTACATATCAACAAAAAACCTTGTAGTTACAAAACAAATGTACAAAAAATCTGCACTGAGAGTTTTACTGGAAATCAATAAAGGCAAAAATTAGAAAAGCAGAATGAAAAAATCCGTGGTTATTGGGACTTCTGTCCAAATAAGTATTAGTTAAAATGCTCCAGGACACAGGGAGAATGCCTGTAAGGCATTACTTACAGCAGATAGCAAGCAATCAGAAAAGTGGAAATCAAGGTCCATTACTCATGGCAGGATAGCCTGCATTATCCTCTCACAGATGCAGCACTGGTGAGAGCTGATGAAGAAAAATGAAGGCTGAGAAGGAAAGGGAATAGTGTATCTTCTACATGTAATTTTTAGCAACCTTTCATGAGTTTCCTACCCTTTGCTTCCTTCAATTTCATTTAGAAAAATCATCTTGGTTAAGGCTGCTCAAGTGTGACTTTGCAACTAGCCTAATGTGGCCCCAAATTACTATCCTCAACATTTGTTATACCAAACACCTGATTAAATACCCTCAGGTTAAAGTGGATCAAGGTAACTTTATGCTGATTCCACGAACAAGAACCTGTCAAACTGACAAATCAGTGTCTACTCTCGTGGATACTGTCTCCTATCAGATGGGCTTCCTATTTTCTTAAAACTTGTTTCTTGACCCTGGCAGCCTCCTGTCAGTCTATATAACACCCTGGCTCCTAAAACTAATACATTCTTATTTTCTGTTCTCTAGTTTCTCTATAGACTATATTGTTAACCTCTGCTATTATTTGGCAGAGTCTCCTGGAAGCCATTCGTAGTGACCTTACCACAAAATTACAACTGCATTTCTTCAGAACCAACTTTACTTTCTAAAATATGTAATTCAGTTGCCCATGTTTTAAAACAGCTCATAAAAAAGGACTGACACTTCTATGGTGCTGCTTCCCCCCACCCACTTTGCCTACAATCCCAGAAAAAAAAAAGATGAAAGGCAGGAAGTGGCCTATCAACATGCAGCTCTCCTTCGAAGACAGATAACAAAATACTGCAGTTAAGAGTATATTTGCAATTGCAAAGTTACTCTTCCTGAACAAATTCCAAATACAGTATCTGTCTTTGATCTTACAAAAGCATTTTTCTTACTGTTCATAGCTGACATTGATGATTCAGTTAGGCACCCCACTCTCAACTATGGGAAAAATGTTCCCTGAAATTCAGTCATGTGAGTTTTCAGCTTTTAGTTGTCAGGCTAGAAGTAGCTGCCTTTGCTCCGCCACTGCTGCTTCCTTGGATATTTCTGCTTGTCATGGTGACGTAGGAACTTACCATAGCAACAGCATCAATTTGACTACCTGGGAGACCCTCTCAATTCCTTCTCTGGGATGTCAGACAGTGTTGGACATTATTGGAGAGTTATTCAGCATCCCCTCGGACAGGGCCTATTATCTCAGAAAAAAATATTGCAACTATGGGAAAAATTTTGAAGACCTTAAACTGAAACACAGTTTAAGTTTTATATTTAAAAATGGAATCTATTTCTTAACCTTTCATATTTACTGCTATGCCAAGTCTAATGATGATATATAGAATGAAACAAGCTTATTTTAAAACAATAAAATATCCCTGTCATCTCCATGGTTCATGTTAAACAATTAGAGAAGATAAATAGCAGCCACATTATAACATTTATTTAAAAATATTTTCTTACCTGCAATAGGTACTGCTGAAGGGAATTTAGAAAGACAGTTTTCCATCTGGGGACTTTTAATAAAGGGAGGAAACAACAGATATTGACATAGTAAAACAATGGGAAGGCTCTTATTTTTGATAGCTTAAAGTTCAGTTAGTGGAGAGCAACAGCAGGATCTAACTGAAGCCTAAGGAAGATTTATAATCCTGGGTTAAAAGTTCCCATTACCACAATATAATCTTTCTGGGTAAGAAAAAATAAAGCAGCTTTCATGGAAAAGAACTATACTTTTAAGATTAACACATGTGCAGGCACATGCATGCCTACTTTCTACGAAGTGTAGAGCTGATAGATCCACAGATAGAAACTGGAAAACTGCCAACAGCCCTTGGACTGTAAAGTATTCCTTGCTCCCATAAAACAGAGTTTTGTATGAATGTGACCTCTAATGCCAAATCTAACTTTTGGGATGCATCCATAAAGTCAGCAGTTAGTACATTCTTGACTGACAGTCTGATAGCTTAGCTTCTAAAAGGAGCATTAACCACTCCAGTATGTGAACATTCAGTGACTAAGAGCATCTGCAGCAAAGTTAAGAAAGCAGAATAAAAGAATGACAATCTAAACAAGCAATGTGTATACCATTGTATCTATCAGCATCAGGCAAATGTGATCACAAATAAATCCTTATAATACCCTGAAGTTTTCCTTCTCTAGCAAAATAGCTATTTTCTTTTCCCTGAAAAAGAAAACTATGCTTTCCATCCTACTAAATGGCAGTAATTTTATGATACATAGCAAACATATGAGGAAGTATCTATTTCTAAAATGTACAAGTTTACACCATACCACACCTTGAATCCCACCATCTTTGTGAAATCAAATAAAACACTAAAATCGGAAGCAGGGGGGACCTCTAACAAGGGCAGGCATAGGAATTTGATGGCAAAATCAATCAATAAAAAAATGTTTCATTAAATGCATTTACAGTAACATTTATATACCATAATTCTAATTAAAAAGTAAAGAAACTGTTCAACTATGTTTATGCCTAGTAAAAAGGCTACAAGGACAACAATAAAATGTTCACAAGGGATATGCAGTGGTATATGCATTGACTGATATTTTTGTCTCCATGCATTTTGGTGTTATTCTCATTCACCATGTATTATTTTACAGACAAAAAAGAAAGTCAATAAGTTATTTTAAAATAAAATATTTTAAATGTGATTTAATGGAGGATAAAGTATCAGGCTTCTGAGGTGTCAGATCAATATGCTGCAGTGGAAAGTGATTTTCTCTTCCTGATCCTTTCTGTGACAATGTGACATCTTTTCACACTTGCTCAAAATTAACTGCTTCACCACATAATTACTGCAACTGCAGCAAATGGGCCTTTTTGTCTGTAATTCAATTACCGCGGGACGTCTTATAGTTTCAGCATTTAGAAGTGAAGCACTTACTTGACTACATACATGGGAATAAAACAGACTCTCAACATATCATATCTTAATTAAGAATGAACTTTAAAATTCCATTGTTTGTTTATACCAGAGTCATCCTAGATTATTACCCAATGCTATGGGATCTAGTGGGAGAGCAGAAATACTGTTTTATCTCATTTCTAGGTAACTTAAGTGATTGCCCTATTATGATCAGAAGCTGGAGTTGGTTTGCTGGAGTAGACCCTTCTGTCCCACATTATTTTATCTACACAGCTACTGTGACATTATCACCTTCAATAGGGGTTTTATTGTTTGCAGGTTTGTCTTCCACACTTAATAAAAGCATACCTACTACAAAGAACAAATTCTTAGTGATGAATGAACGAGTGAACTGTCTTAGAAATAACTTGGGGAAAATGTCAGAGACAGCTTAAGAAATCATAGTGAATCATCCATAACCTCAATAACACTGGGGGCGGGGGGAAACTATTAAATGTTCTTCCCATAAGAGGAGTTCCCAACAACTTAGGTCGTCTTTCCTTCCTCCAACCTCACTCACCCTACCCATGTTCCTAACATCTTCATGAATTTACTCTACATCTGCTTTTAAAAAGAGTAACCAAATTAGTTTTATGTGAAGTACACTTTTATAACACCTGATTTTTACTATCAGTTGGCCTCTGGATTTCATTATACTGCACTGTTATGAAGCACATTGAATGTGTGTGATTTTATTTCATGTTAGCTTTATCAGTAGCTGTTGAAAACATGCTTTCGGTGCAGCTTCCCCCATGATCTAGACTGACTTTTATGGTCAGCAGGTGTAAGATTCTGGAAATTTATATTTATAGCCCCCCTGTTGCTAGCTTTACTCTGACAGGGAGAAATAAAATTTACCCTCAGTTAAGCAACTGAGTAAAACTATCCACAAGGTAGTTCACCTTAATAAAATAGTAGGTGTGGAAATCTCCAGAATTTCTCTACAGGAAATTCTACCTTATTCTTTCGGTATATGATATGCATCTTCAGAGTCCAAAGGGCGGACACTTTCAATTACTTCTCTGGTTAGGCTTAACTTACAGTAATATCCAGTACTCTAAAATCAGCATTTCTCAGTGAGGAAGATTTTGGCATCGTGAATGGGATAGTTTCTTACTTGGCAAGACTGTTTCACTTCCTGCTGAGTTAACATGTATCTAGGCTCTTTCCCTGCCCTTTGACTCCTACACCCAATCCCAGACTGTAGCATTTCACCAAATAATGTCCTACTAATTTCTAAACACTCCTTGTAGGTTTGTGGGATCCGCAGTTGAAAGTTACTGCTCTAAATAAATGCACTATATAAATTTGAATTTTAAAAATAATTTCAGACTCTTTAAAAAAGACGTTTCATAACACTATATTAACTAAACCTTTCCCCACCTATTTCCAGGAACATACAAGACTCATCTACTATATGCTTAAGGTGTCCTTGGTGGATGTAAATATTTTCTTCGTGATCTCTGGTTGCTAACAATCCTGATATCATAAAACTTGCATTAATATTTCTATGTCTATTTGTGTTGATTACTTATAAGCTATCCAAATTGGCTTAATTTTGTTAGAACAGGTTTCTAAAGCATTATTTATTAGCACTACCATCAGGGCTTCCACTTTTCAGGTGTTATTTTGAAAAGCATTACAGGAAGGGAGTCAATTGCTACACCCTCTATGGTGGGCCACCACGGTACATCACACATAAAGAGGCACACTCCAAAATCCAGAGAAAAACACTACTTTTGCAAATTTAGGCTTCCTGGTCACCAGAGCAATGCAAAGCTGATGAGTCATTTCTAAAACATGAAGTGCAATTCTAAAACTTTCAGAAGAGTAACAAAGATCCAATTTGTTTAATTAATGAAAGGTTACATGGAATTGTAAATCTGAACTTTTTTAAACCATAAGAACTTCATGATCATTTAGTGAGGATGTTGAAACTTGAGTGTCTTCCTTATCTACATGTGCAGTATGTCTTAACGGACCTGTCAACAGTCAAAGAAGCTTTTAAAAACTGCTATAGCGAGACCTAGCAATTCAACTGAATCGCACATGGTCTCCTATAAATATTACATAAATAGTGGTTTCAGTGGTTTCTGACTGAAAATTCAGCCTCTTTCTGCTCCTTTTTCCAACAAGCCATACTGTCAGGTATGGGAAACCCTAACGCTTTCATAAATTTGGCTCTGTCACCTCTTCAAGTAATCAACAACCTCATTTTACTTGGAAACCACTTCACCCTTACTTTCTGCACGTCTACTACCACTTGCACCCCTTGACCTCCTCTTAGAAATATGGGGCTTCTGAAATCCTATTTGGATTTTTGGAATAATTGCTTTGTAAAGAGGTACTCCTAAGAGGCGATAAAGGAGTCCAACTCAGGAGTAGCTCTAGTTAAAATAGGGAAGTCAGATACGTTCATTTATGCCATCCTTCGACTTGGGTCTGTGAGGAGCTTTTCCAGACCTTCCTAAGAACCAAAAAAGCCCCATGTGGCCAGTGAGGAAGGTTTGGCTTGTTTCTCCATCATCCAAAAATAGGGCTCACTTGTCAAAGTCTGACAGCCTTCTGGCCACAGTAACACTTATGGGCTCAGCAGGAAGTATCTGAAATCCTGAATTATGTTCACACTGAACACTTGTTCCTCCCAGCCTTCCCTGATCCCCGGGACTCAGACCCTACTTTCTTACTGAACCTGTTCATTGCCGATAGACTTTCTGTTTTAAAACGCCAGTTCTGAGTCCTTCCAGGTTGTCATAGGCTAGACTTTCCCAATGAGACAACAAGGGCTAAGTAACATAATAAATTAAAACTCATTTTAAAATATGGCTTTGGGGAAGAGTAATTTTTAATGACTCTTCATGAAGGAATTTTAGGTACTATGACATCAAGAAGAGAGGGTTTTTTTTAATAAAGCCCCCACAGTACAAGTTCTGAGGAAAGAGAAAGCCTGGACTGTACTAATCCCTTTCTGGTTCGGCTTGTTCATGTTTTATTTTTTCCATTTTATAAAGAAACAATCTTAAAGCAAGTAAGCAAGCACTTTAACAGAATCCTGTTGTTTCCGGGATGGATCTTTTCAATGTTGCTAGCCACACACTATGTCTTCCTGAAGAGGTGGTATTTTATTTATCTTTGTATGCCCAGTGCTATTGTTGTGCCTGGCATATATTAGGTGCTTAATAAATGTCCATTAAATCAATGGCTCTGCTGCTGGGAAACCACACAGCTTCCATATTCAGCACAGCAGGACCTGGACAAGGCTGAGAAAATATGTGACTCAAGCCCAGAAAACTCTATGAGCCTGAATTTTGGTTAATATACATCAAATTATTACCATGATATGTAAATTCCATACAAATTAAAAATTATGTATCATCTGTGTCAAAGATATGCATGGTGTCAAACATAACTGTAAACTATATTATTTAGACTACAAACTTTACAACTTGCGATCTTACATTCAATACGAAAATGGCACTGATGCCATTTCAAAAGAACTACACAAATCTTTGGCTTTTTTTTTTTTTAATGAAGCCCTTAAATATGGCTTTGAAAGAAATCCTAGACCATCCTGCTTAATTTCCCTTTGTCTAAGCTTGATATCTCATGTGATTTGACATACATGTTAAGTGTGAACTCTCTTTTTTCCTGAATTTGTAAACCTGCATCTATAAATTATTAGAATATCTGCAAACAGTGTAATCTTGGGCAAGTAACCTAACCTCTCTGTGCCTTGGCAACCTCATCTGTAAAAGGAAGATAATAACAGTATCTATTTCATTGTGAGGATTAAGTCAATTTTTATAAACACATACACTGCTTGGAGTAGTGCTTTGCAGTAAGTGCAAATGAAGGTTTGCTATCATTATCATCATAATTAATCATGAACTATAAGCATTCAAATCAACTTGAAATAAACTACAATTAACAACTTTTTTTTTTTTTTTTTTTTTTGAGAAAGGGTCTTGCCCTTCTTGCCCAGGTTGAAGTACAGTAGTGCAAATACAGCTCACTGCTGTAGCCTTGACCTTCTGAGCTCAAGTGATCTTCCCACCTCAGCCTCTAGAGTAGCTGAGACGACAGGCGTGCGTCACCAAACCCAGCTAACGTTTCAAATTTTTGCAGAGGCAAGGTCTCACTGTGTTGCCTAGGCTTATCTCAAACTCCTGGGCTCAAACAATCCTCCTGCCTCGGCTTGCCTCCCAAAGTGCTGGGATTATAGGCTTAAGCCACCGTGCTATGCCTATAATAACTTCTAACCATTAAACTCATGTAACCAAAAAAAGTAAAAAATTCATTCAATATTATTGAGAACCTACTATTAACCAGATGTTGTGCTAGGTTGACCTATGCTGCTTTAATCCAGTGCTCTCATCAGTCAATACCGTTAGGTAAAGAAATACCTCTGCATGTCAAAAATCTGTGGGTAGAGAAAAAATGGGAGTGGGGGGGCAAAACATAAACAGCAGGAGCTTGGTTAAAATATAACAATTTATAGTGACTAAGAATTCCATGAAAATGCATTCATTGACATAAAAAGACACTCAAGATAAGTGGGAAAAAAGGTTGCATAGAAAAGAGCCTGATTCCTTTAAAAAATACATAATAAATATGTGCTTATATATACATAAACCAAAAAAGCCTGAAAGAATGAACGCTAAATTGTTTACGACATTATCTACGATAAAATTATGGATGAGGTTTTCTTCTTTCTGGTAATTCTATTTTCTAGCTTTTCTTTAACTTAAAATACAAATAATTCAAAAATAAAAAAATAAGACATTGGGGTATACTGTATAGTTCCATAAACAATAAGCTTTTAAAAATACTAATAGGCTAAAGAGATTAACCAAATCATTTGGAAATTTGTATGCACTTAAGAATAAGATTGTTAGCTTGTTAATACAGACATTTCTCAACTTACAAGTAAGTTAAAAATACCATTAGTGGAAAATGGTCTTTAATATATACCTAAGTTACTGAATATCATAGCCTAACATAGGTTAAACGTGCTTGAAAAACTTTTAGTATTCGATAAGTTACATAAGATATGCAACACTATTATAAAATAGACTTTGTGTTAGATGATTTTGCCCACTTGTAGGCTAATACAACTGTTCTGAGTGTGTAAGCTAAGAGTGTAGTGAGTGTATCAGGATGTAGCCCCATTTTAAGTCAAAGAGCATCTGTATTTGAAAAATAAATTCAACACTAAGAAATTTTTCACAGGATCAAGGTCAATGGTTCTTAGAACTTTAAAAGAACTTTGGAACCACACCAAAAATATAATCTCTATCTCTGCTATAAGCACAATGCCCTACCAAAGCAAAATACCAAAACTTATTTTCTAACTAGCAGGGGACCAATTTTCTATGCTTTCCATATTTTTATAAAATTAAGAATGTAAAATGGTTAGGAAAGCAAGTTTCCCGATGTTACTAATACAGGTTACCAATGTCATGCTATGTTTGAGAACATATCAGGATGTTCTAGAAACGTTTCCTATGATGAGTGGGCAGTATGTCAAAATGGCTGGTTAAAATTTTTTCACTTTAAGATTATTTTAAAGTATATGTGAATTCATATATTCATGAACAACCAACCTTCAGAGAAAAAAATAAAACCCTTTCTGTTCCAATTATACCCGCTAGTCAAGAATGCTTCAGGATAACGCTAAACACAATTACAAGATGCCATCTAGTGGATGTTTTTATAAAATTTCTCTGCTTGCTTACATTTCAATCTTGATGAAATGATCTTTTAAAAAGCTATTCTGCATGAAAAAACAGCTATCCCTTACACCACTTCCTCACCAATTACTGGTCTGAGCTGGTGGACAACAACATATTTTAAACACACACAACTCTGACTGGTAATAGTGATTTTAAATCTCAAGTTGAATATCTGCCACTACCACAAAGAATAAGGAACAGCCCAATTATCTCCTAAGTGGTCCAGGACCTATAATGGTCGCACAACACAAGTTAGAAAGGAGATTCAATTTAACATGTTTTTATCATTCACTTCAGATGATGATGATAAAAGATTAGCATCATTATATCAGGACAGTAATTACTGTTACTGCTGCCCTACACTATATGAAATAAACTTACTGGTTCTAAATAAGCTATGTCTGATATTTCAAAATCAGTGTAGTGTTTCCAGCAAAGCTGTGAAAGCGGTACCACGTCCCTACATGTACACAGCTGTAAAGGCTCTTTTTACTATCAGTGTGGCAGTAACGCAAGTTATGATCAATTAAAATGGTATTAACGAAACCAACTGATGTAGCATAAATACATAAGGCAAGATGGAAGACTGATACCCAACCAAATATTTATTTATAGTATTAGACTTTGATAATTCAGATACAATTTATAATTAAACTTAATCAGATGAAATTCATATCTATCTAAATTACCTTAGTTATAGACTCATTGTTTTGTTTTGATCTTTGGAAGCGGATTCTACAATTTTTTTTAAAAAAATTCTAATTTTCTAGATATTTTCAGATTCCTACATTGTAAAACAGAACTTATCAATTTATTTGTAGGGCATCCTACTGTCTGATAATAAGTTTTTGTTTTAAAAAGTTTTCTGTAGCCTGTCATAACTGGCTCCCCTAGGAAAATTCTCCATTTGTCACTGCTATTTCTGGTGTCATATTTAATTTATAGGATAATTTGTTTAAAGAGCTACTCTTCTAAAAATGAAACCCTTCAACACAGACTTGATGGGGACCGCAAATCCAGCCCTTGGAGATCATCTTGTCCCCCAATTTACAGATGTCAAAAAAAAAAAAAAAAAAAAAAAAGACCCACAGGGGTTAAAGGTTAGCTCAAGTTCACCAAACCAATTAGTGGCAGAGTTAAGGTTGGGTCTCTTGACCACAAAATCAGAACTCTTTCCGCTATATCATACTGCCTTTTTCTTCTTCCCCAAAGAGTAACAGAATGTCTCCTTTAAAAGCTTCTTAAGGTACTGTAGTGTCATTTTGATCTAAAAGGTCCATGAGGGAACTGCTGCCTAAGTGTATCAGACGCAAACGACGGTATTAAAACTGAGTTCCTCCATGATCATCAGAGAAGAGAGGGGCAAAGCAGCTTCTGTAGAGCAATCCAGATCAGTGGTTTTGACAAGGGGACTGAGAGACAACAGAACAGACTCATCAGTTATTGAAGTGAGAATCTGTGCTGTTTACTAAGAGGGCACAAGGAGCTGCTTCTGCTTCCCATCAGCACAGTCCTTAAGCTGGCTGAGGCTGAGGGAGCAGCATTTCCTCCGCAGGTGCTCAAAACACGATGGCCAATAAACAGAAGTTCACAAACTAACCCTCAGGATTTGAGAAGAAAAGCTCTGATTTCCCTCAAAACTGCCATCTTTTGCCTCTCATCATCTCACAGAGTAAGGATAGATACACTATACATTATTTTAGCTCTGAACCCGTTCCAGTCTCCAGGGTCTGAAACTTTAATCTGGATCTTCCTATCAGATTAATGGCAGTTGACACCATTTAACTTTTATGGTATAGTTAAAATGTCCTTTCTGTTATTCTTCTGCGACTTACTTCTTACTATTCATAATCATATTCTGACATGATAAATGCATACATAAGTGGAAGTCTGAAAACCTGGACTCTGTAAGCAGGAACATGTCTTGGCTAAATCACCTAACCTCTCAATATCAGGTTCCCTCTTTCGTATCTGGAGATGGCTGGCCCCTACACTCTAAATTACTCTAAGCCTGTTATTTCTTAAAAACACTCTGCAACAAATTCAACACAATAGAACTTACCAGGCCTTGCCCTAACACTACCTCTTAGCAAAGGCTTTAACAGAAGTCTGAGGAGTGTAGTGATAGGACCAAATCTAAAAGGAGTTCTTTGTAAGATCACATGTGAATTGCTTTTGAGAAAGTCTCTTTAGACGTCTTACTTTGGCTCCTCTTCTATACAAACTGCTGTGGGAGCCTAAGAAAAGCAGCTTTCAAACGTGCAAGTACACAGATTTGGTACTGCTGCCGCCAGGCTGCAACCACTGCCAGGGGAAAGAAGTGAGTCAAAGCAATTCAACGCATCGCACGCCTCAATGTCTTCCCTTCACTTGGCAATGATACACTGGGATCAGTCATCCAGCTAAACGTCCAGAGTCCCAAAGTCATTACTAGTGCAAGGGTTTCTAGTCTAAAACTTCCAGGGTGATATAAAAGTTTAAAATCAATACAAAGGAGGTCTTTTTATGTTACTGCTAAATGCTAGGAATAATCTGTCAAAAATTAGAAGGGTAGTAAGACAATGACTTAGGAATTCTACAATGTGTGTGTTAGAACCTTCAGACACACCTTTCTGGCTCGAAGGCGTTATGGTACTTATTAAAAGAATCGAGAAGAATCAAAAGGCAGTTTTTAGTATTAGTTACATAGTCAGAATTTCCAAAGATATTTACAAGTGTGTTTTTCAGGCTCCTTTGACATGTATTTCTAATTTTTAAGGGACTATAGATGACTTACACATTCTTTTCCCTTGAAAAATGTATCATCAAAAGTATTATTAATGGTTTGGGTCAAATTATATCATATATAAGTTTGGATGCATTTTTTTTTTCTAAAGAGAGTGATTAACTTTACATTTTGTGGCCATACCACTCTGTAAAGAACAGTTCACGTCTGTCCACCAATATAAATAAAATACTTGAAGACTGTCACAAGGACGTGTTGTCAAACTGCTCTATGTGTGTTTTACACGAAACAGGACTTCCAAATGTAGAAAAGGTATGTGTTTAAACATGAAGAAATGTATTTCTAACAAGTGGGCTTCTTCATTTTAAAAACAGTTCTACGGGTAGTATTTTATGGTAATTTTCAAGAGTTTACAGTAGTCAAATGTTATCCAGAATAAGAGAAATTTCTAAGAAAAAATTTGAAATGGGTCCTACTATAATAATTATCTGGTTGTCTCTAATAAGCAGCAATTTATAAAACAGAAAACTTTATTGTAAGGAGGCATACTTTTAATCAGTATTATTTTCATTCTTTGAGAGTCTAGGAATGTTTATCTTTGCCTATGCCCTGAATTTTTCAGGGGAACTATACAACTGTTAAAAAGGAAACAAATAATATGATTCCTGTGAAGGTTTTTTGGGGTAGGCAACAGGTACAGAAGCCGAAATGCTGGGTTTAATCTACATTAAAAAATGTAGATTAAAGCTTTCTTAAAAACAGATTTTAAATGGCTATTAGAAATTGTTGAGCCTTTATTAACATAATAGGAAAACTCACTACCATACCCTAAGAAAAACTCTTTGCCCTAATCAAACAAATCTAACTGTCATTACATCCCATATACGGTTTCGCAACTCCTGAAACCATTTCTACTACAAGGAACGTTTTCTCTGACACTTGATCTCTTTTCTTTATTATCAAAAGTCTGTTATCGTGAAACTCTTGTTAATAACTCTTATTAACTTCATCTAACTTGATTTAGGAATAATCTTCTACTCATTTTGAACTCCTACTTTACTTTACTTTACTTCATTCAAAATCACAAAATTATGGAAGTCAGAACATACTTCAGAGATTATCCAACTTAACTCCCTTACTGAAAGACAAGAAAATTCAGGACAAAATTAAGAAATTTTCTCAAGGTCCTGGAACTTGTTCAAGATGAAAGAGCTGGGGCCAGTACCAAGTCATTCATGGGGTTAATTTTTCATTTTCATTTATCACTGAGAAAGACTAACAATTCTAAAGCCAACCAAAGTTTATTTAATTTTTAAAAAAGTAAATCGTGACACTCTTCACAAAGGATAAAAATTTTACTTCATTAAAATTTACTTCATTAAAATGACCAACAGTCATTCCACATTCAAAGTAAATGTAGTGAGCACCCACGGCTATGCCAGCCCTTTAAAAACAAAAGGCAAAAGAATATACGAGAACTAAATACTTATTCTAAGATCCTGATATTTCAGCACAGTGTACTCCAATGGACTCCACTATTTAATAAAAATATGCCCTAGTTTGATACTCTTCCTCTATTCTGGTTGCTTTCTTTTACCATTCCTTCCTTCAGCTTCTAAATAATTCATACCTTATACTTATTAGGAGATGTTATCTTGAAGAACTGGCAATAGTACAACACAGCTTCAAAAATACACACTTTCTACCTGAACTACAAAATGTTTCCAACATAGGTTCTTTTCACGAAATGCCACATTCAACTTATGCTTGAACACTGCAGTCATATTATTCTAGATCCCCTTTAACTCAAAATATCACTTTGTATCACAGGGTTATAAAATAGCCAGGACCTTTCTCCTAATAGGTCAAATCCTCTCAATACTTACTTTGTAGATTGTGATTTGAAGATAAGAACACTTTTTCTCAAATAACCTGCACTAAGAGTTATATAATTAACATAGTTATTTTATACTTGGGGAGCTAAGGTGAAGAGATACTTAAGGTCTCATACAAGTGACTCTAAGACATTTGCTCTAATTCTCAATTTAACAGTCCAGACATAAGATTATGCCTCATTAGAAAGTTATCAAACAGAAGATATCCTTTTCTAATTTGTCTCCAAGTTTCAAATAAAATACACTACATATCAAAACTTCTAAAATTCATTTTATCACTGGTTAAAATTTGGTGTTTAGGACTTTTCTAAACCATGTTGATCTTTCTGTAACTGTCTGAGATAAAGAATCACAAGTAGAGACTTTGAAGATGTAAGATTTTTCAAAAAGGATCTGAGAAAACAGAATCCTAAAACTAGCCTGCATTCGTGTGGTCATTATTCTTGCAGCACGCTAATCCATTATGAATATTTAGTTAAGTCAGAGACTCATCAACACTCTTTTGCTCCCTACATATTTACAGCAACAGTCTCTCAAGGAGGCAATGAGTCTGCAGTGTATATGGATCTAATAAAATGTGTGAATTGTTTTATTCTGCTGCGCTCAATTTTACAATTCTGAAAAGTCTTTTTGAGATATATTTCTCCATATGTTTCTGGCCTTGTCCATATCATTCTTTGAATTGACTTTCTTCAGTGAACTAAAGCATTCACTTAGTTTCAACAAATAATACACATAAAATTATGATTTTTTTTTTCTCAGTTTGTGAATAACATTGAGATGTAGCCCTTGTTAGGTCAATCTTGAAATGAAGATTCAATGTTTTCCTCTGAGGATCAGAAAAATAATTCAAAAGAAATACTGAGCTCTATCACTTAAGCTCTCTTAATAGTCTCAGTGGTGTTTAGGCTTAAATCTCTACAAATTTTAAGATAAAAATACACTACATGTGGATTTCTGATCTTCAAGTTACAGACAGAAGCTCTTATTACAGCAGCCAAAATATAATCTGAATGCTTATTTTGATTTCTTTGCACTACCCAAAATCAAATAACTTTTGTTGGGCAACTGCAGACACTCGGCTGAGTCAATGAACATATTTAAGACAGCTGCTTCTTGTTTGTGAACCCAAAACTATTTTTACTGAAGGAGGCGCAGGTTGTACAATGAAAAAAAAATCAGAATCCTCCAAAAAAGTTTTTAAAAATGCTCAACAGAAAGGATCCATTTAACATGTTTAACGATGAAACAGCAATCTGATCTATGTAAATCTCAGAACACAACTAACAGATATTCCTCAACTAGCCACATTTAAAAAAAATTGTTTTTAGAAAAAAGCGACAAATTATAAAAAGCTAACATCAATTAAAAACAAACACCAACCTCTCAGAATGTCTTGTGCAGGGAGTGCAGAGGTGGAGATGTTGTTGGTGTTGGTAGTGGGCAATTAATTGGGTGTCAGTACCTACTTCTTCAAACATCTGTAAAATAATTATTATTCATTAAAGTGATCCTCTCGTTAAAAAATAAGCTTCCCTCTAGTATTTGTTATTAATCCAGTCAAGTGTATTAAACATTTTTATATTTGTAATACAAATATGAAACTAAAAAGTTTTCTAGCTGTCAATGAATAAAGTAACCTAAACTCTTCTTTTCTAAATATTCCTGTTTATTCTATACTTTTTATTCTTTTTAAATTTTTTATTTTATTTTTTAATTGACATATAACAGCTATACATATTTATGGTGTTGATATTTCAATACATATGGTGTATAGTAATCAGATCAGGGTAATTATCGCATATCCATCATCCTAAACGTTTATCACTTCTCCCTGTTGGGAACACTCAATATCTTCCTTGTAGCTATTTGAAACTATATATTATTGTTAACTACAGTTATTCTACAGTAGTATAACACTAGAACTTATTCCTGCTATTTCGCTGTAATTTTATATCCTTTAACAAATCTCATTTTTATTCTTGAATATTAAGACATTAGTTTCATTTCTTAATATACTAAAATTACTATTTGGTAGAAAATGTATTCTCTTACTGTATGTTTTAAGGTGATATATTAAAAATGTATTAGTGATCTATTTTATTAACTGACATTTTCTCTGAATTTAAAGTGCATTTCCTCAAATGCTGTGAATAAGAAATAGTTAAATCTAATTAGCTAAGTCTAATACATAACATCTGATTCAAACTCCGGTATACTAATATACATGAAAGAATAGATATAAAAATATGTACGAATATAACCCTAATTGGGATCCATTTCATAATTTCTAATAAAGTAATATTTTGGAAATAAGAACTAAAAAGTTTATCTGTTTTCCATTTCCATGCTCATGAAATCAGAGCAGGGGTGTTAAAAGGTTTGGTGACTTGGCAGTCAGGCCTGGCTATGAATTTTGACTACTAGTAGTTATCTAACCTAAGGACCTCTGTTCATTAATCTGTAAAAGTAGACTAGGGCCTACTTCACAGGATGGTTACAACAGAAACAGACAATAAATGTGAAAAATCCCTTTTAGAGTACCTCATATATGCTGCCTTGTATACATACTGTTTAAAATGCACATTTCCTTCCCTCTTCAAATCCTTTGGCACCACTTCAACCCAAGAGATAACTATAGCAGTTCCTAAGTGATAATTTCCATTCAAACTAATCTGTACCAGATTTACTTAGAATCATGCTTTGAGGTTTTCACTCCGTGAAATCAAACCCTTCAGTGGCCCTTTATGGTCTACTCCTAGAATTTAATTCCTTAGTTTGGTATTCTGCATCTTTTTTGTGCCCCTTCCCACTTCACTCCCCACCCACATATTCAAAACCTGGCCTCAAACTTCCTTTGCCTTTTACTATATTCCAGAAGATTTACTCAAGGCCCAGCTCCCTGCAATGGAGTGCTTTTTTGCCTCTTATCATTTGTCCAGAAATCCCTTATTTAAAACGGCCCTTCTCTCTTCCTCTTGATGCAAGTCAAATATGATCCTAAGCAAAATAACATCTTCTTCCTCTAGATTCTTAACTTTCTACAGCATGAGCCATAAACTGCCTTGTGACACTATTCTATTATTATCTCAAATGATAATTTTAAATCTGTGACTCAGCCTCTTATTGTACCTCTACTTCAGAAACATTCACATCACCATCATCATCATCATCATCGCTAGCCTCTTAATTATAGGCAAGGAGTCTTAAAGTTCCCATTGAAGACCGTAGATTTAAATCTGTGAAGTTAACATCCTCCATGGTTCATCCTTAACTTTAACCTCTGAATGTGGGAGGGGGATGGGAAAAAGTAGGTGTCTCCCTTATTTGTCTTTGAAGTTGCCATAATAGCATAAATCAAGAAAAAGGAGAACACAGTCCCATCATGATTTTGTCAACCATAGTAAGTACAAAAAATAAGAGCCAGAACCTTTGCGTGAAAACTGTCTTGGAAGCCTTTTAAATGCAAATAATTTCAAACAAATCAACAAAAGTCTCCGGCACATTTTTTAAAGATTGAAAGAAAAGGAAACGTACTCAAATAAATCCTTGATTAAGCTCCAATGAGTGCAGAAGAAAGGCTGTCTCCATGAGCTTTAATTTTGAAGGAACAGCTGACTGGATGACTCCATTCAGTGAAAATCAGACCCACTCCTGCCTTGGCACTGAGCTCTATTAGTTCTCTGACTCAGAGTTCCAGAGCACGAACTTTCCTAGGTCCAGAGTGGTTCTTAGCAGGTAGCTGGTTACTAAGGGATGAAAACACAAGCCCCATGTTTACTGGGCAGCTCCGGGCTCATAGAAATAACACTGCCATCAACCTGATTATAACAAACACACATCTATATGTGCTGTGTAGGGGTTAAGTAACAGGAAATAACTATAAATGGATGAAAACGGCAGCCAAGACTCCTCTAAGCTCAAAACAGACCTTAACATAAGTGCAATAATGTCATCATTCAAATGAGACACAGTGCTTGGCTAGCACAAGAAAAAGGAGTAGTGTCCACTGGCTAAGCACAAAAGAAGCTCACAGATTCTGAGTAAGATTTGCTGGGAGAAAACAGTTTGGCATGTGCATAGAAGAAGAAAACCATATTTAGAAATCTTCAACAACATAATATGTAGGTGAGCTTCCTAGAAGGGTCCCAATTCCTCAAAATAAGTATTAATATTAAAGTGCAGCTGCTCTACTTTCTGTTCCATTGTTTTTACAGAAACAATCAGCGATTTATTTTTCAGATTTAATAAAACCTAGTCAGGCTTTTGGAAATGTAAATTTTTATAGCTAAGATAAATAAATGGTAATACACTAGAAAACATTCAAGAAAACAGATTCATTGCTCCCTTCTTTTTCATCAAAATTACAGATCCATTTAAATATTTTACTTTTTAAATTTCAAATACAAACTACAAGACAAAATGAATATTGTTATTCAAGCAAGACCTAAATCTGAATGAAACTATTCAAAACTATTTTAATAAAATACTTTCTAATAATATAGATAAATCTATTTTTAGAATACTTCCTTGAATAATTACATAAACCTCAACATTGAGCTTACTTTTATATTTATTACCAACTTTACTGTATAATAGACATGCTATAAGAGTAAAATATATGTAGTTCAAAATTTATTCTTAATTTAGCATTTATAAAACCTTTTCCAAATTAAGCCCATCCAATGCACAATCTATTATAGATGCATTTCCTAGCATCCTCAGAAAGAAAATTTTATATCACATATTTATAAATTTTTCTACTGTATTGAAGGATGGTCCAACTTATTTTATTAATAATAGTTTATTTTTAATATTCATTGCAACTTAAATCATTAGAGAATATATGGCTTTCAGAAGACAAGACATTAAATCAAAATGAGAATACTAAATGAGTGTGGTAGGTTTTATGAAGCACTTTCAAGCCTGTCTAAATTAATAAAATACTAAGTGAATTAATACTACAAAAGAAACTTTTATCACTGATAATATAAAATATTAATGTGAATACTTAACAGGTCAAGACTTTTACATTAATCAAAGACACATTATAATAATAGTTAGAATGAACATTCTCCAATCAGTACAGTTTTCATGTGAGGTAATTTCTCCCATTTTTTCCCTGATAAGCATAACAGAATGTTTCTCTCCTTGAATTCCTGAGGAACAAAAAGTAATCTGTTCTTCTTGAGATAGGGTGGTATTAACTGCTTCTCCGAACAGAACATTTGGTATAATACGTTTCCTTAAGAGTTTTGTCAAGTAAGCAGTTAGTTAGGAGGGGTGAATTCTCACAGATAGTCTGGCTTCTTGTGCCTCATGGCTGGATAGCCCAGTGAATCTTGGGTGTTTTATGTGTTTGGAGGCTGGGGGTAGCAGGTTAACAGCTAGGCTTTCAATAACAAATAATTTGACATTTTAAAAACTCACAATTTTTAAGCTTCCAAATTTGAATCAGAATTCAGTTAGTGTTATTAAAAATAAATCCTTCACTAAAAAAGTTTCCCCCTTTTTCCTTCTTTTTTAGTTGTAAAAGTTTTCTCCTGCTTTCTCATCTTACACTAAAAGTTGCAAGACTTAAATGGAATCTTCAAAACCAGATCTATAACATCATGAGAGAAACATGTCCACTGGCTAAGCACAACAGAAATGTACACAGTTTGTATTGCTGAATAAAGGTCAGGAAGAGTCTATACTTGACCTTGGTTAAAGACCAAATACAAAGCTCACCAGTCACCCGCTCACCCTCAGGAGTGATTGGGCCGTGGTTACAATCTACAGAGAATTCAAAGGAAGCTGGTTCCCCTTCCCACTGTAGCATGATTTCTGGCATCTTTTGCCTTTGGTGCAGAGTTCAAAAGTACTCAAGATGAATCCAGGGCCAGTAACACATTGACGAAATATTAGTCATGTGAGAATCTGGAGTCAAATAACTCCTTGAAAGTGGTTTAGCGATTCCCTGCAATAGTAATGGAAAGACTACATGAAGGTAGCAAGGAAAGAAGTCAGGCTCTCACTCACCATTCACCTGGAGTTGAGGCGTCCCAAGCAGAGGAACCACAACAGAAAGGAAAAAACAACTTGCCTTCAGCACCAGATACAGACAGACTCACTGACTTCAAGGAAAAGCCCAACAGAAAGAACCAATACTGACTCAAAGATGGTAACCAGAGTGTGAGAAAAGACAAGGGGTTATGCTGTATAGCAAATAACAAAGGTTAGGATGAGTTGCCCTGGGCATGGCTGTAGGGTTGAGGGAAAAGAAGAAGGAGCAAGGCGGCAGAAATCAAGCATTAGCATTGAACAATGCCTGGGTTGCCTGATAAATGAAATCGGGAAGCCAAAGGCATTTTTTATACTAGAACAAATCAACCCTAAAGAACAAAGAGAGGAAGAGAAGTTCAATGTATGCCCCCATTTGCTGGGTTATGAGACAATAACTGGCAGGTTGCTGTGACACAGTTATGGGCCTAAAGCCCAGTAAGGCAGATAGACTCAGACCCTGGTAGTGGTGCCCAGACAAATAGTGACAAAGTGTTTTTCATTTCAATTAGAAGATAGAATACAAAATTGTGGTGTCAAAAGGAATCTTACAGATCACTGGTCTAACACTCTAATTTTTCAAAAAAAAGTAAAGTAAAGCTCAAGAAGAAATGACTGGCTATGGTTTAACAAAGCTACTTACTAGCAAAACTATTTCCAGTACTCATGATTTTGGCCTAGTGCTTTTAGGGAAATTATTGTAGCTAAGCAGGGGAAAGGCATTTCAGTGCTGACTGCATTTACATCTTTCCTTTCTACATTCAATAAATATCCATTGAATAAGTACCAGGAAATAGGATAGATCCTGGTATATTTCCTGGGAAACTGCAGAAGATATGTGTAGTAGTGACAGCAAGCTTGACAAAAGACAAAATATTGAGATTAGTCAACTAAAATTCTAAAACACGAAGTACCCGTTACAAGATTAGGAGGAATTTTTGGTATTAAAATTGGAACAGTGTGTACAAATATCAGATACCAAAAGAATCACTGGCTAACGAAAACAAAAGAGGGTGAATGACAGAAAAGGGGACGTGAGTTATTTACTCAAGTTTTTGGAACTGTTGCAATACAGAACAAAACATGGGTTGATCAAGGCTCTGCAGCTTGCAAATAGTCCTCCGTGGGTCACTCTTTCTCTATCTGAACAAGAACTAGGGGGAAAAGAAAAGAAATGTACATTCTCTGCAAAAACTGTTTCTTAGAAGTCAGAAAAAGTTGACAGTTTTCATTTATCGCAAGAGAACATTTATTCTTATGATAAGGTTTTCTGGAGGCAAAACATTTAGTAAGCACACAGATCCAGCTATTTCAGGATGTCTAGATTTAAATGAGTTTGAGAAAAGGTATGAGTGACAATTTGGGAAACAGAAAAATAAAAGCAGCTTCCACAAAGAGTAAAACTAACTTTTAAAAAATGAGGGTCATCAGGGTTTTTGTTAAAATGTTTACAGGCAAACTCAAAAATCTTTTCCATTTTTAAACTTCTGCTTGGATATAGTCATATTCATGCAAAGTATCATTCATAAAGATATGGTGAATATATCAAACAAAAATCTAGTAATTTTAAAGAACTATAGGAGCCAGAGAGAGAGAATACTTATATTCTGTTAGTAGGAGTATAAAATGTAATAAGTTCTATGGAAATCCACGTGGCATTATCTTGTGGAATTTCAGGTTTGGCGTACCCTATCACCTAACAGTTCAGCTCCTGAACATATATCCTGAAGAAATAATATGTACATAAAGAGGGCATATACAGGACTCAACAACTTTTCCTCTGCTGCTTTATTTCTAATGACAAAAAGAAAAAAGAAAAGAAAAGGAAAGAAAAGAAAAAAGAAAAGAAAAGAAAGACAGCTTAAATAGCCATTAAAAGAAAGTAAATAAATTGCGGTATTTTCATACAATAAAAGATTATACATATATGATGATAAATGAATTACAAAGACAAGCAGGAATGAGTCATAAATATGATGTTGAGCAGGAAAAATAGTTGTTGCAGAAGAAAACATGTAGTATTATTTATATAAAATTTTAAAACAAGCAAAATTTAATGTAGGGGGTACATAAGTATGAGAAAAATGACAAAGAAAAACACAGAAGTAATAAACTCAACATTAAGGATTGTGGTGAGGGGGTAAAGAGAGGCAATGGAATCTGGGCACACAGTGGGCTACAAAGAAACTGGTAATGTTCTATTCTCAAACTAGTGGTAGGTTCTCAGTTATTCGTGTTAATGCTATTCTTTGCGCCTTACCTACATAGTATAAGTATTTTTGTGTACGGTAGCAAAAAGAAATTATCATAGTTTAGATTCATCCTGATTCTAAAGATATGACTGCAGAATTATAAACACAGATAATGGTAGAGAAGGTAGCATAATAGGGTGCTGACTACAGCCACAAACTTATTTCTCAAGTTAATAAATTTTTTTGTTTAAAGGCACATATTCAGCTTGCACACCATAGGGACATACAGAGAGTCTAATTCACCATTTCTAATATGTAATTCAGTATTGTGACATTATACCTGTTATCATTGTGAAACTCAGTTTTCTAATATGTTTTATTAGAAGGTATAAAGGGGTCATTAATATCCATGCACAATAAATATTCTTGTATCTAGAGCATTTTCTGTATATACAAACATTCTTGTATAGATAGCATTCTTACTTTTAAAAAGTTCTCAGAAATAACATTATATTTACTTAACAAACTATTTTAAAGGTATTTTTAAGTATTCGCAAGCAGCAAGTACCTAGCATGTACTCAGGACTCCGTAAAATTATCTCTTAATTCACATCACTCTTTGAGGTGAATATTTCCAGCGTTAGTTTACACATGTGGAAATTGAGATTCAGCACTGTGAAGTAGACTGCCCAACGTTTAAAAGCTAGCATAGTTGGGATTCAAATGATATCCAACTCTGATACCCAAATGTGAAAACCACGCATCTACTAGGTAGGACTGTCTAAAACTACAACAGCGAAAATAAATTTCTAATGCAAAAAACAAAACAAAACAAAACAAAAAACCCAGACTTGTTCTATTTCAGCTTACTATTTCAGTTTATGTTATTTAGAATGCATCCCTGAATCATGTTCTAATGGTCTGTATCAATTTTATGTCATAGTACTTCTTTATTACTTCATATAATCACAATTTACACTTAAACCCTATAAATTCTAAAACTGGCAGCGGATCCCAATTATGTTTATGGAAAGTCTCAACTTGGCTGTACTTCTTTTCATAACTGGAATTTCTCTAAGACTGGAAGTAAAGTTAGCTGTTGGTAGGCTGAAACTTAGCACTTTCATTTCATTATCCCCCACTGTCAGGGATTCACTCATAGGGAAGCAAAAAGGCTTGCCAAGCCCCACAGAAATTACTCACTTCCACTCTCTTTTTCCTCATCTCTCTTCCAAATGTACTTCAAAACCTAATTTTAAACTCATGCAGGAAATCTGATTAATATCACTTGGCTTTCTCTACTCCATTAACCCTAGGACCCGTCAGCACACATAAAACACAATTCGTTTATATGATTATTTGTCAGCTTTTTAATTTGTCATTGTTGTTTTCATTTGCATGTTTGTCTAGCCTGCAAGAACCACTGACAAGAGTTTACAAATTTATTTCTTCTGTCCTGTGTCCTAACAAATTCTTCTTCCTCAAAAGGACCACCGACTATGCTGCGTGAACAGTAGTCACTTAACAAATGCTGAATGACTTACTACAGTGGAACAATTCGCCTCTGGTATTTCTCAATATCCCAGTGAATCCTCCACATCTATAACATGCTGGAGATGATACCAGGTACTGCTAGAGGCTTGGGGTCTTCCTGAGGGTGCCTGGGACAAGAAAAACACAGAGAGAGACCAGAGACAGTCAGGAGAAACACAGAGAGAGGAAACATGGAAATAAACAGAGGACAGAAATAAAGAGCTGAGAGGAGCAAAAGAGTCAGAAGTTAACGGAGAGATTAAGCAGCCAGAGAAATCAGACAGGAGGAAGTTGGCAATCTGAACTTGGGTTTTGGTTTTGAAACCACATTTTTGGTACTATTTACTCATGTAATATGTGCCCTCATGTTACTAAATCTGTGATACAGTCAACCATTTTGAAGTTATTGCCATGGTTTTTCTGAGCTTGTAAATTTACCCATTAAAATTCATCTTCACAGGGTTTCATCTTTGGAGATACATCTACACACACAATCCTCCAAACAACCCAGCTGTAAATAAGGAAGTGTTTTTTCCAGTTTAGAAAATGAAGGTCAGAGAGGTAATGTGACTTGCCCAAGACACAAGCAAATAAATGATAATCGAGGCCCCCAAATTTTCTGATTCCAAAATCCACTGCTTTTTCTGATATCCTATGTAGTCCCTAGTAGAATATTATAGAAATCCAAACTGGTTTTGTAAAATAAAATTCAAATAAACATAATTAAGGACAAAATTTTTCTACTTTATGGGACATTGAATTACTCAGGCTACTCATTAGGGTATTTTTAAGATATACCAGAAAAAAATAAATCTGAATAAAAATATCGGAATGATAAAAAATTTAGAACAGAAATGAAATTAAGTGAACAGTCACTTGACAAAAATTTTTTAAAAGGGCTAGAGTTAGTTTATTTGCTTCTACAACTTTGTAATTTCAGTCTTAATGATTCAACACATTTCAGCTGACTGGAAAGATAAAGCAATGTTCTGCATTTCAATGAATTCTTAGAGCTAAGTACTAGTAAAGAACTGGTGCTCAAAACTACTTTTACAATGTCTCACCTAAAGTCTACACTGCAATCCAATTTCAGGGTACTTCATAGGGTAGAAATTATGAAATGTATTGCTCTTTGTATGCATGAGTATTTTCTTTTGAGGGGCACTTACACTCTTCTAAATAATCATGCCCTTTTAGTAACATTCAATTGAATTGCCAGAAAAGCTCCTTTGATAAAAGTATAAGCAGGTTATTGGATTTTACAGCAAAATAAGGCAATAAGAACACAAAGAAATTTCTATTCAACTGTGTATCAATATATTTTCCATCATGTTCAGCATTTTTTAAACCAGAAATTTTCAAATAAGGCCTAAAGTATAGTACTGTTCTGCCCTCTAGTGACTGGCTAGGTTTTGTGAGCTACATGCAATTTTTTTTAATGCTTTTTGCACAATACTTACAATTAACAAAAAAATTACATGATGGCTTCTTTTTCATCATTTAAGAAGTGAACAAAAAGTACTGGTCAACTTTTAGGATATGAGTGGTATGAACACAATGCAGGAAAGATACTAAAGTTGAATAATTTCTTTTCATCAGGCCACCCAAGTATTGCAAACCAGAAAAAAGTCTTAATATAAACTGTTCCAATACTTAAATCTTCATGCAATTTATTTGGAAAAGTCAAATAATTCCGTTACAAATTTCTTTATTAAAAACCTTATACATTTCTTAACTTATAAATTCCAAATTAGTCAATTATATTATTTCAGAGTCTGAGATATCAAGATGAATGATACTATATATATCACACACAGATGAACAATTTTCTACTAATTATAAAAGAGCAAAAATGCTTAATACAAAGCTATACTGAACATAATTTACCGTTAATTGCTCAAGTGGTACTTGAGGATTTTCCTAAACCTCAGTGTCGTCATTAGAAAACTCACTATCACTTCACTGATATGTGTGGAAACATTAATCAAGGATGCCAGTTAAGACAGAGCTATTACATAGAGATTCACCCTACTACTTCAACGAAGGGAATCTGTCATATTATGCATCCCTCTTAATTTCTCCTGCCATAAACCTCTTGCTAGGAACTGATGCGTTGCTAGAACAGCATTTCTACTCTCACTAAACCCAGGGTACCACTTCTGTGTCTACACACTTACATTAAAAATAAACAGTGCATTCATGCACACGAATGTAAAAGGACACCCAAACATGTGAGGATAATCTACAGACAGTGTGGTGGTGTGGTTAGGAGCACAAACCCTGCAGCCAGACAGCCTGAGTTTGAATTCCAGCTTTGCCACTTACTAGCAGCGTAACCTTGGGCAGATAATTTCACCTCTCTGTTCTTTCAGTTTCCTCATCTAAAAAATGAGAAGAAAAAGAGGCACCTACCAGTAGTAATAGGTTGTATCTTGATAGGTATTTGGGTTACGCAGGTATATGCATTTCCCAAAATTCAGAAAATGTATTTTTAAGATATGTGCATGCAACTGAATGTAGACTTACATCAAAAAAATTATACATAAATATTGAACTTGTTAATATAGATATTACACAATATAAATGCTGAAGCATTTAGGGAGGTGTAGTGACATCTATATTTTCAGATGCCTCAAAAATTAAGTTGGATTGATGAGGGATAGAGAGATGGACAGATGATAGATATGTAATAAAATAAATATAATAAAATGTTAATGGCCAAATCTAGGTGGCGAGTATGAGAGTTTCACAATAAAATGTTGGGGGAAAATATGCTTACCTCTCATCAGACTGATGTGAAGATTAAATATATATATAATAGTATTAAATATAAAGAAGAATGACTGACTTAATAATGGCATCTGGCAATATGTTTATTTAAACAAATGAAAAGTAGTGATCTATTCTTTCCAAGTTGGTAGAAAAGGGAGGAAGGTAATAAGGCACTGAGTTCCCAAACTGGGGTCAGTAGTTGCCATCAAAGGTGTTACAGGTCAAATTTCAGACCCATCATAAAACTGCATAGACTATATAAAGAATATAGTCTTTGAAAGTAACAATGAGCTGGATTTGAATCTCAGGTCTGTTTTTAACAAGTCAAGAAGCTCAGACAAGCTATTTACATGCTCTGAGACTCAGTTCTCTCTTGTATGAGATAGGAATAATGACACCTACATTTAAGGCTCACTGTGAAGACAAGGAAGAAAAATACACACACAAACACACACACACACACACACACACACACACACACGGAAATGAGCACACAAAAGACAAATAACAGCTGTAGTTTTTAATTATTATAATCATCATTACTACCTAGGGAAAGTCTTAGTTTATCTTTACCCCCATTCTCTGAAGATGAAAACCAAAGTGGCTATGCATCTGGTTCTTAGACCGGAAACAGCAAATGCAGTTGGCCCAAATACTCTGAAGGGCTTTCTAAAGGATCTTTATTAAAAGAGTAGGCCTTATTTTAAGTTTCACTAAGTGTGAAAGAAGAGCTGACAATGACAGGAAATTCATTATTCATTTCTCTGTAATGCCAATTATAATAAATATAAGACTTACGAGTAAGGCATTTGAAAGTATGTTTGCTGATGGCATTTTAAAGAAAATCACTTCAGTGCATTTGAGGAAATGATATTAATACCTGGATGAGCTTTGATTTAAAATAGTCTAAGGTAACATATTTAAAGAATATTACAACTACATTTACAGAAGATGAGTTTTATGCTCTGAGGGAGAGGATTTGAAAATCATTATGGATTACTCAAATGAAGACAGTGACTCAACACATAGTTTCAGCTAAAAAGAAAATCAAGAACTTGGCACTCAAAGAAGGAATATTGGAAAGATTACATAACATGGTTACTTCATTGACTGCTGTATAAAAACTGCTTTCTCCAAAGGTTATTCACCCCTGGATTACTTAACTCAAGGAACTTTTTTCAGGCATTTAGATATCTCTAAATTTTCAATACTGTCAATCTTGAAAGTCTTCCCCATCTTGCACAGCACTATTCTGCTTTTCCCATCACAGATCTGATAGAATTTCTTTCCTTTAGACTTCCCTTAACAAAGAATGGATATTTTCAACAGTTCCACTTTAGGCATATTATCTTTCACCAATTTTCAAAGTTTCAGCTCTTACCTCACTCTTCTATTAAACCTGTCTTCAGCCTGAATCTCTACCAAACCTCATCTCAAATTTATAACTACATCCTAAATATAATGCCATGGATATCCTCTGTGTTTCGAATCCAATCCATCCCAAACTTCACCTCCCCCTCCCACAAATCAGTAATACTAGCAGCTCCTTACTTCTGATGGCAATATTAGCACTCTTGTGAACATCCACAATTAAATTAAAAACCTATCTTTGACTTTCTTTTAAATACCCTCCATTTGCTCCTTCCCTCTCTGTCCCTCTACATCCCCAAAACGAGTTCAGTCTATTGTCAAGTTCTATAGATTAATGGTTTCTAAATTGGTTCAGGTGATAGATACTTAGAATTCATATTCAAGAAACACAGTGAAAGCTAAATTTACAATAACTAAACACACAAAACAGAGGCTAAATAGTAGTAGGAATCAAGTGTTTTAGAAAATTGTCATTGAAGGAATCCTTAAAACTGAGTATCCATTAACTTTTGCCCTGTGAATGGGAAAGACTAGTTCTGTAACTTGGAATACTTCAGTCTAAAATATTTCAAGATCCAGAGTATAACCTTCTTAATGTCTCTCATTATAGCCCCATTTACACCTGTCAACACACTACCAGAAGAATGAATGTTTTCTTACCTATGATAATACTAAAGCCCCCTAAACCAGTCTTTCCAATGTCTACCTTTTTCCCTTCTGTTCCATCTCATTTATATCAATTGTTCAAAAGTTTTCAGTGGCCCATCTGCCTTTTGGGGGGAAGGAAACTCACCTTAGCATTCAAGACCCTCTTTACATCTCTGCTTTCACACCAAAGTTTCCCACTGTAACTTTACATATATCCCATCCCACTGGCCCAAGTAGTCTATTCACCCTTCCACACTTCTGTTATTTCCTCCTCTTTGTGAAGTCTTCCCTGATATCCTTAAGTGGGATTTAAGGTCTTCCTCAGAACTAGAAGTTTATTTGTGTATCTCCCTCTTTTGTGCCTGGACTTTGCCTTATATTACCACATTCTGATCCTGGCAGTGTGTAACGCACTGCCTTGCATGTGATAATTAGTAAGTATTTGTTAGCTATACAGAAGAATAGAAAATACATTATTTATCTTTAAAGAAAACATTTTTCCAGTGAGATTACTACAGGTAGCTCAGGTTCTAAAAAGAAACAGAACAGAGCGGGAGAAAGATTAAAGAGGGATAATGATCCAGAGCACAAACTCTCACAAGCAGTCTGGAAAGGTTTCAATTTCTCAATATATAGTAATAATTTTAAAAGTATACAATTAAGGTCTATAAAATCCATGGTGGTTATGGTTTGGATATTTACATACTCAACAAGGAAAAGGCAAAATTGCTATAAAAAAACCACAAACACCTAACACATATACAATAAATAAGAAGCAACTTTTAGAAGGAACCAAGGTATTTCATAGAGGGTACTAAAATACCTTGAAAACAAGTTTAGATATATTAATTATTGAGAGATATTCAAAATTAATACAAAATAGCTATTGATACATGGGACAGAGACCAAATTGTATTGATTTTTATGCTTATGTGCATGAAAATTATTAGAAAATAAATACTTTCACAGAACATTTCTGAAGATAGAGAAAAAATTTTTTTCTCTTGGACCAATTAATTATGAAATGTTAAACCACTAACTTGAAATAAAGGAAAATTTTGCATCTCTTTTGAAGTTTATGAATTAAATAACAGAATAAGGTCATAGTTGAATGAACTATTTAAATTTTTTAAATATTTATATAATTATCAGTGTGTAATATTTTTAAAAAATAGCACTCAGCAGGACATGGTGGCTCACGTCTGTAATCCCAGCACTTTGGAATCTAAGGAAGGAGGATCACTGAGGTAGGAGGATCACTTGCAGCCAAGACCAGCCTGGGCAACATAGTAAGAAGAACCCATCTCTACAAAAAATAAATTTAAGGAAACTTAGCCAGGTGTGGTGGCACACGCCTGGAGTCCTGCCTATTTGGGAGGTTAAGGCAGGACGATCACTTGAGCCTGGTAGTTCAAGGCTGTAGTGAGCTCTGATGAAACTACTGCACTCCAGCATGGGCAACAGAACGAGCCCTTATCTCTGATGAAACTACTGCACTCCAGCATGGGCAACAGAACGAGCCCTTATCTCTAAAAAAAAAAAATTAATTATCATACTTTAAATTCCCATACTTAGTGAATTCTCATTAAGAATCGTACTATATCTCCTTGTTTTGTTCACATAATTATAGTCTTTGAAAAAAATCATCTAGACTATATAAATTTGTTCTTATGCTTAAAAAATTTATATGGTTTGGGCTGATAATCTTGTTAATACTAATAGCAGGTAGCAATAATATTCTTAACTATAATCCACTGAATGACAAATGACTTATTTCCTAGTATTTTCATATGTTTGGGCTTTACTAAAATTGCAAAATTGCAGGAGGTACAATTCAAATAAAATCAAACTTCTATCACTTACAATTGTACAGAAAATATTTTAAGAAATCCAACAATAAGAGTAAATGTTAATTTATTCTTTCCTAATGAAATCATCAGGAAAGCAAGTCCATCTTGTATTCAATAAAGATTTTCCCAACATAGTAAAAATGTACAGTTTGAAGCCGGACCATTTCTCTTGTTGTGAATGGAGATAGTAATAAATATGAAATTAAATTTCAAGGAGCAGTTAAGAAGTAAAACAAGTTATAGATCATTTTTTTACTTACTGTCCATTTTAAGAACACATTTCCTTAATAGTCCCTGCCATATGTTGGGTTGACATTATACCCTCTAGTACTTTTAATCCTCTAACAACTTTACATGGCAGGTATTTGCCCCATTTCACAGAAAGCTAAGTAACTTTACCACATCCCAGTTACGGTAAACAGCCGAGTTAGTGTAGTCTTGGGTCTATCTGACTCCACAGCCCATGTTTCTAAGAGATCACTCTACAGTTAAAAACAATCAAACAAAAAAAAAAACAAAAACAAAACAACCACTTTTTTTTAAGTGATCCATTTAGATTTGTCTCCCATAAGGAAACTCTTAAGTTTCTGCCTATCCATATTAATATCTGGGAATCAATAGTGAGCATTTTGCAGCTGACAATCTAGAGGTAGGAATCAAGATCTTTGTAAGTATTCAAAAGTAAAAGTTCTAAAATATTTTTTCATGGCGCATAATAAACTCCAATGTATAAAATATTCTATTATAGCAGAAAGCCGGTAAAAAAAAAAATCTATAATTTTGCTGATTAGGGAAAAACTCATAAAAAGAGACATGATTGAAACACTTCTACTATCAATAAGATATAATAGCCTTATTAGAAAGATGTATCTTTTGTTCTCTAAAAAGTGAAACTCTAGGTGAATAATAAAGATAGGCAACTCCCAGCATTTTAACAGGAACTAAACCTTCAAAACTGAAAACTTTATGATTTATTTAAATGTTCACTTCACCAAATGAATTGAAAGATGATCTGTATGCTTCTGTCCTTCCAAATGGCCTGACAAAATGATTGTTATAAAAAGAGGTTTGGTATTTAAGGGGATTGACAATAGCTGCTGACTTCAAATTTTTCTTTATTGACTTTTATAATACACCCATTTAATGATCTGGTAACTCTAACAATGCTGAAAACATAGTGGTATTCAAAAACTCTGTTGAAGGCATGGACGGAGTTTCATGTCCATCCAGGTGCTGCCTTCACGGACAGGAGGGTATATGCTACTCTGCATGTGGATACACTTCACATTTGATAGGTTTTACTTTTCTCTTATTTGGCAATTCTTCAGTATAACTATTGTGACACAATGTATTAGGACAGTGCTCACCACATAAACAGTAGGTAGCTAAGCCCTCTTTAGAAGCCAGTTCCCCCACATCTGGCTGGCTCTCTCAGAAACCTGTGCACTCTAAGTGCCTATGGTAATGTTTAATATCCTAAAACGGAGCATTTCCGCCATAAGGAGACACTTGGTAATAAACTGCTTTATAGTAAATGTTAAGAACACTGAAATAATTAGATAACTCATCTGTTTTATATGAACAGTAATACAGCCACAGTAGAGGCAGAACAACTGCAAATTAAGCAGGTTATACAAGATAATGCAAAATAAACACAATATTCTTGTCTATCAACTTCACAGATCAATTTGAATACAGCAATATCCTACAAATACCTCCCAGAACAAAACACTCAAATGTTGACTTTAGTCAACCTTTCTGGTACACATTAACTGAAGCCAGGTATCATACTGCATCTCTTAAAGCCCAACATGAACCAAAGTGCCTGCCCTAAATCTCACAACCTTCACATGTACTCTACTCACAGGGTCGCTGATGAAGGGTTGGAAAAAAAGAAAGAAGGCAGGTAAGGAGACAGGACAATAATTAAATATATCTATCAGACTTAGGCTGAGCAGAAGTTGCTGGCATTATTTCAAATACAGAATTTTTTTTTTCCTGTTTACCAAAATCTTAAGTATATGCCATTTCCCTGTTTGCACTCTCAACGGATTCACAAAGTAAAAGAATATTGCGTTACAAAATGTGAATTGGCTTGATACAGTAAACAGAAACAGGTATAACCCAAAAGAGTAATTATCTTCTTCAACTTAATTTTCAAATACATTCCCAGTATTCCTAGATAACAATAAATACACAAGGAAGTCAATTTTTACAATGATGTACTTCCTCCATTATATAAATCACTTGAATTTTCAAGTTCTTAGGCTTAATTCCTTCACTTATAAGAACCTTATTTTAATGGATGGTGACTTCAGAGTGGAAGAAACAGGAATTCAGTAATTTCAAACGTCTCCCTCCTCAAAAGTATCAAAGATATTTTTAGAATCTTAGAAGATTGTAACAAACCAGGTATCTTGTTTATAGACTAAATCACGTAGGAAGTATTTTTTAAAACACTTTTACTTCATTCTGTGGTAAAGAAAAACAAAAACCTATGTTACAGATGAAATAGTGTTCCGTTCCAAGTTCATATTTTGAAGCCCCAGTACCCAATGTGATGGGACAGGGCCTATAAAGAGGAAATAAAAGTTAAGCAAGGTCATATGGATGGGGCCCTGATCCCAAAGAACTGGTGTACTTACGAGAAGAGGAAGAGACACTAGAGCTCACGGCCTACACAGAGGAAAGGCCATGTAAGGACACAGCAAGAAGGCAGCCCCTTCTGGTGGTATAAGCCAGGAAGAGAGACCTCACTAGAAACTGACTTTTCCAGCATCTTAGTCACTGACTTCTAGCCTCCAGAGCTTTCAACTTAAAATAAATGTCTGTTGTTTAAACCACCCAGTCTGACACTTTTTTTTAATGTGTTACAGCAACACACGCAAACTAATACAACCTCTAAAGATGAAGAGTTTATATTTTTTGAGGTGGTTTTACTCCACCAATAATCCAGGTGAATAAGCAACTAATAGTTTACAAAGATACTCCATTTATAAAGAGAAGAGCCTGGAACAATTTGAAGACTAATTCAGGCCCCAAAAAATCATTTTTATATACATGTGCGATTTTAAAATTAAATAGTCATTTTAGAAAAAGCATAAGGTTTTGAATCATAAAAGATATTACTATGTTATACTTGATTCTGAAAGTACAAGGGGACAATGTCAATAGAGAAGTTCTTTGAGGCAGTGGTCCCCAAGTTTTTTAAGCACCAGGGACCGGTTTCATGGAAGACAATTTTTCCACGAATGGTAGGGGTCGTGGGGGGGATGGTTTGGGCATGAAACTGTTCCACCTCAGATCATCAGGCATTAGATTCTCATAAGGAACATGCAACCTAGATCCTTCATATATGCAGTTCACAGTAGGGTTCAGACTCCTAGGAGGCAGAGCTTAGGTGGTGCTCAGCTCCTGCTGTGCAACCCGGTTCCTAACAGGCCATGGACCAGTACCAGTTAGAGGCCCAGGAAGTTGGGGACCCCTGCTTTAAGGAGTCTAAATTAGTTAAACCTTCATACTGGAGAACAGTACCATAAAAATCTTAAAATAGAAATGCTATTTCTTCTGAAACCAAACAGTATTTACTCTATATGAGGAAAAAAATTTCAGTAGTACCATTTTCTGTTCTTGTACCTTGCCTCAAGATTATATAAAATTTGATACTTTTTGCAACTTAATGCTGACCTTATTAATATGCAGAGTAAAAGCCATAAAGTATATGAGCTTTTGGCCATCACTCTGTCCTTGGGACTTCTAAATTCTTAGTGACAAGAAGTTAATTATTAGATCATGGGGTAACTAATATTTCTACAGGATTCACCCTTTCTCTCAGCAGTAAGGATAAAGCCACTTCCAATTTCCGGTAGAAGTAAAGAAGAATGAGTAAGTTCTTATGCATTCAGGACAATTTTTTTTAAAAACCCTTGGCAGGTGTGTGGACATACGTGTTTATAAACAAACACATTTTAGATATGCACTGTTGGATGTCTATCAGAGAGGTATGGTACAGGGTATCAAGATTCTTGAACTTTGATCACATCTTTCTTTTACAAACTACTACTTCTTGAGTGCTCCTATGTGCCAGGGACTATTTTCAGGCAATTAACTCAATTATCTCATTTAATTCTCACAATGCTACAAGGTAGAGATCATTATCCCTATACTACAATGAGAAAACAACATTTCAGAGAGGTCAAATATAATCACCCAAATGTTTTCAATTAAAAAGTGCCAAAACTAGGATATCTCTGAATCCAAAACCCATGTTTTGCTGTATGTCTTGCCTTCTAACTGTGTGTGTGTATGTATATCTATCTATCTATCTATCTATCTATCTATCTATCTATCTATATATCTAGATATATATATTTTAAGATACAGATGTTGATATGGTTTGGCTCTGTGTCCCAACCCAAATCTCACCTTGAATTGTACTAATCCCCATGTCGTGGGATGGACTCGGTGGGAGGTAACTGAATCATGGGGGTGGGTTTTCTTCCATGCCATTCTTGTAATAGTGAATAAGTCTCAAGAGATCAGATGGTTTTATAAAGGGGAGTCCCCCTGCATATGCTCTCCTGCCTGCTGCCATGTAAGACGTGCCTCTGCTCTTCCTTCGCCTTCTGCCATGATTGTGAGGCCTCCCAACCATGTGAAACGGTGAGTCCATTAAACCTCTTTCCTTTATAAATTACCCAGTCTTGGGTATGTCTTTATTAGCAGCATAAGAACAGACTAATACAGATGTCTAAGCATATTCCTTACTCCCAATCTTAAGGAACTATAAACTATCACAAAGCATTGTTTATATACTATTGGATGTTTAAACCAATCATCTTAATCCACACAAGTTTGATAATAATGTTTTTTGATATCTGTGAGATGAATAAAACCACCATTGGCTGAGGAGTTCTATGTGCTAACAATTTTCTAGAAGATTTAAGAGATAATAATAATGCAAAAGTCACTGTATAGTAAATGTGACCTCAGGTAGAGTACCTTAGAAAACTCCCAGATGCAATTGTTAAGTTCCCTATGGTGTCTGCATTCTTCATCACTACAATGATTCTTGAAATTGAACTTAAGTAGACAAAGGCATTTGGCTACTGTTATATCCAGTATGATTAATATATTACTACTGTAAAAAGCAAAGTACCCATTTCCTCATTCTCATCCTATATCAAATTAGATAATATCTGTCAAAGTTCTGTAACCTATTATATATAGGTAAAAGAATTATTTTAAGTATCATATTTCCTTTCTCTAATTCTGTATGCAAATTACAGAGGGTCCAGTTTGCAGTAAGTTTTATTCATTTTAAAATTACCTATAAAAGAATAATGTAAGTCTATTATACACTAAGTTTTAGGAAAAGTTGTAAGGTTCAAAACATCAAGAAACTCTTGGATTGTATCCCTAAAACTTGTCACTGACAGCATTCCACATAACCACAAAAAGATTCATGGTCAAATAATTTGACATGTTAAATAGATTAATTTACTGAAGAACTTCCTGGAATCTTTAATACATTATGTGCACTCTGTCTCTTAAAAAGCAGTAGATGGTATTTTGCAGATATAATAGTTAAAATATGTACTGTTTCTCCCTATCAGTCTTTCCCTATCCCCTCTTACAAGGCCACTCTCTCACATGATGCAGGTTTCACTCTGTGACATGCTCTAGCCAATTAAACATGAGAGTTAATGATATGTGCCACTTCCAAGCACCCTTGTTAAGAGTCATAGTTCCATCACTTTTCTCTTTCCTCTTTCCTCTGCAAGACATGTACGTGCCAGAAAGACTGCTCCTTCAGCTTTGGTTCAGGAATGAAGAGGACACAGAGCAGAGTGGCAGGAGACTAATTAGGGACATGAACATAAATGAGAAATAAATGTTTATTGCCATAAACCACTAAGATTTGGAGGCTCTTCTGATATTGAAATGTAATTGACTAAGTTGACTGATCTGTTTCCCAGATTTATTGAACCCTGGCATCCTTTTGCCAAGTAACATCTTCTAGGATTTGTTTCCTCAATTACTCCTGGTTTTGTATGGCATCTTTTCTATTTCTCAGTTAATACTGTATTTAAGACAAACATATAGGTCAGCTAGAAAGTATGCAGTGTTAGCCATCTGCAATTAAGCTTCCATTTTAAATTTTATCATTAGTGTGAATTTCTGTCAATTTCTGCTTATAGTCAATAAAACATTCAATTGCAATAATCTGATTAACATTCAGAAATCGTTGGCTCAGATGGCTACTTAGTGAAATCTGCCATAGTAATCTTGGTTAATTACTTAGTTTTTCTGAATAGGTCAGATAAAGGGTCCAGACTTTGCTTTCTGTATATGTATTCATATTTAGCAAATTCAGAATACTGCTACCAATTCCATTTTCTTTAAACCTCACCATACTCAACTCTCTTTTAGATTAGCAAATGAGAACATACTTAAAATTTCAGTATCAATTTTTGAAAATTCCATAGTCTATACTGCTGACTCAATAAAACCATAATTAACTGTATTCTGGCTGGCATTCTTAAATTCAGAATTTGTATTAATATTTGTAACAAATGTGCCTTGAAGGATAGCACAGTGAAGAAGAAAAACAATAATTAAATTCCAATCTTCTCACTGGCATTAAAGTTCTGTTGTTGTTTAAATCCCCTATTATAAATATACATTCAAGTAAATCATATACATTTTACTATGTGTACAATCCTAGACAATGACTTTTAGGAGACTGGTTCAGAGGCCTTATATTTATGCTGACATCACAGAAGCAACATTCAGTGATATAGTTACCAAAAGGGAAAGGTAGACACATAATCTAGACAGATGTAATAAGCTACAAAATATACTTTAAAACAGAAAAGGTTTTGGATTAATCTTAATTAAAAAGTTAAAGAATAAGTTCCTTTCCTGAAACTATAACTAAACAATATTTACTATATTTGCTCATTTTAATTCACAACAGTTTCCTCAGTCTTATATATCATCAGTTCACCATAAAGTATTCAGATACCAGTAAAGCAATCCCACATCTGATTCCCAGATTGGGGAAACTCTATGCATTTAAGTAATTATTATTAAAACTAATTTTAAAATATTATTGCCATACATTAAAGTTAAAAACTTTTTCCCCTAAAACAACAGCTTTGAAAATAACTAACATACAAAGGGACAGTTACAGTATCTGCAAGTTTCAGAATTTAATATAATTTGGCACATGTATATATTTTAAAATCTCAACTTTTTCCTTCATTATGTGGTTTTCACATTTAAAGTGGTTTCAAGATGCAGCTACACCCACCTCTATTATTTTTAACAGGTAAGAAAAACTCCATAATGCTTCAATACTGATTCATTTTTCAATTAAGGCCAACAGGAGTACAAAAAGCAGCTTTTGGGGGAATAGATCAATTTAATACCTATTTAGGTATATAACCTCTAAGTATCTAGGACTTTAGAAAACTGACTTTCACCAATAACGCAGTACTGTGGAGAAACGAATCAGAGATTTTGAAACGGCTAGTTTTAAAATTTTCATGATTTTAAAAGAAAATTTAACTTACTTGATAATGGAGATTAATAAAAGTCACACTTTAAAAAATAATAAAATTGACAAGAAAAAAAATATCCAATTATCACACTTCCTTGATCAAGATGGATGATGGGGAAAAGTCGAGACCAGCTCTGCCAGCACATAGTTCTTGACTGCCTCACTGCTTCCAGGTAAGTTAGTAAGATGGACCTTCACAACAGCTCTTACCAGTCAAGTCAAGACTTTCCATTGTGATTTCAGTGGAACATCAGAACTTCCAGCTTCTGTGATGCAGCAGGATTCTGTGAAGGATTCATAAAAAAGTAGTTAAAATGGTGAGCCAGGAAGGTCTTTCAAATAAAGCTGACATTCATTCTCTTTAGCAAAATAATCTCCAAATAAAATGAATTACCAACCAAACAATCAACATGAGGCAAATCTCCCTACGCCAATGCTAGTTAGAGAAAGTGGCCTAAAGTGTTTACTGTCAATTTTAACAAAAAGACGGTCATTAAAATTATTCAATGGAAATTCTGAGATTAAGGTTACACATACTAAGAACTAATCATGGGCAGTAACTTCTTGGCCTTTTGGCTATAATTAAGTGTAGAATTACAGGCAAATCCCCTGGAAAAACGTAGGGTTAAACTGACACCCTGAGTAAATCCAAGTTATTTTAAATGACTGGCCCCACTCAACTAGATAAACTGTGATTCAGATATTAATATTTAAGATTTACCTTTTAAATAATTTAAAGTTAACAGGGCAAGATAGTAAAAACGAACAAACAAGAAAGCAGCCCGGGGTGAGGGGTCCAAATAGAAAATAATTTTTATTTTTTAAGGATAAAGGATGAAGTAAATATAAGATCAAAATCAGTGAAATGGTGTACATGTAAACTAAATGGAATTTTATTTTAATAACACTGCAAATATATATCCCTAAACCATATCATTTCTAAGAATTCAAAAGTTATCATTTATGTTTCTTTGTAAGACAGATTTAGGTTGCTTCAGTGGTGAAACTAAATCCACACTCAACTAAAAGAAACAATTCCCTGCTCTAGGCAGATTATGACAATATGTTTCTTCTCAATCTGTAAGCTACATACTGTGGAAACTGAATATCATAAGAAACCCTCCAAATTTTATCTGGCTATTACAAATGGCCACATGAGTAGCCTCAGAAAAGCAGTTGCAGCATAGTCTGGTCTGCATTTAAATCACTAGTATTTCAGAGAGCGTTCTGATTTGATGGAAATGAGTGGTGATGTGAGACATCAGAAAGGCAGGTGGGCCAGCAGGAGCAAATGCCCTAAGTATGAGCACAGCCCTACAGAACGGTGACTTGAACGTGCCCTGAGACCAACGCCTGGGCAGATTTTCATCTGAGCCACCTGGTACCTGTCTGTGTTCTCTGGGTCCCACTTTGGCTTACTTTTAACCTCCAATCACCCCCACAGGGCCTTGGCTTCCTGAGTCCCGGTGATTAGCTCCACTGCCTCATTAGGAACTTGTCTTTCCCTTTTCAAGGCCTCTGCTTCCCACCCATGACACTGCACACTCCCTTCCCAGTCCTAGCCAGCACTGATCTGGCACAGCCCAGGATTCCCTCTGAGAAACTTCATAATGGCAGGTGGGACAGCCATGTATTATATATTATTTGTCCCTTACAAACAGGGCATCTGACTTGGCATCTGAAAAACCTATCTTACAGATGTGGCCTAAACCACCACTGAAACATGCTGAAGCAACTGGCTTTTTGGCACAGCTCTCACACTCCCCCTTGAGGTGCTGTTTTAAAAAGCTTTTTATTCTAAAAAAAGGTGAGGTGCCACCTGTTACAATGAGGCAGATTCCCAATTAGCGTTAATGTCCAGCATAACATTCAAAGGCACGTCATTGCAAAATCCCCTAGTATGCCAAATCTGTGTTTTGCACCCTGATGTCACTACTACCTAGTCAGTGCAGAAGGGACTCTGAGGTAACCATGCTGCCCACTTACACAGAAGAATATTTAATCCCCATGAATGACTGCTTTTCTGATACTTTCATCAATTCTCTGGGTAATAGATTAAGCTTTAACTAACTCATTTTCATACATACCCCTAATTCAATCAAGCTCAATAAAAGTCATTCTGGACTGCAATTATTTGCTAAGGAACAATTACATTCAAATGAAAAAAAAATTGCTGGGCATGATACCATGCATGGTACAGACGCCTCTCCATTTATGCAGTAAAAACAACAACAAAAATAGCCAAACTGCTGGAAAAGGAAATAAGGATTGTTTTTCCTCATCCTTCGGAAGACAGAATACTCATGCTTTTATACCTTAAAAATGGGGGACGCAGGGGATGAAAAAGCAAATTTTTAAATTATTGCTTTCAACTACATTTATGCTTTCAAAGAGGCTGTATTTCTAATCTAAGAGCCAGCATGACTTCTGAGACCCAAAGCAAGTACAGGTCACAAACTAGGAGTTCTAATACCCACTCTTCCACAAAACCATCCACTGACTTCCTCCATTTCCTCAGTAGGTACTGTATTCCAATTTCCACTTTATAATGCAAGTTTTCTTAAAAGACTTTTCCTACTATAAAACTACTTCTCCACCTTTATGTGAATACAATTCTTATCTTCTGATCAACTCACTATTTTATATACTACATGTTGATAAAATGAACTTAATCACCAAGCTTTAACTTCCATGTAATATAATGTAGTCGTGCTTGTAGTCAAAAAATTCTTGATTTAATTAAAGCCTTCCCTGTCCTGGGCGTGCATAACCCTTTCCCACTCCATATATTCTGTTATTCCCAACAGTGGCCTCAGACACATTATGCAATTTATAGTACTGAAAATGATGTTGTTATACCAACTGTTATGCAATTTTGGCCAATGAATTCCATGCCTCAGGTCACTGTTGTCCACTACAGGCTGAAGGCCTAGAAATGATAAACTGACAGTCTGATCTCTAGTTAAATCATTTGCTGAAATAAAATATCTTCATATAAAGATAACTGCAGGAACATATATACACTCACATACACACACATATAAAATAAAAGTGACAACATAAACTATGAATAAAGACAAAACTTTTGTTAAAATCACCCATCTGTCTTTTACAGTTGAAGCTTAAACCACAGCTGTTTCACAGGCATTTCTGGCCAGGCACCAGTCTTTAACTGAAATTACAATGTCAGCTACACTGAGAATGGAAATCTCTCTCAAAAAAAAAATGCAAATCTGAATTACCTCTTTGTCACCTTCCCACCCCTACCTTGGCATTTCCTCATTACTCCCAGAGCCTTTCAGTTGAAAAACATTAAATATAAACAGGTCTTAAGAGTTCCCTAGATAATTTGGCAGTAAACCAAAGGAACTACTAAGTAATTACAGATTTGTCCGTTTGTTTGGATTCTCCAAAAACAGTATCAGAAAACACTAGGTAGCAGGGACAGAAGACTACAGCATTCATTGTTTCAGATGGGCCCTTTATAATAGCAGACGAAAGATTTGCAAATCCTCTCCCCTCCAGTACTCAATATTGAACCAAGTATAAACTTATTTTTTAAAATGACCAGCAAGGTGTGGTGGCTCACACCTATAATCCCAGCATTTTGGAAGGCCCAGGCAGGTAGATCACTTGAGCTCAGGAGTTCAAAACCAGCCCGGGCATCATGGTGAAATCCCATTTCTACTAAAAATACAGAAATTAGCTGGGCATGATGGTGTGGGCCTATAGTTCCAGCTACTCAGAAGGCGGAGGCAGGAGAATCGCTTAAACCCGGGAGGTGGACGTAGCAGTGAGCTGAGATAGGGCCACTGCACTCCAACCTGGGCATCAGTCCTGAAAAAACAAAAAAACAAAAAAAAACAAAAAAAAAACCCTCCCAAAAAAAGAAAAATTACCTACCACCTACCTATATGCCAACAGAATAGCAAGGCAAATGATGTAGGCTTTTACTATTTGGGAAATTACTAACCGACTATGCATTAACACTGCAAAAACTATTATAACAGAGTGGGCGCGCTGGCTCACGCCTGTTAATCCCAGCACTTTGGGAGGTCGAGGCAGGTGGATCACCTGAGGTCAGGAGTTTAAGACCAGCCTGGCCAACATGGCGAAACCTTGTCTCTACTAAAAACACAAAAACTAGTTGGGCATGGTGTTGGGTGCCTATAATCCCAGCTACTTCGGAGGCTGAGACAGTGGAATCACTTGAACCCGGGAGACGGAGGTTGTACTGAGCCAAGATTGCACTACTGCACACCAGCCTGGGCAACAGAGCAAGACTCCATCTTACAAAACAACAACAACCACCAAACAGCTATTATAAAAGAGTTACTCCTTTCTTAAAGCTGATGAGATATAGTTGGGTGATCACATACACAAACACACAAAGTTAAATATTAATAGCATAATATGTAATAAATGTCAAAATGGTAAGCAAAGAAATTTTTTGAAGTTAGAATATTCCAGGGGATCTCTACACAGGAGATGAATAAAACTGGAGCCTGTAGAACCAACGGCAATTGGGAATACAGACAGACAGGATGGAGGAGAGTGTTAAAAGCCTAGGATGAGCAAAGTTTCAATATTAAAGCAAGCATGACTTGCTGGAAGGGATAGGAGGCATATGCAGCAGATCTGGTTGAAGTACAGGGTTCACATGAGAAAGTAGGACATGAAATGTGGGCAAATGAGAAAGCAATGTGATTTGCTCTTTTTTCTCTCCATAGTTTCCTAAATAGCAGACTAATGTTAGCAGCATGGTGGTATACTAAGCATACTGGCCTTAGGTTTACTATCCTGCAATTGTGGGCCAATTCCTGAGCCTCTCTGAGCCTCTATTCCTCATCAGCAAAATTGGGATAACAATCCCTACATCTCTAATGGTTGCCTTCAGAATTATCAGAAGATATTATAAATTCACAGCATTTGGTATACAAGAGGTGCTCAATAAATGTCAGTAATCTCATTAGAGATAAAACTAAGGGGTAGAAAAGCATGGAATAAAGTTACATTGTGAACACACTTAAGTTTGCCTTGACTATTCTCAGCATTTGGATGCTAAATGAATTGCTACTTCTCAAGTGTTATTTCACCATAGCTTTTATTTTAATTTAGATGGCTTTCATATATATTTAATTCTGACAGTCTCACTTTTAATCCTATCAATTTCAATGTACATTAGCTGATTTAACAATACAAATATCTTATTATAATGAGCACTTGCCTTAAGCTTTTTGCTGCAAGGGCCATGGTGGAACCATGAATGTTTGCAGTTTCCATAAGTGGAGATGTAAAATGAGTAGGCATTAGTCCAGTCAGATGCCTCTTTTAAACATGAATTGTATCAACGAGACCTTCTCAGGGATGGGACATCACACATTTAAGGCAAAAAAGTTTCACTTCCAGGAAGGGTATAAAAACATGTTTGCCAGCAGCTACATCAGGAATAATGACAGGGAAGCTCCAGGATCTTTGGGAAGATCATAAGCTCTATCAAGCCACTGAGAACTAAGCTGGAAAATAAACAGTGAAGATAACCCCAACCCCACAGGATACCCCTCAGAGACTGGGTTAGCTGAAGAAAACCTTGACTTACACTCTTTAGGCACCAGTCGGCACCTTCAGGAAGGGGTTCTGCAAATGAAACCCACCGGAGAAACCTTAAGACCACCTTGTCTGTCGAGGCAAGAAAGTGTTTCCTTGGCTGCTTTCACGTCAGCAATAATTTGGCAATAATTTGCAATATATAAAAAAATCACATTCTTAATAAAAAAAATTTAGTCCAAAGTCATTTGATAAAAAGGGAAGTCATTAATTATCAGTTTACATAATTTTAAATGGAAAATATTCAGTTCCAAGAAGCAAAGGACACTGATCTCTTATTTTCCCTTATTAATATATTAAATAATGTCATTTAACAGCATATTTGGATCAAAAATTATAATATATTCCTTTGCTTTTTTGAGACAGGGTCTCGCTCTGTCGCCCAAGCTGGAGTGCAATGGTGCAATCTCGGCTCACTGCAACCTCTGCCTGCTGGGCTCAGGTGATCTTCTCACCTCAGCCTCCTAAGTAGCTGGGACTATAAGCACACGCCACCACACCTGGCTAATTTGTCTCTGTGTGTGTGTGTGAATTTTTATTTTTTATTTTTTTCATAGAGGAGCGGTTTCTCCACATTACTCACACTGGCATCTTTAACTCCTGAGCTCAAACAGTCCTCTCACCTTGGCCTCCCAAAATGTGGAATTACAGGCATTAGCCACTGTGCCTGGTCATATGTTACTTTTAAAAAACAAAAAACTATTGTCCAGAAAAAGTACCTGTTTCAAGTGTGTCTAATGTATTTGCAGCAAATCGCTGAAAGATTTGTTCCAGATATATTAATTGCAAGGATATTCCTGATAATGAAGACACAAAGGAGTCTGCTCAAGTGACCAATGGCAACTGTCAATATGCTCCTTTAAAGTAACTTATTACAAAGCAGTTATCCTTGAGACAAAGAATATCACATGGCAATTAGTTGTTTTAAATCAGAAAACTAGGCTGGGTTCCATGGCTCATGCCCATAATTCTAACAGTTTGGGAGGCCAAGGCAGGAGGATCACCTGAACCATGGAGTTCAAAACCAGCCTGGGCAACACACTGAGAAGACCTTGCCTGTACAAAATATTTTAAAAATTGCTGGGCATAGTGATGTACGCCTATAGTCCCAGCTACTTGGGAGGCTGAGGTGGGAGGACTGCTTGAGACCAGGAGTTCGAGACCAGCCTAGGCAACACAGTGAGACCTGCCTGTACAAATTATTTCTTTTAATTAGTTTTGCTTGGTAGTTTGCGTCTATAGTTAGTACCAGTTACTTGGAAAGCCGAGGTGGGAGGATGGCTTAAGCCTGGTAGTTCAAGGCTGCAGGGAGCCATGATTGCACCACTGCCTTCCACTTGGGTAACAGAGTAAGATCCTGTCTCAATGCCTTGAGAAAGAAAGAAAAGGAAGGAAAGAAAGGAAAGGAAAGAAGAAAGTAAAGGGAAGGAGAAAAGAAGGGAGGGAAGGAAGGAATCCAAGAAATTTTCCTTAGAGTCCATCAGGGAAGTCCAATCACATTTCCATAGCTGAAGCCAAGTAGGACCCAGAAAGTTTAAGTGACTACACAAAAGACCATCAGCTGGTTTATGACAGAGCTGTGACAACATCCCAGGTCTTCACATTGCTTTTCTCATGACTTCACACTGCTGCCCTTGTAGGAGTTGATGTTTTTCCCTATCACACATCCTGTGAAATCACAGGATGACAGAGTGTTGGAGGCAGATAAGAGTCTGAAGCCACTCAGTTCAACCCATCAACCACACAGCCAAGACAGAGGCAGAGATAGCCCAGAACCCAAGGCTACTGCCATGGTCAGTACACTTGCCCTGTATCACACTGCCCTTCTGGAATATGATCAATCCGTTTGATCTGCAGTTTGTCATCCACAGACTACAGGAGGCTCCAGACCAGATTACAACGCATCCCTACTCTTCCTGTGTTCCTCTACAGAAGCGTTCAGCTGGAAAAGTATCATAAAACCAGGGCCTAAGTTTTTACTGTCAATGTTCAGTCAGAATCAGAAAATGTTTCTTGGCTCTAAAACACTTTCTCCTTTCTAGTCTGAAGGCAAAGAAAGATGCCTTCTACAGCCTGTTAGCTGTAGCAGTGAGCATGTAAAATATTTCCTTGTGTTCCTAAATATTCCTATAAATACCTTAGAATAAAAAGTTAATGTCAGTGTAGACGGTACAGAGGAATTCTCTGTAGTTTCCACACAATTTTGTTGTGAACCTAAAACTTCTAAAAAAAAAAAAAAAGTCTACTATTTTTTAAAAAGTTAATGTCCGTTTATTACATTCTAACTACATTAAAATTATATACTGACTGAAGAATAAACAGCAAGCCAATGCCAGTTGAGAATATATGAAGAGCAACTCTCCTTTAAATGCTCACCGCATTAGAAACTCCTAGTACAAATTAAAATTATGTTCTCCATTAATACTAAGCACATTCTCTACAGTAACAACCTCTGTATAATATAAATGCTCTACCAATAATTAATCCTCAATAAATGCCCTCTGCATTAGATCTACTGCTCCCATAGCAGTCAATATTTAAAGAAATACAAAACATTTAGTTTAGATTAAGCCAATTCAAAATAGCAAAGGAAATATTCTCCAACTATTTCCATTGGTAGACATAGGGTTATCCTTTGTCACTAATTCCAGTGTAGCAACCCACAGAAATCAGTGCTATACCACTCCGGGGGCCACCAATTATAAGTACTACAAGGCAAATGGCAAAAGGCTTATCCCGAAGCAGCCTAAGAGATACCTGTAATAGCCATGGTTTTTAATACTGCTAATAAGTATTTTGAAATTTTAACTTCTTATATAATTAACAAAATCAGATTTTGTCACCTTTCAAGTTAAAAAGGAGTCTCATACAGAAACTTTATTTAAATAGCAGAATAATCAGCTACATAAGTGTATTTTCCATACTGGCTTTTCTTAAGCAGCAAATTATAGACATGTATGTTTTTGCCTGTTCATCATACAGTCCCCCCACCCCCATTCCCTGGTAAAAGCACTTAAGATTTTTAGGAAAATACTCCATGTACTTTGAATGTATATATATTTTGGGAAAATAGTCCATGGCTCCTTGAGTGGAACTGACCTAATTCTACCTGAGTTCCAGGTATAGAACTATCACCCAGGCTTGGCCACTCAGCTTATTCCATGTTCGTGAACACTGCAGCTGGGTGATGAATGGGTACGAAACCTGAATCATGGCAAAGCATGCAAAATAAATAATACAAAGTTTATGCTATATTATTCCCAGTGCCCAAAGGGAAAGGAGATAGAGAGTAGAGCAATTAGCAGTTTTGTTGAAATAAAAGTACTGGCTGGGCGTGGTGGCTCACGCCTGTAATCCCAGCACTTTGGGAGGCCGAGGCAGGAGGATCACGAGGTCAGGAGTCTGAGACCATCGTGGCCAACACGGTGAAACGCCATCTCTACTAAAAATACAAAAATGAGCCGGGCATAGTGGTGGGTGCCTGTTAATCCCAGCTACTCCGGAGGCTGAGGCAGGAGAATCACTTGAACCCAAGAGGCGGAGCTTGGAGTAAGCCAACATGGTGCCACTGCACTCCAGCCTGGGGAACGGGGTGAGAATCTATCTCAAAAAACAACACACAAAAAAAGATGAAAATACTGAACCACATATATACTTCCTGAAAAGAAAGGAAAGAGAATACTGATTTATTTTACTCTATTTCAAATCCTAACCTCAATAACTTTATTCAAAATTTTTGGCACATGATGATATTCAATAAGTCAAGATGTTTAGATTTTACATTTTCCCTACACATACCAGTTTCTCCTTCAATTGTATTTCCTATAAAGATAAGTTTCAGGTTTCAACACAAATACTAAAAACTGGCAAATGTTAATTTGACTTTTAAAACTAATTCTACAGTATTTTCAATATCTTGAAATTTGTTTATATATGGCAGTATACTTAAGTGGACAGTGACACATAATTCATTTTCCATTCAAGGTTATGGCCTGATATTTTTTCTTAGATTTAGCAGAAAAACTAAAACAAAACAAAAACATGGACTCATTTGGAATACGGTGTTTCACTTCAGTGACAGTTATCATACACGCCTCCAGAAAAACATAACCAATTTCTGAGGAGTTAAAGCAAAATATATCAATACCCAAACTATTCTGAATACAATTTCAAATAAAATGTTCATAGCTTGAAAAGGCACAGTGTTTGAGTTACTTTTATAGATGGTAATAGTTATAAGGAACCCAAGAGTTGGGTATCGTATAATATATATGATAATTATTTTCTTCACTAGATCCCTCATATCAGCTTACTTGACCCAGGTCTCTTTCATAAAAGTTGAATTTAATGTATGTGATATGGTCACATATAAACATCACATAACCAAAAACATAAACTTCAAACTACTGAGCTCTACCATTACTCAGATTCCAGACAAAGAGAGTACTTGCTATAACTTAAAAGCAACAACAAAAGTGTTTGTTTATTCTCTGGAGGTAAGGTGGATAGAAAGAAAGGCATCATTAAGTGTAAATTCAGACCTAAGATTTATTTCCAAATGTTAGCTATATCAACAAGGCTTTTACGGGTTTCCGGAAATGCCAAAGCCTGCTTTGATAACAAGGGTAAAAGCAAACTTCAATTATTCTAGTGTCAGGGTGAACAGTAACAGGAATAGTAACACGCTTTGGATTCCAATTCTGAATCATGGTTTATAGCCTTCAATGAATCTCATCAGCATCAAGCTTCATATAATAAATTTTGGGGGATCTTCAAGAGATTGTCTACGATATAGACTTGAATAGGTTTGAAATTTAAAGTTATTTGTTTACAGTAAAATCTCCAACACAGTTCAACACTGTTGCTAGAAAATACTTAATTTTAATTAACTAATTAGGTCCCGCTTTGTCTCCATACTCCAGTCCTCCCTCCAAAGCTATTTTAATATGCTTACTGAATATTTTGTATGGTACTAATTCTACATAGAGCTGAGAATGGTAAATCAGAAAACAGAGGTAGAGGAGAGGACAGATGCTGTTAAGAGGGAAACTCTAGGTTTCTCTTTTGAAGTTATAGCACGAGAACTCAAATAATGCATACTAACAGACATCAGTCTAAGCTAAAAATCCAACGGTGGAGTAATAAGATGAGGTAGCATGTAAGCATACCCACAGACATAAGTAAGCATTGTCATCTGTATCTGTTTATATTACTGAAAGGTATCACCTATAGTCTGAACTTAGTAGCATCAAGTACAATGAATAGAAGTTCAAAAGTAGAGAACAGAGAGGGGATGCCTACCTTAACTGAAAAGCACATAAAGTGACAAACTGTAATATGAGTCAACACTGTGAAGTTGCTGGCTAGCAAGAAGAGATGAAAGCCCACTCTATCTGGTGCTATCTGTCTATATCCGGTAAGAACATAAAGACTATTGAGAGATTATGGAGAGGGGCTAAGAAATCCTGTTGGGGGCACAATGGTTGAAGGAAATGAAAATGGCCGGGCGCGGTGGCTCAAGCCTGTAATCCCAGCACTTTGGGAGGCCGAGACGGGCGGATCACGAGGTCAGGAGATCGAGACCATCCTGGCTAACACCGTGAAACCCCGTCTCTACTAAAAAATACAAAAAAAACTAGCCGGGCGAGGTGGCGGGCGCCTGTAGTCCCAGCTTCTCGGGAGGCTGAGGCAGGAGAATGGCGGGAACCCGGGAGGCGGAGCTTGCAGTGAGCTGAGATCCGGCCACTGCACTCCAACCTGGGCGACAGAGCGAGACTCCGTCTCAAAAAAAAAAAAAAAAGAAAAAGAAAATGTTACTCTGGAAAAGAAGAAGTGCTCTTTTCACATCCTTTTATGGTCTTAAGGAAGAGACATCACACATAATTTTGTATGGTGGTTTCATAGTTTAAAACTGAAATCAATAAGCAGATGTTTCTAGCAGGCAGTTTTGGGGGTTCCGTATGAGGAAATTCTTTCTAACCATCAGATCTGTCTAAAAATGAAGTGAGTTTCTCTTGGATGTTTGTGCAGGGCACTGAGGCCTTAGAGTCTGAGATTCTAACATTTCAAGATTCTCTAGCTTTCAAAAAACAAAACAAATGAGAGCTGGAAACCATGATGCCTGAAATCAATCACGTCCGCAGTTGTGATGCCCGGAGATGACAGCTCTATCCCTTTGATCTGCACCAAATATGCTAGTGCAGTAATACATTTTTAAAAGTTCAGATTATATGCATTTTAAATCATGATTAATATCATTATTAATATCAAACTCTTTAAGGAACTAAGAATTGATCATATGCCAGTTTCTAATTTAAAGATAGTATAGAACTTTTCATAAAATCAAAAAATTTAATAATAATGTAATTCAATTATTATATATTTAGCTTATGCTCATTTTTTTGCACTAAATTGAAACTGTTAACATGAAATTCAAAATAAATAGCATCATTATCTATTTTCATAGGACTGTTTTTTGAAATCCAAAGTACTTAGAAACATTCAAATCTATTAAAAATTATTACAGTAACTTATAAAGTTTTCCCCCATGTTATGTATTAAGAAAACAGAGCTAAAAATAGCTACAGTTATACTCATTAACTGTACAAATATGAAAAAAAAATCCACAGTACAAATTGTCAGATGGGTAAATCATTCAACTACAAGGTTTCTCTATGCACATCAGTTTTGTTTTACTTTTGGTTGTCATTGTTTTTTAATCAGTATTTTAAGAACATCCCAAAAGAACAGGCTACTAATTGTAAAAGTGCAAAAGGATTTTTTGGAATCATTTAACAAGGGATTTTATCTTCTAATTTGTATCTTACAGACTTAGATTCACATTTTTATTTCATTATCTTATAAAATTTGCTTTTCAGCATATTTTTAGCTGACCTTGCAGGGTAGAGAATGCACCCCAGAATTGAAGATCATGAGGTTAATATCTTTGTAGAATTAACATGCCTTATAATTGACTTCCTAAGGGATTTTACCATTTTTCCCCTGCAGGGGACGTTCCCTTTCAGTTAAAATTCCACTGTACAGACAACTACTTTGATAACAGGTGACCTCTTTTATTAATCACTTATTTTCATTGTGTGAACCCTTCTCTGAAGGTTATTCCAAACATCTGACATAAATAAAATTCCCACAACCCTAAATTTAAAAATAATATTTCCTTTATAAAAATTAACTTCAAATAGATTACAAGTAGACGACACACCCAGACACTTTCAAAAACTGAAAGTACTAATAAACATGTAAAAGTATTTCTAAGGCCAGGCGTGGTAGCTCATGCCTGTAATCCCAGCACTTTGGGAGGCCAAGGCGGGCAGATTACCTGAGATCAAGAGTTTGAGACCAGCCTAGCCAACATGGTGAAACCTCGTCTCTACTAAAAATACAACAACGACAACACAAAAAGATTAGCTGGGGGTGGTGATGCACGCCTGTAGTCCCAGCTACTCGGTGAGGCTGAGGCAGGAGAATCACTTGAACCTAGGAGGTGGAGGTTGCAGTGAGCCAAGGTCGTGCCACTGCACTCAAGCCTGGGTGGCAGAGGGAGTCCATCTCAAAAAATAATAATAATAAAATTAAAAGCATTTCTAAGATTGCACCAGAGGTTCCCACTAGGATCTGAAATTGAAACCTGTGGGCCAGGTCTTGATTGCCAGTGCTAAAGAAAGGCAACTGAATTAAGAATTCTGAAAACCATTTTCAAATCACTTTGAAATACCTTCTTCTCCCATAAATACATTTTCTTAAAATGATATATGCAAAAATAATTTAAGTTTTCAAATATAACAAATTTAATGTAACTACTATTTATGTTTCTTATGGTTAAAAGTAAAATCAATTTTACATTTCTTAGATGACACAAGGCAGAAAAATATCAACTGCAGAGAAGTTAAAGAGTCTTCCGTAGCTAAGGAAAATTGACCTGGAATTGAAATGTCATCAGGTTGCCATAAATAATCTACAAATAGCAAAAAGAATGCATGCACTGGTAATATATTTCTAGGTAAGAGACCCCCACACAAATGACGATGACTTTAAAAACAAAATAGAACCCTGAAACCTGTCTGAAGTTAATTAGATTTTTATTTTTAGGTTTTTTTTTTTTTTTTTTAAACTAATTCTAAGCAGGAGAATGGTTTTTAACCCAAATATGCCAGAACAAAACTTACACTATGTATCAAACACAAAAATGTTTGGTTAAAGTCCTCTAGATGACCTACACTGGGAGACTTACTTGACACTTTGAATTTTATTCTAACACTTCACTTTCTTCCACCACACTTATCTCCTATGGTGATTTTCTTCTTCCTTGTTTTAATCTAAATATCTTCACTATTTTTTATCCAAGTGCCTGCCTGGGCACTTTATGAGTCACGCTTGATTAGGCTATAGTCAGATGTGCCTAGGATGAGCCTAAAAACAAGCCCAAAAGCTTAGAGGGCTGGGCAGAGTAACAAGGTGGTAATTTCCCTACTGTAATGGAAAAGACGGCCGGAGTGGTGGCTCAGGCCTGTAATCCCAGCACTTTGGGAGGCTGAGGCGGGCAGATCATGAGGTCAGGAGATCGAGACCATCCTGGTTAACACAGTGAAATCCCGTCTGTACTAAAAATACAAAAAATTAGCGGGGCGTGGTGGCAGGTGCCTGTAGTCCCAGCTACTCGGGAGGCTGAGGCAGAAGAATGGCGTGAACCTGGGAGGTGGAGCTTGCAGTGAGCCAAGGTCGCGCCACTGCACTCCAGCCTGGGCGACAGAGCAAGACTTCGTCCAAAAAAAAAAAAAAAAGACGAGTGTCCAGGTGATTAGGATGAGCAGCAAGCTAAACAGTTCATTCTAGTCAGGCAGAGATCCAGTTTGGGATCTCTTTGACATGGGGTGTTATAACGAATGAATCAGAAAAAGTTTGAGCAGACTGGAAGATTTGTGAGTCATCTAAACACACACCATTAAACCCATGGTGAAGAGATGTCACCCAGGGACCTCCCCAAAGGAGAATAGGGAAGTCAGCGGCCCATGGGCTGAAATCTCAGGGAACCTTCACAGCCTGGCTTTTGACAGTTCCATTTTCATTGTGAGAAGAGTTAGGAAAGAAACATAAACAGATCATCACTCTTGCCCATAACTGACACTGTTGAGTATTTCTAGGAGTTGGTCTAAACTCATTCTCTGGGCAAGCTAATCCTCAAGTACCTGTTCCCGACAGCACATGCCTGTCTACTACATACATATTCTTACACAACTTTTCCTTATAATTCCACACATTTCAAAAGATATCTATACTCAAACAAAGCATGTTTTACTTGCTGAATTACGTTCCCTTGGCCAGATCACATCCTATTTTCTGTTAGAATTGGTTTAAAGATGAAAGATAAGCTCATTGCTTTGGCAGGCAACAGAAATGGCAAACTCATTGGGTCGGGGCAAATTCTATCTGAAAACTGAACGCCATTTTCCCCACTTCCCCCCGAGAAATGTAAGTAGTTCAGTCCAAAATAGTTTAGGCAATGATAGCAACCAAAATAATACCAGAGTTCCCCACCCGCATCATGCAAAGGAGTGGGGAGGAGGAGGGAGAACATATTCAAATATAAAGAGTCCTTGTATTTACTCTGAGACATTTAACTACTCAGAATTTATACGGACCTCAGAAAGTTTCCACAATGCCTCTTCTTTCTGAATCTATCATTCTCAAGCTGGACTACAAAACACAATCACAGGAGACACTTTAAAATATGCAGATACCCACACACTCCCTCCCCTAAACCAATTAAATCAGAATAATCCTGAACATTGGTCTCAGGCATCTAGAGCCCTAAAAGCTCCCCCCAAGTGATTCTAAGGCACAGTCAGGCTTGAGATCCACTATGGATATAGAAGGGGTGAACTTATAACAATTAAGTGTTAAAAACTGACAGTATTGGTGACTGATGAGCTCAGAGGATTAAAGTGGAGGGTTTAAAATGGTCACTGAATCAGACCAGTTAGGCTTATTCTCTTTTATGGCGAGACTGTACCTCTACAGACAGGCATCTCACCAGTTTATGTCACACATTTGAATGGATCTGTGTATTAAAAAAAAAAAAAAATGGTGTTGGAGGAAAGTCTCAATATACGCAATGTGAAACTGTCCTTACATTCACACAGCAGTAAGGAAGAGATGTGGTTTGTTCATCGTGCCCCTTCCTATGTTCACCATCACATTTGATAAACATGTTTTGCAACTCAGCTGACTAATATTAAGAATGCATTCTGTGGCTACAAGAGAAAGTCAAAATTTCTCTTGTGACCACTAGGCTCCAACCAGAAGTATGCCATGATTATTATTAAATAGATGGAACATGTTTGGCAATAAATGATGTGTTTGTAGAAAAAAAACAACAAACATTTCCCATGGCCAAAAGTTAATGACACTGGTTATCATCTTTAACATACCAATGAGCAGGGGAGATGAGGGGGACTATATCCTCTATGAGGCTGCCCAATTATTTCACAGTAGCTTCAAACATCATTCCACAATGGTGCTCAACATCATGTGCATAATGGGTACTAATTTAAGGATAGCTTTCTCTCATAATTCATCGGTATATTTTCCCTATATTAGTAGTTGGCCCTTCTATGTAGAAATAAGTGGGGATTTATATATCCATGGACCCTGGATAGGTTTCAAGTGAAATCATAAGGAAGTTGTTTGTTTTTTATATTATTTTGTTTTGATTCCTCCTCATTAGCAATTAATTTGCATCTTACCTTCCTTTTGTGAAGAGGAGGTTCTAAGGAACAAAGCTACTGAACAACCTGAGAATTTAGCTACTCAAATCACCCAAAATGCACATCCTCAGCTCTGCAAGCTGAGTACAGAGAGACCCAAATCTTATCGGGTGGGGAAAAAAGAGCTTAACTACCTTAGAAATTGCAGGCTTCCCAGAGCTCAGCTCAAACATTTAAAAAGGAAATACTTCACAACTACAAAGAAATCAAAACACTTCTTTCAAGTGGAAAAAGATCAAGGAAATAAAAAAATGCTGTTTGTGATAAACATGATATAGTTTACTATCTAGAATTGTTCTAGACAAAAAGATCCTTCTCTCGGGTACTAATACATGGAGTTTCTAATCTCTCACCCCTGTAAGTTCTCATTTCATTTTAATAACGAAAAACAAGCTGTGAAGGCCAATTTTCAGAGCAAGACAGTGTAAACTGCACATTTTGATCAAAGAAATACTAATTTTAAGTATTAAAAACCCCTAAAAATCAGTGATAACCAACTATTTGATGACACATCTATTTTATGTTTGGTTCCCTTTCACAATGTGACCTAATGTTCTGTGAATTTTAATAGTATGTCACTGAGATAACTGGAGAGTTCATTAAATTAAATGGAAATAATAATCTCAATGAATCCTAAAAAAGGTTTCCTCACGTAAAAATGGTACATATAAAAAAGATATGAGAAAAAAATTATTTAATCTATTTCAACTTCTTTCTTTACTGAGAGGTTTCAAATGATTAGTTTTATATTTTGACATCTAAGTTGAGAGATATTTTATTTTAAAAATTGGGTAATATTTTTTTTTCATTTCAATAAAAAAAGAAGCAAACTCCTGTTAAATATACTTTACTTGCACATGCAATTTTCGTTTGTAATCAGTTGCTTTTTAATTCAATATCTTTACTTATTAGCAATTTTACTACAAAATATAGAATCCTTTATATCTTTCTATACTTTAAAATTGTATAGAATTTCTATCTTTAAATTGGTACAGTAAGCATTTACATCTTTGGTATAATTTTTTAAAATATGGAGCCCTCCAGTGGCCAAATATAAATACCATGAAAAATCAAGATATTCTACTGATTGCCATGGGTACCACCTCCTTATGAACTCGTTTTAATCCTATGTTTAAAGAAGATAATTGCTTCAGTTAATTTCATTCATAAATAACCAGATGTAATCAGACTCTAGATATTATAAAATGATGGACATTTTCCAGTGTTATAGTTCCCTTATTATTCATTGCTATACTGAGAAAAAAACTCATTGAAAACATAATCAGTATCAAAATAGCATTCTAAGAAAAAAGGAAGCAACTTTTTCAGATACTGAAGAAAAATTCATTCAGAGAAAAACATTAAATAAGAAAGTTCATGCTTTTGGTGGGCGCAGTGGCTCACACCTGTAATTCCAGCACTTTGGAAGGCCGAGGCGGGCGGATCACGAGGTTAGGAGACCGAGAGCATCCTGGTTAATACGGTGAAACCCGTCTCTACTAAAAATACAAAAAATTAGCCAGGCGTGGCGGCAGGCGCCTGTAGTCCCAGCCACTCAGGAGGCTGAGTCAGAATGGCATGAACCTGGGAGGCGGAGCTTGCAGTGAGCCGAGATCACGCCACTGCACTCCAGTCTGGGCGACAGAGCAAGGAAAAAAAAAAAAAGAAACTTCATGCTTTCTTTCTTACAACACATAAACATAACTATTTTACATTCTTGTTACATATTATTTTTAAATAATCAGTGCCCTCTATAAAGAAACCATACCTATATCACTATCAATAGTGAGATATGGTCAATTTAGAAAAGAAAAAAAAAATTGAACCTAGTTAAACTTAGAGAAAGTAAAAGATATTCAATCATAAAAAAAAATGCATGTATAACACTTGAAATGCATTATTCTTCTTCAATGATTACGTGCTAGGTGGTAATCAAATTAAAGAGTTCACTGTGGGTCAAAATTGTGGCTTCCAGCATTTATCAATATTCCTGCCTCAAAACTTAATTGCTATTACCACTTGATACCTAAATAACAACCAATCAAGCTTCTAAACAAACTAACAATTACAATAATGATCTCAAGATTTAATCTCTTTGGCCAGAGATCAGTGTTCATCTCTTCTTCATAGACACACATAAGCCTCTGCATTTGGGAAACAGTCAGAAATTGATTTCTTCTGCCCAGTACCATCAATAGGAAACACACTAAATCAAACAGGTGTTTCAATGAGCACCTACTAGGTTCTAGAAGCCTTCACTGGAATAATCTCATTTAATTGCTACAGTAATCTGGTAAGATAAGGTGGTAGCTAGTAAACCCAATCAATGATTTTCACTTCCTGGTAGTACTTCCTTCCACAACGAATAGGGCTGACCCACGTAAGCAGTAAAATACTGAAGAAATGATATTTAGAATTCTGAGGCTAGATCATTCAAGACATTGTGGCTTCTATCTCAGTCTCTCTTCTACTACTTGCTCTGGGAAATACCAGCTGCAATGTCATGAGAACATTTAAAAGTCCTATGGAAGGCCAGGTGCGGTGGCTCACACCTTTAATCCCAGCACTGAGAGGCCAAGATGGGCGGATCACTTGAGGTCAGGAGTTGGAGACCAGCCTGGCAAACATGATGAAACCTCATCTCTACTAAAAATACAAAAATAAGCCGGCCATGGTGGCGGGTGCCTGTAATCCCAGTTACTGGGTAGGCTGAGGCAGGAGAATCACTTGAACCCAGGAGGTGGAGATTGCAGTGAGCTGAGAACATACTATTGCACTATAGCCTGGGCAACAGGGTAAGACTCCATCTCAAACAAAGAAACAAACGAAAGTCCTATGGAAAGGTCCTCATGGTGAGGAACCTCATAAGCCCTCCTGCAAGCCAGGCACAACCTTGCCAGGCATGTGAGTGAACCACCTTGAAGTGATCCTCCCAGTCCTAGTCAAGGCTTCCCATGAATACAGCCTAAGCCACCATCTTGACTGTACTTCATGAGATATCCTGAGCCAGAATCACACAGCTAAGTGACTCCTAAATTCCTGACCCACAGAAACTGTGAGATAATGAATGTTCATTGTTTTAAGTTTCACATAATTTGTTACGCTTCAATAGATAACTAATACAGATTGATACTACAACTGTTTTTATTTTACAGAAAAGCCCAGGAAGGTATCAGATATGCTAGGAAGAGGAATATCTTTTTGTTGAACTATTCTTTCTCTTTTTGTCACTAATTATTTGGTCATTTCACCAAAACATTTAACCTATAATATCCCAGATTCTCCAATCGCCCATATAGAACATGTTTCTTCTAGCTTTGCTTGTTAAATAATGTTCCTAAACTTTTTAAAAAACTTTAAAATTGTTGACAGAAAATATATTATTGATTGTATAATTTGGAGCCTATTTTACCAATGATCGTGTCTCAGCTTGTGTGCCAAGCTTGTAATATGTCCAGAACTTATTTGTAAGTAAGTGAAAATCCCCTTTTTTCATAACCTGTCTTTGTAACTCAAGAAGTAAGGTATATACATTATATGTATGAAAACATCACTATGTGCCCCATGAAAAGATACGATTATTATTTGTCCATTTAAAAAATTTCACATGTAACAAACCTGCACACATACCCCTTGAATCTAAAATAAATGTTAAAATTACATATAAAATAAAAACTAAGAGAAATAAAAGACAACAATTCTAGAGCTACAGGGGACCTAGATGAAGACCCTATATGGTGAAGTTTTTATATACAGACTGTAAGCATTTATGGCCAAAAGGCCAAAACAAATTTAAGAATTTTAACAAAGAGAAAGAAACTACAAAACAAAACCAGAGTTTCTGGACATGCAAAAAAATAACTGATGTTAAAAACTCAACGGATGAATCGAAAATTAGATTATACAGGCCAGGCACGGTGGCTCCCATCTGTAATCACAGCACTTTGGGAGGCCAAGGCAGGTGGATCACTTGAGGTCAGGAGTTCGAGACTAGTTTGGCCAACATGGCAAAATTCCGTCTCTACTATCAATAAAAATACAAAAATTAGCTGGGTGTGATGGTGCATGCCTGTAAAATGCCAGCTACTCAGGTAGCTGAGGCAAGAGAATCACTACTACGTGTGTGGTGGAGGTTGCAGTGAGCTGAGACTGTGCCACTGCACTCTGGGCTGGGAGACAGAGCGAGACTCTGTCTCAAAAAATAATAATAAAATTAGATTATCCACAGCTGAGGAGAAAATTAGTGAACTAGAAGCAAATTGGAATAAAACAATCAAAATGAATCGTGTAGAGATAAAAGTATAGAAATTACAGAATAGAGGGTAAGAGATACAGGAGATACGGTAAGGTCTAACTCTTAAGTCTCAGAAAGAGAACAAGAAGCAAATGAGGCAGAAAGAAGAAATTCCGAAGTTGTCCAGCAATTCTCTTTGAAATTATTTAAAATCAGTTAGCTTTAGCAGTACCTTCTCCAACAATCAATGCTAGAAGAAAATAAAATAATAGAATTATCAGTCATGGCCCAAGAATTTTATAACCAGCCTAATTACCATTTGCCTAAATTCAGGAGCAAACTATGAATGTTATTCTCCTATGTAAACTACTTTTTATTTTTTCTTTTTTGATATGGAGTCTCGCTCTGTTGCTCAGGCTGGAGTGCAATGGCACGATCTCGGCTCACTGCAACCTCTGCCTCCCAGGTTCAAGCGATTCTTGTGTCTCAGCCTCTCAAGTAGTTGGGATTACAGGCACCCATTGTGCCCAGCTAATTTTTGTATTTTTAGTAGAGACGGTGTTTCACCATGTTGACCAGGCTAGTCTCAAACTCCTGACCCTAGGTGATCCACCTGACTCAGCCTCCCAAAGTGCTGGGATTACAGGTCTAAGCCACTGCGCCTGACCAACTATTTTTAATTAAAAGAAATTAGTCCTGTATTTTATAATAATTCTATTAATATGTTATACATTTTTAGTGATAAAAATTGTTCTATTTTTATTATGCCCTGCTGAATTTTTTAAAAACTTTTCAAATACTGTATATTTTTTGCTTTTAAGCTTGTAAATATGATGTTTATTAGCCTATAGAATCCAAAGCAAAAAGGATTCTAAAAAAATAAAAAAAAATTTTTTTTAACACACAAAAAACAAGGCTAATGAGCTTACAGCAAAGACAGTGTGATATAATTTATCTAAATGCCTTGTTTTATGTAATGGATAAAAAGCACTTACTATATGCCAGAGGTATTCTAAATGCTTTACATTAACCACTTAGTCCTCATTAACAACCCCTTAGGTAGGCTCTATTATCCCCATTTTACAGAGGTACAGAGGTAAGGAAGGGTTGAGAAGCTTTTTCAAAGTTTCACAGATAGCAGAGACATGATTGAACCCTGGCAGCCTGGCTTCCGAGCAGACTCAACCATGAGCCTAGATTGATGCTCATCATCTGTAATCTCTTTCATAAAGTGCGATGGGTATTCAGAAGATAAGGTGCTTTGGAATTTTGCTACATTTGAGCTTTAAAGGCCAATTTTAACACTTGTTAAATACTACACAGTATTACTACACAGTATTACTACTCTACATCTGCTTTTCTCGTCCGTAAAATAGAGGGTAAAATAGGTTACATTTTTATATTTATGAATACTAAGTGAAAACAGGAATTTAAAATCACCCTGTACAGTATCCAACCCATAATCAGTATTTCTTTATGTTTTATCTTTTTCCCAAAGGCAGGTTTATATTAAAACCAATGAAACTTTTACGTTTCAGGGGCCTTCACTTTCATAACCCCTTCTAAGTAGTGTACTTAATTTCATATTCATAACTTTCTATTCCTTCTCTTAAAGAGGGTCTCCAAATTAACCTGGATCTACTCCTGCCCTTCCTGTTAACGATTTCCATACTAAAGCAACCCCACTGGATCCCAGGTTCTGAGAAAGGAGTAAGCACACTCACTTCGTCTGTCCCACAAAAAGCAGCTATAAAACCTGGACGAGATGCATGTGGCAGCTAAAAGTAGACGGAAATAGAGGAAGAATAACAAAATTTGAAGTACCATTTTCTCTGTTCTCTCACATGCTGGGCCTCAAATATTTCTGTGGAGGTAGGAAGAAGGCACAAAAAACCGGGGCCCACAGAAACGGAGCAAAAATTCTGAAAGTGGGAAACCTTTATCCCTGACTGACGGAATACTGGTCTCAGGAGGGTAAGGCTAACCCCTGTTTTTATCTTCTTTATCATCCCACTGCTTGTCCCCAGGTAGGGGCACAATCATGGAAACTGCACAGCAGATCACAGTAATTAAAGACCCCAGCTTCCTAGCCAGAGAACCAAAAACACAGCACTGCATCGATGGCAGAGAGGAAGGAGTTCAGGGCAGTGATTCCTTCAAGTTATTTATGAACTTTTCATCTCATCCCAAGCTACACAAGCATGGATCTGATCCTAAACAGCACAGACAGGCACTGAGTACTGAACTACTCAACAGAGCACTGCCAAATTCCCAAACTGGCCACTGGGTGGCAAATAAGTGGGACAAATTCAAATTAACACTGAAAAGACTTCGAAAACTGAACTGACATAGGAACCACAAGTCACAGATGGCTGGATCAAACTTGAATCCTGAAATTAAATGAGTCGACTGCCTACTGAAACGAAAATCTCAATGTTTTCTACAGGATGTGTAAAAAAGACCCAGAGTATCATAACAATCAAAATGTCCAGAATAAAATTCAAAATCAGTCAACACGTGAATAAATTTAAAAATCTCAATTTGCACAGAAAAAAACACTCAGGCAATAGGTATCAACTCTAAAATGACACAGATGGTGAAATAGCCTGATAAAGACATTAAAGAGGCTTTGCAAAAATTCTCTAACAAGAAAAGGTAAATGCTCTTGAAAAGGATAGAAAGATAAAGGGCTTACAGGTGGGGTACAAAATGATATAGCTGCTCTGAAAAAATCTGGATATTTCTTGCATAAACATGCATGTAAAGGATAACCATGCAATTCCACTCCTAGGTATTAACCCTGGAGAAATCAAAAGTTATGCTAACATAAAAATGGGTACATGAATGTTTACACTGTATTTACTCACAATTACTATAAAGTAGAAACAACCCAAGGGGTAAATAAACTGCCTATATATAGTTAGATATAATGAGCTACTGATAAGCACAAAAAGGAAATGAATTGTTGATATAAAGCAACAATGTGGATGAATCTCAAGCATTATGCTAAGTGAAATAAGCCAATCTCTAAAGGTTATATACCACATGACCCCATTTATATGGCATGCCCCTAAAAGACAAAACTACAGTAATGAAGAAGAGAACAGGGGTTGCCAGGGGTTAGGGTTGGGAGGAAAGTATGACTACAAATGAATAACGTAAGAGAATTTTTTCAGGTGACGAAACTTTTCTAAATTTTAACAAAGAACTATAAATGAAACCTATACATGTTTTAAACTTCATAGAATGATACACACAAAAAGTCAGTATTACTGCTGGTAATTGAAAAATTAAAGTTTTTTTAGGTCCCAAGTTTTAAAAAAGCAAACCTAGAAAAACAAATTACTGGTGTATCTATGAATAAGAGTATTTAAAGGGGATGGGCTGTATCAGTTCATTGATTGAAATAAATTTGGCCCATTGCACTGAAGGCCAGTAAGATCAACTGAACTGCATCAGTGCTGAAAATGACTTACAAAGGTATAATCCTACCCAATGTGCTTCCTGCTTTAACTGTATATACAAAACCAAGACCAAAATAGCACATGGAAAGAAAATCAAAGAACATTGTGTCACTGCCTGTCACCAGGCAGCAACTCAGGTCTTCAAGCTGAACGATATCTAAATTACCTGAGATGAGAATCTGTCTTCGAAAGACCCATTCCAATGTTAATAATTCTACCTAGGGTTCTAAGCTATATTCTTTATAATGTAATCTATGCAGCATTTTTATTTTCTCTGCTGCATTAAAAAGCAGGTGAATAAATTCCACTTCCAGCAAAATGAAACATGTGCATATCCATACAGTAGAATTTTAAATACTGGACATTTTATATAAAACAATCATTAAGAAGACTGTGAAAGGTAGAAAAAGGGCAGAGCAGCTAGGGACTTTGGGGACCCAAGAAACAACACAGTGGCAAGTTTCCTGGATTTTCCTTTCACTTCGTATTATCTGCAACTTCGAACTGGAGAAGCTGGCAATCCAGAAATGCCAACAGGGCACAGACAAAAAAGACAGCTCCCCTCAAAAGCCAGTTCTCTCTAGCCAAAGGAGCAGGAAAGGAGCAGCATAGCAAGACAGAAAACTTTTATAACTGCTCTACACAAGCCAATCATCACAGAAAAAAAAAAAAAACTGTGGCCCCTCACCAACCAATGCCAGCTATGGTTGAGGACTAAACCCAGACATCTACCCTGGCCAGGTTATAAAGATGAGCCACAACCCTAATACTGAGGGGGTGGTAGAGAAGCAAAAGTAGTGACCTCCGATTTTCTTTCCCTAACACACACACACACACACACACCACACACACACACACACACATACTCTACAGAAATTAATCATGTGGTGACACAGAATTTTCAACTCCCTATGCTATGTCTCTCTCCTCTCCCTGTTTGCGTGGCATCAGGACGGGCCTAGTGAAGTAGTAGGATTTTGACCACTGCCCAGTAGTAATGAGGCCACCTCCCCCTGTCCCACCTCTACATCCACGGTATCAGTAAAGACCATGTATAGAACAGTAATGAGTCATTCCTATCCCTTCCAGTTAGGGTGATATCAGCAGAAGCCTACTGGTGAAAGGTAGACTGTGCCCCTGCCCAACAGGAATGAAAAACTCCTTTTTCCCCTCAGGTCCAATGGAGGACAGGTGGAACTCGGACTTCTCATCTTGCAATAATAAGATAGTGCCATCCTCTTCTTGCTGCTAAAGCAGTGTCAGAAGGCACCACTAAAACAAGAGGTTTAAGTAAAATCCATAGTCTCACAACATAATACTCAGAATATCTAGGTTTCAATGGAAAGTCACTTCTCATACCAAAGCCAAGAACATCAACTTGAATGAGGAAATACAATCAACAGACAACAAAACAAAGATGAAAGTGTTGTTAGATTATCTGACAAAGATTTTATAGCAGCCATCATAAAAATGCTTTAATAAGTAACTGTGCCTGAAACAAATGAAAACATAAAATGTCTCACCAAAGAAACGGAAGATATATTAGTAGAACCAAATGGAAATTTTGGAACTAAAAGCCTCAATAACCAAAACAAAAAATTTAATGAATGGGCTCAACAGTAGAATGGAGGGGACAGAGGGAAAAAGATCAGTAAAGGAGAAAATAAAACAAAATAAATTACCCAGTCTGAGCCAAAGAAAGAAAATATATTGAAAAAAATAAACAGAGCCTCAGGGACCTATGAAACAGTAACAAAAGAACTAAAATCCATGTTACTGTAATTCAGAAAGGAGAAAAAGAGAGCAGAGCTGAAAAAGTACTCAAATAATGGCTGAAAACTTCCTAATTGTGGCAAAGAAACATATATAATAAGACACAACATTGTCAAACTTCTGGAAATTAATCATCTCCCCTCCTCAAATCTTGAAAACAATAAGAGAAAAAAGACACCTTACTTATATGGGAATAACATTCAAATGACATATTCGTCATTAGAAACCACAGAGGTCAGAAGGAATGACACATTCTGCAGTGCTAAAAGAAAAGGACTGTCGATCCAGGATCCTATACCCAGTGAAAATACCCTTAGGCAATGGAAAGGTAATAAAGACACTCTCCAATAAAGAAAAACATGGAGATTTTTCGCCAAAAGACCACCCTAAAAGAGCAGGTAAAAATATTCAACAAACAGAAAAGAAAAACCGAAAGAACCTGATATCCATCAGAAAGGACAAAAAAAAAAAAAAAAAGTAAACAAAAATATGGGTAAATACAATAGGTTTTCTTTCTCTTGAATTTTACAGTTATGTTTGATGATTGAACAAATTAGAATACTGTCTGTTGTGGATCTAAATGTGTTAAAGAAAGCTTTTAAGATGATTATATTACAAATGGAGGAAGTAAAGAGACATAAAGGGGTATGGGGTTATGCAATAATTAAAAGTCAGATTGGCAGTGGTTAAAAAACATGATCTAACTATATGCTATCTACAAGAAACTCACTTCAAATATAATGACACAGGTAGGTTGAAAGTAAAAGAAGAAAAATGGTATATCATGCAAATATCAATCAAAATAAAATAGGAGTGCTATATTAATCTGAAAAAGTAGACTTCAGAGCAAAAAACAATGATCACAGACAGACAGAAACACTATGTCATGATAAAAGTGGCATATCATCAAGAAAATATACCAATCCTAAATGTGTATGCATAGATGGAACTACAAAATATATAAAGCAAAACTAACAGAACTGAAAGGAGAAACAGACAAATCCACAATTACAGTAAGAAACACTGACACCTTTCTCTCAGCAACTGATAGAACAATTAGAAAATCAGAAAGGTTATATAAGAACTCAACATCATCAACCTATAAGATCTAACTAACATTTATATGACATCTGACCCAGCAGCAGAATACACATTCTTTTTCAGGTGCCCAGGAAACACAAACCAAGACACACTACATGTTGTGCTATAAAACATATTCTTCAACAAATTTTAAAAGAACTGAAGTCATACAGAGTGGCTCCCCTGGTCACAAGGGCATAAAATTAGAAACTATTAATAGTAACAGAAAGAAAACAGGAAAATACCCCAACACGTGGAAACTAAACAACATACTTACAGATAATCCATGGGTCAAAAGTTTCAAGGGGGAGAAAATAACACTGAAACAAACGAACATGAAAATACAGCATATCAACATTAGTAGAACAGGAAACGCAATGCTCAAACGGGAACCTGTAGCACTAAATACTTTTTTTGAAACAGGACATCATGCATATCAATAATTTAAATTCCCACCTCAGGTACCTGGAAAAAAGTCAAAATAAACCTAACATAAGCAGAAATTAAGAAAAGAATCAACGGCAGAAATCAGTAAAATTGAAAACAGAAAAACAATTTTGGTATTACTTTCAAACCAAAATCAGACAAAGATGGTGCCAAAAAAGAAGACACATACTAATATTCCTCATGAATGCAGATACAAAAATCCCTAACAAAACATATGCAAAAGGAATTCAGAAATATCTAAAAGAAATTGTACAACATAAACAGGGATTTATTTCAGGAATACAAGAATGAGTCCATATTCAAAAATCAAGGAATGTACTCTACCATATTAACAGGATAAAGAAGAAAAATCATATAATCATATTGATGTATAGAAATATTAGATATAATTTAACACCAATTCATGATAAAAAGAAAACTTAAATGAAGTTAGGAATCAAAGGAAACTTTAACTTGGAAAAAGAGCATCTAAAAATAATCTACAGCTAACATTATAAGAGAAAAATACTGAATATATTTTTCCTAAAATCAGGAACAAGAAGGGCCAGTCTCATTACTCTCATTCACATAGTGCCGGAAGTGCAAGCCAGTGCAATAAGTCAAGGAAAATAAAAGGCATACAGACCTGAAAGAAGAAACAAAACTGTCCCTATTTACAGATGACAGTAATCTATATAGAAAATCCCAAGGAATCTACAAAAACTTCTTTTAAAATGAGTGACTTTAGCAAAGTCAAAAGATAACAGTTAAATATTGTATTTAATCAATTGTACTTTAATATATGAGCAATGAACATGTGGACATCAAAATTAAAATATTTTATCATGTAGACACTAAAATGAAGATCATAATAGCTAAAATAAAAAATAGTTAAATGTGAATCCAACAAAACATGTCCAGGATATATATGCTATAAACTGTAAAATGCTGATGGAAAAAAAAATCAAGGAAGATCGAAATAACTGAAGAGACATACAGTGTTCATGAATTAGAAAACTAAACATAGTGAAGACAGCAATTCTCTCCAAATTGATTATAAAGATTTGACACATCCTATAATCTTGTAGACACAGCAACATAGACGAGATTCTACATTCTACATGGAAATGCAAAGGAACTAGACTAGCTAAAACAATTTGAAAAAAAAATGAATAAAGTGTGAGGAGTCAGTCTACTGATTTCAATACTTAAATAGCTATGGTAATCAAGAATGTGTAGTATCGATGGACAATCAGACACATAAACTAATAGAACAGCATAGAGAACCCAGAAAGAAACTCACCAAATATGCCTGTCTTCTTTTTAACCCAGGTGCAAGAGAATTCAACGAAGGAAGGATAGCCTTTTCACACAAATTGTGCTACAGCGAGTGGACTTACACAGGCACAAAAAGAATTTTAACCTGAGACCAACTCATACAAAAATTAACTTGAAATGGGTCATGGACTTAAATGTAAGATGCAAAACTATAAAATTTTATGCAGCACATATACTAAAATTGGAACGATACAGAGAAGATTAGCATGGCCCCTGCGCAAGGATGACACGCAAATTCGTGAAGCGTTCCATATTTTTTGCCGGGCGCGGTGGCTCACGCCTGTAATCCCAGCACTTTGGGAGGCCAAGGCGGGCGGATCACAAGGTCAGGAGATCGAGACCACGGTGAAACCCCGTCTCTACTAAAAATACAAAAAATTAGCCGGGCGCGGTTGTGGGCGCCTGTAGTCCCAGCTCCTCGGGAGGCTGAGGCAGGAGAATGGCGTGAACCCAGGAGGCGGAGCTTGCAGTGAGCCGAGATCGCGCCACTGCACTCCAGCCTGGGCGACAGAGCCCGTCTCAAAAAAAAAAAAAAAAAAAAAAAAAAAAAAAAAAAGAAAAATAAACGCAAGAAAATCTTAGAATCTAGAGCTAGTTAAAAAAAAAAAAAAAAAAAAAAAAGAAAAATAAACGCAAGAAAATCTTAGAATCTAGAGCTAGTTAAATTTGAGTTTTGGACTTGACACCAGAAGCATGATCCATAAAAGGTAAAATTAGTAATTTGGACTTCGAAATTTGAAACTTTTGCTTTTCCAAATACCCTAAGAAGATGATGAAAAGACCAGCTACAGATGAGGAAGATACACACAACCCACATATATAACAAGGTGCTAGTATCGATAATATATAAAGAACACTCAAAATTCAACAGTAAGAAAAATTCCAGTTAGAAAAGGGAGAAAATACATGAACAATTTACCAAAAGAGATAAAGATGGCAAATAAACATGAAAAGATGTTCAATATTATTAGCCATCACAAAAATGCAAAATCAAACCACAGTGAGATCGCCATATAACTACTGAAACAGCTTAAGTTGTTTAAACACACACACACACACACACAATGACAGCACCAAATGCTATTGAGGATACAGAGAAACTGGATCATTCATATACTGCTGGTGGGAATGAAAACACAGCCATTCTGGAAAACCATTTGGAAGTTTCTTTTAAAACAAAAACAAAAACTGAATATGCACCTATCATAAAAATCTGGGTAAAGGGCACGTGGGATCTCTCTGTATTCCAGACTGAGTAACCTTTTTCCAAAATGTCCAAAATGCTCTAGATCAGAAGTGTTTCAGATTTTGAGTATTTTCATTTTAGAATATTTACATTATACAATTTGAGCATACCGAATTCAAAAATCCAGAATCTGAAATGCTCCAGTGAGCATTTCTTTTGAGAATTATGTTGGCACCAAAAAACTTTTGAATCTCAGAGCATTTTGCACTTCAAATTTTCAGATCTGAGATGCTCAACCTGTATTTCTGATAACGACATGTGAATCCATATCTCAAAATAAAAAGTTTAGTTAAAAAAAATTTTTAAACAATAACAACAACAACAAAAAAAAAACAAAAGCAGGTGAGTAGCGTGTGCTTCTCCTACTGTTCTCATTCCACGAGTGGGGCCTGTCTCCTCTGAAGGGCCTCAGGCCAGGGTTACCAAGTAGAGCTTTTACTAGCTCTACATTCCTCCTAATCTGGTCTTATTCATTCTGAAGGCTTCAATTAACATATGGCAATGATTGCCAAATTTGTATTTTAAGCCCATACCACTCTTCTGAAGTCCATGCATATTTTACTTTTAAATGAATATCTCAATCTAGGTATCTCAGAGGCATTTCAAGCTCAACCACTGAAACATAGTATTTTCCCCTACAGCTCCCAAATCTGCTTCCCTTGGATCTTTCTGTTTCAGTAGTTGTCACTTGCTATGGTCTGAATGTGTTCCTTCAAAATTGCCAGGTTGATAATTGATAATTGCCTAGCCCCCAAGGTTATGGTTTTAGGAGTTGAACCTTTGAGGTGGTGATTAGATCATGATGGTAGAGTACTCATGAATGGGATTAGGGCCCTTAAAAAAGAGGTCCCAGAGAGCGGCCTTGCTCTTTCTACAATATAAGGACTCATCAAAAAAATTCCATCTATGAACCAGGAAATGAGCCCTCACCAGACATCTTATATGCCTGGATCCTGGACTTCTGAGCCTCCGGAAGTATGAGAAATTAATTTCTGTTGTTTATAAGTTACCCAGTGTATGGTATTTTGTTCTAACAGCCTGAACAGACTTAAGACGTCAGTATACAATCCAATGCACCCAGATGCTCAAGCTGTTGTCTGGTTTACTCGTTCTTACTCTCATATATACTAGATTATAAAACACCATTAACTCAAGTTCTTAAATACATGATCAATGAGTCCACTTCTTCCCATCTTTAACACAGCTAGCTCGTTGAAACACCAATATATCAGTCTCCTAGTTGATTTCTGTAGCTCTACTTGTCCCCTCCTCGAAAGCATTCCCGCTATACCAAAGAGACTGATCTTTACAAAATGCAAATCCAAACACCTCACTCCTTAGCTTAAAACTTTTCACTGCTACTACTGTGCTTATAGTAATCCTTATCAAAGCACACAAAATCCCACATAGTCCGGTTTCCACCCACATCATGCCACTCTTCACGCTCATTTCTAAACTCCAGCCGTAGTAAGATTTTTCTAGTTTCTCCAAGGTATTCTGGTATTCTCCCTGCAGGGCCTTTGCACTTTCCTCCTACCGCTCCCAGACCAATCTACCTAGTACACAGTCAGTCTGCCAGATATGGGGCTTTCACATCCACAGATTTAACCAACCGTAGCCTGAAAAAATTAAAAATAAATAAAAGGTAACAATAAAAAATACAAATAAAAAATACAGTATAACAATGATTTACATGGCATTTACAATGTATTAAGTAATAGAAGTAATCTAGAATGATTTCAAGAATATGGGAGGACATGAGTAGGTTATATGAAAATACTACACCATTTAATATCAGGGGCCTGAGGATCCTCAGATTTTGCTATCCACAGGGGTCCTAGAACCAATCCTTCACAAAGAATAAGGAAGAACTATATTTTATTTATATATATAAGTAACATGTATATTTAGGTTAACTTGGGCCTAATTGGATAGTCACTTGACATCCTTTTTTTTGGGGGGGGGAGCTTTCTACATATGAAGTACAATAATAATAATTCTAGTAACAGCCTTTGTCATTCACAGTTAAGCTATAACTGTTACTTCTTATGAATACTGGTTGCTAAAGTATTCATATATATACACAATTTTTAGAGGTTTTTAAGTTCACTGTTTAAAAAATAACACATGGGCAGGGCGCGGTGGCTCACGTCTATAATCCCAGCACTTTGGGAGGCCGAGGCAGGTGGATCATGATGTCAAGAGATCAAGACCATCCTGGCCAAAAGGGTGAAACCCCATCTCTACTAAAAACACAAAAATTACCTGGGCGTGGTGCTGTGTGCCTCCAGTCCCAGTTACTCGGGAGGCTGAGGCAAGAGAATCGCCTGAACCCAGGAGGCGAAGGTTGCAGTGAGCTGAGACTGAGTCACTGTACTCCAGCCTGTCCAGAGAGAAAGACTCCATCTCAAAAAAACAAAACAAAACAAAAAAAGGCTGGGCACAGTGGTTCATGCCTGTAATCCCAGCACTTTCGGAGGCCAAGGCGGGTGGATCCTGAGGTCAGGAGATCGAGACCATTCTGGCTAACACGGTGAAACCCCGTCTCTACTAAAAATACAAAAAATTAGTCAGGCATGGTGGCAGACGCCTGTAGTCCTAGTTACTAGGGAGGCTGAGGCAAGAGAGTGGCATGAACCGGGGAGGTGGAGCTTGCAGTGAGCCGAGATCGCGCCACTGCACTCCAGCCTGGGCGACAGAGCCACACTCCATCTCAAAAAAAAAAAAAAAACCAAAAACAAAAACAAAAACATGGTATGTATGTTGACCCTGAACTTCAGCTATACAGTATTCTTTCTAAAGTTTATTGAGCTCCACTCAGTCTCTTAACAGTAATAATAAAAACAATTAACAAAGAAAAAAATAGGAAAATGACTGTTGCAATGTGCCATGTACAAAATAATTTGTTGGAAGCTATAGAAGATATGTCTATAAGCAATCTCTGAATACTAATTTTCAGAGGTTAGGGTTTTAAATCTCTACATTTTAAAATTCTACAACAAAAAGCATGTGTATTGAATCTCTGTTTCCCAATGTGATGGGTTTTTCCCTGATATCTTATTTCTGTTATCAAATTAATATGAATACTTCATAAGTACCACTCAAGAATTAACTAATTCTACTAGTAATTATATTTTATCTATTTGTCACACATTACAGTTTTCAACTGTACAATTCTATATAGTTCACACATATATACATGGTTCATCATGGTTGTATATATATTCAAATTTTATTTCCTATTAAAAACATCTGATTAAAAGCATCATTATGAGACATGAGAATAATAAAAGGATAACAGGAATGTATTTTAGGATACGAGATAAAAGAAATAGCCATCCATTTCTGACCTACCCTGGGCCAGAGGCGAGCCCAGTGCCCTAAAGAGTAACACCCAGGCTTGGCAACATTCACCACAAGCTGACTAAAGAGCGCTTGAGGCCTTCAGTGCACATCAGCGGTACCCTGGCACTACTCCCCATGGGCCTGTGGTGGTGGTTGTGGACACAGAGAGACTCCTCTGCCTGGGGAGAGGGGAGGGAAGAGTGAGAAGGACTTTGTCTTGTGGTTTCAGTAACAGCTTAGCTGCAGTAGAATAGAGTACCAGGTATACCTCTCAGGTTTCTGACTCCAGGCTCTGGTTCCCAGACAGCATCTCTGGATCCACCCAGGGCCTGGGGAATTTGCCACCCTGAACAGAAGGACACAAGACTGCCTGCCTTGACCATCTGCTGATTGTGGAGCCCTAAGGCCTTGAGTGAACATAGGCAGTAGACAAGCAGTGGTTACAGCAGGCCTCGGCAAGACCCAGTGCTGTGCTGGCTTCAGGTCTGACCTAGAACAATTAAGGTGGTGCTGGCCACAGGGGTGCTTGTGTCACCCATCCCCCAGCTCTAGAGAGCTCAGCATAGACAAAGAGATTCCGCTTGTTTGGGGGAAAGTAAGGAAAGAGAACAACAGTCTCTGCCTGCTAACCCAGAGAATTCTTTTGGATCTTATCCAAGATCACCAAGGTAGTACCTCTACAAATCTGCAAGAACCACAGCATTGCTGAGCTTGAGGTGCCCCCTAATACAGACACAACTACTGTGACAAAAAATGGATCACAATACCCATGACCCTTCTAATACCTGGAAAGCCTTCTTAATAAGGACAGGTACAAACAAACCTGGACTGCAAAGGCTACAGTAAATACCCAACTTTTCAATGCCCAAACACCAACGAACATTCACAAACATCAAGACCATCCAAGAAAACATGATGTCACCAAACAAACTAAGGCACCAGGGGTCAAGCACAGAGAGACAGGGCTATGTGACCACAGAGTTATGTGACCTTTCAGACAGAGAATTCAAAATATGTTTTGAGGAAACTCAAAGAAATTCAAAATAACAGAGAAGAAATTCAGAATCCTATCAGATAAATGTAATAAAGAGACTGAAATAATTTTAAAAAATCAAGCAAAAATCTGGAATTGAAAAATGCAACTCACCAACTAAAGAATGTATCAGAGTCTCTAAATAGTAGAATTGATCAAGCAGAAGAATTAGTGAGAATGAAGACAAGCTCTCTGAAAATACATGATCGGAGGAGAGAGAAAGAAAAAAAGAATAAAGCATGCCGACAAGATCTGGAAAACCTCAAAGAGGAAAATCTAGGAGTTACTGCACTTAAAGAGGAGGTAGAAAGAGAGGGGTAGAAAGCTTATTCCAGGGGTTTATTACAGAGAACTTCCTAACCTAGAGAAAGATATCAAAATCCAAGTATAAGAAGGTTATATAACACCAAGCAGATTTAACCCAAAGAAGACTACCTCAAGGCATTTAATATTCAAACTCTCAAAGGTTAAGGGTAAAGAAAGGATCCTAAAAACATCAAGAGGAAAGAAACAAATAACATACAACAGAGCTCCAATATGTCTGGCAGCAGACTTTTCAGTGGCAACCTCACAGGCCAGGAGATAGTGGCGTGACATATTTAAAATGCTTAAGACAAAAAACTTTCACACTAGAATAGTATATCTGGTGAAAATAATCCTTCAATCATAAAGGAGAAATAAAGACTCCCCCAGACAAACAAAAGCTGAGAAATTTCAACACCAAATCTGTCCTGCAAGAAATGCTAAAGGAAGTTCTTCAATCTGAAAGAAAAAGATTATGAGCAAGAAGAAATCATCTGAAGGAATAAAACTCATGGCTGATAGTAAGAGTACAAAGAAAAACACAGAATATTATAATACTGTAATTGTGGTATGTAAAGACAACAATCTTAAGTAGAAAGACGAAAATATGAAGTAATAAAAAATACAACAACTTTTCAAGACACGCACCGTATAATAAGATATAAATACAAAAAACAAAATGTTAAAAAGCGGGGAGATGAAATTAAAATATACAGTTTTTAATAGTTCTCATTTTGCTTGTTTGTTAAGGCAAACAGTGTGAACTTGTTATCAGTTTAAAATAATAGGTTCTAAGATATTATTTGCAAGTCTCATGGTAACCTCAAACCTAAAAACATACACCAGATAAACAAAAAATAAAAAGCAATAAATTCAAACATACCACCAGCGAAAATCACCTTCACTAAAAGGAAGACGAAAAGTAAGAAAAAAAAGAAAAGAGGACCACAAAACCACAAAACAAATAACACAATGGCAGGAGTAAGTCTTAACTTATCAATAATAATGTATGATGTAAATGGACTAAACTCTCCCATCAGAAGACATAGTGACTAAATGCTTAAAAAAAAAAAAAAAAAAAAAAAACCAATGATCTGTGGCCTATACGAAACATACTTCACATATAAAGACACACAAATACTGAAAATAAAGGGAGGGGGAAAAGACAATCCATGCAAGTAGAAACCAAACAAAAGGAGCAGGAGTGCCTATACCTATGTCAGACAAAATAGGTTTCAAGACCAAAACTAGAAGAGAAAAAGAAGATCACTATATAATGATAAAATAGTTAATTCAACAGGAGAATCTAATAATTGTAAATACATATGTACCCAACACTGGAATACCCAGATACATAAATAAAATATTATTAGAGCTAAAGAGAAAGAGAGAGAGAAGAAAGAAAGAGAGAGAGAGAGAGAGAGACAGAGAGAAAGAGAGACCGACCAATACGATAAGAGCTGGAGACTTCAACACCCCAATTTCAGCATTGGACAGATCATCCAGAGAGAAAATTAACAAAGAAACATTGGATTTAATCTGTGCTACAGATCAAATGGACCTAATGGATATACACAGAACACTTCATCCAATAGCTGCAAAATACACATTCTTCTCCTTAGCACATGGATCATTCTAAAAAATAAACCATATCTTAGGCCAAAAAACAAATCTTAAAACTTTCAAAATAATAGTAAGCATTTTCTCTGACCACAAAATGGAATAAAACTAGAAATCAATAATAAAAGAAACTTAAACACAGGAAATTAAACAATGTCTTCTTGAATGATGAGTAGGTCAAGGAAGAAATTAAGAAGGAAATTGAAAAATTTCTTGAAACAAATGATAATGGAAACATAAACCTATGGGATGCAGGCAAAAGCAGTACTAAGAGGGAATTTTATAGCTATAAGTGTCTACAATCAAAAGAAGAACAAGTTCAAATAAACTACATGTTGATGCATCTTAAAGAACCAGAAAAGCAAGGGCAAACCAAACCTAAAGTGGAAGGAAAGAAATAAAGATCAGAGTAGAAATAAATGAAATTGAAATAAAGAAAACAATACAAAATATCAATAAATGAAAAGCTGGTTTTTTTGAAGATAAATAAATTGACAAACCTTTAGCCAGGCTAACAAAAAAAGAGAATAATCAAATAAATAAAATAAGAGATGAAAAGGACATTACAACCAACACCACAGAAATTCAAAGAATTACTAGAGGCTACTATGACCAACTACCTACCAATAAATTGGAAAATTAGAAGAAATGGATAATTTCCTAGACACATAGACTCATACAACTTATCCATATTGAATGATAAAGAAATCCCAAACTTGAAAAGACTAATAACAAGTAATGAGATCAAAGCCATAATACATTCTTCTAGCAAAGAAAAGCCTGGAACCTGATGGTTTCACAGATGAATTCTACCAAATATACTAATACGAATGCCACTGAAACTATTCCGGAAAATAGAGGAGATGGGAATACTTCCAAACTCATTCTTCAAGGCCAGTATTACCCTGATACCAAAACCAAATAAAGACACATCAAAAAAAGAAAAGTATAGGCCAATATCCCTGAGGAACACTGATGCAAAAGTCCTCAACAAAATACTAACAAATTGAATTCAACAACACATTAAGAAAATCATTCATCATAATCAAGCGGGATTTACCCCAGGGATGCAAGGATGGCTCAACATATGCAAATCAATCAATGTGATACATCATATCAACAGGATGAAAAAAACTAAAAGCCTTTCCTCTCAGATCTGGAACAAGACAAAGATGCCTACTTTCACCACTGTTAAGAGTATTAGAAGTCCTAACCAGAGCAATCAGACAAGAAAAGGCAATAAAGGGCACCCAAATTGGAAAGGAAGAAGTCAAATTATCCTTGTTTGCGGATGATATGATCTTATATTAGGAAAATCCTAAAGATTCACCCAAAAACTATTAAAACTGATAAACAGATTCAGTAAATTTGCAGGATACAAGATCGGCATACTAAAATCAGCAGCATTTCTATATGCCAACAATGGCATTTCTATATGTGAACAATCTGAAAAAGAAGTCAAAAAAGTAATCCAATTTATAGTAGCCAAAAATAAAATTAAATACATAGAATTAACCGAAGAAGTGAAAGATCTCTACAATGAAAACTATTTAACATTGGTAAAAGAAATCAAAAAGGACACAAGAAAATGAAAAGATACTCCATGTTCAAAGATTGTAAGAATTAATATTATTAAAATGTCCATACTACCCAAGCAATCTACAGATTCAATATAATCCCTCTCAAAACAGCAATGACATTCTTTATAGAAATAGAAAAAAAGTTCTAAAATTTATATAGAACCACAAAAGACCCAGACTAGCCCCAAACTCATCCTGAGCAAAGAAGAACAAAACTGGAGGAATCACCTTAACTGACTTCAAATTACACTACAGAGCTACAGTAACCAAACAGCACAGAACTGGCATAACAGACACATAGACATAGAACAGGATAGAGAACCCAGAAACAAATCCATACATCTACGGTGAACTCATTTTTGACAAAGATGTCAAGAACATACACTGGGGAAAGGACAGTCTCTTCAATAAACGGTCCTGGGAAAATGATATCCATATGCAGAAGAATGAAACTAGACTCATATATCTCACCATATACAAAAATAAAATCAAAATGGATAAATGTATTAAAGACTTAAATCGAAGATCTCAAACTATGAAACTACTAAAAGAAAAAAATTGGAGAAACTTACCAGGACTTTGGAGTGGGCAAAGATTTCTTGAGTAATACCCCATAAGCGCAGGCAACCAAAGAGAAAACGGACATATAGGATCACATCGAGTCAAAAAGTTCCTTGCACAACAAAGGAAACAATCAGCAAAGTGAAAAGATAACCCACAAAATGAGAGAAAATGTTTGCAAACTGTCCATCTGACAAGGGATTTATAACCAGAATATATAAGGAGCTCAAATAACTCTAAAGAAAGACTAATTTTAAAATGGCCAAAAGATCTGACTAGACATCTCTCAAAAGAAGACATACAAACAGCAACAGGTACATAAAAAGGTACATAACATCACTCATCATCAGAGAAATGGAAATAAAAACTACAATGAGGTATCATCTCACCCCTGTTAAAATGGCTTTTATCCAAAAGACAGGCAACAGCAAATGCTGGCAAGGATACGGAGAAAAGGAAACCCTTGTACGTCGCAGGTGGGAATGTAAATTAGTACAACCACTATGGAGAACGGTTGGGAGGTTCCTCAGAAAACTAAAAATAGAGCTACCACATGATCTAGCAACCCCACTGCAGATATATACTACCTAAAAGAAAGCAAATCAATATATCAAATAGATACCTGCACTCCCGTGTTTATTGCAGCACTACTCGCAATAGCCAAGGTTTGGAAGCAACCTAAGTGTCTACCAGCAGATGAATGAACAAAGAAAATGTGGTACACATACACAATGGAATACTATTCAATCTTAAAAAAGAATAAGATCTTGGCCGGGCCCAGTGGCTCACACCTGTAATCCCAGCACTTTGGGAAGCTGAGGTGGGTGGATCACCTGAGGTCAGGAGTTTGAGACCAGCCTGGCCAACACGGTGAAACCCTGTCTCTATCAAAAATATAAAAATTAGCTAGGCATGGTGGTGGGCACCTGTAATCCCAGCTACTCAGGAGGCTGAGGCAGAACTGCTTGAACCCAGGAGACAGAGGTTGCAGTGAGCCAACACAGTGCCACTGCACTCCAGCCTGGGCAACAGAGTGAGACTCCATCTCAAAAAAAAAAAAAAGAAGAAGATCTTGTTATTTGCAACAACATGGATGAAACTGGAGGTCATTATGTTAATAAGCCAGGCACAGAAAGACAAACATCATATGTTTTCACTAATCTAGGGAAGCTAAAAATTAAGACAACTGAACCATTGGAAATAGAGTAAGTAGAATGATGGTTACCAGAGAGTTGAGGGGGAAGTGGGGATGGTTAATGGGTACAAAAATGTAGTTATAAGGAATAAGATCTAGTAGTTGATAGCACAACATGGTGACTACAGTCAATAATAATTTAATCATACATTTAAAGATAACTAAAGAGTATAATCAGATCGTCTGTAACACAAGGGGTAAAGACTTGAGGTGATGGATACCCCATTTACCCTGATGTGATTATTATACACTGTGTGCCTATATCAAAATATCCCATATACTCCATAAATGTATGTATCTATAAGGTACCCACAAAAATTCAAAATAAAACATTTTTAAAAAGAGAGAAATAGCCATGTAAAAATATAACCAATATTAATTGAGTAATATAAAATATCCTACAAAATAGGAAACGGACACTTGGAAATACTGGGGTAGAGAAAGCAAGGGATGTTTCAAAAGTGTAGCATCACATGGTATTATGATGATATTATGCCAGCCTCAGGTTAATAAAACCAGGGGCTTCCAAACTATGAAGGAACACAATCAACCTGTATTAACCAAAAGGCTGAAGGAATAGCCCAGTCTGGTTGACTAATTTTACTTCTGAAGCCTTTTTGTTTCAAACATCTGCTATTGCAAACCATTTTAAAATATATTAAAGTATACTTCCTTGCTTTAGTAAGTACAATATAGTGAACATAATTAAATCTCCCACCGTCGACCATGGGTCTCACCATATATTAGGATAAGCATTGCTGTGAACATTATTTCTCACAGGACCCAAACAAAGATGTGAACATTTGGGTTATATATGTATACAAACTGACCCTAGGCTATTAATTCTTTGGAAACTCCTCTTTTTTCAACCACAACTATTTAAAATCAATTTTTAAAGGGAAGAAAAAGAGCTTATTTTCCTATAAGTCAAGGGCAGGAAAAATAAACCTGGGTATCTGCACTTTTACTATATCATTGGAGATTTTCGAAATTAATAGGTATTCTTGAAAAATCTGTTCCATTTTCAACAGTTAAGGCAATGAGTATCCAAGAGCAAAGCCTGGGGATAAGAAAAGTAAAATCCAATTCCTATGTGAACAAGAAAATAGTACTGAAGAAAGCTGCTCAGTATCCAGGTAATTACTAAGCATGTCTTATGTACTAAGAACCCTGGCTAAGCACTATGGCTACAGCAAGCCTTCACTTCCTGTGCTTCCATTTCTTCATCTGCAAAATGAGGAGATGGGACATATATGCCTCTCCCTTTATATACAAAAGTTCTCATACTGTGATTTATTAAGAGCAAAATGATATTACTGAACCATCAACTGTGTGTTTGGGTGGTGAGAGGGTGGTAGGAGGAGGAAGGGATATCTAACTCTCCAAGGAAAGTAAAAATTTGGATGCCCTAATTCCTAAGAAAACTATTCTCTGCAGTTAACTTAGGAATGTTGGCTAGTTATTTTACTCCTCTTTTTATTGCTTTGGGCAGAACACTGAGTGACTAACAAATCCATGACTGAGCTATATGTTAAAATGCTGTGCGGTTTAATATTAAATGCCCCCCCTCCCAAAAAAAAGAAAGTGAAGAATCCATGGAAGCTTCTGTTTCCTTTTAGTTTTCTTTGAAGTCTTATCCTAAATGACAAATTGCATCAGCTATTGCAGTTTGATACAAAGAGTACTGAAGTGAGGACCAGTAGAGTTAGATTTGGGTTCTAGGCTTGATGGTAGTGAACTATACACAAATCACCTGCTTATTCACAAAATATTGCCTTCTGTTGTTAATCAAGAATGTTATGACAGATACAACACATTTCCTTTTAAAATAAAGGTGGCATGCCAATAGTTCAGGAGAATGCAATGGTTATAATGTATTTTGATTGTGAAAAGGCATCTCACCAAGTACTGAATACAAACATTAAAACAAGCTATGTAGTCAAGTAAATTCTTAACTCTAAACAGCAAGTTTTGAGTAATGAATCAAAAGGCACACTGGAAAGATGAACTGAAATAAGAATATATTTAACTGTGGATCCAAATGAAGGGCCTGGATCATTCTTTAAAATTGTTGCTATATACATGTAATACATTTCTGGCATTCAGTTTCGATGTATTATTTCCCTGTGTGGAATAACTGATCCACTGCGTTTTCCTCTTATGTTTCAAAAGGAAAAATGTAAATCCTGGCAATAAAGTGGGGGGAGGGGGAGGGGAGCCATGTAAGTATGGGGAAGGAGAGGCCTGATTTAAGCCGTTTATGTACTTGAAAAGGAACTAAGGGCTTGAGCTGACTTTGAGCTCCACATGAGTCAACAGTGTGACATGACTGCCAAAAAAACTAATGTAATCTTAGCCACCAATAACAGAAGTGGCATGTACAGAATCATGGAGTTACAGCTTTACTGTAGCCTCTGCATCCTCTGCTGGGCCCCAGACATCTAGAATGATAGGCTCAGTCCTGAAAGTACCCTATTTAAGAGTGATAGTGACAAACCAGCAATTCCAGGAAGGGGAGTGACCAGAATAGCGAAGAACCTAGAATACAAGTCCTGAAGACTGCAGGAAGTAGGACTATTTAGGCTGGGAAAGCTAAGTCTTGATGGAGAGATTATATTAAATATGTGATGAGCTGCTCAGTGACAGAAGAGTTCCAACCTAAGAGGACACAAACCAAAGCAGATACAAACAGTACCCAACACAGAACAGGCTGCGACAGCACTAGGTATGTTCAGGCAATGCAACTGTCAAGTCTGACTACACATTAGAAACACCTGGGAATAGTTTTAAAACTATCAATGCCCAGGCCCCATCCCCAAGCAATTAAATTAAGATCTCTCAGGAAAGGCCTGGGCAATGGGAGGAATTAAAAACTTCCCTGGGGGTTCTAATATGCAGCTACATTTGAGAATGACCAAGGTAAAGACAGGCAATCCTTGGAGATAATATGGGTTCAGTTCCAGACCATCATAATAAAGCGAGTATCACAATAAGGCAAGTCACACCAACTTTTTGGTTTCCCAGTGCATACAAAAATTAGATTTACACGATACTGTACTATATTAAGTACGCAAATAATATTATTACAAAAAAAAAAGGAGTATGTACTAAATTTTAAAATATCTTATATTTTAAAAATACTAGTGATCATCTGAGCTTTCAGTAAGTCATACTCTTTGCTGCTGAGGGGTCTTGCCTCCATGTTGATGGCTGCTGACAGATCAAGGTGGTGGTTGCCGAATGTCAGGGTGGCTGTGGCAATTTCTTAAAATAAGATGACAAGGAGGCCAGGTGCGGTGGTTCACACCTGTAATCCCAGCACCTTGGAAGGCCGAGGTGGGTGGATCACGACGTCAGGAGATCAAGACCATCCTGGCCAACATGGTGAAACCGTATCTCTACTAAAATTACAAAAATTAGCCAGGCATGGTGGTATGCACCTGTAATCCTAGCTACTCAGGAGGCTGAGGCAGGACAATCACCTGAACCTGGGATGTGGAGGATGCACTGAGCTGAGATCCTACCACTGCACTCCGGCCTGGGTGACAGAGCGAGACTCCATCTCAAAAAAATAAATAAATAAAAAATAAGGTAACAAGGAAATTTAATGCATTGACTCTTCCTTTCACAAAAGATGGATCTGTATGTACCAGGAGATGTGGTTTGATAGCATTTTACACACTGTTTTCAAAACTGGAATCAGGCTGGGCACGGTGGCTCATGCCTATAATCCCAGCACTTTAGGAGGCTGAGGCGGGCGGATCACAATGTTAAGAGATCGAGACCATCCTGGCTAACAGGGTGAAACCCCGTCTCTACTAAAAATACAAAAAAATTAGCCGGGTGTGGTGGCGGGCACCTGTAGTCCTAGCTACTCGGGAGGCTGAGGCAGGAGAATGGCATGAACCTGGGAGGCAGAGATTGCAGTGAGCCGAGATCTCGCCACTGCACTCCAGCCTGGGCGATAGAGCAAGACTCCATTTCAAAAAACAAAAACAAGAAAACTGCAATCAATCCTCTTAAACCCCACCACTGCTTTATCAACGAAGTTTACATAAAGGTCTAAATCTTTTGTTGTCATTTCAACAATGTTCACAGCATCTTTATTAGAAGTAGATTCCATCTCAAAAACCAGTTTATTTGTTCATCCACAAGAAGCAACTCCTCCTCATCTGTTCAAGTATCCATTGTAACACTACAGTAATTCAGTCATATATTCAGGCTCCACTTCTAATTTCAGTTTTCCTGCTATTTCTACCACTTCTACAGTTATCCTTTCCACTGATAGCTTGAATCCCTCAATGTCATCCATAAGAGGTAGAATCAACTTCTTCCAAACTCCTGTTAATGTTGATATTTTCACCTCCTCCCAATGAATCACCAATATGTATTTTTTGAGACAAGGTCTCACTATGTTGCCCAGGCTGATGGTCTCAAACTCCTGGGCTCAAGTGATCCTCCTGCCTTGGCCTCCCAAGTGCTGAGATTATAGGTGTGAGCCACCATGTCTGGCCAAATTACCAATATTCTTAATGGCATCGAGAATGGTGAATCTTTCCAGAAGGTCTTCAATGACTATGCCCAGATCCATCAGAGCAATCACTATAATCACTATTTATGGCAGCTGTAGCCTTATGAAATGTATTTCTTAAATAATAAGACTTTGAAGTCAAAATTACTACATGATCCATGGGCTACAGAATGAATGCTGTGTTAGCAAGCATGAAAACAACATTAATCTCCTTGTACACCTCCATCAGAGCTCTTGTGTGACTAGGTACATAGTCAATGAGCAGTAACATTTTGAAAGGAATCATTTTTTCTGAGCAGTAGGTCTCAACAGTGGGCTTAAAATATTCAGTAAACCCTGCTGTGAACATACGTGCTGTCATCCAGGCTTGGCTGTTGCACTGATAAAGCTCAATCAAAACAGATTTAGCAGAATCCTTAAGGGTCCTGGTATTTTTCAAATGGTAAATGAGCAATGGCTTTATCTTATAAAATCACCAGCTGCATTAGCTGAGAGTCAGCCTGTCCTTTGAAGCTCTTTGAAGCTAAGCATTGACTTCTCTCTAGCTTTGAAAATCCTATATAGCATCTTCCTCCAACCGAAGGCTATTTTGTCCACATTGAAAATATGTTGTTTAGTGTAGCTGCTTTCATCAATAGTCTTAGCTCCATCTTCTGGATAACTTGCTGTAGCTTCTCCATCAGCACTTGCTGCTTCCCCTTGTACTTTTATGTTATAGAGACAGTTTCTTTCCTTAAGCCTCATGAACCAACCTCTGTCAGCTTCAAACTTTTCTTCTGCAGCTTTTTCATCTCTCTCAGGCTTCTTCAGAGGATTGAAGAGAGTTAGGGCCTTGCTCCGGATTAGTCTTTGGCTTAAGGGAGTGTTGTGGCTGGTTTGATCTATCCAGACCAAACTTTCTCCGTATCAACAATAAGACTGTTGCTTTCTTATCATTGTGTGTTCACTGGAGTAGTACTTTTAAGTTTCTTCAAGAACTTTTCCTTCGCATTCACAACTTGGCTAGCTGCTAGTGTAAGAGGCCTACCTTTTCGCCTCTCTCACCTTTCAACATGCCTTCCTCAATAAGCTTAATCATTTCTAGCTTTTCATTTAAAGTGGGAAACATGAGACCCTTTCACTTCAAAACTTAAAGGCCACTACAGGGTAACTGATTGGACTAATTTCAATATTGTTGTGTCTGAGACAATTGGGAGGCCTGAGGGAGAAAAATGGGAACGGCCAGTGGATGGAGCAATCAGAACACACAACTTTTACCAACTCAGTTTGCAGTTTTGTATGGGTGCAGTTCGTGGTGCCCCAAAACAATTACAATAGTAACAACAAAGATCACTCGTCACAGATCACCATAGCAGATATGGTAATAATGAAAATATCTGAAACGTTACAAGAATGACCAAAATTTAACACAGAAACAGGAAGCGAGGGCATATCGCTGGGAAAACGGTGCTGATAGACTTGACACAGGGTTGCCACAGATCTTCAATTTGTAAAAAAAAATACAGTATCTGTGATGTGCAATAAAGTGAAGCACAGTAAAGCGAGGTACACATGGACAGTCAGGATGGTCACTTGTCTCTCTGTGGGGTAGAGGTGAGTCCTCCTCAGAGGCCTGTATTAGGTTTACTTCCCAGATTTCTTCTTCTCTAGAACTTCTAATATTTTTAACTTGTTAGGCCCAACATTATCCTCTATGATCATGAAGATTAACTCCTTTTTATAAATACTTGAAAAGACACGAAATTTAAATGGTGCACTCTCAAGAATTTATAATAGCTTGGGTTATAACAGCCAGCGTATTCTATTCATGAATAAAAGGTTTCAAAGATTTAAGCACTACTGTCTTTGTGGAAAAGAACAGTGCCAGCACCTTTGTATGTAAATTAATTTAAACAATTTAATTTTCCAAGTTTTGTAAAATAAATTTAAAACATACTAACATTCAAATGTTCTCCAGTATCTTCCACGATAAAACAATTGAAATCAAGTAGAAATTACTTTGTAGTTTGAATGGTCTCTACTACCAGTAGCACATCTAATGTACATGATAAAATGTTATATATTTTCCTACTTTAAACATTTCTAAAACTTTCTATAACAGAACAATCTGGCTTTTTAGTAACGAATATACAGTTCTCCATGCTTCCTTAGGTGTTGGTTAGATTCTTGTTCTTAATACTTTTCTCTGACTACTGAATAAAAACATTTATAAAGATTTCTTAATTTCCTTTGAAAATATACATGTGTGTGTGTTCAAAAGGCTTCTGGCCTTAATATAGGTCAGGCATCAATGGTTGTAGGCTATGCTTCTAAATTTTAGTGGCCCCTCCAGATTTTTCCACTTAGATGTAACACACACCCTCTAAAAACTTTAAAACTTTCACTTTAGATTACAATAAATCATCACCCACTTCCTTTTACTTTTGCCATCTGTCAGTGCAAAAAGCTCCTAATGAATCTGAAGCTTCTTCTAGGCTACTCGGAGTCTCTCTCATTAATCTTTGTCATGTGGTTCATAAATAATGAGAGATGTATTAAAAATCATCATCTTGTTTACAGACAACCGCCACCAAAAGAGCCTGGAATAACACCGTGGATTTGACTAGATGTTTTCAGCCTGAACGAGCATTTCAGGAGTCCTGATGTGGGAACGAAGCATATATTTAACCTTTTTTACCATTAAGCTGGTTAACTGTGCTATGTTTCAAATAAGGATTACCCTTTCCATATCAAAACACTAGCTAGAATTACGACCTTACAGCCATCTAAGCAGTTGCTGGACGGGCAGTTTGCTCCACAGCCAACAGTCACCTTTCCATTTTCAAGCACATACCTCTCACAGAAATGTTTTCAGTGCGGCAGTCTACAGAGCTGGTTATAACACCGGCACGATGTGACAACAAAATTCAAGATGATTTTGCTCTTTCAGCCTGCCCCCCTCTGTTTTTTTTAAATTCTTTCCTCCTCCTTCATCCCCCAAAGGAAACCAAACCAACAATACTTCCACAAAACCAGCCTCAGAGTTATGAATATAATTCTTTCAGTGAAAGCAGACCAGCTTTATAGGGGAACAGCTTTCATGAGAAGCAGGAAGCTGATCTGAGCAGCAGAGAGCAGGGATGGGGCGGAGCAGAAAGGAACTGAGCTGGGGGAGAGAGCGAAGCACAGACAGTCCTGGCTGCTTCTAGTTACTTATTGACAGTTTCATCTAATAGCACAGATTTATAAACAGGGTGAGCATCCATCCTGCCATACCTTTCCTTCCTTTTACGAATCTCTGTCAATCTGGTAAACTACTACACAGGGGAAAGTAAGGCCTTACAGCCCCGCCAGAGCCCAGTTGCAGGGAAATGATGTAAGCTTCCCACCTCCCACCAGCCCCCGCTCTGCCAATCCACCTCTACTCTGACCTGTTAATATCCCCTTCCTCCCCCAGGGCCACTGCCTGGGGCCAGAGGGCCCCAGGCTTGCCTAGCTGTGTCCTGTTGTGGGGCAGAAAGTATCTGCCAGGGGGTAAGCAGTATTTTTGTTTTGAGAAAGTCTTCAATGAGAAAGTAAATGCCTTTCTATTTAAAAAATAATGCTGAATCACCAAAAGCTAATCAGCCCTCAAGAGAAATAGTATTAAATAGGATTGAGGTGAGGAATGCAATTTAGCAAAAGGCAGCAGAAGGTGTGATGTAACAAAGGTTATAATACTGGGAGTTAAGGGACATAGGTTCTACTTTTTCCCTACCACCTATGTGACTTCAGACAATTGGCGTAACCTCTCTAGTTTCATTTTCTGTAAAACTAAAGAATTAATATAAATTATATCTGCAGTCTCTTGTACTATTGTAATTTTACAAACTGACACTCAAAATAAATAAGCCAGGAGGCAGAAAGTAATCTTACTGTGGTCAATTGTTTGTTGTTTACTCAAAATTGCAAGCAGTTCCCTATATTAAGCTATTTTAGATATGCTTTGCCAAAGTACTAGTCAATGCGAGTAGGACTAGCGCAAGCTATAAAAGGGGCTAAGTTACAGGTAGTTCAAGTGTTAATCCTGATCTGGAAAACTTACAGAGAATTAGGATTGCAAAGACTCATGCTCAGGAAAAGACAATTTATAAACAGATGCATAGACACAATCAGGACCAAAGATCTAAGACATTACCCTAGACAGCATAAACAATTTACCTTGGCCAGCAGTGTTCTAAGTTTAAGGGACATATACACACACACAGCCTAGAAATTCTTATTAAAAAATTAAGATGCCAAAATACAGCAATGACTATCACAAAAGTCTTCAAACTCGGATAAGTGAACTTCTGGAAGCATATGATTTTCCAAAGGATACGCAGGCACACAGGTAGTAAATCAATTTCCATGTCAGCTTTTCCAAGTACCCTCTCCTAAAACTGAGCTGTCTGAGAATGCTCCAGGGGAACAGATTCCCCTATCTTACCTTCCCTTTCCCAAACCCCTCAGTCTCCCATTTTACAAAATCAAGGCACACAGCTCACCCATCATCAGCCTCTCACTCTGGGGCATTGTTTGGGGTAGCGGACCCAAAAAAAAAAAAAAAAAAAAAAAAAAAAAAGAATACCTCTGGCCAGGACACAAGGGGACAATAAGAAATACTGTTGGTGAAAAAGTGAATGGCCCTAATCAATCACTCTTCTTTTGCAACTCAGGTGGCTTTGCCAGTTCTTTGTTTAGAATAAAACTGGAGAAGGGACCTAATTGAGTTGTCAGCTGATAAATCACTAAATCATTAAAAATAATTTTAAATGATAAATCATTGAAAGAAATGAGTAACACTGCTATATAAGTACTCTCATTCTCTTCAACTTACGTAAACAAAATTTCAGAGTGTATATAGTAAAAAAGAATGAAAAATATGCTGAACTCTTTCCCCAATAATATTCATATATTAATTATGAATTAATTAGAAGAAAAACACCAATGATGCATAAAGACATAAATTTCTAGGAAAATTGTATTTTTATCTCTAATATTTTTCAAAGATTTGCAATTTACATGTGTATTTTGACCTACTGTGTTCTAATCATCACTCTAATGATACTTTAAAAAAAAAAATCACTAGGAGCCGTATGGTCACAGAAAATTAACTTTTTTATCCAGAAATATGATAGGGTAATCAATAATAGATTTTTAAACATAACTATACATAAAGATAAAATGTGGAAAGAGTTTCAATTAACACAAAAATTTCACATAAAGAGTAGCTCATAAGTGGATAACAGAAAGTATTATAAAGTTATAGGCTTTGCTTAAGAAAAATATATTTAAGAATACAGCAATTTTACTCAGAAATGCCAATATTTACAATAAAATGGCAATTACACCATTAGCAAATGATTTAGACTTACGATGAAAAACTTCAAACGTCAATAAAGTAATCCATAGTTTTCAAAATTCTTTTACTGGAGTAAAAGTGTTTAAAGGCCACTGTACTGGTTTACTCTTCATCTATTCCACAACACAAAACACCTTTCAAGTGTCACTACAGAGTGAAAAAACTAACAAACAAACCAAAGAAAACAGCAATTTAGACCCTCAGGAAATGAGCCACTTTGATCAACTAAGTGTTCCAGATATTTGTGGTTATACTCGTTGAGTACCAAACAGTTTTGTTTTCTAATTTTAAACTAATCTAGATGAAAATGTTGTCAAAATGGGGAACTCTTTCCCAAGACGGACCACATTAACACGATTTAACCTTTATTAGTGTTTTCCAGGCAATGACCAGTAACATTAATCCCACTGAGCACTCACACATAATGCCCCCAAGACCCAGGAGGCTGCTCTGGTCTGGTTCTCTGCATCTCTGCCAGGAAATTGCAAGGTGTGGAATCTTATGAGCTGGGTTCAATTCCTGGCTTAGCTTATCTCACATAAGCTGCTAGCCCCTGAGAGAGGCACTGAAATTCTCTGGGTCCCAACTTTCTTCCCCATAAAAAGTTGTTAATACCATTACTTTCTTAAACTATCTCACAAAACTGACATGAGTGCAAAGATGTGAATACACTTTTTAGTTAAAGATTCCATATCAAGAAAACTTACTATGTTATGGATATTTTCCCCCTTTTGGTAAGGCTCCTCCTATCACTTCTCAACACTGAATGACTGCATGAAGTCCCTACCCCGGTTCCTGCCCCCAACCCCTGCATTCTAACTGCAGTAGGCATGGAAATCAGCCAAAAAAATTAATTAGATCTGTTTAATTTTAATAAAAATAGATTGAGTAAGAGATGTGTGTGCTGTCTATAAAATACAGCTGATCCTTAAACAACATAGGTTTAAACTATGTGATTCCACTTATGCACAGATTCTTTTCAAAAAAATATATTGGAAAACTATCTGGAGATTTGCGACAATTTGTGAAAACTCACAGACGAACTGCAAAGCCTAGAAATATCAAAAAAATTACGACAAAATTAGGTATGTCACGAGTGCACAAAACATATGTAGATACTAGTCTAATTATATGTTAACCAACTATTTATGTTGCTGGTAAGGCTTCCAGTCAACAGTAGGCTATTTAAGTTTTGGAGGAATCAAAAGTTCCACACAGATTTTTGTGCAGGGGTCAGCACGTTAAACCCCGTGTTGTTCAAAAGTAAGCTTTACATGAAATTTGTGAAATTTATTTTTAGAGATCATATGCATTTTGGACCACTGATAGTGATTGCTGAGTAAGGTATAGAACAATTTAACTATACGTGTTCCATACAAAACTTCAGTCTGCTCTGACATAACAAAAGAGTCACAGAAAGGAGAGGCCTAATATATTTTTAATCTGTGATCCTCATTCATTTTAGCGTCAAATCCATCTCCCTCTCAACCACTCACACAAGTCCGTACTGCTATACTTTTATTAGTTATTTCCGCACTAAATGTTTTTGCTTATTAATGTGTTTGACAGTCTGAAGCTTCAGTTTCCAAGTTCTTGGTTCACCCTGTCTGAAACCTCAGGTTCATTCCCAGAAGCATGAAATAAACCTTTCACTTTCAAGAAGTAGCAAATAAAATTCAAGTAACATCAGAGGGGAGGTATTCTGTTTTTTAAAATGCCCATATGGTAAGCTAGGCCCCTTATTCTCTTCCATAAATTATTATAAGGTTACTATTATTATATTCTCACTCGATCCTCTCTGCAACTCTGCCATTATTCCAGGTTAATGATTTGAATCTGAACCTCGTATGTATTTAAGTGACTTGCTCAAGGTCACAAAGGCAGCAGATGAAAGCCAAAACTAGAACTCAAGCCTCCAGATGGATGGTCCAGCCCAGTTCCCTAGTAAACATGCTTGCCCCACTGAAACAGCTCTGTTAGGATAAACACAGACTCTGCCGCAAGGAACGGCAGCAGCATTCCTGCTCTGTTCTATGATTCCCGTGGGGCATCGAGTTTTAAAGAGCAGACATTCTGGAGTGACACGGATGTGGGTTTGAATCCAGACAACGTAACTGTGAGCAAATTATTTAACTTTTCTAAGTCTCAATTTCCTCATCTGTAAAAGGTAATAACAGCAACTTTGAGGGATCAAAAAAGACAGTAACCTTAGTACATGCCAGTTAGCAACTTGAGTTTACCAAATAATAATTTTTTTTTCTTCAGGCAGGGGACAGTGGCAAAAATTTAAAAATAAGAACATAACATTTTAAAGCTATTATTATATGACATGTGTTAATTCATTTAAATCTCCCAACAGTCCTATGATGTGGTAAATACTATTCTTTTCATTCCTGTCTCACTGGTAAGGAAAGACCTTGTCTAGGAGAGGTAAGGCAATTCGCCTAGGGTCACAGAAATAAGAAATGAAAGAGCTAGCATTGAAGCTAAGCAGCCTGACTCTAGGGCTCGTAGTCAGAAATACGGCCTCTCTGGAAATGATATAATTACAGCACTGCCTTTATTCCCACCACCACCACCATCATTGTCATCTCTGCTGCCATCACCGACCCTGTCTATAGTTAGGCTAGAGGGGCTAGGTCTATGAAGCACCCCAGTGGTGATGAGACATAAAGAGACGAGAACTTGACTAAGTGAGACTGACAGGAGTAAGGGCTTCAGGGAAGAAGTCACCAAAGAAGCTGGTCCCCGGAAAAGAATAATGTGCAGCGGAATGGACGAACTAAATGGAGGCCTGCAACTGTGAACATGAAAAAATATCAGCTACTTGAAACGGGGAGGAAAGGGAAACAGCTCAAGAAAGATGAATTTGCATATAAAAAAATTTATCCGATGCCTAAAATAATACTAAAAGAAAAATAGCAAATACCTGGTCTGTGATACAACTTGGGGTCTAATCCTTGTCTATTAACTAACTGCTATCTGACTCTAAGAGAAAAATGTGATCATTTTAATCACCCCTCATTGACGACCTGATACAAGCACAAAGAAAAGCATTTGCCTCTGAAATATCAGAGCCCAGCAAAACCTCCCTCTCAACCACTGAACTGCAATTCTATTTCTACGGCAAATCTTAAATCATATGTGCATGCAATGTTATTTCTGGGTTCCTCTGAATAACTGTGTTTTGGGCCTTTAATCCACATTACTTTCCTCTACAACTTCTGTCTAAAACTAAAGCCTGTTTTTTTTGTTTTTGTTTTTGTTTTTTGGCGGGAGGGTTGTTTGTTTGTTTTGTTTTGTTTTCCACTTACAGGGACTGAGGGAAATCACAGTTTGCCCACTTCCTTTGGGCAGAAATAGGTTGCATCCTATGTACTTCCAAACACTCTGCATACCCACTTAGGGAGCAGATGACTCCCATCTGTGACTATAGATCTGGTTTCCCCAATATCCTCTACGATCCCCCAGAAGACCCATGTCTTGTTCATCTCTACAACCGCGGCACCTAGTATGCTGTGCTGCACTCAATAAATGTTGGAAGAAAAACTATTTGAAAGTTTTCAAGTCTGTTTTCTGAATTCTTCAAGGCTTCCGTTGCCACTCTGGAAGTCTATCTCCTTAGACAGTAATAATCTTGGATCACCAAAATTGATTAGGATTTAGTGGATGAGTGATTACTCTGGCATGGCACTTGGTTGGGAAAATAAAAAGGAAGCTTCCCTTGGGTTGATGTTTCAGTATCCATTTTGGTGAACAAACAGTCAGTATTCAGTTTTCAAACAAAAGATATGCCTTAGGGTCATGATCACTTAAAATTTATTACCTAGCTCAAAGGGCTTTGTTTATCCCATAATATCTAGCAAAGTGCCTAGCACAAGGTCAGTGTCAGATAAACACTTTTATATTGGTTGATTAATTGACTGTTGCTATTAGAACTGCCACAGGCCAAATGCAGACAATCCTTGAACTCCCAACGAGGGTGTTAAGAGATTTAGCAAAACACCAGTAAGACTTTAAGATCAGATAATTTGCTTTTTAGCAGTGCAAAGTTTAAATTATACATACTCAGAGACAATTTTGAAAACCTTAAAAAAAATCATAGTTCTTTATTTCTGTATAGGGTCCTTGAAAAACATAGAGCTAAACGAGCATTTGACCTTGATCTAAAAAAACCACTCTCCCACAAGATAAGCTGCACAACTTAACAGAAACTGTTGGCCCTTAAGACATGTGTGGAGTTGGGAGGTTCAGGATCAAGGATCACTTATTATAATATTCCCGAAACTCCCCAAATTCTATTACTATTTTGATGAATCTAAATATATTTATTTGAAACATCTGAAAAAGTTACCTCGGCATTCCTAAATATTACAAGTGCCCCTTTTATCAGTAAAACATGACCTCATACATACTGGTAAACACAGCAATATCAATATATAAATACATTTTAAATTTAAACTTTAGGTTCTATGTAAAAATCTATTTTTAAAAGTTTCACATTTCCCTAAAATGTCCTTGTATTACTGGACTCCAATAGACGTTTAAGATTGAGCATTCTGTTCAATACTAAGGCTGCTAAAATCGGTAATCTCATAAAGAACATACAGTCATCTTAATATACCTTTTTTTTTTTTTTTTTTTTTTTGAGGCAGGGTCTCGTTCTATCACCTAGATTGGAGTGCACTGGTGCAATCTCGGCTCACTGCAAACCTTCACACCCCAGGCTCAAGTGTCAATCCTCCCACCTGAGTAGCTGGAACCACACGTGCACACCACCAAACCCGGCTATTTAAAACACCATTTTGAACCCAAAACATTAAGAAAAATAAAGGAACAGTAAGTAGATTACATTTTGTAAACAGACAAGCTTACAAGTTTTCCTGGATATGAAAGTCACACTAAACTGGGAGACAATTAACTTCTTGATGGGGTTAATCTCTAATATGAAATCACAGTCATAGCTAACTAGAAATTATATATACAATGCCAAAAATATTCAAAAATAACAATTTTCGCACCATAAGGATTACAAAGGCTAACCAGCATAAAGACACTGGCAAGTTTCAGAATCTCCTCACCACGTAATTTCAAATATCTTCCCTTTACTTCCACGAAATTGTACTAAGAACATTTCAATCACCTATAATACTCTGCCTCAAGAAAACATTTCAGTGTGGGGTTTGGACCTTCCTTTTAAAAGTGTTTAGTAGATGTAACATTTACTGGCTGGGCAGCTCATGCCTGTAATACCAGCACTTGGGAGGCCAAGGTGGGAGGACTGCTTAAGCCCAGGAGTTCAAGACCCGCCTGGGCAACAAAGCAAGACTTCATCTGTACAAAAAATACAAAAATTAGCCAGGCATACTCGTGCATGCCTGTGGTCCTAGCTACTCGGGAGGGTGAGGCAGGAGGATCACTTGAGCCAGGGAGATTGAGGCTGCAGTGAGCCCTGATAGCGTGACCGTACTCTAGCATGAGTCAGAGTGAGACGTGTCTCAAAAAATAAAATAAAATAACACAACATAAATATCTCCCCCTTTCCTTTTTAACTTCTTTTAGCAGTTTACTGACCGTTTATAGATCTTAAACCAAGTCTTTATAAGCTTTTTTTAATGGACTTACATTCCTCCCCTGAATTCTCCAACCATGCTTTTGACCCATTTTACTCTTAGTTTGTAAGTTTTATAACTTTCTTCACTGTCCTATGAAAAATGAAGAATGTTAAGGAGCTTATTGGAAAACTAAGTTTGCTCTTTTCTTCAGATGGGCATTACAGTTAAAAAAAAAAAATCCTTAAAAAGGTCTTCTTTAGAACTGAAAGCACCAATAAGAGATATTAACCTTGAAAAAGAATGATGTGTTTCTCTGCTTAATATATTATTCTATACATGCTTTATATATTATTCTATACTTAAGACTGGGGGAAAAAGAAATCTATCCAGAATGGCATTAACCTTTAGGAAATTGGCCAAATTGCAAGGGTGGGTAATGCCTGGAAGCTGGAGGTATTTCAAGTTGTGTTAGGGAAGCAAAGTCATGAAAGGTCAGTAACTAAGTTTCCGGCAATACTGCAGCAGGCAAACTGACTTTGCAGCAGGCAAACTGACTTCCACTGGGACCACCTGCAACTTGTGCTGCCACTGTTGAGTGGAACCCTGACTCCATACTCCAAAGCAGCTTAATTCCTACTATCTGTCCCCAACCCAAGTGCTGGGCACAGCTCACTGCTATAGCTGTTGAAAATGGAGTACGTAACAAGTAAATAAGCTCCAAGATGTAACAGAGAGGAACAAGCAGCCCAACTCACTGAAAGAAAAGGGACCGATCTATGTAGGTAGGAGGTGCTCTGATGGTGCTCAAACTTTAAAGCAATTTAAAAAAATAAGAGAGGAATGGGTAAAATAAGAGAAGTGGAGACTCAGAAAACTGATGTGAGATAGATGTGTATAGTTCTCACTCATACATGGGAGCTAAACAAGATCTTACAGAGGTAGAGAGTAGAACAGTAGATACCAGAGACTGAGAAGGGTAGGCAAGTGGAAGAGAGGTTGATTAATGGGTACAAAACTACATTTTAGAAGGAGTAAGTTCTAGGGTTCGCAAGCACAGTAGGGTGACTATACTTATCAACAGTTTACTGTGTATTTCAAAATACATAGAAGATTTGCAATGTTCTTTACACAAAGAAATGATAAATGTTTGAGGTGATATCCCAACTATGCTGATTTGATCATTACACACTGTATGGATGCATCGAAATATTACAAATACCCCATAAATATGTACAATTACTACATACCAATAAAAAATAGATGCGCATATATAAATACATATAAATTTCTGCTTAACCATGTTAAAAAAATGCACATAGGTAATAATTTTATAAAATCTTTATACTTAAAGTGGTACAACCCTACCGACAAAGGTCCCACACAATGATTATTTATAAAAATATTTTCAGAGATGTTTATAAAAGTTCACTTTAAGGGAAATACTTCATATTTGAAACTGTAAAACTATGTTACACATGTGATGCCACATATTCTTGGGGTAAAAAAAATGAAAGACTTAAGATCTATAAAAAAATGGAAGTACCATATTAGACCCTAAAATGATAGAAAGCAATAAAATAAAAACATAAACAACAAATCAGAATTCATAGAGCATGAAATCTCTAGCCAACTATGAAAATCACACTTTAAAACAAATTTTGTTTTGCTAGATCTTGCTCTTTCTCTAAATACATCTGTGTGACTTTTTTGTGATTAAGAAGGCCAAAATACTCAAAACAGGCATGGAAAAATTCGGAGCTTTTTCTGTACTTGAGTAATAGTCAGGTTTAACTGCCCTCTTTGGTATCTTCCCAGAGACAATGAAGAGTCTGATTTCACTTCTGAAACTGAAAAAGAACTCTGTGGCACTGCTCAAAAACCAAGTCAAGACTTGGGCTTTCATGCTTCCTTTGGTGGAACTTCTTCAAACAGTGCCAACTACAATCATTTGATCACTTAAACCGGTGCTGCTAAGTTGAAAGGAGTGGTCATTTCTTTGCTGTATTTTTATTTTCAAGTAACCATCTGGACAACCAAATAACTTGATCAAAAAGGTAATTTGGAAGCAAGGGAAAGACTACTGGATTAGAAAGCAAAAACAGAAAAAGAGTTCAGAATTAGGATTAAACTGCTTAGACTTTAACTGTCCACTAATCATTTTCTTCTAATAGCTTTGTTTTCTCAGCTCTTTTATAAACTTTTGGAGGGTAAAGAACCAAATACACTTATTTATCGACCTTTGTAAGAACTTAAGATGATGGTCAAATAGTAGATGTTCAAAAGATATTTCCTCACTGAGTGTTATTAACAAGCTCAAGTAATACAATGAAACGGTTCCTCAATTTTTCCTCCACTAAAGTTAAGTTCACGTTAAAAAATGGGAGAACAGCATAAAATGATACCCAAAGATTCTAATGTGGTATGTAAAAAAGGTCAAATGGAAGGTTCATGGGGCAGGTTAAATGACAGAAATCTAAGTAGGTGTTACATATCCCCATTAATTTTGATAACACAGATGGTCTCTGGAGACATCATTTATGGTATTTCTCACCTAACTTGGGAGATTTAACTTCTTATATTCATGGGTGTTGATTAGTAGACTAAATATGTAATTTTAAAATTAAATAAATATTGCCTATAATCACATCACTATTGATATTTTTGATTCCCAGTCTTTTTTCTTTATAACCCTGGCACATAAAGAGGCACACTGCCTTTGAATCATGTTGTATGTTCAATTTTTACTCCCTTCTTTTTTATTCCATTATTTCGGTTTTAGGAAAAATAGCATAAGCATTTCCCCATGTTACTAAAAACATCAATGAACAGAATCTTAATGGTCAAAGTAGGTATTTTTTAATTGGAAATGGGAAACTCAGGCACACAGGAGTTAAGCAGCTTAAACAAAGTTACCCAGTTTATAGGTGGCAAACTGGGATCTGAATCTTAACATATGTGATTCCATAACTCATGCTAGCAACCAAATTGCTTCTGTGAGTGCAAGTGTGCCACACCCCTCTCATCCTTCCACCTACATCTCATTCCAACACATTAGTTCCTGGCTTGTCTCCAGCATGAAACGGCTACTCAATCCAGGCTGGCTTCCTTACTGATCCTCCTACCCACATCACTCCATTATTCCCCACTCCCTGCTCCAGGCCCCTGCTTACTTTGTGATCATGTTGTTCACACAGCCCTCAAAGTATCTGTCAGTCACTTCTTCCTTTCTCTACCTCCTCAAGGCCTAATCATTGTCTGAGACCTGGTTCATACGCCTCCCCTCCATAAAGCCTTAGCTAACCAAGCAGAACCTTCAGTCATTCAAATCATTTAATAATTATGCATTTAACACGTACTATGTATCAGATACTGCTCTAGGCACTGGGATAGAAAAGAGAATAATAAAGCAAAAAAGACTTCTACCTTCATAAGAAGAACAGAAAACAGGTAAAAATATACAAAGATAATTCTGGTCAGTGATACGTATTGTTAAAAATCGTGATTCCTGTACTAGTTTTTGGCTGGCTTTCTGCCAACTTGCTGTAAAACTGTGAATTACTAAAGGTAGGGATTCCATCTTATGTCTAAAGCTTGGCACATAATAGGTACTTCAGCGATGAGTAAATGAATGCAAGTATAAATGAGAGGATGGATAGATGAATGAATAAATGGGTGGATTAAAGATAAACTATTTCACCTTTACGTTTTGCTTCCCCCAACTAGACTGTTAACTCCTACAAGAGCCTTGAGCCTACAAATCTCTGTTGGTCTGGCCTACCCAGTGAAGGTGAAAATGAATTCGAATGATTTCAGGTGAGGCACACATCTCCTGTTAAGTCACGATCCCGACTATTTGCTATGGTATTACTCAAGGCCCCATTCACATATTCATGCTTCCTGCCTGGCTCCTCTAAGCATCTGCCCCCAAACAGGATCTACTTTAGGACAGAAACCCAAAATTTAATAACTAACAGTAACCAGCAAATGGAAAAACTTTGTAACATATTCCCAACTAATTATTTAGGAATTGTGAGAACAGCAATTTCTAGAGCAGATTATCTAAAATTACAAGAAGATCCAAATCTTTCCAAAATGTAACTAAATTCTCAAAAGCTTACCAAAAGTAATTTCACTTTTTTTTTGTTTTTTGGAGACAGGGTCTCACTCTGTCCACCAGGCTAGAGTGTGGTGGCATTATCTGGGCTCACTGCAGTCTCTGCCTCCCAGGTTCAAGTGATTCTCCTGCCTCAGCCACCCAAGTAGCTAGGATTGCTGACATGAACCACCACAACCAGCTAATTGTTTTGTATGTTTAGTAGAGACGTTCTTTTAAAATATTAGTTTAATTTTAAAAAACATTCATAAGAAATGAGAGAATATATTTTTAAATGAAGCAAAATAAGATGGCAAAACTCTCAAAAGTGTGCAATCGTCCGGGTGCGGTGTCTCATGCCTATAATCCCAGCACTTTGGGAGGCCGAGGAAGATGGATCATCTGAGGTCAGGAGTTCGAGATCAGCCTGGCCAGCAGAGTGGAACTCCATCTCTACTGAAAATACAAAAATTATCTGGACATGGTGGCATGCGTCTGTAGTCCCACCTACTCGGGAGGCTGAGGCAGAAGAATCGCTTGAACCTGGGAGGCGGAGGTTGCAGTGAGCCAAGATCATGCCACTGCACTCCAGCCTGGGCAAAAAGAGTGAAACTCCATCCCCCCCAAAAAAAGTGTGGAATCACTTCCTTACAACATCACAATAATTACAGACTGTTATCAAGGACACTATTTCTCAAACTTGCTTAGCCTTGGTAACAAAAATAAATCCACAGACAACTCTGTGAACCAGCCCAAGGAAAACAGTCTTAACTGTTAAGCAATCATTTTAGGTAGGCATTTCATGGCCTCATAAACACAAAGGCAAACTTGATGATGAGAATCCAACAGCAATGCTCAGTTATAATCAAATTAATCAGGCAACCAAGAAGACATTCATTATTTCTTTTATATTTATCATCTAAATGAAACATTAAAATTCTTTTTAAATTCACATTAAAAATTCGGTGACCCCTGAGGATATGTCCATTACTTGACTCAAGTTTCAGAAATCCAGATCTAAAAAACACAATTAAAAATATCTCTCAAGAAATGAATATATATTTGTAGTACCAGAATATGTATGTACAACAAACTGCATACAAGTTCATTCGTGATTAAAATTCAAAAGTCTTAAATTTCTTTTTTTTTTTTTTTGAGATGGAGTCTTGCTCTGTCACCCATGCTGGAGTGCAGTGGTACAATCTCGGCTCACTGCAAGCTCCGCCTCCTGGGTTCATGGCCATTCTCCTGCCTCAGCCTCCCAAGTAGCTGGGACCTCAGGCATGCGCCACCACGCCCGGCTAATTTTTTGTATTTTTAGTAGAGATGGGGTTTCATCGTGTTAGCCAGGATGGTCTCGATCTCCAGACCTCGTGATCCACCCGCCTTGGCCTCCCAAAGTGCTGAGATTACAGGCATGAATCACTGCACCCGGCCGCAGTCTTAAATTTCTTCATTTTAAATTTCTCTGCCATCAGCCACAGTTCTCTGGTAGACAAGTTAGTTAATAATATATAAATAACCTCTTTAGAATATCAGATTACTGTTAAGAGAATGATGTGGGTGAATTATCTTAGCCAAATAATCACCATCTATTTTTTTTATTAACTTCAGATTTTGCACTGGCTTTTCTTAAAATGAGAATACTAAACATCAAATGAAAATATTTAACAACACAGTTATATGAAAGAACATCAGAAAACATATTTAAAACTAGTTTGTATTGTTCTTTCACAACAATATCCAAAAATTATAATGTGACCCTAACCAAGAGTAATAGTCAAGTGAAATCTGAAGTTTGGGAAACCTCTTAGTTTACGGGTCACTGACCTTTTTTCTGAAATAAATATAACGAAATATCTTATTTTCTTACATCCTCCTACTGTGTTTTTAACAACATAATTAAAATAAGTTCACTTTTTAGTTTAATTTTTACTTTAGTTCTCCAGAGAGTCAGATATATCACAAGTTTCCTATTCTGGGACTATTTCTCGTATTTTTTCAAGTAGTTATGCCAATTTAGCATCATTAGAGGTTATAAATTTCGATAAAACATTTTCCAAAAAAAATAAAGACCACAGATAAAGAAATAGGATAGTATTTTTGGTATATTGAGTTAGGTAAGAGCCCCATAATGGCAGTGGGGAGGGGAGCTTCTTAGGAGCATTAGAATTATAGAAAATTGAACAATTAAAAGACTTTTTAATTGTACTTGCTTTCATATACAGTATAGACCATTCAAGAAGCTAAGCCTTCATTAGCTTCCAAAGTTACCTTTTTCTACTTGAGTATGAAGATACATCTTATTTATTTTAGTATAAATAGCCAGCCTACTATCAACTTCACCCCCACCATCCTATCTCTCGTCTCCGTTTCCAGGAAAAACTTTAAAAATATTTGTCAACATAACTATCACCTTTTTCTTCCTTCTCTCTCCTCAACCCACTGTTAGATGGCTCTGACCCTTCTCCATTCCTCCAGAACACCTCTCCACATCATTGCAATGGCCTACATATTGCTAAATGCAGTGGTGGGTTACCTCCTCACCTTATTGTTTCCTCCATGTGGATTACTGACTGGACATTCTCCTGGTTTCCCCCCTGCTTCCACGGCCAGTTCTCAACCCCAGTACGGTTCATGCCACTGAATTGGATCTCCAAGCCTTGTTCTTATATACTCACCTGCACTTTTGTCTCTCAAAGGCCAGTAATTATTAAGATTTCAACTGAGGCCGGGGGCGGTGGCTCACGCCTGTAACCCTAGCACTTTGGAAGGATGAGGTGGGCGGATCATCAGAGATCAGGAGTTTGAGACCAGCCCAGCCAACATGGTGAAACCCTGTCTCTACTAAAACCACCGGGTGTAGTGGTGCATGCCTGTAATCCCAGCTACTCGGGAGGCTGAAGCAGGAGAATTGCTTGAACCAGGGAGGCAGAGGTTGCAGTGAGCTGAGATCATGCCACTGCACTCCAGCCTGGGCAATGAGAGTGAGACTCTGTCTCAAAAAAAAAAAAAAAAAGATTTCAACAGAAATATCACTTTTTAAAGAAGCCTTCCCCACCCCATACAGTTCTGATCAATTCTGCACCCATCATCCAATCCTCTTGGTATTCCATTCTTCTGCTGTTAAGAATTTATGACAATTTGAATTAAAATAATTGCATTATTAATAATTTGGTGTAGATTACCATCATTACAGTGTAAGGTTAGGGGCTATCATCCCCAGTGCCCACCACATAGTTTTCCAGACATGAAGATCTGAATGGACAAGTTTCACAAACTAAATTGACAACTACTATTTTTAATTCTAAAATGTCTGCAAAACTAAAGAAAAAACAGTATTGTTTCAATTTGATTCAGGTGTTAAAAACAAGCCAACTGCAAAGTTAGTTGAATTATGTCCAGAAGAACTAATAACATTAGAAATACTATGTATAAAGTATAATTTATCTTGAAGATTAAAATAACAAAATAATCCTACAAAAATAGTTCCAGAAATTAAAACTGAGGACTATTTTGCAGAATCATTAATCTGCTCAGGCTCATCAGAAACCAGGCTATAATGAAGAAAGCCATATACACAGTGGAATAAACATTTCTTCAGCCTGAAGTTGGTTAATGAGTACAAAAATAGGTGGAGGAATGCTTTCTAGTACTTGATAATACAGCAGAAAAATTACAGTTAACAATTTATTGTATATTTCAAAATGGTTAGAGGAGAAGAAAAGATAAATGTTCAAGGTGATAAATATTCCAATTATCCTGATTTATCATATACACTATACACTTGTATCAAAATATCACATACACCTCCAAAGTATGTACAACTATGACATATCAATAAAAAATTAGATGTAAAAAAAACTACTCAGTCACTCACTTTGTTCCTAAAATAATAAATAAAGGCTCGATTACTCCAAAATCTATTATTCTTGTGCTGTTGGTAATAAACAAGTAAATCATTTGTGTTCTGTTTCCTCACTTATAAGCAGTTGAGCAGTTGATCTGCAAGTTCCTTTCCAACCCTTTTGAAAGTTTAAGAGTTAATCAGAAAGTTCACTCTGAGACTCTTAACTACTCAAAATACCAAACAGTATAAGCCTTATAAAAACATTGAAGGTCCTCCGTATAGCCAAAACTTGATTTTACTGGTATCTGACAAGTCCCATATACTTAAAGTAGTTCTTTAAACTTCATATGTTGATTTTTATTTTGGTTATAGTTGCAATACTCCATAGGTGCTTTATTATCTAGCAGCAAATCATGTAACAAGGCTGCTAACAGCCTTGAGTCTAATGATACGAAAAAGAGAATATAAAAAAGTATTAAATCACAGGTCGTTCTCCAAAGAACAGCATCGTAGAGCGTTTACAGCGAAGCAAAGAGCACAGTACACCGCACAGCCCATACCTATACCTTTCTATTAGTCCTAACAGCAACAAAGATGATTTTGAGTTATCAAAAAAAGTAATATTATGTTTGTTCAATTCTATTTAGCAAAGCAGAAAAACAGATCATTATTGAAAGTTTAAATCTGACCGTTAAGTTAAAAACTTTTAAAACTAAATGTTCTGGAACTTAAACTCATAAGCATACTAACTTCCCACCATATTATATTCCCATCAATACAACATTAACACAGGAAACACTACTTTACTTATATGCCAACAGATTTAAGGTAGGATAATACTAGTGTGACAATAAGGAAAGAACTGTTCTCCACTCATGATTAAAAACGAACAAGCAAACTATAAAAACAGGGAGAATGTTCCCTCCTTTGTTGAAATTTGTCCCTGGGAACTGTCTTAAAATTACTATCAATAGTTTGACTTTGGGTGGCTATTGGTTTTCAATCATGACAACTGACAGACTAGGACAATCTTTCAACCATAAAGATACAACTTCCATCTTTTTGTCAAAAAATCAGTTATTAAAAAATATTAGCTTTGTAAATATTGTATGAATACTGGGATAAAACTCAATCCAACGAGACTTAAAACAAAAATGTATTTAAAAAAAAAAAAAGCTTCTACATATGCCATATGTGATACGTGTGCTAAAAATGTTTAAGGTAAAAACTGCACGATTTTTTTCCAAATATTTTCAAAAAATATAATATGATTTTGCTCAATATTTGCTACCTATAGAAAGTACTTTAACAATACTTCTACTAGGTAAATGTGAATGTTTTTAAAACAGACAGTTTGGCGAAATTTGGTGAAAATCGGATGCCCTAGCAAGCTAAGAAGAAATAACTGCTTCTGCCTAAAGTTTTGGGGGAAAACATTAAAAATAAAAAGTTAAAGAATCTAAAAAATACTGTGGCTCATATATATACATATTATACTCAAGTAAATACTTTACCAATATGCCACTACAGATGTAGTAATACTGTGTACAAATTGATAAAGGTAATCTAGATTCTAATTTTAAAAAAAGCATTCTAATGGTAATGATAATAACATAATTCTTTTCTAAAAATGTCAGACAACTATTCCCTAGAGGACATAGTACATGATTAAGAATGAGATTTAACAAATTCTATAAATTCTTCCCTGCTGCTGATAAATAAATTCTTCATGTAGAACTCAAATTCTTATCTTAAGTTCCTGTTTGCAAAGTAAAAGAAACAGCCAATTCAAGGACACTAATGACGGAGTATGGAGCAGTGTACAAAAACTGAACAATCAGCTGATGCCCAAAGCACAGAAGACCAACTACCAAATCACTAATTATAATTTGGCATATACTTATATTATCAAAGCTACTTTTTAAAAATCTATGCTTAATTCCACAATTTTTAGTTGTCTAGTACATGCAAAGTACTGCTAAGCCCCTAGAACAAAATATAGTCTCTTCACTTCAAACCTGGTAGGAACAAGATTCAAATGAAAGCTCACAGAAGGGGAATTTCTAAGTTTAAGAAACATAAAAGCGACTGGCCTGCATAACCAAAAAAAGATTCAAAGGAGATGGGAAAAGGCCATTTCCTTCCTAGGACACAGGGAAAACGTCTTAAATTTCTCTTTTATCCACCCTACACTGCCAACAAATGTGTAATAATAATATATTTAAGCGTATAATAATGAGTGTACTATTTTATAGAAGCTTAATAAGTAAAAACATGATCAAAGATATTTTAAGGCAAAACCATCAGCTTCAATATGAAAAACTAAAAGCTTGGTTTAAATTTGCTCCTAGTTAAATACAAGATTGTCTTTAAGCAAAACCCATTCAAGAATTCATTTATGAATAACAATTTAAAGATTACACTCAGACCAGATAGTAGGTAGATTGTAGGTCATCCATATTTTAACATTTGTTTGCATAATTACAGATGACTAACTAAAATCATGAAGTTTATTATCTCTTATTAAAAATATTGACTGCACTGGGTATCACGGTTCACACCTATAATGCCAGCACTTTAGCAGACTGAGGCGGGCGGATCACCCGAGGTCAGGAGTTCAAGACCAGCCTGGCCAACATGGTGAAACCTCGTCTCTACTGAAAATACAAAATTAGCCAGGCATGGTGGTGCATGCCTGTAATCCCAGCTACTTGGGAGGCTGAGGCAAGAGAATCACTTGAACCCAGGAGGAGGAGGTTGCAGTGAGCCAAGATCGTGCCACTGTACTCCAGCTTGGGCAAAAAAGAACAAAACTCTGTCTCAATTATATATATATATATATATATAGAGAGAGAGAGAGAGAGAGAGAGCGCTTAACACTTTTAAAATCATAGGATTTTTTCCCCTGATAACTTACCCACGTAAGAGTCATATTTTTTGGTAAATATTTAAATATTAAGATTAAACTAATATTTACCATAATTACACCAAAAGACAATGTTCTTTACTAATTGAATCCCATATGGAAATTTTGTTTTGGAACCTTCAGTAAAATAAAACAAATTGTTAGTATATATTATCACATGAATGTGCTTGTATAATAATACTGAATAACAATGTTGGAGGAGAGTGAAAATAGTATTTTAAAAATCACAACAAAAAAACCTGTGGATTTAAAATTCATATTCTGTCCAAAATACTCTCACAAGAGAAAAAAGATCATTAAAAATCAAATAGCCAACATAAACTCCTAGTAAGTGAAACTATTTTTTTCATGAAAAAAGCATGATAAAGAGCCTATTTTTATTACATTAATCTTTCATAATTTCCTATGTCTGAAATTGGACTCTATAACTGATGTCAAGCGATTAAAATGAACTAGACCCAATTAACTGCACATATAATGCCATAAGTAACTCAAATTTTACATAAAAGATTATTGGCTTTTTAAAATCTGCTGTGCTGATTTGAAATGAGCTTCTCAAGTACAATCCAAAGTTACGTAGGGAAAAAAAATCCACTGCCATAAATATATAATTTATATAATTAACAAAAAATACTCCAGAGCTTGCCAACTTGTGTTCTTAAAACTAGATTTTAAAATTCTATAGAAAATGATAGTAAAACTAAAGATATTCAACCATCATAGGTACTTTTTTCATGTTCCCACAAGACATTTAAGAACACAAGTGATAGAATGAAGACTGATACAGTAAGAGACAGGCAGCTCGACATCTAACTAAAAGCCGAATATGCAAACTGGGGAAGAACAAACTAGACCAACAGGGAGGATTAAACTCCTTGAAAGTCTTCTTTCTGGTCATAAAAGAGGCTCCCTCAACACAGGTTAAGTGTCTATGTAAAAAGAGGCACAAAGAAATCTGCTGGGATGGGAGGGACTGCAAAGCATCCATCAACATTTGTGTGAAAAGACCTGCCAGGCTCTCAGGAGTTACACTTAAATAATGTGACCCTTCCAGACAGGACAATAAGGAGACAGATTAGACCCTTCAAGCAGCGATTCATCCTCGAATACATGGCAAGAGGAGATCCAGTATGAAGCTTGGACCCTGTGTGTTTGCTTAAGTGTCTGGGCAGCTCTTTTGGTGGCCCTATAACTAGCTAGTGGGTTGCCTACAGTCTCAGGACAAGTTACTAAAGGAGGCTCCAGACTGAGAGATGAAACACCCAACTGTTTCAGGCACACTCTCAAACTTAATCAAAAGATAAATCCCAGTGCATGATTCACCCAGGGCTTACTCGCCCTTTATGAGACCTATCTTCTGACATAGATTTTGAAGAAAAACTCCTAAATATAAGCAGTATAATGAAACAGTAAAAGTCTATCTTAAAAGGAGTTCACCTCAACAACTAGAGGAAACACAATGTGGAAGTGAGAAAAAAGAATGCATGGGTTTGACACACGTATCTCTTCTGAGCATGGGTAATCCCTCTCATTAAGCAAGGGCTCCAGTGTAGAACAAGAGGGTCCCTCAGGGCCCAAGGAATGACTACACTACTTCTCAAATCTTTAGTGGGCCAATATTTAAATCATCAACTCAATATCTCAAATGCCTCAAGAATAACTCACCCCAATCAGGTAGCTGCCGCCTGCAACTGCCTTCTTCCACTCTTCCAAATCTGCTACTCTTGCATTTGACAGGATGGGGAAAATGTCACACGCAGGGGACAGGTCCACATTCCCCTTGGTCCAAGGAGCAGGAGGAAGTCTTCCCTTATCTGCTCCCTGTGAACCTCTGGATGGACTTCTTCAAGGGAGGAGGCACCCCTCTTTGAACTGAGTGTGCTGTGCTTCTCCTTCCTGCAGACGGAGTCAGGCAGGGAAGGAGCCTATTTCGGGGCCACGAGCCCCTCTGCTCTTCAGGCAGAAAGACAGGAAAATGAAGCCACAAAAAAACCATGTTTCTGGAAAATTGGAAGGAAGGCAAGCATAGATGCTACTATTTTTCAAATATTTTAAAATGCTAACCTGGCCACTAGTATGTGATATTTTTCATACACATAAAACCTAATGAAAAATAGGTTTCTAATAACTTTACCCACTGACAAATGAAGCTTCAACCTCACCCTATCTTTCAGTCAAGTCTGTGTCCCCACTGCTTAGAAGGCAAGGTGGTAAATGTCCTTTCTTGAATGAATTTATATTCAAGTTGCTTTCTGTCTGTAGCTCCTTGCTGTTGCCTGGAAACAGGAAACCCTTCCCACCTACATGCTTCCTGACTACTCCCCCCATGTCTCCCTCTTACAGTGCAGTGAATGCACCTGGCCATGCTTCTAGATACTGTTTATCTTAAAGAGCTGATTCTTTACGACAGAGCAATGGCAGGAATTTTGCCACTTAGCTGTTTAAGAGAGAACATTGACTAGTCAAACAAATTAGTTCTGAAAACCTGAATTGCTTAGGTAGGAGAACCAACAAGAACAGCAGCGGCAAAAATGCACTTTATCTAAAATCACTGAAACATGGCGAATGTTAGAGACAAATTCATTAGAACAAGTGTGTCAAATAAAAACAGAAGTTGTTCTCAAGGTTATTTTCCCCCTACTTCTTTGCCTCATTGATATTTGAAAACCTTACTTTCTTGAGATAAGACAGTACTTCTAATAGAGCCCTCTAGGCTTGAGCCAGGCTCGTCATCTTGGTGAGCCTCCTTACTGCAATACCCACATCACATCAGTCACTAAGCGCTTATGGGGTCTACTTATCTACTCTTCATTCATTTGATATTTTCTTTCCAGTCCCTTTGCCACCACTGAATTTCAGGCAATAATTTTCATTTACGATGACTGCAGCAATAAGAATTAACTTTTACCATTTATTATCAATTACTTAGAGAACACCATGTGTCAAGTACTACAGAAGCCATTTATATGCCTTATCTCACTATTCATCATTCTATTATTCCTTATGCCTAATAATCAGTGAGGCAGGTACTATTACTTTCCTATTTTACAGATGAGGATACTGAGATTTAGAAAGTTTAAGTAACTCGCCCAAGTCATATACCCTTAAAGTAGGCCTCAAATTCTTCTCCTAGTAAGATAGTAGCAGAATATCTTTACTTTCCAATCTTTCCTTCCATTCCCGCCATGCATTCCCTTTGGAAATGTTCTTTTGACAAATTTAAAACCAAAATATAGGTTTACTTCTTAGCTGGGTGAATCATATTGTGATCCACACTCACACCAACAGTACTATATACTGAGTCCACCCCTTCCTCTTTAGAGAAGAACAGGCGTATCAGCAATCCAGTTCAGTGTTTTAATAATGAGATTCACGGCAACGAATTTTATGTGCTTTTCAGAGATACCATAAAAAATAAATATCCTCAGCCAGGCACAGTGGGTCATGCCTGTAATCCCAGCACTTTGGGAGGCTGAGGCGGGCAGATCACGAGGTCAGGAGATCAAGACCATCCTGGCCAATATGGTGAAACCCCATCTCTACTAAAAATACAAAAATTAGCTGGGTATGGTGGTGCACGCCTGTAGTCCCAGCTACTCAGGTGGCTGAGGCAGGAGAACTGCTTGAACCCAAGAGGCGGAGGCTGCAGTGAGACAAGATCGCGCCACTGTACTACAGCCTGGTGACAGAGCGAGACTCTATCTCAAAAATAAATAAATAAATAAATATCTTCTTGCAATTTAATGCTTATAAAGAGCTTTGGGAGGAAAGAAAAATCATAAGTTTTGGTCAATCCCCTGTAACCAAAGATACAAGCCCCTAATGCTAAAACAAAAATCACAAAGTAAAAATAACTAGATAGATAGATCAATCAATATTTGAAATCTTGACTTATATCTAAAAAATATTGAATGTCAAAAAGTAAATTTGCATCACAAATTTATTCAATTTGTAATTTTGTCTGATTAATGTCTTACTGCTCTTAGTTCTATAGATTCTTTTAAACTTTGGCTTTCACACACATGTAATACACAATCAAGCTTAACTATACCTTAGGACACACAGAAAAATCTTCTAAGGCAAAACTGAAAATGAGAAACTGCCCAAAGTCACCGAATTAGTGAGGTCAATAAACTGATGAGAATTTTCAGACAACATCTTCTCTAGCTAAAAGAAAAAAAAAGTCAGTTTTTCATTCAACAAAATGTAAGTAGTGTTTTGAAAAAGATATTGAAGAAAATCACATTTGTGCCAATAAAATCATAAAATACCTATTTAATTCTAAGCAAATTCTATAGGCAAGACTAAAGTTATAGTATTATAATTTATGAACCACTTCAACTTCAGCATGTCACTGGTATTGCCTGAGTCCCAGTTTCCCCACATTTGCAAAGATAATGGCAACCACTGGTCATGGTAAAAAATTAAATGAGAATATGATAAGAACATTTGGTGTCTTCACATTTTTATTTTTATTTTTCTGAACTAATTTTATATTCCTTGGTTCTTATCACATTTCTTTTTCTCATCACTTCATTTTGAGACAAAGTCTTGCTGTGTCACCGAAGCTGGTAGGCAATGGCACAATCACTGCTCACCGCAGCCTTGACCAACTGGGCTCAACTGATCCTCCTACCTCAGCCTCATAAAATGCTGCTGGGATTACAGGCATGAGCCACCACACCTGGCCTCAACACATTTTAAATTGTCAAACATACAAGAAAGACCTGAAGACAGCACAGCTATCATTTCTGGCATATATGCTTCATTTATCTACATTTAGAAAACTTGCCATTTAGTCAGGTAGCGTGATGCCTCCAGCTTTGTTCTTTTGACTTAGGATTGTCTTGGAGATGCGGGCTCTTTTTTGGTTCCATATGAACTTTAAAGCAGTTTTTTCCAATTCTGTGAAGAAACTCATTGGTAGCTTGATGGGGATGGCATTGAATCTATAAATTACCTTGGGCAGTATGGCCATTTTCACGATATTGATTCTTCCTATCCATGAGCATGGTATGTTCTTCCATTTGTTTGTGTCCTCTTTGATTTCACTGAGCAGTGGTTTGTAGTTCTCCTTGAAGAGGTCCTTTACATCCCTTGTAAGTTGGATTCCTAGGTATTTTATTCTCTTTGAAGCAATTGTGAATGGAAGTTCATTCCTGATTTGGCTCTCTGTTTGTCTGTTACTGGTGTATAAGAATGCTTGTGACCTCAAACTATACTACAAGGCTACAGTAACCAAAACAGCATGGTACTGGTACCAAAACAGAGATATAGACCAATGGAACAGAACAGAGTCCTCAGAAATAATACCACACATCTACAGCCATCTGATCTTTGACAAACCTGAGAGAAACAAGAAATGGGGAAAGGATTCCCTATTTAATAAATGGTGCTGGGAAAATTGGCTAGCCATAAGTAGAAAGCTGAAACTGGATCCATTCCTTACTCCTTAGACGAAAATTAATTCAAGATGGATTAGAGACTTAAATATTAGACCTAATACCATAAAAATCCTAGAGGAAAACCTAGGTAGTACCATTCAGGACATAGGCATGGGCAAAGACTTCATGTCTAAAACACCAAAAGCAACGGCAGCAAAAGCCAAAATTGACAAATGGGATCTCATTAAACTAAAGAGCTTCTGCACAGCAAAAGAAACTACCATCAGAGTGAACAGGCAACCTACAGAATGGGAGAAAATTTTTGCAATCTACTCATCTGACAAAGGGCTAATATCCAGAACCTACAAAGAACTCAAACAAATTTACAAGAAAAAAACAAACAACCCCATCAAAAAGTGGGCAAAGGATATGAACAGACATTTCTCAAAAGAAGACATTCATACAGCCAACAGACACATGAAAAAATGCTCATCATCACTGGCCATCAGAGAAATGCAAATCAAAACCACAATGAGATACCATCTCACACCAGTTAGAATGGTGATCATTAAAAAGTCAGGAAACAACAGGTGCTGGAGAGGATGTGGAGAAATAGGAACACTTTTACACTGTTGGTGGGATTGTAAACTAGTTCAACCATTATGGAAAACAGTATGGCGATTCCTCAAGGATCTAGAACTAGATGTACCATATGACCCAGCCATCCCATTACTGGGTATATACCCAAAGGATTATAAATTATGCTGCTATAAAGACACATGCACTCGTATGTTTATTGCAGCACTATTCACAATAGCAAAGACTTGGAATCAACCCAAATGTCCATCAGTGACAGATTGGATTAAGAAAATGTGGCACATATACACCATGGAATACTATGCAGCCATCAAAAAGGATGAGTTTGTGTCCTTTGTAGGGACATGGATGCAGCTGGAAACCATCATTCTTAGCAATCTATCACAAGAACAGAAAACCAAACACCGCATGTTCTCACTCATAGGTGGGAACTGAACAATGAGATCACTTCGACTCAGGAAGGGGAACATCTCACACAGGGGCCTGTCATGGGGAGGAGGGAGGGGGGAGGGATTGCATTGGGAGTTATACCTGATGTAAATGACAAGTTGATGGGTGCAGCACAGCAACACGGCACAAGTATACATATGTAACAAACCTGCACGTTATGCACATGTACCCTACAACTTAAAGTATAATAATAATAAATAAATTAAAAAAAAAAGAAAAATAATAAAAAAAAAAGAAAACTTGCCATTTAATTTTTATTAAAACTTTTGAGATACTACGTTACTCAAGGACTACTGCCTATTAAAATTATTTAAATTAGACCTAATTATCCGAGGAAATTAGTAGAATGTCAGGTATTACATCATCAGATATTGTTAGATATAATTAAAAAAAATTTTTTCAACCATGGAAACTACACTTCTCTAAAGCCAAACACCAAAAGAAATGAGCAGATAAAATGCTATCTAACTAAAATATATAATTGGCATTATCCTGTACTTTACTTCTCTCTAGATGTTCATCCCCATCAGATGATCAGTGTAGGCAACAAAGGTGACAATATTGCCAGGATTTTTTTCCCTAAATGAAAACCTATAAAACTTAATGAAAATATAGTCCAAAAACATTTTATTAACTAGAAAAGTGATATAATCAAGCAAACACTAGATAATCAAACTGTCCATAAACATTGGCAACAGAATAAGAGAATGTCAAATAAACCTGAACTGATATTATTTTCTAAATTTAGTAATAGCTCATCATTTGGTAAACAACTAAACAGTCCATGTCATTATAAGTTGGTGAAGGTAGAGTGAGGAAAAGGGGAGGACAGTGGAGGATTTTACTGTTTTTAATTGAAATTATTGAACTAGACAAGTAAAGAAAGTAAATTCTTTACAAGCAACTTTATCATCAAGTTCACTGAGATGAATTGTTTTCAGGTTGAGATTATCCAGGTAATGGCTTTGGTTTTGCCACAAGAGTTTCTAAGGGCTCTTAGAACATTGTTGCATAATTGCCATCTTTTTGTGGGTTTATGTGATTCTTTGGTTCTAAAACACTTTCCATTTTATCTTCCTTTAAGTCTGAAACAATTCTAATGGCCAGTGGTCAGATACTTGGGGTATCAAACCTATGTGGACACTTCAACATTAACAACAGTTGTACCACTTCACTAACCCAGGAAAGTCCACTTGAGTTGGCTTATACTGCCCTCTACAGCCTTGAGTCATTCCTTCTCAAGAATAAATCAATTTTTATAATATGGAAGGACAACACAGAGCCAAACACTGAGCAGATTTTTAAAAGAATAAAAAAGCAATCACTCGAAACAAGAAACACAGTCAAGGGTAGGCCAAACACACCTCTATAAAATACTGTTAACGTGGTAAGTTTGAGATAGCAATAGGAGAACCAGTGATCAAAGACTCGCTCTTGCAATAAATTTCAACAACTAAAGCAACAAGTTCGGTTACTTTCAAAGGAGTAGGATATCAAGAAACTATCAAGGATGTATTGTTAAGATGGTTATGAAGGAATTGCTCAATTAAATGAAATAACACATGTGAGTAAAATAGCCTAGTACAGTTCCTGGCACCTAGTTAGCTAAGTTAGGTATTATTATTACAACTATGGGATTTCATCCCTACAACAATATAGGCAGTATAGTATTTTTACCACAGTTTTGCTAGAAAATTGAACCTCAGATGCAACAGGTAATCAGCCACAACACAGTTAATGGCAGTGAAACAAGATCTGAACAGAGCTCTGTGTGATTGTTGGAATCTATATGCTTGGATCAGACATATATTTTACATAGACTTCAAAACATCTGGATGTATCTAAAAAGAACCTTGAGTACTGGAAATGTAATTTTGGGAAGCTGGAAATTAAAAATTTATTTATTGAACTATAAGACTGATTAGACTGTTAGGACATCACTGAAAGAATGTCACTGAAGCAAGAATTATGAGTGAAACTTGGGCCAAGGATGTCCCCAGAATGCAAAAGAAAGAAAGAAAGAAATGGTTAAAAAAAGAAAAATTAGGAGACACAGAGGACAAATCTACCTTCCATCCATCTGTTAGCAGTTCCAAGAGGTGAGAATAGAGAGATTGGAGAAGAGGCAACATAAGAAAATAGCAAAAAATGGCTGGTCGCGGTGGCTTACACCTGTAATCCCAGCACTTTGGGAGGCTGAGGCAGGTGGATCACAAGGTCAGGAGTTCGAGACCATCCTGGCTAACATGGTGAAATCCCGTCTCTACTAAAAATACAAAAAGTTAGCCGGGCATGGTGGCGGGTACCTGTAGTCCCAGTTACTCGGGAGGCTGACGCAGGAGAATGGTGTGAACCTGGGAGGCGGAGGTTGCAGTGAGCCGAGATCGCGCCACTGCACTCCAGCCTGGGTGACACAGCGAGACTCCGTCTAAAAAAAAAAATAGCAGAAAACAGAGAATCTGACATAACTGAAGAACATGACTCCAACAGCCTCCACACATTGAAAGGAGGTGGCCAATTGGAATAAACTAAAAACAAAAACACCTAAGACATATCAATGAAAAATTCTGAGCAGCAAGGATAAACAGAAATCCTTAAAAACTCTCAGGAAAAGAACAAAAGATTATACACACAAGAAGCACCAAACTTCCTTTTAACAATAATCCAGGAGATGTTTTCCTTTTTTTAATCAACCTGAGAGGTACAAGAAAGAGAATGGAGGAGAATAAGAGGATACTCAAGTTCTCTTGCTTAGGGAGAAGCTACAGATACCTATAACTGTAGATGTTGTGAGAAAAACATGTTTAAATATGTATGTTAACAATATAAAGGCAACCACAACATAGAAAGGAATGTATGCTATTCAAACCAACAGAGCAAATAAAGAATAAAACAATTTAATCATCCCAAGAAAAGTCTGCGAAGTGGAAATGAAGAGAAAGGATAACAGAAAAAAATAGGAGGTTTAAGTCACAATAAATATAAATAGGCTATTCAGAGTTATGTTCAGACTAACCAAAAAGCAAAACCCAGCTATGTCCATATCCATAAAAGACACATCTAAAACAAAATGACATGTAAAACTTTAAAATTCAGGGATGTGAAACCATACAGCGGGCAAATGAAAAGAAAAAAATAGGTATAGCAGTATCAACAATAGACAAAAAAGTAATCAAGAAGCAAATCATTACAAGGGAAAAAGAAATATTTATACCACCAAAAAGAATAACCTTCCAAAAGTGGATAACAATCACCAATTATTTATACACTTAACATAGCTTTGAAATATATAAAGAAAAAAAAGACAAAACCCATAACACAACTTGACAATCACAATCAGATTAGAACACCTCTCTCTGAAAATAAGAGACAAATCAAAAGAAAAATAAGTAATATTATGAAGGCTAGGAATAACAAATACATATCTACCTAAGAGACATAATATTAACCTGATATGAATATACGTACTCAGGACCCCACATAAAAAGAACTGACTTTCTTTTCAAAGATGTGAATATTCAGAGAATGGTTGTACAGCAGCCAACGAAGAAAATATTAACAAATTTCTAAATACTGCTAACCTGCAGATCATACTCACTAACCTAAATACAGTAACATAATAGTGAAGTAACAGACAAAAAAAAATGGGAAATTTTAAACCACATTTTAAAATAATGTATTGGTTTGATAATAAATGAATGGCTAAATTTTAAAAACAAACTGAACAACCACCACCACACTACCTGAGAAAACTGTGATATACCATCAAAATGGTACTCACAGGAAACAGTGCATCAATAGCATTTTAGAGAATAAAAATGTTTAAAAATAAATGAATTATTTCAAAACAAGAACTAGAAAAACGAACAAAATAAAAAGAACAAAAATTGAACTGATTAGGATAAAAGAATTTAATAAATACATGAGCAACAAAAACTAGAGACACAAAAAAGATTAAGCATTAGAAAAGAACAGTAAGAACAACTTTATACCAAAAACTTCAAAGCCTACATGAAGTGGACGGGAAGATAACAAAATATAAATTATCAAAACTGACCAAAGAACAAACAGAAAACCCAGCAACAAAACCACCATGGGAAAAAAGTTAAAGCAGTTGCCAAAGATCTACATCCTCAAAAAAAAAAAAAAAAGAAAGAAAGAAAAAAAAAAAGTACAAGTCCTGAGGCAGTTTCATAGAAGTTCGAATAAATTGTCTCTTTAAGTGAATTATTCCACAGCACAGAGAGGTTAAAGAAAATTATTTTAGCTGAGGTTCACTTTAACCCTGTGCTAGAAGCTGTAAGAACAGCAAAGTTATTATCCACTCACACTTCAAAGTAGATGTAAAATTCCTTAGTAACATCAGAAAATTTATCAGTGGAATTCACTACATTAACCACGTAAGGAAGAAAATGACATTTTTTTTTTAAACAGAGTTTCGCTCTTGTTGCCCAGGCTGGAGTGCAACGGCACCATCTCGGCTCACTGCAACCTCCGCCTCCCGGGGGGGTCAAGCGATTCTCTTGCCACAACCTCCCAAGTGGTTGGGATTACAGGTGCCCACCACCATGCCACCATGCCTGGCTACTTTTTTGTATTTTTAGTAGAGTCGGGGTGTCACCACGTTGGCCAGGCTGGTCTTGAGCTCCTGACCTCAGGTGATCCTCCTGTCTCAGCCTCCCAAAGTGATGGGATTAGAAGTGTGAGCCACCGCACCTGGCCCAACAAACTATCTTAACATGCATTCATAATAAAATTTCTCAGCTAAGAATAGAAAAGAAGTTCCTTAACCTGATAAAGAGGTCTAGGACAAACACACATACACGTTTGAAAAAAGAAAAAAAAAAAAAAAAAAAAAACTAGGCCGGGCGCAGTGGCTCAGACCTGTAATCCCAGCACTTTGGGAGGCCAAGGCGGGTAGATCACGAGGTCAGGAGTTCAAGACCAGCCTGACCAAGATAGTGAAACCCCATCTCTACTAAAAATACAAAAATTATCCAGGTGTGGTGGTGGGCATCTGTAATCCCAGCTACTTGGGAGGCTGAGGCAGATAATTGCTTGAACCCGGGAGGCGGAGCTTGCAGTGAGCTGAGATCACGCCACTGTCCTCCAGGCCTGGGCAACAGAGCGAGACTCCATCTCAAAAATAAAAAATAAATAAATAAGTAAATAAAACTATTGTTAATAGTAGTTAAATATTAGATTAATTAAAATATGTAAAAAAAAGTACAAATAAGGATGTACACTATCACTAAGAACAATCAACATTATATTAGAAGTGCTAGCCAATGTACTAGCCAAAAAAATAAATAAATAAAGAGAAGAAAACCAAATGATTGAACAGGTTGACACAACTGTTATGATTTGATTTTATATGAGACAAAAAAAAAAATCAACTGACAAACTAGTAAAATAAAAGGTTTCACAAGGTGGCCAGATATATGGGCGATTTTTTTGAAAAAAATAAAATAGTTTCCATATATCAGCAATAATCAATTGTTGAAAACAAATCCCCTTCATCATGGCAACAAAAACTATAAAGTATCTGAGAATAAACCCAAGAAAAAAAATGTGTGAGATTTGTAGGAAAAAAACCAACATTTCCTGAAAGATGGAAGAAAAAGCTTGAGTAAATGGAGTGAATGTTCCTGGATGGATAATCAGTATTTTATGACAACTTTCCCCACATGAATCTATCAGTTGCCTGCAATTCAGATAAAAATCCAAATGCAACATTTAGAATCAAGAGGCGATTCTAAATTCATTTAGAAGAATAAATATTCAAGAATCGCCAAAAAATTTAGAGAATTTGCTCTATCAGATAGCAAGAGGATTATAAAGCTATAAGTCAATCACTTATTTCCAAAGAAATACAATAATAAATTGATAGAATATAACATGTAAATTCAAAAACCATCTCAAAAACATTTGTACGTGATAAAAGCATTCAAATTAGAGAAAACACCCACTAGACTACAGACGGGGCTGGAACAACTGTCCGCCCCTGTGTGGAGGATGGAGATGATGGGAGGGACAAAACGATTCATCTTCATCTCACAACATTAACAATAAATTGCAGATAGATTTTTTAAAGGGCTTAACATGTGTGACTCAACCTATATCAATGACACTGGTGTAGGAAAGAGTTTCTTAAAGTTCAAAAAGACATAAAAAGGGAAAAACTGATAAAGTTGACTACCTGCATACTGTCAACATCCCCGTGAGACATGACACTACAAAGATTAAAAAAAAACTGTAAAAACTATTTGCCATATAAATACATGTCTAACACATACATACATATAGTCAAAGAGATAATATACAGACTATATATATAAAGCTCATTCACAAACAGTACCAAGAAAAGGTAGAAAAGGAAGGAGAGCCCAATAGTGAAATGGGCAAGACATATAAGCAGGTAATTTCAGGGGGGAAAACACTGGCCAATAAACAGATGAAATCACCTCAGTTATCATGGAAAATTCAAATTAAAAGAAGATACTATTTTTTGCAAATCAGACTGGAAAAAAATAAAAAGTGTGATAATACTAAGTTTTTCAAAGGTATAGGAAAATAGCAACTATGCTCTGCTTTCTCTGTGAAACCATATATAAGTACGCAAATGCACTGAAAGGGTTTTGAAGAATACACACCGAAGTGACAAAGTAGGTAGCTCGGGGAGTTGGTGGACATGGGCTGGCAAAACATTAAGGCTGAGAATGAAAGTCAGGAAAATTTGCTCTTTTATTCACTCAGTATTGAATCACAAACATTTGTTGAGTGTTTAATATATATCAGGCCCTGTAATAAGCACTGGATATAAAGGGCAAATAAAACAAAGGTCCCTGCTTTCATGAAGCTTCCTTTCTAGAGAGGTAGGCTATAAACATGTAAAATAGCAAATAATAAAAATGTTTTCTATTTTAATTTAAAATAATTTCAGAAATTAGTACAAAAATGAAACAGGACAATTTTATTCTGAAATGTATTGGTTTTTGACCCCAAAAAATGTATTTATGTATTACTTGTGAAGTAAAAACAACAATTTTTAAAACTTTATACAATTTTATTTTCTCTATAGAAGTTTTATATTTGGGGAATTTATGCACATAATAATATTTAACCTTTTGTGATGCCTGGATAAAAATTCCTAAAAGGCCAAACCCAGCAATGACCGACCAGAAAATATGAGTTTAATAAAAAGAAATGCAGGCTTTGTATAGAGGTATTTGTACGTTCCTTGTGGTACGAAGTAGGGGGTACTGCCTTCTGTCTGGTTCTGTGAAATGGACCTAAAATCTACTAGGGGCTTCACCGGTGTATGTGAACAAAATCCATGGATCCTGAGAAGAAGGCAGGGAAGAGGAGGGCCTCTGAGGCCACAAACAATCAGGCCCTGACTGGGCAAAGGAGATGTTTGGAAGAGATCCCTCCATTGACAACCTGCCACCTCTTCCCTCCCTCCACACACATAAATCACTGACCCTGAGCACTCCGCCCACACGAGAGGCAAAGCTGTGAGCCTAACATGACTTCTGAACCACAGAACCTAACAATAAAATACAAACTCTCAGGCTTCCAGGTCAAAAGGAGATGTCAGTTTGGATATTTCCTAAATATTTGCATGACACCACACATATAAATTTCCCCCATATTTTGGAGAGGAAAAAAAAGACCACTGGCTGTTACAGTCTGCAGTTCATTTGGTAAAAATAGATAATATCAAATATCAGTTATTTGAAAGTTATTTTCTGTTTGATTAAAATACTTTGTACAAGTATGAAGCATGTTAATTCATTTCTTTTCAGGTTACACATGTAACATGATTCTTTTTCATCCATTTCCATTTCAGCAGAAATATAAATGTGAATAGTATCCTTCCTGGTTTAGAACTTTATTTTCATTCTAAAATACGAAGTGTAAAAAAACAGTTTTGTAAGTCTGCTTAAGCAAGAAGCAGTTTCCAAAATTAAAAAAGGCTCTTTCACTTGTTATTTTATCATTAACGTTTCTTAAAAATACACTCACTAATATATTTTACATATTAATTTGTTTAAAATTCTATTCCATTCACTTAACCTGTCAAAACTAAATGAATTACTACATAAAATGAGATATTCAAAGATTTTTATTACTTATATAGACAATTACCAACATATTTTTAAAAATAGCCCATTAAATAAATTCTGCATTTGTCTAAAGCAATGACTCAGCCTCTAAAGAACTATTATTCTTTTAAGACACTCTACATCTGCCCTCTATAAAACACATGTTCAAGGCATGAACATTTGAGTAAAGCAAAACTTCCCTTAAAACAAGTGTGTTTATTTAAACACACAATTTCAGAACCAAATCAACAAGTGTTTTATGGGTTCACGCTCACAAGGGATCCCATGTGTGTTTATTTGAATGTAATCGCATTGAAATAAACACAGCTGCGTTTATTTCAATGTGTGAGAATCCAGATCTACACGTTTGTACAAGAATGAATCATGAAACCATGACTTAGTGCATGGAAATGTGAATAGGAAATGGCACAGAGCACAATTACTTTCTTCAAACACATCACGGGTTAAATGAAATCCAGGGCTAAAAGGTATTTCAAAAAAGGTACAAATAAATGTATCCCAAAATGCAATCAAGAACATCAATTTGTGCTATCAAGTCTTTTCCTTTACATTTTTGAAAAAGAATTAATGAAAGCACAAAGAATTAAACTGAAAAAGAAATAATGAAAGTGCAAATAGTGATAAAATAACAAATATACATGAACTTACCACCTAAATGTAACATTTTGTAGCATATACTTCAGACTTTTAAAAATTTCTTTAAATTTAAATGAAATTGAGGCCATCCTTTTTCTCTCTCTAGTCTGATTCTTCTTCATCCACTTCTCCTCAGAAGTAGATATTGTCATAATTTTGAGTAAATAATATATAGCATCCTGAGGGTGTTTCTAAAATATATACAGATGATATAAAGTAAAAATTATTCTGCAATAGGTGTATTTTCTATGACCACTGTTGCGATTAATCCATAATAATTCATTCATTTTACCTGCTGCATATTTACTTCATCATGTGAATACACCATTATGTATCTGTTTCCCTACTGGTGGCCAATAATGCTATCTCCAGTTTTCCCTATTACAAAAACATTTTACTATGAATATTCTTATACATAAGTCCTTATGCAGATGTTTTAGAGTTTCACGAGGGTATATAGATTGATATAGAATTGCTATGTATTTTTCAACTTGTGCTAGACACTGGCAAATTGCTCCCCTCAGTGGTTGACCAATGTGTCCTTATTTGGAATGGATTCTACATAACCAGGACAATCTGTCCTAAGCACAGTGTTCAAAAAATCCATTTCTCAAATGGCAAACATTCATTTATTCCACATCTTATAACACTTAAGATATGGACCACGCAGACTTTCACATTCTTGCTTGATCCCCTTGGGTTTGCTAGCATGCTGGTTCTCAACCAGTGATTTCTGCCCCCTAGGAGACATTTATCAATGTCTAGAGATATTTTTGATTGTCATGACTATGAGAGTGGTACTAGCACCTAGCAGTTAAAAGGCCAGGGATGCTGCTAAACATTCTACAATGCACAGGACAGCCTTCCACAACAAAGAACTCTCCAAACTAAAATATCAGTAGTACGCTAGCAATAGGAAGATCCAGTCTCTCCCTTCTTTTAATTTGGTCTTCCTTCCTAATTAGATTGTTACACTTTTAGACTCCCTCATTATTCAGTATACCTCCCTCCTAGTTATACCCGATAACCCAAAACTCACTTTCCCCAATGTTAAATTTTGAAGAATAGACTATCCACTTGCTTGTACTAGCTTAAGCTGGAAACACAAATTTACTTACAATCCTTGGCCAAATATGAATGCCAGAAACTTTTGGCCTAGGAAATCTTTAGAATTTCCTTAGATAATAAGCAGTGACCTCTAATGGAAGTGTTTTCTAACACCACAAACAGCTGGATTCAGAATAAGGAGACTGCTACAACAACTAACACCATTCTATAACCCCATTAATCAGAATATTTACAACATCTCTTTCTGAACTGTGCATTATCTAAACCGAAACAACTGCAAATACAACTAAATCTGACTCTCACGGCTTATCAGAAAGAAATCCTACTCTCACTTCCTAGTTGACTTTACTTAGTATCTCAGCTGACATTTTCGCCGTTTCTTTTATTTATAAATCTAAGCCACAGTATAGTAAGAGCAAGAAAGACTTTTAAAGTGAAATCATTTAATTACTTTTTTTTTTTGGAAAAAAACAAGACAGGGGATAAAAGGTCAAGATACCACCTAGGAGGAACTGAGAAGACACATGTTTGCTTTCACCCATCCCAGAGGTTTTTTTTTTTTTTTTTTTTTTCATGTTTCTCATTATTTTCCCTACACTGAATTAGAAAGTAGTAAGGTTTTTAACTTTCTTTCCATTTAATATGAAAAATTTAACTTCGGTATGCATTTGGAGGGCATGTGAGTCGATGGGAAAAAAAATTGAACAAGAGATTAAGAGACCAAGATTTCTAATCCTGGCCCAGTGTAGTAACTCACATCCACAATCCCAGCACTTTGAGAGACCAAGGTGCGTGGACTGCTTGAGCTCAGAAGTTCGAGACCAGCCTGGGCCACAAAGCAAAACCTCATCTCTAAAAAAAAATACAAACATTAGGCAGGCATGATGTTGTGTGGCTGTGGTCCCAGCTACTTGGGAGGCTGAGAGTTGGGAGGATAACTTGAGCCTGGGAGGTCGAGGCTACAGTGAGCTGAGATCATGCCACTTCACTCCAGCCTGGGTGACTGAGCGAGAATCTGTTTAAAAAAAAAAAAAAAAAGAATTCTAATCCTAATGACACTGACTTGCTCTTACTATTTCCATCCTTGGCAATTTTATTATCAGCCCTTTTAGCTTTCAATGACTGCCTCTACAATGAAGTTTCTCTAAATCTACACATTCATCCCTGAGTTTTAGTTCAGCATTTTCCAACTACTTGCTTGACATCTTCACATGGGATGCCTCTTGCCTAACTGTATGCTCCTGAACTGCAATTTCTCTACACACTCTCATCACCCTCCACCTCAGAAGCTGTATCTATTATATTTGTAAAAGGACCAGCATCCCCTTAAGCAGCTAGCACCTGCAGTGGCTCCCTCTCCTTCAGTCCCCCAACTTCTGTACTGCTTCTTTCTGTAGTATCTTATCTTTTCAATCTATTTCTTTTCCAGTTTAATTGCCTCAGCTGAGAGCAGGTCCCAGTTTATCCTATACATTGATTGCTTCCAGACTTGTCTCCCTTACTTATCTGATCCAGTTTCTTTTCCTAAAATTTCCCCTATTCATCTGTTGTCACATTAAGCTTTCTAAAGTATACTCTGATAATGTCACTTCCCAGTTTAAAAATCTTCACTTGTCTGGCATCTAGGGATATCCACTACTTGGCCTCAAACCAATGTTGAACAACTTTTCTCCCAGAACTCTCTCTGATAAGCCCAATCGAAGCCAAACAGAATAACCAACTTTCTTATACACAAACCACACTTGCAGGCCACTATGCCTTTTCTCAGGCTATTCCTTCTGCCTAAAAAGCCTCTTACATAAATTTTTACATGAACTATTACTTCAGAGCAAAATCAAATGACACCCCTTCCATGATAACTTCTTTGTTTTCACCCCAGTCAGAAGCAACTCCCTCCTCTCAATCGTCTCTTGTTCAGTTACACCCATGCTGTTATTGCTACTGTCGTTCTGACTACTGCACATAGTATAGCTAATGGTTAGAAAGACGGACTTTGGTGCTAGACTGCTTGAGTTCAAACCCCACTACTAGCTGTGGAACTTTAAGCTAGTTAACTAACTTCCTGTAACTCAGTGTAATGTCCCATCTAGACCCCCTTTACGGGGTTGGCATACCCACTGCCCAGATGCTGTGGTCGTTGGACGCTATCAGCTCACAGCTTCCTGAGAGCCAACTTGCCCAAAGAATCTGGGAAATTATGCCCCTCTCTCACTGTCTGTCAACTAGGACAGCCCCTGACGCCCATACCTGATTAATATGGAGTATCAAGATAGCCCTCTGTTTTTTGTTTGTTTGTTTGTTTGTTTTTGAGACAGAGTCTCACTCTGTTGCCCAGGCTGAAGTATGGTGGTGTGATCTTGGCTCACTGCAACCTCCACCTCCCAGGTTCAACGATTCTCCTGCCTCAGCCTCCCATGTAGCTGAGATTACAGGTGCAAGCCACCACAACTGGCTAATTTTTGTATTTCTTAGTAGAAACGGGGTTTCTCCACGTTGGCCAGGTTGGTCTCAAACTCCTGACCTCAGGTGAGCCACCCACCAGCCTCAGCCTCCCAAAGTGCTGGGATTACAGGCATGAGTCACTGTGCCCGGCCAAGATAGCCCTCTTTCTTAATGACAACTCTAAAGTGCCACTCACACTCCAAAGCTCCCTGAAGTATCTGGCTGAAGCTTGATTTTAGCAGAACCCACATCTTTGCCTGGCTTCTTCCTTTAACCCAGTAGTTCTCAAATTTTAGCACCATTAGAAGCACCTAGAAGACTTATTAAACCACAGACTGCTGCCAAGCCCCCAAGTTTCTGATTCAGGATTCTGGAGATCTGGGTAGAGGTATTTCTACAAGGTGATGCTGACCCAGCTAGTCCAGGGACCGCTGCCCTCCCCATCCTGCTTTCCTCCCTTGCTAATATTAGTAAACATTCCTTGACCATAGGAGTCTATCTATCCCTTACCCAACGTTGTATCTCCTTTATTACTTAACACTAACAACTGAAATCAATCTATTGAGCTTAAGGTATGCATTGTACTACATACAATAACTAAAACTTGGTCCCTACTGAAACAGAGCTTTAATATCTACTCCCTGAAAGACTCTGGAGGAAAAGAAGGTACAAACACTAAGAGTTGCTGCAGGCAATGTTCAAGAAATAATTCAAGAAATGGGAATGAAAGCTGGGAACAGGTCATCAGTGGAGTTCCTGGAGGGTGAGTACTGGAAAGTATCAAATGTTCTCCTGGAAAGGATATTAAAGGAGTTAAATAGTAGATCACACGTATATGAATAAGACCTTACTATAAAAGAGATTACCAGCAAAAACAATGAATGTGACTGACTCTTTAATTTCCTGATCATAGATCTAGGGTTTGATTTGATAAACTGTTTGCAATTAGAGAAACAGGAATTTTTGGTGTTTCAGTCAATAATGGTCATTAGCCAATTTCTCTAACTAATGTTAGGCTTTAGCTACAGAAAGTCCATTATGATGTCTAATCATTTTGCACAGCTATCTTGGTGATGAAGACCACACTTCTCGAAATGGAATAATCATGCCATTGTCCACTGCCATCATTCCTCAAGAATACAGTGTGGTATATCAAGCAGAAGCCACAAAATGAAAAAGAGAAAATATTCCTAAGACATCAATTTTCTTGATGGAAAATAATTTCAAACACTATTTCTATGTTAAAACATGCAGTATATACTCAATAGGTATGTGAATTATACCAATGTGTGCTTTTGTTAATACTCAAACTGTATACAGAACTTAAGACCCATGCATTTCACTGTATGTCAGTTTTACCTCAATTTTTTAAAAAATCAAAAATCAAAAGAAGGTATGCCTTATGGAATACAATATAATATTCACATGGACTTTTAAGATAAAGCATTCTAGAAACTTCAACAAACCTGAGCTCTGGCAACAAAATTTGGGCTATAACCCCTGACTTCATAAGAATATAATAGTTTACTTCCCTCTGCCACTCAGGTACTTTAGTAGAAAAATGCATGAAGTAGCACACTAAGAAACCCAAAGATCCCTCTGATTCTAGCTTCCAGGTTAATTTAAGAGGTAGTTGCAGAATCTATCCAAAGATGCTTGGTTCCTGAAAGTTTCCCAACATCTTCTTTGGTAATTTTATGTAAACTGAGCCTTTTCTGGAAATTTATAACGGGTAACCTGGTAGGATTAATACTTAGGGTAGTCTGTGCCTTAACACACATTTCCTAAAGCAATCTCTTCATGAAAAATAAATATCAGAAAATCAGCACAACCACATTAACCCCAGTGGAACAGCCTCATGGGTTCTGTTAATTAAAGGAATAATTGCAGAAAGGTACCAGGTACTTAAAAAGCTGCCTAACACCCAGCATTTACATGTAATACTTCCCTGCAGAGAGAAGGGCTCTGAAAGTTTACTTGGCAAAACGGTTCTGACTCAAGGCCAGCATCTAAACAGCATCTAATTAAAAAAAAAAATACACGCATATCAAAATTATGAATCTAGTATGAGCCATTTTTATATATACTAATAAATACATAAACCTGTTCAATAAATATCTACTGAATCACAGTGTTAAACAGGCATTGGAGTCTATTAGTCAGTAATTTTCTAAAAGAAAGGCAAAGTCCTAGTGTCTTGGAAGAACTTGACAGGACAGCAGCAAAGAGTGATATAATATCAGAGTCCATGAACCAAAAGAGTTGAGGAGATCCCTGAGCCACGCAGGTCAGTGGGCAGAAGGACTTGCTATGGAAGAACATGGCTTTCTCAATGCTGACATCAACGTCACAAGATTAGGGATAAACTTCAAAGCCTCCTAGTTGCCATAATGCCCCATTATGTTTCCATCACAAACAAATGTATTTAAATTATATTTTTGCAGAAATATGTATTTTCTATTATCTTTTCTGGGGACAACAGTTTATAACAGTTCTGCCCTAATATTTAAGAAAGCCATGAATCACAAGGGGAAGACTATTCATACAGAAATTTTTAGGACCCTAAGAAATTACTACTTGTTCAGATTCACCAGAGTTTGAGTCATTAATCCTTTGATGCTTCATCCATGATTTCACAGGATGAAACCAGAGATGCTCTCAGCATTCAAGAAGAGAATCTTCTTCAATGGCAGCTTTCCATCCCAGCAATGTTACAGATGCCTTTCCTTCGGGCTTCTTTAATTCACATCTTTCTAACTGAGAGATACATAATTGTATTTTCAGAACATGAACACCACATTCTTAAACACGAGTGGGATACTAGTTTTGGTTCTGGTTCTGCTTTCCAATGAGTAACTTTTTTGTTTGACCTTCATGATCCTAACGGTAATGTAATCATAGAAGTCAATGTCTTCCTGAAAAGTTAACAAGCATTCTCCAAGCTTTGTCTGGGTCTTAATGATCCAATTGCTGAATTACTTGGCCCTTTGTATATTACCTCCCCTTTGCTAAAATGCCCTACAAATTCCTTTGTGAGCTAGGTACACAGAAAATCTTAAATCAAGGAACCAACACAAGAAAAGTATTCCAACTGTTCTATATTGTTTACCTAAAGAATCCTGTTCTCACCCCATCTACTCAAAAGTACATGCAAACAGACAGAAGATAGGAGGTGGGAAACTGAGCAACTATACCTCAAATAGGAGCTTTGGTTTACCAGAAACAAATATCAATACTATGAAAACAAAGTAGAAACATATGTATTTTTGTTGTTGTTGGTATTTTTTTTTTGAGACAGAGTTTCGCTCTTGTTGCCCAGGCTGGAGTGCAATGCCATGATCTCGGCTCACTGCAACCTCTGCCTCCCAGGTTCAAGCAATTCTCCTGCCTCAGCCTCCCGAGTAACAGGAATCACAGGCATGTGCCACCATGCCCGGCTAATTTTGTATTTTTAGTAGAAATGGGGCTTCTCTATGTTGGTCAGGCTGGTCTTGAACTCCCAACCTCAGGTGATCGACCTGCCTCAGCCTCCCAAAGTGCTGGGATTACAGGCATGAGCCACCATGACTTTATCAACCTTTTAAAATGTCATTGATAAATTAATGACTCAGGACACAATTAAGAATTCTCTTTTTCTTTTCTTTTGAGACAGGGTCTCAACCTGTCGCTCAGGCTGGAGTGCAATAGCACGATCTTTCTAGAAATCTAGAAAATAAGTACTCACGAGTTAAAGATCTAAAGAAACCTAGATAGAATAAATTAAAGAATTAATAAAATATGCATAAGTTAAGCTTCGCAAGTAACCATACCTTTTGGTTACTTTGTGTATTAAAATTTGTATATCACCTTCCCTTTGCTAAAAGGCTCTTGGAAATCCACATATTCCTTTGTGAGCTAGGTACATATAAAATCTTAAACCAAGGAACCAACACAAGAAAAGTATTCCAACTGTTCTATAATGTGTTTCAAAAAATAAGTGAAATGACATCAGTCTACTTACAATTTCTTGGGTACCAGGTCGGTCATTAAAAACAGACCATTTTACACATAGAAAATGTGAGCGAAAAAGACCAATTTATTTTCCACAAGTAACAGCCAAAGGGGTTTTTAAATTAAGAATGACTAATTCCCTAAATCTGTAATCAATAATCCCTCACCACTATCTATTTTATTCTTTCATCTTCAACTTCTACTCTCCAGTAAAGGGACAGCCTTCCCCATATCCGGCACTCCTGGGTTTAGATCCCAAATCCCTTTACCTTCTCTACATGCGTATTCGATTTCCTATCAACATTTGATGCATATCGTAATCAACTGCAGGAACTGTGAAAAACATACATTCTTGGATCCCACTCTCAATTTCTTATTTGTTCAGGAATAGACAAATTCAGGGTAATTAACTGCCTATCTTGAGAATCCAGAAGAAAAAAATAAAAAACATAACAAACCTAAAATACTACCATCTTCCCGAAACATAGTCCACCATTGTTAGAAATCTAGAAAATAAGTACTCAGGATTTAAAGATCTAATAATACTAGACAGAATAAATTAAAGAATTAATAAAATATGCATAAGTTGAACTGGGTAAGTAACCATACCTTTTGTGTAAAATTAATACTGGTTCAAAAGACAAGTGAGATAGTAGTCAGAAATCACAGCTAGACCTCAAGTCCTCAGTGACTTCTTCATTACCCTTCCTCTTTAGTGAATGATACAGTATCTTTCGGTTGCTGACTTGGATTCTCCTACCAGCTACAGTTTTCTTGTCCTCACCTCAGTTTCTAAAATCTACCTCTCCTGTTAGGCCCTAGGTCACTCCTGCCACATACTGCCCTCATAGACACAGTTCTCATACATCCAATCTGTCCTTTAGCCCATACATTAAAAAGCCAGGGCTTAGATTTTAGCAATAATTACTTGGGAACAGGGGAGAAAGTAGCAGTATGGTAACTGACTTAGCCTCAAGAGTTAGAATGACCAGAACTCAAATCCTGAAGCATAGAAATAACTACATAGATAAATTTTTTTTTTTTTTTTTTTTTTTTTTTTTTTTTTTTTTTTGAGACGGGGTCTGGCTCTGTCGCCCAGGCTGGAGTGTAGTGGCCGGATCTCAGCTCACTGCAAGCTCTGCCTCCCAGGTTTATGCCATTCTCCTGCCTCAGCCTCCCAAGTAGCTGGGACTACAGGTGCCCGCCACCATGCCCAGCTAGTTTTTTATATTTTTTTTAGTAGAGACGGGGTTTCACTGTGTTAGCCAGAATGGTCTCGATATCCTGACCTCGTGATCCGCCCGTCTCGGCCTCCCAAAGTGCTGGGATTACAGGCTTGAGCCACCGCGCCCGGCCGCATGGATAGATATTTAACCACCTGGAGTCTTAGGTTCTTCATAGATAAAATGGTAAACAATAATGTCTATCTCTTAGTCTTATTTGTAAAGATTAAATAAGATGGCTTAAAATATCTATCACATTGTTTGGTACATAATGTTCCATAATCAGTAGTAATTATTATTGTGAATACAGAAGATTTTATGAAAACAGTATAATGCAATGAGAATGTTCATCATTCGTTTTAATGGGACGCCTAAATACCAAATAAGCCAAACTTTTCACTACTGACCAATCCATTCAAACTCAGCAAATTTAGCAGATCCTTAGCAACCTGAGATCACTGTTAATATCAAAATAAAATTTTTGAAATAAACATTTTTCTTTATGAAGTCAAAAGAAGTATAGCATTTAAAGGGTGGGTAAAATTAGGTCTTCACTACCTCAGCAAAAATGACTAAAAGTGGCTTTGATCTATAAATCCCTATATAATTGGAACTGCAATGTCCTTAGAGATTGCATATCTCCCTGCCTCTCAACACAGATGTTAAGACTAGCTGAAATATACCTGTTCTTCAGACCTGAAACAAGGAAATTATGAAGAAACCAGATTAGAATTTGTCATGTTACTTCAAAAGAAATAACCTTTAGTTGGGAGAGGAGAAGTGGGGATGAATCCAACTGTGTTTAATTTTTTAAGCACTTTTACTGATTTTTAAAACACAATTTTACTTTCAACAATGATTTTAGAGAACAGTCACTTGATTTCACACTTTTCTATCTGTAATAATGGAATAAAACCTGTATGTCCCAAGTCCCTAATGCCTATTTTCCCTACCATAGAGAAAGTTCAGGGGGGTACCTATTTTTATTTACTTCATATTCCCAGGCCTTAATACCATGCCTAGGTTTCTGAGGTTATCCATTTAAGAGTGTACTTTTGAATACATTAAGAATTTTTTCAGTTGCTTCTCTAACATGAGCAAAGGATTAGACCAAGTCCAAGAGCAATCCTTTTTTTTTTTTTTTTTTTTTTTTTAAATGAAACAGGGTCTCTTCTGTTGCCCAGGTTGGAGTGCAGTGGCATGATCACGGCTCACTGCAGCCTCGACCTCCTGGGCTCAAGTGATCCTCCCACGTCAGCCTCCCAGGTAGCTGGGACTACAGGTGTGGGCCACCATGCCTGGCTAACTTTTTGTATTTTTTAGTATAGATAGGGTTTTGACATGTTGTCCAGGTTGGTCTTGAACTCCTGGGCTCAAGAGATCCGCCTGCCACAGCCTCCCAAAGTGCTGGGATTACAGGGGTGAACCAGTGCACCCAGCCCCAGGAGCAATCCTTTAACACTCTACTATCTCTCACAGCTGAAACAAACCCAGCAATTATTTATTGGGGAATCTTCCATGTGCCATGTACCCTGTTCAGAAAAGCTCAATGTTCTGCAACTAAAGTAAACATGGGGCTTTCTTCAGCCTCTTACATGAAAAAAAGAAACTAGTCTGGAACTTGTAAAGAATACCAAATAACCTGAATTTTAAAATATTTCAATTTGTCAATGTTTATGAGCGGCTCTTCCCCATGTGCCCTTAACAGGGCACAGAGTCACAGGGAATTACTCCCATAGGGATGTTCCTGATCATTCCAGGGCAGCCTCTTATTTATAAATGAGAAAACTAAGGCCTGTTGAAATAGGGTATCTGGCATAGGATACTCACATCAGTAGTGTAAAAGCCAGGGTTGAAATCTGGTTTTATAATTTTCAGGACTATATTCCCTTACACACAGATCTATTAATGAGGTCAGTGATGCTAGAAAGAAAGGATCATGCATATTACATTTTTATATTGCCTCTTCTTACAGTCATACATTTATGCTAGATGTGAAAGCAAAAGCTGATATGGTTTTTTTGGAAGAATGCTTTTCCCAACGAAAATGCATTGTATTAACAAAACTTAAACAGCATCACTATTGTAAATGTTTCTTTAAAAGAAGAAAAAGATCACTGAAATGCTTTCTTGGAAACCACTTCATAAAACTGATGATCATAAAGAATTCTCACATAGAAATCACCAAAGTGTTATCACTGGGCTCATTAGTAATCCAAGATGCAGCATCAAATAATTAACTAACACGTGGCTACTTCTGTATTTCCTCTCTCCTTTCCTGGTATGTGTGTGTTTGTATGTGAGTATTTATAACACAGAATCCACAACAGCCCAAAAGAACTATAAAAGTATATTTACAGTGTATAAAAATTGAACTGTGCTGTAAATTACCTAACTGTTGATATAATAACTTTACTTAACATTTTTTTTTTTTTTTGCCTTCATAATGTTTTATAAGGGCTCCTGGGAGAATGACTTAGATAGCACTAAACTCTCCAAAAAAGTTGTTCCAGGATATTTGATTTGATGTTTTCATTTTCTCAAGAAGAGTTCCTATAGCAAAAGGAGGTATTCATAATCATTCCACTGAGCTACAGTTGATACTCACTTTAGGGTGCTGTCAATTCAGCCTCTAAAATATCACTTGCCTCTATCCAGGTCTCTATAGTCCCTATGGCCACCCTAGATGAGTAATTACTTCCAGCTCTGATGCCGTAATAGTCTCCTCATCTGAGGCTCCTGCCACCCATACCCTGCTCCAATGTCACCAGTATTGGCTACCAAGCCTGCTTTAGATCCTACATGATTGGCCTGGCAACTATGACCTCCTCAGGATCTGACCCTGATCGTACTTAGAAGACACATTTCCCTTGTAATTACTCTTTCTTCAGGTGAACTGAATCACTGCTGGAGTCCCTAAACTCTGTTGTACTTCCCAATCTCTGGCATGCCATTGCTTGCGGTTTACCCCTCACCAAAATTGTCCTTTCCCCTTATTTATTCATCTAAAAGAAATTATTTACAACTTATTCTGTACCATCTGCTAAAAATACAAAGCCAAATAAGGTGATCTCCCCATGCTCAGGTAGATGTGCCCAAATCCCATTCAACTCCAAGGCCCATTTCAAGTTTCCATGAGGACTTCCCCAACAATAGCATCAAAAGTTACTGATCCCTCATCTGACTACATTGTCTGTACCTCTCCAGAGTGACTAATCACTTTAATCCAAGAGTCAGCACAGGTGTTCACTCTTGGTATTGAGCATCTGCTATACCCAGGCATGTGCTAGATTATGCCCCTTGTGTTATCTCATTAAGGTCTCATAAGAAAGTTATTTCTGTACTTCTTCCTCTCCCTTCCTGTTGTATACACTCCTTGTGAGCATGTATCTTACCTATCCTTATCTACTTTGTAACATTCACAGTGCCTAGAATACAGGAGATGTTCAATAAAGATATGCTGAAAAAATTAATAATCTATAAATGAATGTATGAGGGTGGAGGAAAAGAATGTATTTATTCCCATAAGAATTTTTGAAAAATTAATATTAGCTCTTCTCCCTTGTCCTGGCTCCTTGAGAGTTATTTTAAAATTTAAATGCACCTTTCCTTCCATTCAGTATTTAAAAAAAAAAAAAAAAGCAGCACACTTACTTAAGACACATTTTCTCAGTCCAAAACGCCCACTTACTAGCTCACCTGACTGCTATTAGGAATTTCAAGGAAAAGTCTTAAGAGAAGTATGAATCAGTACTTCAGCTGCAAGGAATGCACATGGCTTGCCCCTAATTCTGCCAACTACAGAGAAAGCCATCCAGAGTACCAGGCATCCTCTTCCAAGCATAACAGTGGATTCCCAAAAGTCTGCCACCAGGTACAAACTTCTGTACAACCTTTCATGCTGAACAGGAATGTCTCCAAGTCTGCCAGAGCTACTCTAAAAACGGTGCAGAAAAAGATGTGCAGGTCTTGGAAGAGGACGGGGATCCCTAAGGTCAGCACACTGTTCACCATCTTTGCACACACCTATCCTGGACTTGTATAATTCCTGAGAGTATTATCCCTATCTCATCACAAACCACAGTCTAGAGAGGGCAACCTCCCCTCTCCCTCCTTCCCTTGCTTTATTTTTCCTATATCACCATCTAATATGTACCATACGGCATATTTTATGTTCTGTTTTTCCCCATTAGAAAGTATACTTCATAAAGGTAGCATTTTTAATGGTCTTATTACTGTAGTCCCAGGAACTAGAATGGAGTTACCCCATTTATTGAGTAAAAGCTTGATAAATGTTTGTTGAATAAATACAATTCTTTCACTATTTACTTTTCATATTCTATTTTTTAAAATTTTTGTTTCAGGGAATAGAAGTGCAGGGTTGTTACATGGGTATGTCGCATGATGCTGAGGTTTGAGATACGGATGGTCCTGTCACCCAGGTGGTGAGCATACCCAATAGTTAGTTTTTCAGCCCATGCTCCCCTCCCTCCCGTCCCCATCTAGTAGTCCCCAGTGTTTGCTGTTCCCATCTTTATGTCTACGGTGTATTCAATGTTTAGCTCCCACTTATAACTGAGAGAATGCGGTATTTGGTTTTCTGTTCTTACGTTAATTTGTTTAGGATAATGGTCTCTAGTTGCATCAGTGTTGCCGCAAAGGACATGATTTTGTTCTTTTTTATGGCTGCATAGTATTCCACAGTGACTATGTACCACATTTTCTGTATCCAATCCACTGTTGATGGGCACCTAGGTTGATTCCATGTCTTTGCTATCATAAACAGCACTGGAATGAACATATCAGCCCGTGTCTTTTTGACAAAACGAATTACTTTTCTTTGTGTATATACCCAGTAGTAGACTGCTGGGTCAAATGGCAGTTCTATTTTAAATTCTTTGAGAAATCTCCTAACTGCTTTCCACAGTGAAACTATTTAAATAATATTCTGCTCTGTCTTTAAATGTATACTACTAACCATAATTAGGATCTCTCCCAAAAACCTCCTGTTTTCTGCATCTGTTTTTTTATTTATAAATTATAAGACCACATATTATGCTTGTAAATAGACAAATGGAACACACACATAAACACAGTCAAAATACATCTAACAAAAAAGGCAAAAGTGTTTTTTGCAAGAGTATAAATTTATGACTAGTAAGCAGCTTTACATAGGTAACATCTTTTTAATTTTCAAAATGACTCTAAAAGGTAACCATTATTTTCCTCGTTTATGGATGAGGAAACTAGAAATAAGAGGTTAAGTGCCTTGCCCATATTGACACAGTTAAGAAGTGGTACAAATGACATTCAAACAGGAGTTGTCTGACACACAATCATAGTCCAAACCTCGATGCCTCCCAGGTAGTTATTTAAAAGACCAACTTAATTAGGCTCTAAGAGTGTAGCTGAGCCCAGAATTGCATTTTATATCATGAGAAAGAAACCATACAAATGACAAAGACAAGCAACCATTCCAGGAATCAGCAATTAAATAGTCTAGGTGTCAGAGTCCCTAGATACATGATGAAAGTGGAAAAGGAGTTGGCTTTGGTCCTCCTGTGTGATTCCACCTAAGTTACTCAACTTCTCGAAGTCTCAGTCTCAAAACTTGTCAAAGAACAGAGAAATGAATAGGATCAATAGAAGGGAGAGAAGAAGGGGAGGGGAAGGAAGCAGAGCAGAGTGAGGTGGGGGAGTGGAGGAAACAAGAAATTGGGGGTTGGATAAATTACATCTACCACTAAGATTTGTTACGATCTTTAAAGTGAGACATTTGAAAGTACACAGAAGACTGCTGGGTATACAACAGGTAGTAAGAACATATTATATTTAGTATCATATTTTATTCATTTATTGAAGGGTAGAACAAATATAAAAAAATAAAACCAACTGGGATAGGTTTCATGGGAATCTGTGAGAGATCTGATCAGATCTTAAAGCTGTATGTCAAAAAAGCTTGCAAAATTCTAAATTCAGCCTTACATTTCATTCATTCATGAATGCTCATTTACTTAATAGGTATTGAGCTAGGTACTGTGAAGTCATGGAGGGCACAATAATCACTTACACAAATAAGATGAAGTTCAATAATTTCATTTACTGAGCAGATATTTACTGAATGGTCACCAATACCATTAGCTTATTAAAGATACTGTTTTAGAGCCATCATCGAGTCTTTCAAATTTTTCTTATAGTTCCGCAGTATAATTACAATTTATGCCATCATCCCGACTACAGCTAAGATTCAAAGCTATAAATATTCATAAACAAAAAAACTGAGAATGTTTGAGTTTTATTTCAAGTTGTCTAGGGAAATATTTCTCTAATACTATCTCATTATAAAACAACTTGTTTAGATAACTGTTACTTGAATAGCTCTTATACATTTGTAAAGCAAGGAAATAAGCATTGATTAATCTTTCAGACTACTTTGAACATTATAAAGTTTACCTAAAATATTCATTGCCCACAAGTCAGAATAAATAAACTAACAGAACAGTTATGTTAATATACTATAACAGAAACTGGTTGAGTAAAAAGTTACTCAGCAAATCAATATAATTGCTTTTCCTTCTGAAAATACAGCAGTAGTAGAGAGGATAAAGGAACCATGTATTACTTTCAGGTACAGTAACTATATTACATTTATAAAGAAATAAGATAGTTTTTCAGGTCCCAAATCATGATGAAATATCTAATTCACACATTTTAAATCAAAAAGGCATTTAACAGAAATTTTCTTCTTGGATTAACATGGATTTTTATAACAGTAAAGTATAATTTTTTAAATTATTTAACTCAGAAGTCCCAACCCTTTCGATAAACAACAAAGTAAGTAATAAAAATTCAAGACAGGCTACATGTTTCTGATACAAGTTTCTTACAAAAATTATCTGTCTCATGTAAGATAAGGTGATGCATACCTAAAAAGATTTGTCACTATAACTACATAATAACAACTGATTTAATCCTGTGGCTCTGTGTATCATGGAATCTAAAAAATCTGGGTTTTATGTCACCAAAAGTAAGTAAATAACCAGTGTTCTGACAATGGGCCATAAAAACTATGGTCCTTAAGCTGCCCAAACTAAAATTTCCTAGATTTATGACACTAGTAAAACAAAATTACAAATAATTTACAGGCAGGAATGACTAGAGAAGAAGTAACATCTTGGCACAGTCTTAGGAGTTAAGGAATGAAAGTATGGATGGTCAGTAGCTTCCAGGTCTTAGATCTTCAGAAGACACAGAAGAGTGTGCTGATTCAAACAAACTAACGTTATCTAATGAGTCCAAGCTAGGAAGTTGCATGAAAGCTTGGGACAGGTTGGGTATTACAGTGCAGTCAAACTGTTCAGTAGCCAGTGGGTTAAGCATGACCTTGAGGTTTCATGTGTAATACTCCTGCTAGAAACAATTAGCACCTTGGAGCTACGATAAACAAGCACTCTACTTTTTACAAACCAGCAACATTTTAGTGCCCTTTCTACCAAACTGAGAGGAGGATTAGTAAAAGAGCACCATTTCAAAAATCTTTGTTTGGAACCCTGTGTTTTACAACCATGTCACTGAGCCAAATGAAAGCCCCAGCATGACTGTGGTTTTATCCACTTAATGCATCATCACTACCTACTGAGCAAGACCCAGACTGGACCAGGGGAGCACCACAAACTACCCAAGCCACAAACAAGGTAATGGATTTCCTACTGAATATCCCACCAACTGCCATTCCTTAAGGAGGAGTAAAAAAGGTCATTATTGCTCTTGTTAAGAAAATAATTCCATGGAAAGCACAAAGATAAAGAAGGCAGTACAGTCTTTCCAAACACAAGGAACCAATCCTGTACAGTCTTCAGTGGCCTAAACCACCACCCTAGAAGTCATACAAGTGCATTCTGAAAACTTCGGTTTCCAACAAAACATAAGGTACTGATCTGCTATCACCACTCTCCTACAAAAATTAAAAGCTTTTATTTCCATTTAGCTGCCACTTAAGATTTATAAAAGTTTCGTTTTTCCTTTAATTCTCTTAACTTGAGTCCTCACAGAGCCCACTTTCCTCATCAGAGATTGCCGATTTTTGGTACGCTAAAAATCCCATCAAGTTGCACTTACATGATGTGACAATTAACTTTCAATGATGGATAAAAGGGGTAGATGCTTAAAGTCATTTTGCATTCTATTACTGTATACATCTAATAAAGAAAAGCTTTTTAATAAAGGTCAGAAAATTTTCTTCTTTAATGAAACTCTAAAAGACAGACTAACTTTGAAAATATATTAAATTGGTTGGGCCAAGAGATACGTAATGGAATGTAAAGCTTTTTGTCAATAAACTGCAGAGGTAAATAAATGTCTCTATAATGTATTCTCTTAATTTCTATTACCTTGTTAAATTTTTTATTTTTATTTATTTATTTTTTTTGAGATGGAGTCTCGCTCTGTTGCCCAGGCTGGAGTGCAATGGCAGATCTCGGCTCATTGCAAGCTCTGCCTCCTGGGTTCATGCCATTCTCCTGCCTCAGTCTCCCAAGTAGCTGGGACTACAGGTGCCCGCCACCATGCCTGGCTAACTTTTTTTCTTTTTGTATTTTTAGTAGAGACAGGGTTTCCCCGTGTTAGCCAGGATGGTCTCGATCTCCTGACCTCATGATCCACACGCCTTGGCCTCCCAAAGTACTGGGACGACAGGCGTGAGCCACTGCATCCGGCCAAAATTTTTATTTCTTATAGAGATGGGGTTTCGCTGTGTTGGCCAGGCTGGTCTTGAACTCCTGGCCTCAAGTGATCCGCCTGCCTTGGCCTTCCCAAAGTGCTGGGATTATAGGTGTGAGCCACTGTGCCAGGCTTCTATTATGTTTACAACTTTTAAAGTAACAATTTGACAAATAACTAGCACTTTACATTCAATAAATATATAATATGTATAGGTTTCCAGATGTGATGTTTTAACATCTCATGCCTAAAGACACGGTTTCCCAGGATATAACTGCCTGCAGGGTCTCTGTATACACCTGTGGAAGTCATGCTATGTAGAACTCTAAGAGATGCCATTCACATCAGCAAGCACAGATCTGTATCTCTGTGATGACATTTCAAAATGCAGTAAAATGTTTTGTTCTAACAAAATCAATCTATTATGACAATTTTCCAACACTTAGAAATAAAGAATCACAAAAAGGGGTAACTTTTTTCTCATTTACACAAAGGAGCAGAATAGAGTCGCAGCTGCCCAGATTACCTGGCTAGTATTTTCTGCAAGTTCAGGGCTGAATGATGGTCGTTCCCCAGGTGAACTCCCAGGAGCAGAACTGTGATAAGGCATACCAAGTTTCCTCCCTGAACTGCAGGACAAAGGATATTTTCTCCCAAATAAAACTTACAAATATACTAACCTTAAAAATAGTATTTGGAATTTTAACTTACTAATGTTTAGTCTGCATACATGTGAGTGGATTCAGTCCGAGTGACAAGGTATGTGGTCGCAATATTTCACTACAGTAGTTTCTTAATACAGCCACCATGAGGCGTCGCAGTACACAAATCAGTTAAATGACTCTTTCACAACTAAATCTGTTATGGCTTTACAAACTTCTTTTCTCCTGATCAAAAGCTATGAGCAGTTTATGCTTTCATGGACAGAACAAAATCTAACAGCCCTGAAATGGCTTTTAAAGACTCTTTTGCTTAAGATTAGGATGAGCTGTTGTGAAGCTGGAATGGTTTTCCCTAAAATCAGACTGTAATAAACTTAGAACATTTGATAAACTGGTATGCCATTTAACAATGTGTTATTGTTTTGCAAATTCTTGCTCTGTTTTCACAGGACACAGGGAGCTAAACCGAAGCCATATACAGTTTATTATCTGTTAACTACTAAAATCATGTTATACCACTAAACAAAATAGAACTAGTAACATAATAACTTCAAAGTTGACATGTATAATATATTACCTATAGTTTCATTCTAACAATAAATAACATTTTGGTTTAATTTTTTAACCATTTATAAACAATAACAACAAATTGTTCACCTATTCCTGCCGTGAAGATGGTGTCATCAATTGGCTAAATATGTTTTTTACATCATTCTGGAGCGAAACAGATTTCTACAGCAAAACACCAAGCCAGAAGTCTTACATCTCAGTGCCAGCTCTGCCACTCAAATGGCCTGAGTCCTAGTTCCTTAATCTGGGCCTCCCTTTCTTCAAATTTATCATGCTAGATTATAATGCTCCAAGATCATCTGTGGAATCCCTTTTAAAGCTAAAATATAATTCTCTTTGGATTTAAGTTATCTGAATCCAAACCTATTTTCTTTTTCGTATTGTGACATGATGTTCATTTTTCTTAATCACAGATATTTCATCTCAATATATCACTAACTTTTTTTAACTTTAGAAGTTTACCATATGTTTAGAATGAGTCAAGAAATAAGTTACTGAGGAGCAGCTGTGTGTATGACAACCAGCTTAACAATGCAGAAACACAAATAGAGAAAAAGCTCCTTTACCCTGGGCTGGAAAGCCATGCCTTACGCTACAGGCATTAAGAAGTTCAGTGGGAGCCTAGACTGGCCCATGCATTGTGGAGTGGTATGAAGGCCATGTTGGAAGCCTAGGAGGCACGATAGGGGAATGAGTGATTGTAAGCATGGCCTCCAGTAGACAGAATGAACTGGGATGGAATGCCAGCAACACCATTTACCAGAAGAATGACCTTGGGCAAGTTGCTGAGCCTCTGAGACTCAGTACTTAATCTAAAGTGGAGATAGTTCCTATTTCACAGGGTTGTTGCATTTTAGAAAAGAGGGTGGGAAGATTAAATTCATGGTTTACATCACGGCTTAAAAACAGGGTGAAGGGGAACTCTGCTGAACTGTCTTTATGACTTTTGTTTTCACACTCCACTTTACATGAAAAGCCAAACTAAAGAAAGTTCATAGTTTCTAACCACTTCCATCTCTATATGCTCTCTTCAATAAACATATGCTGTTCTTTCAAATTACAATTCTTCGACAAACCTCTTCTGTAGCCATTAATATTACACTATGTTCCAAAGTTAGTGTACTCAAATACAAATTATGAAAATTGAGTTGAAGTAATGAGAATCTATAGAAATAAGCATTCTAAAATAAACTGCTTTTATGTCAAACCTTAAATCTTTTAAATAAAAAAAGTTCTGGAGTTCTAACGCAATCAATCTTCTATCATTCTCCCACAGTATAATAATACTCTTTTTTTTACTCTTGGGGAGCTTTAAGATAAAGTCCTAACAAATAAAACCTTTCTATTATATAAAATATTAATTGAATAATTGGTCCTGAAATAACTTGTAGATAGAAATATCTTCTCTTTTATAGTTGGCAGAGGTTCTCTTACTGGCCTTTGGAACCTCCTCTTCTACAGAGTGCCAAACTAAAAAGCATTTTAAGTTTAAAAAGAAAAACTATCCACTTGTGGTGACAAACACCTGTAGCCCAACTGCTCAGGGGGCTGAGGCAGGAGGATCACTTGAGTCCAGGAGTTTAAGGCTGTAGTGAGCTAAAATCACACTGACACACGCCAGCCTGGGTGACAGAGCCAGACTCCATCTCTTAAAAAAAAAAAAAAATTATAGAACTTGCTTATACTTCTTTAAAAACATCAGTTAATATCAAGTTACAATATGAACATGTTACAGAAATGGGAGTAGCTCAGGTATCTGAATATCAAATTATATTTTCTAATTAATTTTCATTGTAACTTCAGAAATATGTCTCATGGGGGGGATTAACATAATCTAAATATAATCCAAATCTCACTTACAAATTCCAATATACACCTAAAAGTTCATTGTTTGTCAGTATGTAGTCCCTATACATTTAATTTGCCATCACAAGTTGTGAAAAAAGTTAAGTCAAATGGACAGTCTTTCTACATAATTTTAGTACACTTATTTAAATGCACAAATAAATTTAAGTACACCCAAAATTTAAGGCCCTAAATGGACTTTAACTGATATTTTGTAGCCCACAGGGCATGAACAAAATTAGCGCGGGATTTTCTTCACCATTGCTATTCCAAATATTTATAATAAGTTATCAGATTGAAATTAAGTAAAAGAACAAACAAATTTTAGCTCAAAAAGATCAATTTTGCACTGCACAGGGGACAGCTCTCTAGACGAATGGCCAGAATATATGAGTACTGGTCGCACGGGAGCCACTGCAAACTCAATATCCTAGGTTAAGCCACTTAACAACTTTGAGCCTGTTCCTTCATCTGTAAAATGGGAATAATGACACCCTACTACCTACCTCAGAACATGGTTATACACAGCAAACAAAGCAACGTCAGTGAAATCACAATGTAAAGTCTAAGTTGCAATAACAAGCATAAGAGAGCCAACGAGGCATGCTTTCATGTGGCCAGCCTCTAAAGGAGAAAGATACTTCTCAGGGAGGAAACATTTGTTCTCCCCAACTCTGATGATGCTCAAGTATGTGCATGACAGATTTATTTTATGACCATAAAATAAGAATTTTTACCATCATTTTAAAAAGGAAGTCTCAGCAAAAAAATTCCAAAAAGAGGAGCGAATACATAAACTACCCTGTTTTATATATTTATAAACAAATTCAGTACTAATTTTAATAGTACAGGTTGAGGTGCTCCAGGCCATATCCCAACTTTAGTGATGAGGGAAGAAGGAACAGGATAGCAGCATACATGAAATAATTCAATCATAAACTCCACATTCTTAAAGGGTAATATGTTAATAAAAGTACATTAATAGCAACCTTTAAAGAAATATACACATAATATCATTTGGCAATTTTGGTCACTAGAGTACCTCTACACAGGCAGGGCTTAAAATAATTTTTTACATATAATTCCAGAATCACTGGCTTTGCTTCATTCGAAACAGGATTCATTTACAGGCCTCTGATCTTGATGCTGATCCATTCCAGTAGGCTCAGGGCCTCCTATACCCAGTACATAGCATTAATATAAAACAGAGTAATTAGATTCAACAAAAAAATTTATTAGACACCTACTATACTGCATCCTAGGACTTGGGATACAAACATGATTAAGATCCTGATCTTATTGCTTAAGATGGTCACAGTTTTTGCCTTAAGATATGAGGTCACCAAAGCCACTCCTCAGAAATGTTCTTGCTAACACTTTGACCCCCATGGGCTGTATCTTTCTGCCTACCCATAGTTAGTCTATCTCTATATGCTGTACTGCTTTAGGGGAGCTTCTAGAACTTAACTTTTCATGTCTATAAGTCTATGGCCTCTGCCAGATCCCTCATACTGAACTACATAAACACTGTCCAACTAATATATCCTGAGTCTCTACTATTTGGCAGGTACTTTTCTAGGCATAGAAGATAGAACAGTGAACAAAAATTGTCCCAATTCTTACCAGATCCCCACGCTGAGCTAGACTGCTCTCATCCCTTATCAACCAGCCTAATTCTACATACTCATTTAATAGTATCTGTTGAGCTTTTACCATGTCCTAGGTGCTAGAGATAAAGCAGTGAACAAAACTAAGTCCCAGGTCTCATGAAACTTACTTAAACTTTGGATGACACTGCTCAATAATGACCAGTGGTCTCCAAAGTGAGATTCTCGAACACCAAAAACATGAACAAGACAGTCTACTTGGAGTGAGTGACAGGAAAATATTAAACTTTTATTTATATTCAATTCATCTTATCTTTTTCCATTTCTAAGTCATTTATATTTCGATATACACATACTATATTAATAGCCTAGTATATATAATTTATAAAGAAATGTAGACATATCAAGGAACACATGCTCAAATTCTTCCACTGAGGGGAACAGCATTTTAAAAGTCTGGAGGGTCACTGACTTGGATAATCACACATTTGGGGCGAGTTGTTTGGCCCAGGTGGGGTTAGCCTGGGCCCTCCACTGGTCTACTTTCTCTCTGATAGATTAAGCAAGCATTTTGCAAGGATTCCTAGACATCTAGCTATATAACCAAAGCTCAAAGTTCAATTCCATCCCAATTTTCCCTCCCTAATCACCCATCACCCTACACTCATCATCCCTGCAACTCACGGATATAATGGCATGTTTACTTTCTATTTCACATTTGGTATATGTATGTCACTACTATACTAGAAATATCCTGAGACCAGAGCTGCTGGCTTTTTTATTCTGCAAGCTCCAGAATTCCTAAACCAGCTTTATATATTATGGGTCTTCAATAATTATATCTTGCAAAAATTAAAGATAATTCAATATATTGTACCCAGAATTACCAAACAGTTATGATAAAGGACATTATGATAAAGCAACATTATTGCTTTACTAAACATTGCTTCTAGACAGGTGCAGTGTCTCACACCCGTAATCTCAGCACTCTGAGGGGCCGAGGAAGGAGGATCACTTGAGCCCAGGAGTTGAAGACCAGCCTGAGCAACATGGTGAGACCCCATCTCTACTAAAAAAATAATAAATAATAAAAATTGGGCCGGGTGCGGTGGCTCAAGCCTGTAATCCCAGCACTTTGGGAGGCCGAGACAGGCGGATCACAAGGTCAGGAGATCGAGACCATCCAGGCTAACACGGTGAAACCCCGTCTCTACTAAAAAATACAAAAAAAACTAGCCGGGCGAGGTGGCAGGCGCCTGTAGTTCCAGCTACTCGGGAGGCTGAGGCAGGAGAATGCCATAAACCCGGGAGGCGGAGCTTGCAGTGAGCTGAGATCTGGCCACTGTACTCCAGCCTGGGTGGCAGAGCGAGACTCCATTTCAAAAAAAAAAAAAAAATGGCCAGGTGTGGTGGCATGTTCCTGTGGTCCCAGCTTGGAAGCTAAGGCAAGAGGATCACTTGAGCTCAGGAGTTTGAGGATACACTGAGCTATGATTACACCACTGCACTCTAGCTGGGACAACAGAGTAAGACCCAGCTTCAAACAAACAACAAAAAAAAGATTATTCCTCTTCACACAATGATTAGTACTGTGTTCCTGTGATCCTTTTCAAAGCTCCCTTATGTATACTTTATAGACCATTGATTACTTAATATTGAGACCTGGAAACATTAAAGCCTCCATCTGTAAAACCAACAGCCACTGCTAATTGAAGATCAATTAAAAATAAATATGAGATATTCTAAAATTACAGTATATCAAAAAAATACAGTTCTATTTGAAAAACTAAGTCAAAACTTTTCAGAAAAACATCTATTTAATGAAGAAAAGTACAGATCATCCTAATTCTTAAGGATATACTAGACTTAAAAGCCATCTAGCTGTTTTTGAAATATATAGATCAGAAATGACCATATAAGGTCATATTTTTAAAAAATTAAAGTAAAAGAAACAGCAACTGATTCATGATCACAGTTCCTTATGCAGTAAACACATCACCATATACGTGAGACCAGGTCCTCAAATGTATAACTCTGTGCTCATGTGTGATCCCATTCCTCAAGACTGATTTTTGGAAAACTACAAAAAAATTTGTATGAATCTGCATCACTCATGCAGAGATTACCTGTAGAAAATTATTAACATAAAAAAACCCTAGTCTTATGATAACCTGAACATGTTCTCTGGGTCTAAGCATGTATTACACCCAATGAGATAAGAACGCATGTCCACATGCAAAACTTAAAAAGAAGTTCTTATTACCATGAAGACCGGTACATAACAAGATGGGAATGGTTGTGCTTCTATGATGTCAAACAGCCCCAAGACAAAGAAGGAAGAAAGACTCACAGTTACTATTCCATGTGTCTCCGTTTCTCTTTGTTGCTTTAAGGTAAACATTGGAGTTATTACTGATGTGAGCTTTGAAAAAATTCTTCCCAGGTCAGCTTCTTCTTTATGATTTCACATATGAATGTATTTGTTATTAAAGCACACTGGCATCTGGAACACTGAACACAATATTTCAGAAACAAAGTTTTAATCTAAACCGGGCTGATGTCCAGAAGTGACCAGTCAACTAAGGGCCACAAATAAAACTGAGTGAAAACACATACATGCTGAGGTATAACAAACACAAAAGTCATGAATCAAAGACCAGACCTAGATCACTACGCATAAAAGAGAAGACTGATCAAACTCATGGGTGTTCTCCAGGCCATGGCTTACTAAACCACAAGACAAAACACAACTGTAAGCACAGGTTGAAGACATCCTGGAAAACCTAAAAACTGCTTGATGGAAGCTTTGAGCATAATTTGTAATCTATTAGTCCTCAAGATAGGAAAACACATTTTCACCGTTTTGGAATCCCATGTTGGGCTATAACTCTTATTAATATACTCCCAATCAGTATAATTTATTTAACTAAAAGTATCAGCTATAGTAGTTTGTAATATTTTTATTGGCATATGGTTTGGACCCCTGTACATCTAGCTCAAACTTACTATCTATTAAGTGTGCTTTTAACATTATTTGTTATGTGTAGAATGCTCTTTCGAATGTGATATAGCTGAACAATTCTCATTGGTTCAATCAATCATGTTGTCTTTACACATTGTGATGTTAACAGCAATAAATAAAAAGGAAGTCCAAAACACTTCACTGAAATATAATTTTAATATAAGTTTAAAGCTTTATCCAAAAAATGTCAGTGGCCTTTTAAAATATCAGAAGCCAAAAGGATGAACTACTATTTAAATAAAAATGAAATTATTGTTAGAAGTCTGATTTTTAAAAATTCACTGTAATGCTTAGGCCAAATTAGTTTTACGAACTTAATGGGCAAACACAATGCCACAGTAAGAAACTCATCCCATATTTTAAGGTCTACTTCCTATGCTGGAACTGGCCAGTTTTTCAGATATTTACTCAGCACTATTTCATACGATATCTATTAAAACAATTAGCACAGATTAATTTATATGATAGATATTTACATCAACTAGCCTTTTCCAGCCAGTAGAACATGTTTGCTTTGAGGACAAGGGTTGTTCCGTATTCATCTTTACATCTCCAAAGTCTAGGTCAAGCACCAGCACTCTGTGGGCACTCAATCGATGAATGCCAAAAAGATTGGTAATAGTTTCTGCTACCCTAGCCTCCCCAACACTTGACCTAATTATTTAATTTGGAAAATGTTCTTCGAATATCACCCAAGAAAAGCAGAAAGAAAGGTGTCAAATGACATAAAGTTTAAACTAACTTCAGTTTACCAACCAATGTGAATGGTGTTTTACTGGGGGGGAACGAAACACAAAAACGGAAGACCAGCACCTTCAGAAAAGCATTATTCAGCTAAAACAATGCAAGAAGAGCACACTCTTAGTAAGATCATCATCCACAAAAGCTACTTTGCTAAAATAGACACCCTATTTCCATGTTTCATGGATCAGGGAAAAAGAAAAGCCAGTTTAAAAAAAAAGACAAACTTTTAATCTTCCATATCTGAATTAGGCTCTGACTTTGCTGAATTTGCAAAGATAAAAGATTTTAATTTCAGAATAGGGCTCTTAGTACAAAAAAGCAACATGTTATGCTGTATTTTCAAAATGTTTGGCTACTCGTATACAAAAGTATCATTTATGAAATCTCTTCCACTTAGCACAGCAGAAATAAGTTCCTTAGGTGAAATTAAAAGCACCCTTAAATCACTTCCTAAATGATGAATTAGAACTGCTGACTGACCCTACAGCTGATTCATGTTTGATCAGGCACTCTGAAGTGAAGGCCATGAATCTGCTTATTAATTTTTCCACTAATATGGAATTGTCTTTCAAAGCAAATGTCAGAAGTAACCATTTTATAACACTATGCATGTTATACTGTTGATTCCTTTAGTAAAATATATTCACTGATTAAGTATTTAAAAACACAGAGCACAGGCTGGGCATGGTGGCTCACGCCTGTAATCCCAGCACTTTGGGAGGCTGAGGCAGGTTGATCACTTGAGGCCAGGAGTTGAAGACCTGCCTGGCCAAAAGGGCAAAATCTTGTCTCTACTAAAAATATTAATACAAAAATTAGGCATACGTGGTGACCCGCACCTGTAATCCCAGCTACTTGGGATGCTGAGGCACAAGAATTGCTTGAACCAAGAAGGCAGAGGTTGCAGTGAGCAGAGACTGTGCCACTGCACTCCAGCCTGGGTGACAGAGTAAGACTCTGTCTCAAAAAAAAAAAAAAAAAAAAAAAAAAAAAAAAAAAAAAAAAAGGACCAAAGCACAAACGATATATTCAGCTAGGAAGACTCAACTTCTCATGAAAGAACAAATAATTTCTACTGATATACCAGAGGAATTAATAAATATTAAAAATAACAGCTGCCATAGACATTTCTATACTAGATATACCAACTAGAAACAAAACTGACTAAACATCAAATATATACTAAGTTTATAAACAAAGGTTTAGTCTTTGACAATGATCTTACAGATGAAAATTTACAAGCCCCAGGTCAGAGAATTTTTCATGTAACTTTCCTTACAAGTGATAAAGTACAGAGTTTCACCCTTATTACTTGAAAATGAAGACTTCACTTCTAGGAGAAAAAAAAAATTGGGGAGAATTCTTAACTAAAAGTTGTCCCAAACCTTTCATTTTTAACTTCTTGGAATGTAGCCCTAATGGCAGGTAAATACAGAAAAAGCCTCAGGAGATTGTGGCACTGCAGACAGGCAGTCTAAGCCTGGCGTGATCACTTACTAGCTGTGCGACCTCAGACAAGTTATTCAACCTGAGTTTTAGTTTCCTTGTCATTAAAATTGAGTATTTATCATCAGAAAGTTGTAGTGAAAAATAAAGTAATAAAAACAAAACTGAGCCTCATAAGGCAGGCCTTAGTCCAGATTATCTTTCTCCTTTCCTCCCAGTGTAAAATACTCTTTGGGAAACTTCTACAAACTGCATTCAACTTTCCTGAAGTTTAAATGAAACTGTGCAGTCGTTCTATCAACCTGAAACTGAAAATGTTTGGATAAGGAGTTTATTTCCATTATTTCATAAAAACAACAGGTGCCTTTATTTCACAGAGCCCTGCTAAAGGTTCCTTATAATCCCTTCCTAACTGACACTTTCATATGTAGAGATGTGTATAAGTCTGAAGCTCATTTATCAACAATTTTTATATAGGTAGTCATAAATACCAAAAGGATTCAAAAACTACAAATCGATCTTTAAACTCAAACAAAGGTGTTTTTAAAAAGGAAAACTCAACCCCCTATTCCCTATTCTAAAATATTTTTATGCAGTATCACAGATGCACATTACCAAATATAATAGACTGGGAGAGAAAAAAAGAGATGAGAGAGAGGAAGGAGAAGAGAAGGAGGGAGGAAAAGGAAGGAAGGGAAACCTGGAAGGGAAGAAAATGATTATTTCAGTAACTCAAAAGATAATCAAAGTCTGACAGCTGGATGTAAAGAATTATTTTCTCATTTTGTTCCATGCTCCACCACATTCCCTCTGCAGTCCATGAGAACTCTACACTTGGGTGAGTTTTGAGAGGTGCACCAAAAGCTGAAAAACAAGCCAGCATTTGTAATATTAAAAGAATCAGCATTGCTAATAAGACTCCCTCTGAATTACTTAATCTGTGGCTTTCCTACACCAAGGAATGTAGTCATGTAAATAAATAATGAAAGTCCTATCAATAAACAATTCTTTAGCATCAACAGTTCCCATCTATATCAAATGAAGATTGAATTAAGTCTTACCATAACAAACCAGATAAAATTATTACTTTGTTCCTAGAGTGCCATATAGACTCTTCCCCATGACATATTTTTCATTTTTCTAAAGTAGTTTTATAGGAAATTAAAAGGCAAGATCTGAACATTTCATAATTAATTATTGAAAATAAAGGTATCTAGAACCTCTATAAAACAATATAACCTAAAAACATTCTCACCTGAGAACAGACTAAATCACAGAAAACACGTTCTATTTTTATTTTCCTGATAGACGGAAAAAAAAAATTGGCAGGTAGCAATATAATAAAGGAAATATAACCTCTAATAACAATAAACCATTAATGAAAGTAGCCTGAATTTCATTCATTACATATGAAACATTTTTCAACATGGTACAGGTTTCAAATGTTATGCACATTTTAGTGTGTGTCTGTTTAATAAAACTAAAAACAACAACAAAGAAATCACCACATCAAAATGGAATATAAAAGGTTCAATTAAATGTGAACTAACCAGGTTCTGCATGGGTTTAAGCTTTCCTTACCTAGAAGCCTTTAACTTGGCTCAACTCAGACGGTAAAAATGATGTCAATGACTACCAGTTTGCTTACCTGACTATATCCTCATGCCTTACACCTGTACATTTGGAGCCACAGGATTTCAGCAGACAGTTTGATTGAGGTAATATATAATGTTTAAAAATCTTTCATCATTTGTTAGCTGGCAAGGAACTTAAATTGTTCAATGATCAGTGATCAAAGTTAGCAAAATAATTTTTCATTGGGTTAAGTGGTTAGTAATATCAGAGAATTTCACTCTACCAACCAAGGAAGTTAATGCAATAGGATCACAATCCCTTATTTAAAACCCTTAGGTCCTGATATGCTTCAGGATTCAGAATTTTGTGGGGTTTAAAAAGGCAAAATGGTACCTATAGCACATATTACATAACATTCCTAGCTAGATCTAGGATAATACCGCACAACGAAACAATATTAATATTTCCAGCTATGTGAACATTCTAAGCGGGCTTGAAAACTACTTTAAACAATCCCATGACAGTCTGGGTTAGGTTTTGGTACCAAATGAGTTTTGATGTCACACTTTTGAAGGAAAAAAAAAAACTTTTAGCTTTTCCAAGCTTTTTAGATAAAAGATTGTGAATCTATTTCCAATACTATTACATCAAAGAACAAAGGCGTTTTCAAAATATACAGAGCTTATTAATTTACTGGAGATCAAAAATGTATGGCAAATTAAAATTTAGCAAAGTGGGAAGATGTTCCTGGCAAATATAACCTTAAAAATTAGGAAATACCAGAGTCACTTAATTTTAATTTATTCAAACAAATTTAATGATTGTTGAGACTACTTCAACAAATTTTTGTGTCAACGTATATTTGAGTAAGACAGTACAGTTTGAAAACCCTGATACCTGTAGTCTTCTGTACTTTCTTTACATTTCCCTAGCTTTTGGGTTTCACATTGTTTGAGATTTCAGGGATTTAATGTATTCCCTATTTATCTTCTCCTTAGCTTGCCCCTATTTTCAAGTGCCTATTTGGTGCAATGCAATTTGCTAAGCACTACCTATGTAACACTTCTCAATCTCCATGCCTTGACACAAGGATAAGTTTTAATTGTTTATGAAGAGTGCCCCAATTAGAACAACTGAAGTACCACAATTTACAATTTTCCATGTGTATATTAAGTATATTCAAAGTTTTCATTAAGATAACACCACTCTTGCTTGCAATTTGATAGGATTTCTTGACTTTTTCTTAAAAAGCAGTGGCTTTATCACACTGTGAACTACCTATACAACCCACAGCATAATTTACCTGTCTGTTAACCAGGGGAAATCATAATGTCTCATATGTGAACATTGGTCATGTGTTTTTGTTTTGGTTTTTTTGAGACAGGACCTTGCTCTTTCACCCAGCCTGGAGTGCAGTGGCATGATCACAGCTCACTGCAGCCTCGACCGTGTGGGCTCAAGTGATCCTCCTGCCTCAGCCTCTGAGTAGCTGGGACTACAGGCACACACCACCACCCCCAGCTAATTTATTTTTCCTTTTAGTAGAGGCAAGGTCTCACTATGTTGCCCAGGTTGGTCTTAAACTCCTAAGCTCAAGCAATCCTCCTTCCTCGGCCTCCCAAAGGGCTGGGATTACACATGTGTCTTGATGGAAGAAAGTTTGAGAACTGATACTCTAAGACATTCTAATATCTATCAGTCACCAGAGAGAATGCCCTGTGCTGACAACGACCTACCTTGAAATATGAAAACAGCTGTTTTCTAGTCCCATACTCTACCTTTCCAAAGAGGTGGGAAAATCATTCCCCAAACCTGAAGGAGCACCGTACTTAACCGTGGCATGCCTCAGCTGTGCGTGGCTTTTCTCCTTCTGGTTACTCTTACTATTTCCTTCCCTAACAAATTACTTGTCCAGCACCTCATGTCTAGTTAAAAACATACCAATGTTTCATGACAACTAGAGGTGAGAATCATTTTAGAGAAAAAAAAAAACTAAAAGGCTTTCAGAAATTTCAAACAGTGGAGGACGGGGTGAGATGAGATGTAATTATAAAAACAGAGACTATATATTGAGCGCTAACTGTGAATAAGGGTCCTACATTCATCACCGTCTTATGTAATCCCTGTATTATTGCATGGTAAATATTACCATATCCATTGTGCACATATGAGAATGAAAGTTTAAGGGATGTGAGGTAACATGCTCAGAGTCCCCCAGCTAATAAGCAATAGAGGCAGCAGGAGTGGAACCTAGAGCTCTTTGGTGGCAAGGCCTCTGTTCCTTGTACTACAACTTCTACTACAGGAGCATCTACAGAGGGTGATGAACACCTTCTCAGTATTGCAAACACACTGAAATACAGCCAAAGAATGGTGAAGATGGAAGACACCTTATAAGTCAATGAACTTCAGCCCCACATTCAGAACATGACTCCTATCCAGTCTTGGGCCATCTGTCCTTCATATCAAGGTTTCTCAAAGTCAGTTGGAGGACCTCCTACTTGCTTTAGAATCACTTACTATATGTGCTAAAATCTAAATTCTGTGGTACCACCCCAGAAACACTGAATGAGAATATCAAAGGATGAGGCCTAGAGACCTCCATTTCTAAGAAAGCAAGCAAGTACTCTAGGCCAGTGTTTTCCAAACTATAAGTCATGAAATCAATTTAGTAGATAATATGTAGTATTTTTTGTTTAATAAAATGGCTTGAAACATACTGGATTTATAAAGATCAGTTGGGAACAGAAAATATCAGAGGGCACTGCACTTTGTCCTGTTTCAAGAAACTTGTTCAGTTCTTTTATGTGGATTGGGATCTTAAATGTATTTTTTATAATATACCTCAGTCAAAAGTATTTAAGAAATACAGCTGTTTTGAATAATTTTTATCCCCATTCTTATTTCTCCTTTAAAGTAAGTTATTGGCCTTTTAATTATTCCTATTACAAAAGATGCAACCTTGTATGTTCCTTTTAGGAGTTCAGTTATTCTGCTCCAGGAGTTTCTGTTTTATTCCCTGAACTTTTCATCCGAGGACCATGTTTAACTATTGCTATAATTATTTAATGAACATTTTTAAATATTTTCAATTTTTTAAGATTTCCTAAAATCCAATTCATTCTCATTAACTGTTACTTTGTGGGTTTTTTTTGTTTTGTTTTTTGTTTCGTTTTGTTTTAGAGACAGAGTCTTGCTCTGTCACCCAGGCTGGAGTGCTGTAGCACAGTCTCAGCTCATTGCAACCTCCGCCTCCTGGGTTCAAGGGATTCTCCTGCCTCAGCCTCCCAAGTAGCTGGGATTACAGGTGCCCACCACTACACCTGGCTAATTTTTGTATTTTTAGTAAAGACAAGGTTTCACCATGTTGGCCAGGCTGGTCTCAAACTTCTGACTTCAGGTGATCCACTGGCCTCCGCCTCCCAAAGTGCTAGGATTACAGGTGTGAGTCACCACACCTAGCTGTTACTTTGTATTTTATACAAACCTTCTCATTATCTGAAGTTATTTCACTACCTAGATTCTCAAACTGACTTACATATTTTAACTTATTAAGTTTACATTTTGGTACATTTGGTAATATCAGTGCTTCATGGTCTACATTTAATCTTTTAAGTCTTTCATTCTCTCATCTTCTATTTATATATACTTTTAGATGAAATTCTTTACTGGCTTGCTTCTTTTGCATTCTCTCACATAACTGGCACTTATTTCAGTTCTTACCTGTTTCCTTGAAAGGAAAAAAAATGAAAACGATCCCCATTAATACATGAGGATTTTCTAGGTATATCTGTACAGTTTTAAAATGATGTACTGGCATTTCAAGGAAATATAATTGCCTTCTAAAGGATAATATCACATGTGAACTTTGAGCAAAGTTGTATTCAAAAAGTGCTTTCCACAGGTATGACTTAAAATACAGAAATATCAACAATTAGACACAGTATGTGATGACTGCCCTTGAGGTAGTACAACACCCAGTGACTGAATGACAGTCACAGAATCTTCAAGCTGGAAGAGCCTCCATTCAGTCTCAGTCTTTCTCTTTACCTATTCCCTCCATAGCAGTGTTGTTCATGTACTGAGGACTGCTTGCATCTGATTTCCCTGGGACACATGATAAAAACAAAGCAGTAAGATTACAATGTCTTTAGTAAAGTTGAGTTTGTTTTCATTTCATAGTGACAACAAGGAATCTGACAAAAAATACAGGAAAGATACCACTCAGGCCCATTTCAAAAGGTACCCTCAGTGGTGAAATGTTAAATAATGAGATGGACTTCAAGGTACAAGTTCAAGAAAAGTATCTTCCTCTTAAGTTAAGCACCTGCTTAAGGTTAAATCTTAAAGCACAGGTATGCCACGTTGGTGGCAATGTCATATGTGAAAATTAATGCCTATATTTAGTGATTTGGAGCATCTGATGTAACAATTGTAAACATTTTATATACTTTTGTAAGACACTAATAATGATTTCAGGGACTTCCTTTAGTACAGCAAAAAGGACCATCTGTAATGGAACTGTTCTCAAAGTTTTTTTTTAGTAGTATAGAGATATGAAGCCTTTATTATTTCTATTAAAGATTTCTAATATAAAAGTAATTGAAATTCATGACAAGATCTACTTAAAAATATAGCCCTTGCTTTTACCCATGTTCTTTATGAAATGTAGGAAAACATATACTGTTAATAGGCTGACTAATGACTAATAATTAGAAATTGCCTGTAATTTTACTGAAAAGTATGGCTTTATAAATATTTTAGCTACTGAGTTAGATTTTTTATGAGTTGCACAACATCTTCAGACCTATTCTTTATTTTTACAACATACAGAAAACTTATCAACTACATAGTTACTTACAGCAGAGGCCAATCATAATCATATGTGCATCCTCATTTTCATTCAAAGATATGTTCTAAATTCAATGTCTACATGAATCTGTTTCAATGGATTAAGTATAAAAATCAGATCTATAAGGTTAAAGGTCAAAGGTGCTATATATACAATTTTCAAAATCTGTTAAAAGCACAGTTATCTAAAAAACTCATATACCTTGAGCTTTAAAAAAAATGGATACAAAGATCAAGATACTTTTTTTAATGTTTCAAAAATTGCAAATTTTAAAAAATAACTAAGTCTCTGGAGAAAGATTTTTCCTAAAACTGCCTCAGTACCTCCAAAGAGGTAACACTAGGAAACAATATAGATGAGCCACCTTTTCAATAGCTAGCATTAAATGTGAAATGCAAATTAAGGCTTCAGTTTCAGAATCTAACAGAGACATGCAGAATAATAAAATGGGAAGTTTAGAAACACTTGGAAATGGAGAAGCAAAAACTTCTTCAAATTCTTATTTTGATAAGTAAGTCTCAAATCTAATAAATACATTTTAGATGCCAATAACTGGCAATTCATTGTCAAAATGACTTTTTTTAGATCACTATTACAAGATTTACACTATCAGAACTACTTCACTGACTTCAAAGTCCAAGACTGTTCTTGAAAATATTGTTTTAATGAAGCAGTCACTTGATATCTCAAAGAACTACAAGCACTTATCAGACTTTTATTCTCAACATTACTAACCTCTCATATTAATTTTTGAATTGGTCAAATACATTTCCATGGGGAAAGAAGTAATATTAAAAGTTTGCAATGAACTTTTATGAATGAAAATGTTGCAATGAACAAAATAATATGTCTAACAGCATAAATGTGGTGTTTAGTAATCAAGAATGCATTTTGAATACTCTTGCCAAAAATGAAACTTTTCAAACAAGCTTTAAAAAAAACTCAAAGACAATGAAATCCATGTATTTCAGTGTGCACTAAATTCATCTTACAGAACCTTCTCATTTTGACCATTCTGATTGGCCTGCTATGTATGTGATGTATTCTGAGGTAACTGAACAAACCACCTAATTATAAGCAGTAATGCTTATAATTTATATGCCATATAATTTATATGCCATAAAAAAATGTTCGATGAAAAACATATACAGATTATCTAAAGTCCTCTAGACTGTCTAAATGTTCGATGCAAAACTTACACAGATTATCTAAAGTCCTCAATAATACAAAAGTATATTTTGTTACCAGATGGACACTACCAGAAAGGTCTAGTCCTCTAACTCAATACTAAGACAACAATTTTATACCCTTAATACTAAGACAAGAATTTTGTTAATGTACACAATATCTCAGCAATCCAGGAAATGCCATAGACGAGGTCTCCAAATTTCCTTTCAAGGAAAAGTAAGTTCATTTTCATTCACAAAATACAATCTCTAAATTCACTATGGTAAGATTACAAAGCACTACAGCTGATTTACACAATTTAGTACTAGTTTCCAAACATCAACAACTCAGAGTACCTGGGGTGTTCCTTTACAACGGAGGGGCAAACTTACAAGGTGTTTTCTGCAGATTAGGCTCATTGTGCTGCTTTCAAACACTCTATAAACCCTCAGTTCTTATCCACACTGTTACCTCTCACAAATTTTCCACACACTTACTGTCCCACACATATTTTGCAGATTTTTCCACTTGGGAGTCATATATCTGAAAAAGGTACTTAACGACAGATCTCAAAGTCATTGTTTATTAGATTTACAGGCTACCGAATTGTTCCTAATTTCTCCAAACATGTAAGTTTTGAAAGAAATTATGATCAATTTTGAATCAAACTAGTGCCCTAAACGCTAGATTTACTACACTGCCAACCCCACCTTTCCCCACCCCAAAAGTAACTGTTACAAACACCACAGGTTACTCAAGAAAGAGAACTTGAGAGAGAGTAAGCAAATGTCAGTCACTATAATTAGAGAGGCCTTCTGCACAATGCTTCATTGGGTTTTCAATAATTCTTTCCAGCGTATGAGTATACGCTGCAATCTTCCTATAGTATTGTCTAGCATTACATTTACTAGACTTTCAACGCTATGTAAAATTTCATTATAAATTAAAATGCCTATTTGAAAATAAGTTTTGAAATGACAATTACTTGTAGATAAACACAAAATGAACATTTACTATCTTAATAATAACTCACAGCTGAATTCTAAACACTAAGAATCATAAACTGACTTATGCTGTGGTAAACTCGAGTGAGACAAGGTTTCTGGGGTGCTGTAACCCCAATAAAGCATCTTCCTATGTGAACGATAAAGACCCTTATGTCATTACTAATTGTCATCCAGCTTCCCTGTATGAAGAGTTTGCATACTTACCCAGGAAGGCGAATGGAAAGTACACAGGGAGGAAGATGAACTGCTGAACTGCAGCAAAGCCTTTGTCATATGATAGTGACCTATAAAGTATCAAATAAAGGTACATCATCAGTATGGCAGGGTTTTACAATAGTACAGTCCCAAGTCCTGTAACATCTACGAAGAAAGGGTACCAAAACCTAGGAGTCCAGCTCCCACTAACCCCTCCCCTTTCTCCACCACCCCCCCACACTGGAGAACTGCGGGAACAGAAGGCAAAGAAGCTCCCCGTATTCAAAGGGCAGAGGCTGGGGGACAGCCCAACTGGCATTCTAGGGTATCTCCAGCACCCTCGCTTCCTACTCCCCATATGTACAAAGCAGAAAGTTGATCCATTCTGCAAACGCAAAACCCACACCGCGATCATTCATCAACTTGCACAAGTGATCACCACCCCCAGGACAAATACACCAGTAACCAAATCATAAGGATCGATAGGCAGCCCAAGCCTCGCCTTGCCCAGGAGCAGGCGGGAGGTGCCACCGCGGCGGCAGCGGGTCCAGGTATCGAAGCCCTCAGCCTTTCAGACCTGGGCGGCCACAGCCGTCTCCCAAACACCCAGTCCGGGTCACAATCCCCAGATTGGAGATAGGAACCAACCGGGGAAAACACATTCACCAAAGCCCACAGCGGCAAGTGCAGGGCCACCAGGTCTGTGAGGTCGGGGTGGAGGGAGCTAGGAAACAAGGAGGGAGGAAGAGAGCGAGGGATCCCACCCCGGCTTTGTTGCTGGTCACCATCAAGTTTGCATCTTAGTACAAAATGTCGATCTTAAAGGCTGACAAGACAGAAGCAGAGGCAGAGGGAGAAAGAGAAAGGGAATAGAGTCCATCTTGCTTTGGGAAAGAGGGGGGAGGAAAAAATGAAGTGCAAATACCACACTCCGGGCGTAAAAGTCTGCTAAACACCTTTCCATAACGGAGGAGCAACGAGTGGGGTGTCCCCGTGCCCGTGCCTGCTCGAACTGGCGACGGTCTGGGCAGAAAACGCCTCCCTCTCCTCCTCTTCCTCCTTCTTCCCCTCCTCCTTCTCCTTCTCCTCCTCCTCCCGCGGGCCCCGGCGAAGATCCCGCCGCCACTGCCTCTGCCTCCGCTGCCCCCCAGGGAGGCACCGCCGGCGCCCGGCCCGGCGCTGCCATTCCGGGCTTGGACCGCGCGGCGCAGAGCGCGTGGGGCCGGACGCGGGGTGGCCGCGCGGGGACGTCCGCGCCGGGGACCCCCCGCGCCCCTCGGCCGCCGGCTGCCTACAAAAGTCGCGCGAGCAGAGGTGGCGGCGGCGCGCAGGGGCGGGGGGGCCGCGTGGGGGCCCCCACGCCGCGAGTGGGCAACCCCAGGAGATGGCGAAGAACGCCCCTCCCCGCGCGGGTAAAGTACCCCAGTCCCAGTCAGCCACCCCGGGAACGGCAGCCCGGCGTCCGCGGCCCGGAGAAGAGAACTGGACGTGTCATTAGCAGGACAGGCAATGGTTTCAAAGCCCCAGGCCAATGACCATTAGCAGAGGCAGAGCTCGCTCCGTCCCCATCCCCCACAACCTCCACCCACCTTCCCCTTCGCCCCCCCCCCCACCTCCACCCCACCTCGCGAAACTTTTCAACAAGATCCACCTGGACTAATTTGTCCACAGACAGTTAAAATATTGACTAGACCCTACACACCGGGAAGGAAAGGGAATGCACGCTTTATTTTCCTTCCTACAGAAAGGAAAGCAAAAAATAGCTTCTCTCTGTCTCTCCCTCTCCCCCCCCCCTCTGTCGTACATGTTGTGTCTTAGCTTTTTGCATCGTTTCGTTTTACCTTACTCATTTAGCAGAAATGATCGCGGCTATTTCACACATAAACGTGTTCCAGATTCTGGGATTCAGGGTCCTTGTAAATTACAGGACTCGGGTTCGGTCTCAGTTACGTTAAGTTTCATACAATACTAAAAAAATAAATAAAATATGATAATAAATTTCTGAGGGTGAGTGAGCGAGACGAGGTGGAGGAGGAAAAGAAACCTCGAGTCTGATTTCTGTAATTTACTAGCGACCCGGATCGCAGCAAATAACAGTGTAACATGAGTGTGGCTTAAGAGGGCTGGGGAGCTCTTTCTAGAGGCATCGACCCCATCCCCGGATAAACGATCTGCAAGTTTTCTGTCATCGCGACCAGGCAAAGCCGTAACTTACCTTCAGAAATAAGACTTTAAACGGCCAAGGCCTTCCTCCTCCCCTCCCTCCACCACCACCCTCAGCCTCGCTCTCTCCACCTTAAACTTATTGACACAACATAATCCCACATTCAAGCAAAATCCTGACACAGCCTCCCTCCTCCTCTTCCCCCTCCTCTCTTCCCTCCCGTTCTCTCTCTCTCTCCCTCTCTCTCTGTCTCCCTCTCTCCCCCCCCTTCCCTCCCTCTTCTCTCTCCCCTTCTCCCTCGCCCTCTTCCCCCTCTCCCCCTATTCTTCCTCCAGGCTACTCTGGCACTAAAACAGCACTTTCTCTACTCGCCGCGCATTTGGGTAGGGGTGGGGGGTGAGAGGGCACTGATCTGCGGGGCCGGAACACCCAAATCCCAACTCTCCAGATGAACGAGCAACTGGGCTGCTGTTCCCGGTCACCAACGCACACGAAACGTTCAATAAATCCACCGAAGGCTGGCTCCCCGTACCTTCCTCCACTGCCCCTGCTCCCCAGGCCCCACCTCCCCGGCAGCCGAGACCAGGCAGGGCTCCACGTACTTTCGCCGAGATGAAGTTTGGGGCTCCCCGGGCGGCCACGAGCCGCCCGCCGGCGTGAGGGCTCTGTTGTTGTTTTCCTGGGGCCGCTCCAGCCCGCGCCCCGGCGCCCGTGCCCCTCTCGGGCGGCGCTGCCTGTGTGCCGAGAGGTGCTGGTTGCAAACGCAGCCTGGCACCGGCTGGCCTAGTACTCCCCAGCCCGGCCCCCAGCCTCCCGCTCGCAGGGCACTGCCTCCGCGCCCCCCGCCCCCCGGCCCCAGCCAGCTCGGCCGCCGCGACCCTCGCCCCCGACCTCTCCCGACCCAAAGTTTTGGCGGAGGGGGAAAGTGCCCAGGGAGCGGGCCGGCTGGCGGCGGCTCCGGACGCGCGGGGTTCCCTCCGTCTTCCTCAAGTCCACCCTACCGGCTGCCGCCGCCGCCGCCGCCGCTGCTCCTGCCGCGGAGTCCTTGGGGCTGCAGCCCGGCGGCTCGCAAGTGAGTAGGAAAACAGAAAGTGAGGGGAGTGCGCCCGGGGAGGGCTGGGGATGGGGGGCGCCTACCTCGCGAGCTCGCCGGGCGTGAGGGCGTGTGTGTAGCTAGCCCTCAGCGGCCAGTCAGGGTTTCTCTATGGGAAAGTGGAGAGGAGCTCGCGGAGCCGCTCTGCCTCCGCTTCACTGTACACTGCTCCACATACAGTACATGCAACCCGGAGAGACTGAAAACACTCATTTTATATAAGGCAGCCTGCCATTGGCCCGCGCCGTGACGGACAGGCCGCTCAGCCAAACAAAAGGCCCGTTACACCCAAACACACGCACACATACACACATTTTACAGAGACACACAAAGATCATCACATTTTCTATTTTCTAATGTTCGGGACCTGTAGACAGTAGGAGAGGACAGGTAGAGAGGCCCAGCAGAGTGGGGTAAAGGGGAAATCCCCTGTCTGCACCAAGTTGCAGGGCTTGAAACTGGTGTCCTTTTGACTTGGGAGGGTTATGGTAATAAACTACAACTCCACTGGATATGGAAGTGAGGGGGGTTTTTCATCGCTGCCTTTTGGTGCCCCATGGAAGAGGCCTGCATTGTGTTACGATTTTACAGCCTGACCCCGCTAACAAGTGACCAAGAAAGGCTTTTATCACCTTGGATTTCTCCTGTCAATGGGTTAGCTATCACATAGGCCAAAATAGTGCAAGGTAAGTTTATTAGGACTCTAATGCATTGAGGTTGTTAATGCCTCATTCGTAGGTAAATTCAAAAAAATCAATATAACAACACACAAACAAAGATAAACATTTTGCTGAAATAGCCAAACAACTTTTAGCTGGTCAGTAGACTGCCATCACCTGTGTGGACGTGCAAACTGTGCTATTAGGTAAAATAAGTCTTGGAAGATTGGCTGTTGACTCTTAGCCTTCAAAACAGACCTTTGATTCAGTATATACAAGATTTATATTTTGCATATTATACATAAAAATATATGATTCTTTACGTATTTCACATCTCATGTGAACACCATACGTTGCATGACTTTTGGAGATGATGAACCTCAGGACTGGTCTTTCTGATTGTTTTTCAACGATGCAGCTTGGGCAGATTATATCAGACAGTTCAATATAAATAAGTCAACAGGTTGGTGGAAAGAAGTCAAAGCTGGAAATTAGCAGGAATAAATTGTAGATTAAACTTCTTTAACCAGCTGAGCAATCTTGAGCAAGTTACTTAAACTCTCTAGTGCTCAGACTTGGTTTTGATTTTTAAGATTAAAATAAGAAACTTTTCCAGATTCCCTCAATTAAATGTTTATTCAGCATCTACTATGTGTCAGGCATTATCTTAGGCCTAGATGTTTTCTTAGGGTTCCTTCCGTTTTAAGAGTCGGTGAATTATTCTTAAATACAAACATTTTGGAGATTACATAAACAAATAGGATTTTATGGCCTAGGTATGTAGCTTTAAAACTTAAAGAAAACCTAACTAAGAGAACTTATTTCAATTCCCCTTTTATTTCCTTGATGCTGTCTTAAGGTTTTTCTCTCACATCCATAAAGTTGTTAAAAGAGTGTGTGTGGGCATGCGAGCACTCCTGTGTAAGAGGGAGAAAGAGAAACAAAATCAGAAAAGTTTAAAAAGTTCAGAAAACAAAGTGGTATTTAGAAATGTGATGTTTATTTTTTAAGAAAAATCATTTTTAAAAGGAAAAGTATATAAAAATCACAACATTTTATATTATTTTATTTTTGAAATGAAGTCTCACCCTGTAGCCCAGGCTGGAGTGCAATGGCGTGATCTCAGCTCACTGCAACCTCCACCTCCTGGGTTCAAGAGATTCTCCCGCCTCAGCCTCCCGAGTAAGCTGGGATTACAGGCATCTGCCATCATGCCCGGCTAATTTTTGTATTTTTGTAGAGATGGAGTTTCACCATGTTGGTCAGACTGGTCTCAAACTCCTGACCTCAGGTGATCCACCTGCCTCGGCCTCCCAAAGTGTTGGGATTATAGGCATGAGCCATGGTGCCCAGCCAATCACAGCATTTTAAACAGATAACATCAAAGTTTATATTAGGGGTGGACGTGGCGGCTCACACCTGTAATCCCAGCACATTGGGAGGTGGAGGCGGGTGGATGACCTGAGGTCAGGAGTTCAAGACCAGCCTAACCAACACGGTGAAACCCAGTCTCTAACAAAAATACAAAAATTAGCCGAATGTAGTGGTGGGCACCTGTAATCCCAGCTACTCAGGAGGCTAAGGCAGGAGAATCGCTAGAACCCAGGAGGTGGAGGTTGCAGTGAGTCGAGACCGCACCATTGCACTCCTGCCTGGGGGACAGGGCGAGACTCTGTCTAAAAAAAAAAAAAAGTTATATTAATGGCAGTTTCATTTAGTTGACACAAAGAACAAAATGTTCTTTATCCACACTACACTGCTCTGAGGTCAGTGCTAAGTATTATTATCTCTAGTTTACCCATAGGAGAAATGAGTCAGGGACAAGTTATATAGCCTGCTCCATATTGCACAGAATGACAGTGAAGAAGAAACTTAAACTTAGGACTTTTAATACCCAGCCCAGGTTTTGAGTAATTTGACAACCCTTCCCTCCAAATCATGAACTTCAGAGACAAGAGGGAATTGGAGGGAAAACCAAAAAAACTTTCTTAGTATTTCATTGTGCTCCTTTTTGAAAAGGAAAAAAAGTCAACAGAGTTGCTATATTTAATGGCAGAGAGAAGCGTTGCGCATTATTTGCTAGTAGAACTATTTTGTGAAAAATAGAAAAGACTAGCCTACTCCCCACTCTTATCCCCAGCCTCCAACCACAGGAAAACATTCCTCATATTTTTATGGGCACAAGACATTTTTGTTGAATTACACTTACCTTAGCAGAATTATTTAGAGTTACAGTCTTCAAACTTTTAGATCACACACTCCTATCAGTCAAATGTTTGAGCATGTAGTCTCAATATGTATATTCACGTACACATTAAAAATTCACCACTGGGCCAGGCGTCGTGGCTCACATCTGTAATCCCAGCGCTTTGGAAGGCCAAGGCAAGAGGATTGCTTGAGGCCAGGGGTTCAAGACCAACAGTTTGAGACCAGCCTGATCAAGATAGAGAGACACTATCTCTATCAAAAAAGAAAAAAAAATGCACCATTGCATAGATATATTATTTATTATTATAAATCATATATTTACAAAAACAAAATTTAAAAGCATGAGATAAAAAATAAATAAGAGTTTAATTTCTTCCATAGTCCATAGAAGTGTGGATTCCTATGATAGAGTCCTAGCACATGCCCCAGGACTTTGCATTCCAGTTTGGACACCTCTGACAGTGCAAGTACTAACTGATCAAGACTGATGCGGAAGAGCATAAAGTGTTTTGCAGTGACTTCCTATAAGTCATTACTGCTACTAGAAAATTGGTAGGTTCACAGGGCCTTCAGATTGAGAGAATGACACTTTTTAAAATACATATTATATATTGGCAGTGTATTTCCATTGGACATCATGTTCTGGCATAAGCCATTTTTCAGTATTCTTTGGCAGAATATTTATTGAGAGAGTTCTATGTGCTCTTGTGCATGTCGGATGCCAGGAGAGGAAAATTGCCTGCTCTTAGAAGAAGGGATAGAATAGAATTCCTTTCTCCTGTGTGATCCATAGGGCCTCACTGCTAAGTAAGGAAAGGAGGCTTAGAACTAAGTTCAATGTAGTATTTTACCATTTTGGAAGTACTTTAAAAATGTTTATTACCTCATTTGAGAATAAATATCAAGAAATTTTAAATGCTAGTTATGTTTGAAATTTAAAATATATCAGGAAAAATCATGGCTTTCATGGAGTTTACTTAATTTTTATAATGTAGGGTTATGAAAATAAAAACGATGGTTGGTTACTTGGGCAAAATGGCATTAAAAAGGGACGACCCTGTTCCCTTCTTGTTTTCACGTTTGATGACCAATCATAGACTAAACTCACATGACTATCCTACTTCTCCTTCTCATGGTTTTGTCTGTTTTCTAAGTTTTATATGGGCCATTTTTTTGTGACATAAAATAATTTTGGGAAAGTAAATTTAAGTGTGTGTTTAAATGTGTATAAACAAATGCATATATTGTTTAAATGAATGTCTACACATAACAATTTATTTCTTTATTCATATGTGACTTCTTTTTTTTTTTTTTTGAGACGGAGTCTGGCTCTGTCACCAGGCTGGAGTGCAGTGGCGCGATCTCCACTTACTGCAACCTCTGCCTCCCAGGTTCAAGCGATTCTTCTGCCTCAGCCTCCTGAGTAGCTGGGATTACAGGCACATGACACCATGCCCCGCTAATTTTTGTATTTTTAGTAGAGATGGGATTTCACCATGTTGACCAGGATGGTCTCCATCTCTTGACCTCATGATCCACCCACCTCGGCCTCCCAAAGTGCTGGGATTACAGGCGTGAGCCACCGCGCCCAGCCCTGATTTTGCCACTTTCTAGCTGGGTAACTGGAAAAATTCCGTAATCACTCTGACTCAGTTTCCTTGTTTATCAAATGTGAATAATCATAATTGAAACAATATATACAAAATGCATCAGCCTGGAACATACTAAAGGTTCAATCAGTATTGTTTGTGTTTATCTTTCCACCCAGACAAACCAATGACAGATGCTTTATAGAAAGTGTTCTAGGACTTAACTATCATATCAAATGGAACCTGTTACAACTTACTTGCCCAGTGTTTGCAATTTCCTTTTAACCTACACTCTGCCAACTCCACCGCCTCTGCACATAAAAGAGATGTCAGCCTGATCCCAGGATAAAGCAAACATCTTATTGGGTGGGCATTATTAAGCACCTAAAAAAGCAAACTTGTAATAAATCACTCTTTGAAACAGGCCTTGTTTTGTGCACTGAAACTCCAGATAGTTACAATGATGAGGGTCTGCCTTACATAACAATTTATGACTTGTACTTGACCTTGCTGAGCTTCAGTGTTTTTTCTCTTTCTATAGGAAAAAGTGTTTTATCTCTTTCTATAGGAAAATAAATAGGGGAAATCATACCTTTCTCCTCAGGCCAATGCAAAAGCAGTACAAATTAGAGCTTGGTTATTTGGACCACTTCTTAGCACCAATGCAGAAATTCATAATCTTGAAGAGAACCAGCTTCTATTGTGTCCCAGAAGATTTGGGGATAAGAAAGAAAGAGGAGAATACCCTGCTTTCCTAGGGTGATTCTTGGGGGCAAACATCTTTGAATTCCCACTCCCCTGTGACATTTTATAGCATTTGATGTATAGTATTCTTAAGGCATTCAAATATCTTGCCTTGCATTATGTTATGTGTGTTTGGTAGAGATCTTTATTTGATGGCAAACACCTTGAGGAAAATGTTGTCTCCTTCAAGGTTTTGTTTTCCAACAGTGGCTAGAACAGTAACTAATAAATTGCCTGACATGTAACAGTAACAACAAAGATTTGTAAAATAAATGAAAAAGACAAACAAAAATACCATAAATTCTGAGGAAGCTCAGAAAGAATCCAAGGATAAGAGAAGTGTCAGAAAAGGTTGGGGGGTCCCAGATATATGGTAAACAGAACTTACATTGTAGACATTAGAAATTATACTTGTATATTGTTTTAATTTTCTAAAGCACTTTTACATGAGACAGCCTAGCATACTCACTAAAATCCAGATGAGGTAGGTGAGACAGATAGAGGGACTTTCTTTTTAAAATGAAAAAAATTAAAGCAAGGAAAGGTTAAATGATTCCTTTAATATTATAAAGCTAGTAACAGAGTTGGGTTAATACAAAGGTCCTAGACTTCTCATTCTGGAAGCTGTCTACTTTTTTTTTTTTCGGAGGAAGGAGGAGGGGAGTGGCCAGGGAGACACTTAAGGATCGTACTATAAGAATAGGTCTCTAAGTGGACAATGATTTTACACTAATGGAGTTGATCATCAAATCAGTATGCTTTAGCGTTAGCAGAGAGGTCCTTCTAGCCATCGTCCCATTAGAAGCTTCAACAACATCCCCAGCACGGAACTTCTGCTATGACACATCCGGATCCTGGGAACTCCCTTCTTGCCAAGACAGTCTATTTCATCTTCTGACAGTTTTGACCACTACAAAGTTCTTTCTGGTATTTTAACATCATTTCTCTCCTTTTAAGTTTCACATTGTTTCTTTTTCTACCCCCTTGAGACCACAAAAAAAACAATCTAATCCCTCTTCCATGTGGCACTTGATATATGTATATGAAGACAGCTATCATGACTGCCCCCTGACTTGAGTTGTGCGTTTTCCAAGCTAATAGTCCCAGGTCCTTAAAACTTTCTTCCTAGGGACCATTGTTGATTCTTCGTCTCTCAAACCCTGCCTGTTGTCTTTGTGGTTGTGCTCCTTGATGTGTGATGTACAGAGCAGGTGGGAGCTGAGGCAGTGTGCAGAACAGCATGACCGTGGCTCCTTGATACAATATTTCTATTAATGCAGCTTGAGATAGAGCATGTTTTTTTGGCAGTCACTTTGTTACAAATCACTCTGCTGGCTCATATTGTGCTTATTCTCGAAAACAAAAAAAGTTTTTAAAACGTGGGCTGTTAAGCCCTGTCTCCTACATTCTGCATTGTATCATTTATTTGGGACATATTGAGACATAAGCCTTTTTAACCTTGGTATTGTACAGTGATTAAGAGCTGAGTTTTTGGAGTTATACCAAGATGGGTCAGTATTTGGATCCTACACTTACTAACTTTGTAAACTTGGACAAATTATGTAACTTCCCTTTGCTTCGGTTCCTCATGTAAAAAAGAAATAATAATAATATACCTCTTAAGTTTCTTATAAGAATTAAATAATATATGTAAAATACTTAAAACAGTTCTTGCCACGTAAGAAGCACACAATAAACATTAGAGTTTTCCTTTCATTTTCTTTTTTTTTTTTTTTAGTCGATGAGATTCAGCCCATACTTCCACTTTGCCAACATCTTTTTGTATATAATCATTTTATTCAACACATTTTCTATTGATCTCAGCATCTTGGTTCATTCACAAATTTCATGGCTTCTTTACGTTTTTCCAAGTCGTTTTTAAAAGCATTGTCCAAGGCAGAAACGAAAAGCACCCGCCTCCCAATAGGTTAACATTGATTTATTAACTAGCACTCCCATGGCCACAGTTGTTGAGCCATGATAGAGTCACCTATTTTCACCTAAATTTTTGTTATTTCAACCTAAAGAAATTTATAGAGAATAATATAATGTAGCGGCCACCCAGGAGCTTTATTACAACTTAACATGTTACTATACTGCCTCAGATTTATTTATAAGAGGTAAAACATTGCACATTCAGTTGAAACCACCTTCCCTGGTGCAGTCCTCTTCCGCTTCTCCCCAGAGGTGACCGTTATTATGTCATTTCACTCTCATCCTATCCATATTTTTTGCAGTTCATTTATTAAAATACCTGATGTAACTTTATCAAAAAGGGTTTAAGAAATTTGCATTTGCTAATGTTATCAGAGAGTTCTTTGGTAAGTGGGGTATTTAACAATGCTGGTTAATTAAAATGAAAAAGAAAAAGAAATTATAGAAGGATATGGGATAGCTCCTAGAAATAAAGAAGCTAGAGAACGAGATCTCAGAAAGCCCCAAAACAGTGTCACCTCCAGGTATTGACATCATTTTAGGTTAGAGTATCTTCATTATGATGGATTTGCTCAAACTCTTTTCCATGCATGTATCATGCCACTAAAGAGAGTGGGAGAGTGGCTTCACCATGTTTTGTGCTTACCCTTTGGCTTGGGTAGTAGAGGACACTTTGCTTGCTTACCTTGTGGGGAGGAGGTACAGTGAGGGAGGAGGCAAGAAGTCGAGTTAGGACAGAAATATTTAGAGGGATACAATGTATTGGTAACGTTATGGTTATTGGTGGATTCACAGATGTTCATTTTATAAGGTATATAAATATTACATTATTTTTGTAATATGTATCAAATATTTTAAAAATAAACTTTAACAAAACAGTAGGAAAAAAAAAACATTGCATGCAAAGAAGGCTTTTTGGTTACCAGTGTAAAAGTAGAGAACTAGTAAGAGAAGAAGGCAAATAGATACCAGACAGGTGGAAACAAGAAATCTATAACATCCCCGACAGCCACCATGCAACTGAGCTATCATTTATTAACCCTGTTACAAAAGCAATATAAATTTAGGCTAGTCTTGATGACACTGTGCTGGCTTCTAGAAATTATGTCATCCTTTTCTAAGTATGCACAGGTCTTTTCTACACTTGCCTATCTTAGATTTCATTTAATTTCAAGGGCCATAAAGCTACTCAGATGAGCCTTAAAAAGGGGGAAATTAATTGTACTGCTCTTGGGAGTTTCTCACAGAATTCAAGAGCTTTAACGATAACTAAGCATGGAAACAAAAGCACACAGCTCTATGTCACTAGGTGTCAGTGTCACCAGGTGAAGGGCAAGGATTCAGCTGTAATGGAGGGCTGTTCTTTTGGTGTTTGTAGGCAGAAACAGTATTCTAAAGTGAGCATGGGAATGGGAAGATGTAATGGGCATACTACTACATATCACTTTCTAGAATCTTATCTAGGCTCAATGTCTCTTTTACCATTCTATAATTTGCAGAATTCACCTTTTTCCCCTCAACCCCAAGACATTTAACTAGAATTATTCAGAATGTTTATGGCCTGACCTTACATCTGCAAATATTCAGAAATAAATTATTTCTTTATGTGTTTATTTATTTGTTATATTCATTGACTGGTTCTGGAAAGGATTTTTGTTGGAGTTCAACAGTTCAATCTTAACTGCATATTTTCTTAAGACCCGCAGGTATTATTCAATGAGTGTAGGAAATCTGAACTCATTTTGAGGATCTAGGTGGTCTCAAAAATTTTTAAATGCTTTAACTTCCTATTATATTCCACAGCAATCTACTCAAACTAGCTGAAGAAAAAGGAGGCTTTATTAGAATCATATACAGGTAAGGTTACAACAAGAAACAAGTAATCGAAAGCTATAACTGAAAGCCCAAATGAAGTGAGATTTTCAGGGCTTGGAGACAGGAGATAGGCGATAGGCCAGGAGCATTGTCTGAAGGTGCAGTTGCAATACAGGAAGTACAGTTGGCGAGAAAATCTGCTTTTTCCTGCAGTAGGATGGGACAGACAATTGAGAAGTTAACTAAAACAATGATGTTTTGAGGTAAAGGGGCTAAAACTAAGGTGGGGGGAAGTTAAATGATGTTATTGTATAAATTCCCCTCTATGTTCACCCCCACCTATATGAGTTGCTGACAAAAAACAAGTGTGTTGAAAGTGGCCTACCAGAAAGAACAAGCCTAATTTTTTCTTTTTTTCTTTCTTTCTTTCTTTTTTTTTTTTAAAGAGGGTCTCACTCTGTCACCCAGGCTGGAGTACAGTGGCGCCATCATAGCTCACTGCAGTCTCAACCTCCCAGACTCAAGTGATCCGTGATCCTCCCACCTCAGCCTCCTAAGTAGCTGAGACCACAAGTGCACACCACCACACTCAGCTAATTTTTAAATATTTTGTAGTGATGAGGTCTCACTAATCAGGCTGGTCTTGAGACTCCTGGGCTCAAGTGATCCGCCTCAGCCTTTCAGAGTGCTGGGATTACAGGTGTGAGCCATAACACCAGCCAAGGACAGCTTTAAAAAGAACAATGTTACAGTGCTCCAAAAGGAGGCATTAAATACTATTCCTGAAATTAGGCTGAAGTCCCTTTACAATGGAAGAGTGGACTCCAGGACTTAGCAGTACTTAGCTATTTGGAAAGAGATATTTTTCTTTTCCAGCATCTGACACTTTTCTTTAAATACCATCTTCTTCCTTCAAAAACCAAACTAACCTGTTGGATTGCTAAAGTTCTCTTTCTAACTATCAGATTGACTGTTACAAATTTGTTAAAGTGCTGACCTACGGCCAGTACCATTGAACAGAGGAAAAGTAAAATGAATAATTTCGCCCGTCACAATATAGAAGGAGGGAGGGAAGGAAGAAAGAAGTAAATAAAGAGGACTGTGACCCGAGTAGGAGCAGAGGAGGAGGAAATAATATTAAGTACTATTAAAGAAACCTTTTGCTAAATATACAACTCTGAATTAAGAGAAGCAAGAGGTCTCCTGAGGCCTCTACAGCAACAGCTGGGATGTATCACCAGATGGAGAAATAGGGGTCTTCATGCCCACTAAGTTCCCATCTCCTCTATTTTAATCTTATTTATTTATTTATTTATTTATTTATTTATTGAGACAGGTTCTCACTCTGTTGTCCAGGCTGGAGTGCAGTGACATGATCTCAGCTCACTGCAACCTCCACCTCCCAGGTTCAAGCAATTCTTGTGCCTCATCCTCCCCAGTAGCTGGGACTACAGGCATGTACCAACATGCCCAGCTAATATATATACATATATATATTTGGTTGGGGGTACAGATGGGGTTTCCCTGTGTTGGCCAGGCTGGTCTTGAACTCCTGTTCTCAAGTGATCCACCCACCTTAGCCTCCCAAAGTGCTGGGATTACAGATGTGAGCCACCGTGCCCAGCCCCCCATCTATTCTAGACATGATCGAGTCCATAGCTGCAGCAGAGTCAAGGCCCCCTGTAGCCATCCTGACTTAGTGTGTGTCTTCTTCTAAACCTTAATTGCTGAATAGAGTCCAATTCCTTCTCCTCTCCAGCCATACTTTGTTCAGAAGAGAAAAGCAAGCAGCAGAAAGCACCTCCACCCCATCTAGGCTTCCCTTCCTAATTTGGAGGCTATATCTGCTCTCCCAGTCTTCATTGACTGGAAATTACCTCTATCACTCCAGCAGGAGGAGAGCTAGCAATTCAGAAGGGATCTCTAAAGTGTGAATGGAGAAGAGCTGGTCTAAGGACTTGGTGACCTTCTGAGAAAACAGTGACTTTTCAATCCTGAGTGAAGTAAAGAAGAAAGAGGCACCCAATAATGCTCAAACTATTATTATGGCGAGGATAGAAGAAAGAACCAAGCTTTAGAAGTCACTAAATTGTATAGGTCATTTACTCATTAATTCATTCAACAACGTTTATAACCTGGCTTCCCTGTGCCAGGTACTATGATTATTGTAAGAGACAACAAACAGATCCCTGTGCTAATGGAGCTTATGGTCTAGTAGCAGAGGCAGCTGTAATATACAAAATAACACAAAATATTCCTTGGAATCAGGGATGGAGGCAGAGCAAACCAGCTTGCAATGCTAGAGGAATATAAAAGTGAAAAAGCAAACCTCAGGACCTGAGGGTGCTAAAGCTTGTTTTAAAGAGTAGAGTGGTTTTCTGTAGTCAGCTAAGAGAAAAAAAAAAAAAAAAAAAAAAAAAAGCTGGATTATAGGATCTTTAGGTTTTTAGTTTGGTTTTACATTGTAAGTGAAAGAAAAATTCCGTGTCATGTTGGGATGTGTCCTTTTTGATTTGTGTGGTCACTGTTATTCTTTTTAAACTCTTGGGTTTGTGTGTACTAGTGAGTGGTTGGGAGAGATTATTTTGCTTGCCTCAAAAATTTCTGTAGGAGGCTAAATGTATTAGGAATATTCAGCAAAAAAAATGTAAGTATTAGTGGTTATAAGCAAATACATCAGAAAATACTACACATTGGAGGTTTCAGGCGGCAGCTATGCAGAACAAAAAATAGTTCATGTGCTGGCAACAAGAATGACTATTTCCATAGTTAAAGCATGTCTGGTAAGAATGGCAAAACTAGATATTGATGCAGATTTTAGTTTTTATTTATATTTTAGAGAGGCATAATTACATTTTGATTTTATGTCATTTCTTATGGAATAGACCTGTTATTCTACTGGGATTGTGTATCCTCAGTAAGCTATGCAGCTATGCAATTTGTATTGATATTTACTTTATCTGTACATGTTCATAGGGTGTGTATGAACTAAGGCTCCCAGTGGAGGCAGAATTACTTAGAGCTTAAAAGCTGGTGCTTCTGGAGTCAGAAAGATCTGCATTTAAACACCAGCTCTGTCATACTACTGAAATGACTTTGACCAGGCTTCTTAATTCTGCCAAGGCTTTGGCCTCAGTTTCCTAAACTGTAAAATGGAAATTTTAATGGTTCCTACCCTTATGGGTTATTATGAGAATTAAACAAGATGATGCATATAAAAACAGTCACTGACAATAAATAATAGCTGTTATTTTAAATGTGACTTGTGATATACAGTGATGTTTAGTGCCCAGTGATATGGAGCCCTGGATCATAAATAGAAATGTTATCTTCTGATTATGATGATTAAAATGACTGCGAGATTTGGGAGGGCCATTCTTTGAGGATTGCTAAGAATTTAATATGGTGGCATAGTATTATACAATGGATGAGATGAACTGAATATTCTATATTCTTTACAAAAGATAGTGGTGTTCCCAGTTATTTAGGTAACACTGGAGAAATCCAGAGTATTTATGTATTTTTTACTTGACTTGTTTAGTTTTTTGTTTGTTTGTTTTGTTTTGAGACAGGGTCTCACTCTGCTGCCCAGGCTAGAGTGCAGTGGCATGATCTTGGCTCATACAACCTCGACCTCCTGGGCTCAAGCAATCCTCCCACCTCAGCCTCCCAAGTAACTGGGACTACAGGCATGTACCACTATGCTCTGCTAATTTAAAAAAAAATTTGGGGTCTGGGTTTCACCATGTTGCTCAGGCTAGTCTGAAATGCCTGGGCTCAAGTGCTCTGCCCACCTCAGATTCCCAAAGTGATGGGATTACAGGCGTGAGCCAACATGCCTGGCCTTATTTAGCTTTCTTCATATGTGTCTAAGGGAATAAGATCTCATTTTTAGCTCCAAATTTTCATTGCATGCTCAGTATCGTATAGCCTTATGATAGCGTTTTTCAAAGTGTGGTTCACTAGAATCATGGAGGTGACTTGTTAAAAACTCTGATTCCTGGCCCTGATGTGGCAAGTATCTGAATTTTAAATAAATGCCCAACCCAGCTGATTTTTATGAATATCTAAGCTTCAGAATGACTAGACCACACAAATTATGGTGTCCCACAAATAAGCTTGGTCAGGTTGTGCTTATTATTTAAATAGTAACTTGGGTGACATATCTATGTGACATACCCTGACACCTTCACAGAACATAAACATTTTGTACTTTATGCCTTAACAACCCCTTCCAAATCACTTGATTAATAATGATTAACTTTCTCTTCTAGTCTTGAGAAACAATTGTCTTTCCCTGCTTTTTCTGGTAATAGCTAAATTGTTAAGCTTATCCTTTTTACTAAAGAGCAGGACTCGGCTGGGCACTGTGGCTCATGCCTATAATCACAGCACTTTGGGAGGCCAAGGCACTTCAGCCTGGGCAACAGCAAGATTCTGTCCAAAAACAAAACAAAAACAAACAAACAAACAAATACAGTAGGGCTGGACGGCTGAGTGCAGTGGCTCTTGCCTGTAATCCCAATAATTTGAGAGGCTTAGGTGGGAAAATCACTTGAGCTCAGGGGTTCAAGACCAACCTGGGCAACATGATAGAACCTCATCTCTACAAAAAATACAGAACAATTAGCCAGGCATGGCATAGTGGTGTGCACCTGTAGTCTTAGCTACTTGGGAGACTGAGACAGGAGGATAGCTTGAACCCAGGAGGTCAAGGCTGCAATTCACCAAAATCACACCACTGCACTCCAGCCTCTGCAACAGAGCAAGACTCTGTCCCCCCATCACTCCCCATACCAAAAATAAAAAGAGTAGGGCTGGGGATGAGGCAAAAGTTCATAGTTGTGTGATTGGTATCCATAGAGAACCCCTGGTTTATTCCAACCTCTTCGTGGTTGAACTTGTTAAAGCTAGTGTTTCTCTCCCCCATCCCTGTCCCTAAAGTCTCATATATCTCTGGCAAACCAAGCTTTATGTCCCTGACCCTTCCTGTCTTGTTCACTGCTCCAGATCCATTTTGATCTCTGATTGCTCTCTAATTCTGCTTCTAGGAATTTGTTAACCATGAAAGTGGTAAAACATATTTTCGTAAGTTCCAGTTTCTAAATGGAGAAGAAATATATGTGTAGAAGTGCCCATGTGAGTTGAGGGCAAGGAAGAGAAAGGGACAAATGCCTATGAATTCAGGGAAAGAATCTCTACCTTTATATTACCAGACCCTTAGGTAGTTACAGGCAAAGACAGTTGAGCCACGGAGGTACATCTGATGCTGCCTCAGCATGTTGATTCTGCAAGTATGTAACCTGCTAAGCCATTTTCTACTGCTCAGGCAACTTGACCAATTTTGATATTTGAAGTTCCCTGGTTTAGGGGACTGATTGGTAAGGAAAACAATGCTAACTGCCTATTGATTAAAGATGTTTTTAGGAAATCTTTCTAGCTTTAATGGAAGTACCATTCTTTATATGGTAAATTTGGAGATTGCAATTCAGGAAAGCAAAATCTCTTCAGCATGAATCTACAATGAAAGATGAGACCTGTCCCATGAAAGATGTCTGTCCATTTAGCAACTTTAATAAAATCAGGCCCATATGCTGAGATGGCTCCCACTAGTACTGTCTGGGCCACAGGGTGGCCTTATAGTCTGTTACAGAGCAGTGGTTATACACATAGCCTTTGGAGTCAAATAAATGTGGGTTTTGAATCCTGGCTTCACTGCTCACCAGTTAAGTGAACCTAGACTAGTTATCTACTCTCAGTTTCATAAACTGTAAAATGAGAATAATAATAGCTGTGTGAGAAACATAAGGTAATGGGCATACAGCCTGTAGTATTGTCCCTGGAATGTAGTGGCACTCAAGTGTTCACCTTTGTTGTCTTCTTATGATTCTATTGTCCCACTCTTTTTGCGCACCTTGTCCAAATCTTTCCAAATGTAACCATATAACATGTCAAGATGTTCCTAATTCCCTATTCTTCATTTTCTCAAATTCATTGTTAAATCAACAAATATTTCCTGAACACCTACTATGTGCAAGACACTATTCTACCTACTTAAGTCACAGAACAAAACAGACAAAAATCCTTGTCATCATGGAGCTTACACCCTAGTCAGGGGAGAAATACAACAGATAAGAAACATGGCAAGTAAGTTACATAGTATGCTAAATGGGATTAGTATTGTGGGAAAAAAACAGAGTAGGATTATATATGGAGACTGAGTGTGGTGGTAGAGGTTCCATCCAGTTTCAAATGCAATGGTCATGATAGGCCTCAGTGAGTTGTTTAAACATAGAGGGAATGGGAAATACCTTTTTTGTGAAATTATGCAGAGCTCAGTATACTTGGGCAATTTTAGGCAAAAGTAAGGGTCTAGAATGTCCAAAACAACTGGGAAGTCATGCCTTAATTTCTCAAATGAAGCAGAAAATTGGCAGAAGGAAGCTTGGTGGTACTTGCCCATTGGATAGCAACAACCATTTTCTGTTTGTTTTCCGTTTCTGATCTCATTCCCCTCTATTCTCCAAGGTTACAGAATCTTCATCTTTCAACCGCCTCAGTTTCACCTCTCAGGATCTTGAGTGATGGATAATGTTATCAGTAAAAGATGAGAAATTAGAGCCTCTTATGCTATATCTCTATGTTTTCTGTAACATGGAGTTTATATAACATAAAACTATGTTTTATATAACAAAGTTAAATCCTTTGCAACTCAGGGATACATACACAATTTAACTATAAATTTATGATTAGGTTTAATGTTTGGCAATTTGTATTAAAACTTTTATTAAAACAGCAGCAGAATTTTTTTTAAACCTGTTAAAGTAGGAAGAGCACTGCAATGGGATTCAAAGACCAGGGGCTGCCCTAGCTCGGCCACCAATTGTCCTTTGACAGTTCTGTGCCCAAGACTTTCTCGTCTGTAAATTGGGAGTGGGAAGAAGTGTCCCTTCTCTCTCTGTAATTCCACATGTCTTTGAAAAGCTCCAAGGAAAGTTTTTGTCTAGAAGCTGAGTAAGATATTAATGTTTAAGACTAATTTCTTGACAACTGCTCTATTGAAATTTTCAGTTAATGTGATTTGTCCATTTGTGGATAGGAACAAAAATGGAATGATATTCATCTACATATTATTTGGGCCTCTTTACCATTTATGTTGTAAATGGAGAGAATTTATTCTTACCACATAACTGCTCACCACAGTTTTGCCATATGTGTAGAAATTCAAGGCCTTGTCATCAAATGTTGGCTATCATATACTTAAAATAGTCCACTATTTGTGAACTTAAAGAGATTTACAAATGATGCATGCCTCTCAAAGCCTTTTAAGCATTATGAGTTTAATATCAGAAATATGTTATAAATAAAATGTTATCATCTTCATTTCATATGGGAAAAATTGAAAAGTGTACAAGATCCACTCAAAAAAATCAGTCCATCTACACTGTAAACCCAGGCCTTTCCTAATCTTCTGAACCACAGAATGGCAAACTGCTGCCTGCAGGCTAAATCTGCTTTCTCTTCTGCTTATATATGGCTGCTTTCTTAAGAAGATGGCAGAATTGAGTAATTGCAACAGAGATTGTATAAGTCACAAAGCCTATAATATTTACTATCTGTTCCTTTACAGAAAAAAAAATTGCCATATGGTCTAGACCATATGGATCTCTTTGTTAGGAGACTAAGGAGAACATACCTAGACTCATGGCATTTCAGCTCTGCCTTATTTTACATATACTGGCACATGGTACCATTTTGTAAGAAAGCTACGCATCTTCTCTCTTCTTCATTTTCTCCTTTGTGGACTGGTTACTCATTTTTAATTGTTATTGTTATTGTTATTTGTTCATTCATTCATTTATTCCACAAGTTCTTATGGTGTACATACCTGGGGACAAGTGACTAATAAAATGTAGCTTTATCCAGTTAACTTGTATAGACAAATAACTGACCATTACTATAGGGATAAGTGCTATCAAGGATTATGACTAGAACAGAAAGGAAAAGTATTTGACTCAGCTGAAGGGGTTTGTGAAGGTGTCTGGGAAAAGTAGATACTTGAGCAGAGGATAAGAAGAGGATAGGGACCCGGGGAGGAGGGGATATGCATTCCATGTCCCAGCAACATTTTCCAAGGCCCGTATCAGTCAAGGTTCAGTGCAGTAAACAGAAACCAATGTAGTCATCTTAAGACAGAAAGAATAGGCTAAAAGCCATAAGCAATTAGGACAGAAATCATGAAAGGGCCAAAAGAATGAGCTACAGGCTGGCCCACCAGGAATGATTCCCAGAAGATATGGTACTGTCCTGGAATTATTCAGCCCAAGAACCTCTTGCTGTCCACTAATGAAGAATCAGGAAGGCATCCTAGATGCTGCCACTGCAACTGCCTCTTAACACTCAGGCTATAAAATGGACACAGAAACTGTTATAGAAAACATTCTCTGCAAAATTGCTTACCAGTAGAAAACAAACAGCTGAAAAAAGGCAGGTAGATGGCCTCAACCCCATTTTCAATTTCTGTGTCTTAGACTAATGCATCTATTTTGTGCATCCGGAAGCCTTGCTGCAAAAGATGGGAAAGATAGCTTTCTACCTTCTGCAACCCAGGAAGGCACCCATGAAGTAAGGTGGAGTAGAGGTTGAGCAAGCCAAGCCACAGAATTTGTCACATATACAAAATCAATGTCACTGTCCATTCAAGGAATTGCAAATAGTTTGGAATGTTGAGCAGTAGTCTCTAGGTATTTAAGTATGGATCCCTTCTTAGTATCAAAATGTTGAGCCCTCGATGCACATGATAGTAGTTATATTGTAGCAGCCTATAGTTAAGAAATATATTGCAAATGATTACATTCAGATAAAATTTTATTTTGTTAATCACAAATACATATATTTAGAAAATGGTAGTGATAACAATAGCTCACATATGCTATATGCATTATCTATATTAAGTCCTTTGGTAGTAATGCATATATACTCAACCTATATCATTTGTTTAGTCAATAAATAATACATGGGCTACTTACGGCTTATAGAACTCTTTTCAGAATACAGAACTAAGGTGTATTTTTCATTCTCATCATAGTTCAGTGAAGGGTCTATGTGTGTGGAGGTGATGGTGAGAAGGGAGGCCAATTCTGCTCTATGTGATTATTCAGAGATCCTGGCTTTTCCTTTTTATTAGCTGCACCATGTCCTTGGTCCACTGGATTCTCTTCATTCTGCTGGATTGAAGTTAAGAGATCTGAAATAGGAGGATGGCCATACTTAGAAGAAATGTACAACACTTGTGTACACATTTTAACTGGTTAGAACTTAATCATGTGGCCACAACTGAGATGATCAAGAGAACTATAATCTAGCTATAGAGTTTGGCAGTATGATTGAAGTGAATCATAAAATTATTCGAGTTTAATTAGACAATGTCTAAATGTAATTGATGTAACAGAGAAATGTGAACTTGCTCCATGTTCCCTCTCTGCTCCATGTGATTATTCAGAGATCACAACCTTTTTCTTTTATTGGCTACACCATCTCCTAGGACCACTGGATTCTTTACCTCCTTCTGGATTGAAATTTGAGATCAGAAATAGGAAGATGGCCATGCTTAGAAGAAATGTACAACACTTGTGCACACATTCTATTGGTTAGAACTCAATCTTGTGACCACAACTGAGTTGATCAAGATAAATATAATCTAGCTACAGAATTAGGCAGTATGATTGAAGTAAATGATAAAATCATTTAAGTTTAATTAGACAATGTCTAAATGTAATTGATATAACAAAGAAATATGAACCACTTCATTACATTACTGAAGGAATTCTGTGTTCATATAGTATGAGGATTGGGGAGAAATGGAGGGAATAACACATCTATTGAGTCTAGAAATAGGTGAACCAAAGATAAAAGAATTATCACTATTTGCAGCACTGCCTTATGAATTGGAGTACTCCACCTGTCCATCCATTAACTATTTACTAACGGCCTGCCATTTGCCAGGTACTGTTCTTGGTGGTGGAATAAAACAACTTATCCTCTCTGCCAGGCAGATATATCCATAAGATAGAGATGGATCTACCAGATCCTCATAGTGTGAAGGCCCAAGTTTTTATAGCATTTCATGTCATTAACTTTGCTCTGATTCTCTACTAGCTGAGTGTCTTCTAATTCACTCTTGGACTGTCTTTGATCTCAGGAAGAAAATATGCCGATTCCAGCACAAGCCTTCTAATCCCCGTGATTCCAGCAACCTCCTTTTTCTCCTTTTCCTCCTTCTCCTTCTTTGTTTTCATCGTCATCATCAAGTTCATCCTTATAGCGAGCATTCACTAAGTACCGGGCTTTGTACTTTATTTATATCTTTTAATCTTCACGACAGTTGCATTTTATAGATGCAAGTAGTGAGTCTCAGAGAAATTCAGTAATTTGCCCTCATAGCAAGTAATGGTGAGGGTGGATCAGAACCCAGCTCTGCTGACATCATAGCCCAAGTTCTGTCTACCATTATAAAGGAATAAATTTGCATCTAGGTTTATAGGTCAGTCCCTTGAGAATTTAAATAAACATGAATTACTTCCTTGAAATGGTCAAATCTGGATGTATTGACAAAATCAAGTTATTGGTCTCACAGTAGTTCAGGACCCACTACTGACCTAGACAAACTCCTCGAAGGTCATTTGACCCTCTTGCCAAGGCAGTTGCTGGCCACTTCCCTGTGACATTCCTGTTTCTGAACTTTAACTGCAACGTTGGTGACCCAATAATTTTGTAAACTAATCTGTTTACCAGAGAGTACTATTAACAAATTTACATTTTTAGAATGAAAGAAGCCACTCTCATAAATAAAACCCATACCTTAGAACAAAATTTAGTGAGTTTACCAAATAAAAAGTATATTTGATTCCTTCAACAACAGCCATACTATGTATCTGCAATTATTGAACAAAGGTATAATCAGAAAAAGATATTTTTGAATTAAAATGTATTGATAGGAATAAATCAAAGTAATTGTGTTTTCTTCTAATGGCAATTTTATTTTCCCAGAGTGAGAATTTAAAATTGCTTCAATTGCTTCTAAGTTAGTGAATAGGAAAAGTGCTTAAATGGTGATAAAATGCGTAACGAATGTTTAACCAGCATACAAAGGATGACAAAGAAAAGACCAGTTCTGCGTGTGTCACAATAAACTATGCATGCTTATGCCATTCCATACTTTCCCAAGCAGTGTACAACAAGCAAGAGCATCCTATTTTTCCAAACAGTGTATGAGCAAAATCATCTCCTTCATCTTCATCTTTCATGTTATTACATATCTTTATGTAAAACTAACCCTTGCACAAGGTATCATTTCTTTTGTTTCACATTATTTCTGTCCCTTTGTATCTTATCTTGTCACTTCTGCTGGTTCTTCACTTCTGAATTACATCCTCACATTATAGAAAGAATAAAATTGTAGGTCAAATTGTATCTTTGTGAAATCACTGTAGGAACACTAGAAGAAACAATGAAGGGATAATGTGTTTATATATATATATATATATATATTTTTTTTTTTTTTTTTTTTTTTTTTTTTTGAGACGGAGTCTCCCTCTGTCGCCCAGGCTGGAGTGCAGTGGCCAGATCTCAGCTCACTGAAAGCTCCACCTCCCGGGTTCACGCCATTCTCCTGCCTCAGCCTCCCGAGTAGCTGGGACTACAGGCGCCCGCCACCTCGCCCAGCTAGTTTTTTGTATTTTTTTTTTTTTTTTTAGTAGAGAGGGGGTTTCACCGTGTTAGCCAGGATGGTCTCTATCTCCTGACCTCGTGATCCGCCCGTCTCGGCCTCCCAAAGTGCTGGGATTACAGGCTTGAGCCACCGCGCCTGCCCTGTTTTTTATATTTTTATACAGTATATAGTAATGATGATGGTTGCTCATTGTTGGTCTTTGGAGAAGTGCCATAGTAGATGTGTGTTGTTTTGGTGACAATAACATTCTTCTGTTGAACTATACAAACTTGAAAGTCCACCATTCTCAACTGAATTGCAATAAAGCCAAGCTTTATCACAAGTAAATATGTAGTGATTATCCAACTCAGTATCTGTATCCATAGGGTGGACCAGCAAGGCTTGATGACACACCCATCTATTAGCACCTTAATGTGGCAACTACAAATCCTATCTCAAGAAAGTGAAGGAACACTCCCTTGAATGAAGATACTACTGGATTCTACTCCGGGTTTAACTCTGTGCCTCTGGAGAATTCGTCCCTCCTTCTGAAGATTTGAATATTTAATCTGTAAAATGACGGAGTTGGACTAGATGTACCAGATCCCTTCCAGATTTAAAATACTGCAGTTCTACTCCATTGGAGGGTGGGACAGGAGAGTAACCTTCCTTTTTAAAGTTGGTTAGGAGCCACGCGTGTGGCTTGTGTCTGTAATTCCAGCAACTGGGGAGGCTGAGGTAGGAGGATAGCTTAAGGCCAGGAGTTTGAGACCAGACTTGGCAGCACAGTGAGACCCTATCTCTATAAAAAATAAAAAGTTATTAGCCAGGCATGGTGGCACACACCTGTAGTCCTAGCTACTACAGGATATGTTGAGCCCAGGAGTTCGAGGTTATAGTGAGCTATGATTGTGCTACTGTACTCCAGCTTGGATGACAGAACAAAACCCTGTCTCTAAAAAATAATAAAAATAAAGAAATAAAAATTGATTAGTAACATCATACTTGAAGTGATATTTAGAAAATAGTCACTATCTGTATGGTTGCAGTACAAGTATCATGAATATGAATGTTCTTAGTAAAAACTATTGCATTTCCTTCTGTCCCGTAAACCAGTTTAGACCTGAGCCTGCAGCATTGTGCGTCCAGACTCGTGAGCGATTTAGTCTGCAATCATTAGAACTTGCTATCCCTGAAAGGGTTCACACAAGATTGCCAGATTCTCTTGAAATCACAAAGCTCCTGGGAAGCCAATCTGATTACGCTTGTGGCAACCCTAGTTTCCACTAGAACCTATGCCAGCCCCTGAGCACCTGTTGTCTCAGGAGTTCTGATGATTTGGTGGCACTGCTGGGGCAAGACAAGTATGTGTCTGGAACTCATCCCTGCCATGTACTCCAATCTAGGGCCACCTGCCCCAGAGTTCTGTTTTCCTTCTACCCCTGACCTCTCCCTAGGCAAGAGAACAGCCTTTTTTTTCCCTCTTGCAAACTTCAAAGGATCTTTCTTTTCTCTCCTCACTCTGTGGGATAGTTTGCATAAACTCTTTGGTAAGTTTAGATTTGTATCCAAGTTGAGAAGAAAATTTGTTTCACGTAGCCTCTACTTGGCCATGCAAATACCTCCGAAGAAAGGAAATATAAAATCTTGAGGCTAACATCTGGGAATGAGGACAGGAAAAAATGCACAGACCAAAACACAAATTAATATTTTAATAAATTATTCTGCCACACTAGCAACTAATTAAAAATGTAATCATGTTTAAGGGGAAATGCATTATTTATATTTATTTGTATTGTAATTTTTAAAATAACAGCTTTATTGAGATAGAATTGCTTTACCATACAATTAACCTGTTTAATGTGCATGAGTTTATTTTTAATAGCGTTTGAATAAAGGCAAGTTTAATCAAAGCGGATAGCTGGAGAAATTTATGGATGTTTTAAAGGGGACTTCTAAATACCTTCAAAGATTTGGGAGGTTAATGATGCTGGCATTTTTGTTATGTAAAATTTCAATAAAATATTTTATGTTACAGGGCATATAATAGCACAAAAAGTTTTTATACTATAATGTTCATTGAAAAGAGCAGGCTACAAAATTACAGGTAGAATATGACCATACAAGCCAGGTGTGGTGACTCACACCTGTAATCCCAGCACTTCTGGAGGCCAAGGTGGGTGGATCATTTGAGGTAAGTTCGAGACCAGCCTGGCCAACGTGGTGAAACCCTGTCTCTACTAAAAATATAAAAATTAGCTCAGCGGTGGTGGCATGCACCTATAATCCCAGCTACTTGAGAAGCTCAGGCAGGAGAATCCCTTGAGCCTGAGAGGCAGAGGTTGCGGTGAGCCAAGATCAGGCCACTGCACTTCAGTCTGGGCGAGAGAGTGAGACCCTATCTCAAAAAACAAAAAAGAAAAAAAAAAAAGAATATGACTGTACCTATAAAAAAAAATGCAGATAAGAAAAAACAGGAAGAAAAAATGGCTAAGTTTAGATGGTCAGACTTAGGGTAGCTTTTATTATTTATTTATTATTTATTTATTTTGGAGACAAGGCCTTGCTCTGTCACCCAGACTGGAGTGCAGTGGTGCAATCACAGGTCATTGCAATCTCTGCCTCCCGGGCTCAAGCAGTTCTCCTGCTTTAGGCTCCCAAGTAGCTGGGACTATAGGCGAGCACCACCACGCCCAGCTAATTTTTGTATTTTTAGTAGAGATGGGGTTTCACCATGTTGCCATATTGCCCAGGCTGGTCTTGAACTCCTGACCTCAAGTGATCCACCCACCATGGCCGCCTAAAGTGTTGGGATTACAAGTGTGAGTCACTGCACTCAGCCAATTTTTATAGACTATTTCACTCTTCAGCTAGAATGTGTGCTTTTAGAGTGAGGGGAAAGAAAAGCTTTATTTATGAAACTTTGGGTTTTTCTCCTTTTCTGGAAGCACATATTATGAACACTGTTTATCAGGCTTGACTTGGGTGATTTGGGGAGATCATAAATGATGACGATAAGCTGCAGTCATACATTGCTTTACAGTGTACAAATTTCATTCAAGAATATTGTCTCATTTAACCAAGCAAAGAGGTGGAGATTTTACAGCAGCGATTGTCAAAAGTTGAGGAAGCTAAGGAAATCAGAAGGGCATCTAAGAGAACCTCTGCATGTAAGCAGTTATCTCTGGTGGAAAGAATTGTAACCTCAGTGGATGAAAGCAGAAGGGCATTGGGAGTGAGAAGAGCCCAGAGAAATTCCGTAGGGCTACCACTAACCTGAGAAAGAAAGAAGGGGGTTTCTGGGCATGGGACTTCTATGCATGATCTTTCTTTGCCTTTCTATAGTGTTATCAGCTCAGGTTAGTGGTTGTCCGTGGAGGCATCATTCAAAGGAGGAAGAAGAGCAGTAAGGAGTAAAGAATCCCATTTCAGAGTGAGTGACTGCATGTGAGGGAACGAAGGAAACAACCAAATGCAGTATGTGGCCTTATGCCTGGGGCATTTGTCAGTTAGTTATTTGTAACTCTCAATAATAGGAGAGTATGTGAGACTGGTTTAGGTAAAGTATGTATCATATACTTTTAAGAGAAATGGAATTTTATTTCTTCCAGTATAGTGAATAGATCATATTGACAGCAGTAACATGAGGTGAATGAAAAAAAAAAAATCTCCTGACGGACCCATATTTTACTTTAATATTATAAACACTTTATTTAATATACATACTTTGACATAATTGTTGGCTCCTAAATATAAATACATTTCTTTATTTTTATGTTACAGATACTTTATAAGCAAGGTTATGAACATACAGAGAGGAAAACATATCCCCTATTTTACCCAACAGTAATTGCTTATTTTGTCAGAATCATCATTAAGTTAAATTATCATGGATTATATTTTTTGTACATAGGACTTTTTAAATAACCACTGTTAACTTTATCAGAATTTCTAGTACTCTGAAACCACTTGGATTGAAGGAATGTTTTTCAGTGTCAAACCCTGGCAAGCATTTGAAAGATGCCTAAATGCCATAACCTCAATGTAATGTTATTGCCAGAAGAGAAATAGAATATAGACTGAAACACAGAAGCACAGTGCACTGGAATATATAATCTCTGCCTTCAGCAGAGCCAGACTTTGGAAAGCTCCAGATTCTGATCTGCTGCAACATTTTTGGCATGAGAAATTCTATCAATTCTCTCCAAGCTCAGCTGGAGTTCAGCCTCCTTACGGAACCTGCCTTTCCCAAACCCAAACACTTCAGCCTGTAGTGACCTTGTGCTCATTTGAATGTATCACTCCTCTTAAGTGTATCTGTAGGTTGACAGTTGTATAATAACAGGCCCTTGTCACATCCCCTTGACCCACCTCTGATTTCAAATGCAGCTGTGGTGGAAGGGCCCATGTATGTTCAGACTCACCTCTCTCAGTGGGCAGCCCACCTCACCCTCTTCAACTGCGTTTGCTCAAGGAGTTTTCTCCAATATCAGGGAACTTGAAGGATCTATGAACAAACTCAGCCCAGAAGTGTGAGCAATTTATCATCCCTGTGGAAAACTCTTCATCAGTGGGGTGTAGGAACCAATGGATAAATGCTTTCACTTTCTGTTTTTCAGATAGGTACTTCTATTCTGTATGCTTTGTAGAAAGTAGCCCCCAGTGCCCACAGTACTGACCCATGACAGACACTTGCATATTGGCTTTTCCTCATGCATTCTCCCTATTCTCTCACTCCTGCCTCCTGGGTCCACCTCCAAAATAGACTGTCTGACTCAAGTCTTTGTCTCAGGTTCTGCTTTGGGAGAAATCCAAACACAATGGTTATGGACTGCTTTGCATTGCTCTTGTATTTTTGCTAAGTTAATATTTTGAGTCTTATTTGTGTGTGTCTTGCTTGGACAACTAGATTGTAGTCTGCTAAGGATAGCAAGAGTTTCTTATACATTGTGTCATCCCCACTAGTACCTGGAGTACTGCTTTGCCCATGGCAAATTTCTATTATTAATAGAAAATATTTGTAAAATAAGCAGCTATAGAGGTAGTATCAATGCCTTTGAGAATTCTGGTCACCTGACACCCAGATTACTGTAAAAGCACTGAATGTAATGTTCATCTTCATGAGTTTAGGGAATGGACATTTGACATTCTTTATGTCTACCCAGCGTCCGAACCCTTTACTCATAAGATCTGAGTAACCCTCATCTTAACACTGAAAATACCAGCAACTCAATTTCCGGTCTCCCTTGCAGCTGTCTTAAATTCTACCATTCAAATTCAACTGCTCTGGACCCTGAGTCAAAGTAAGGCTGTGAAAAAGCAGGGACCACTCAGAATCCATCCTGCAGTGGTGGCGGTTGCTGTGGTAGCTGTGTCATGTGGACAGTTTTTAAAATTAAAAATTAAGGTTTTTTTGTTTTGTTTTTGTTTTGTTTGTTTGAGATGGAGTTTCACTCTTGTCACCCTGCTGGAGTGCCATGGCACAATCTTGGCTCACTGCAACCTCTGCCTCCCAGGTTCAAGTGATTCTCCTGCCTCAGTCTCCCGAGTAACTGGGATTATAGGTGCCTGCCACCACACCCGACTAATTAAGGGATTTTTTTCTAAGTAATTTAGCTAGGGTGGTAGTTTGTTTTTTCCAGTACTAACTATGATCAAGTCTATATTTCATATTTTCAAAGAGTCTTGAGGGCAATTATGTTGAATTGCTGGCTGGAAATGTATATAGCAAGCTCCCAGAGAGGGAAGGGAGACCCAAAATCTCCTGAAGATTTCTAATACAGTCCATGAAGGCATGTGTCATACCCAAGGAGAACACTTCAGGAACCTCCTTCATCCTCATGTAACCCACCTCAAGGACTCTGAATGGGTGAGATATTGGCTGGGGGTGCAAAAGTGCAAGATGGTCATCTTTTGTGATAAGCAAGAAAAGGAAAATGCATTGCAAGCCAGAAGAATGGGGTAGGAAGGGGCACTTTGTAAAGTTATCATTTCCTACAACTCCTCTGGAATTGCTGCCAGATATTTCACTAGCATAAAACACACTCGTACATGGACACACACACTCCTACACCTTCAACAAAGACAGTATTTAAAATTCAAAAGACTATTACATGCCCACCATTAATTTTCCTACCAAGTTAGAAAAATTCATTTTAGCAGACAGAATTTCCTCACATGTTGATAAGAATAATTTATTTAATGAAAATCGTAAATAATAATATACCTATAAAGGCTAGGCCATTATAGATACTATACACTTCATCAGGCAATCATAAAACAAATAAAGAACCATAGTTATCATTAAGTTTTTTTAAAAAGTCACATGACTCAGTTTCTCCAAATTTCCATCCCTCCAAAAATGCCTGGTATTTTTAAAGATTTTGCAAATATATTAAGGTTAACTTTCAGATTATAATTAGTACATTATTACATTTTTAGAAAAAAATAGTCATACTCTATCATGTGGTACACTAGAGCTGAAATAATAAAATACCCAGGAGTGAATTTAAAAAGGTAAAATAGAGGTGACTCTGATGTCAGGATGAGGAGGAACCTGCTGAACATAAAATCAATGTAAGAAACTCCAAGGAAAAGACTAATTATGTAATCAATATATAATCAAGATACTTAACTATATAAAAATATAAAACTTGGCCGGGCACGGTGGCTCACACGCCTGTAATCCCAGCACTTTGGGAGGCCAAGGCAGGTGGATCACCTGAGGTCAGGAGTTCAAGACCCGTCTGGCTAACATGGTGAAACCCTGTTTCTGCTAAAAATACAAAAAATCAGCTGGGCATGTTGGCACATGCCTGTAATCCCAGCTACTCAGGAGGCTGAGGCAGGAGAATCGCTTGAACCCAGGAGACAGATGTTGCAGCGAGTCGAGATCACACCATTGCATACCAGCTTGGGCAACAAAAGCAAAACTCCATCTCAAATAAATGAATAAATAAATACTTTACAAACCTATTATAAAACTAAAATGAAAATTAAAAAAAATTTTTTCAAAATACATGAAAAATTGGTTAATAGCCATAATATATAAACAACTTTTAAAAATTAAAATATGTTGATCCCAGTTTTTATAAAACAGAGTATGTACAAAATAAATAGATGCTTAATATCAAAAGGAATACAGAGAACAAGAACTATGGAAACATACACAGCAGTTACTAAAAATAAACACAGATGGAAGTAAATAGTGTTTTTAACAACTAAATATGCAATTTTTCCCCTGAACTATTTTGTTGTTGAGTATGCACTGAAATGCTATTCTCATGTTGGAGTACAAATTAGTACATGTACAAATTAGTATATGGTTTCTGGAAGGAAATTTGGCAATAGTTTAAAAAAACCATAGAAATACTTGTATGCTTTGATCTGGTATATCCTCCCACAAATTTCTTTTAAGGAAACAATAAAAGATATGAATAAGTATTTGTAAGAATGTTTATTTTAATAATATTTTAATTGCAAAAATTTAAAACTTAAATGTTCAAATAATTTGATAAATTATTGATGTTTATTCATAGAATATTATTCAGCCAATAAAAACATGTTTTTCAAAGAGTAATAGGAAAATGCAACATTACATTGATGGAAATAGCAGGATAAAAAGTTACACATATAGTTTTTTTCTATTTTAGTTTTTACAATGTTTACAGGAAAAGTGCTGAAAATAATTATATGAAAATATTAATAGCTTTATCTCTGGCTAATAGGATTTTGAATAACTTATTTTTAAAATGCTTTTTGTGTTCTTCAAATAATGCTACAATTAATTATAATATTTGGAAAATCAAAACTTGTTATTAAAAGAGTAATTCTTCAGTTATTTTTCCCACATGAAATAACACATTTAATAGCATTATCTGCCTTCTTCAACTGTAGTAAGGAACTAGGAGCAAATATTCATTTAGTCTGCTTTAAGAACTTTAGAATTAGATAGAGCAGGTGTTAATGATCCCAGTTAGAAGAGAAAGAAATTGAAGATTAGAGAGACTACATGATTTGCCAGTATTCAGTTAGTTCAACAGTGTATTTTATTTTTTGAAGCATATAGTAATTACTGTGAATTAGATTAGGCATTTAGGCATTAAAAATAAAAGATTAAAAATTGTTGCCAAGAATTTGCAACCTTATAGTAGGTGACATTATTTCAAAAATTGGTATTTTCAATTAGTGAGAGAAGTGCCGGTAGAGGTATGCAGTGGAAACAACAGAGAAAATACTAGTTTGAACCACTTGAAATTGTCAATAGTCAACTATTTTTGACCTACAAAAATGGTACTTTTATGTAATTCATTCTAATACACCTAAATCCTAATGGTAGTAATAGTTGAGATGAATCTTGCTGAGAAAGGAGGATATTACCAGACGAAGGTATGTTCATCAGTCAGGGTCAAATCAGGAGACAAAAAAAAAGAAATGCAATAATTGAACATAGAGAGTTTAATATGAAGAATTATTAACTACAGCAGGGGATCTGATTAATGAGGGATTTCAGAAAGTAAAGAGAACTCTAAAAATGTAGAAATACATGTAATAATCAGCCAGTACTCAACCCTAGCACTGTCACAGAGCACCCAAGGAAGAGCTCTTTCTCCCCTCTGCCCCAGGTCTGCTATCCAGACCTTTAGGACTTACTGAATTGCAGAGAATTTGCTGTAATGGAAGTCCTGGAAATACACTCTCCAGAGTGCAGGGTAAGGCTGTTCACAGGGAGGTATCTTGCTGAATGCACTCTGCTAGGAAATAACCCAAGCCCGTGCTAGAGGAAGATGCTGGCTGCTCCTTGTGCTGGCTGCCCTGTATTGGAGAAGCTGCCTGAGCTGCCAGTACCTGGTGCGGGAGAGGCTGCCCACAGTCCTGGAGGTGGGTGCCTGGGAAGCCATGTGCACTGGAGAAGCCTGGTGCTGGAGAAGCTGCACATGCTGCAGAAGCTTGCTGCAGGAGCACACTGGGAGCAAGAAGGAAAATCCCTTCCTCCTGCAGTATCTTCCTTTATTAATCGCCCTCTATTGACAAAGTTTAGCATTATGTCCATTGGCAAATAAAAACTATTTAAAAGGCAAGTTGCATTTTTACACAGCAGGTAATGAAGTGTGAATTTGGAACTGAGACAGTAATTTATTTATTTATTTATTATTTATTTATTTATTTTTTTTTTTAATAGAGATGGAAACTCACTATGTTGACCAGGCTGGTCTTGAACTCCTGGCCTCAATCGATCCTCCCATCTCAGCCTCCCAGAGAGCTGGGATTACAGGCTTGAGCCACTGTGCCTGGCTTGAGACAGTAAATAGATAATCAGCACAGTGTGGAAAGACAGCCTTCCAGCCAGTGGGAGTAGCACCAGAGAAGACACATAAAAAGGACTTTCATATCTGTCAGCATGATGAACTCAATACCCAGACTGATGCTCCCACTGTAAAACAAACTAACAAAAAAACCCTAAATATCCTATATTTTTAAAATAAGAAACTTGGGCTTAAATGCTTCAGTGAAATAGCAAGAAAGTAAGAACACTTAAAACTAAGTTAAAGCATGAACTTGAACACTGGAGATAGCTTTCATTTTGGTAGTATTTGCAAATATTTTGAACTTGAACTTCACTTCTCAGGGTCTCGTGATGTACAGTGGAACAAGAGATTGATTCCAAGATCCTCTCAAGTTGGAGAGTCTAATTTTGAGACCATATTACATTTTATTAGGATGCAGAATACTCAGTAAACTAGACACTGAGGGTGAATCTGTAAACGTACTCATTATGACAGTGAAATAACCTCACCCTTACTCCCCATTTCCCAAGGGAACTTCGGAGAAAATCGCGGTATTTAAACTTTGGCACTGGTTGAAGGAGGAAAATTCTCCCAGAACCCCTAATCATAAGCCCTCCCCTCAAGGATTACAACCTGAATTCACACCACTCACGTGGTCTGAAAAACTTCAAGGTGAATATTAAAGTGATGCCAGGTCGGATCGTGTAAGGTTTGGAAAAAGTAAGCACAAATCCTCTCAGAAGGGATGTGCCTTGAATCACAAAATACACAAGGGAGCTACCTACAATGAGCAAGAACCAGTGGAAACAATAAACCCACTAAAGCTTCAACTATCTGAATTATCAAGACAATAGGTATGTTTAACCAATGTTTAATTGGTAGGTTTAAGTAATTTAAAATATTTAACATATGTTTAAAGAAATAAAAGACTGAAAGATGATCAAGATGATTTGAAAATGAATCACATAAAATCTCTAGAAATGAAAAGTGCAATACTTGAAAAAATGTCAATAGGTGGGTTTAAAAACAGATTAGAACTTCTGCAGTCAAAAGTAGTGAACTGGCAGATAGAACTAAAAATTATGCAGAATGTGGTACACAGAAAGAGGCAGAAAACAAAAAGACATTGAGACATGAATGATAGAGTGAGAAGATTCTACGTGTATAAAATTGGAATTCCAGTAAGAGATGAGAGATAGAATGGGGCAGGAACAATATTAAAAGAGTTAATAGTAGAGAACTTTCCAGAACTCATGAAAAATGTATATCCAAAGATTTAAAATGCACATTCATTTCCAAAGAAGAAATCTATACCCAGCCACCTTGTAGATAAATGTAGAACACCAGTAGCAAGGAATCTCCTAAAAGAAAAAGACAGATTATCAGGAAAAGATAATTAAACTGAGAACAACTATAGAAGACAAAAGAAAGAATAATTTTAATGTGCTGAAAGAAAATAACTGTCACTCTGGAACTGCATGCCCATGAAGAACATAGTTCAAACCAAGGGCAAAATGAACGCAGTTCAGACAAAAAAACCTGAATTTGCGATTAATTCCTAATCTAAGGAAATTCTAAAAAATGTACTTCCGATGAAAGACAGTGATCCCAAATTGACAGATTCCTGAATCCTGGGATTCAGGAAGAGATGATAAAACAAAATTTTAAAATATAGGCAAATCTAAACAAACACTGTAAAAAATAACTTTGGAGAGACTAAAAAAGATATAGCTAGAATACACAGCTATAAATTGTGAAAGATTATTAAAGTGTTCTAGAGACCTTGTATTATTTAGGAAGATGATACAGATATTGAGTAATCTTTGAACATACACATTAACTGTTATGGTAAATAAGAAAGTAATAGAAATATAGTAGACTTTCTGTACTTTCAGATTTTTCTTCTATTATTAGTTATAAAAAAATTCCAATCAGTTAAGATTGAAATCAATTAGCTTTATGAAAAAAGTGTATTAAGGGCTTTGTGAATGGTTTGATCTGGGCTTTTTCTCTATATTTTCTTTTTATGATTTTCTCACAGTGGACATCTTGGTATGTGAACTTCATTCTTACAACAAAATGGCCGCAGCAGGTCAAGAGATCATATCTGTATGACTCAAATTCCTGAGAAAGAGAAAACTTCAATTTGCTCAACAAACAAACAAACAAACAAACAAATAGATGTTTTAGACATCACTCTGATTGGATCTACACGTAAACCAATGACTGTGGCCAGGGGAGGGGCAGTCGCTGATTATATTAGACTCGGGTTGCACAGACCTCTCTGGGTATCCAACTAGGTCAAAGTTCATTAAGCTAAAAGAAAATAAGACATCAGCTATGAGGACTGACATCTCTCTACCAGTCTTTTACACCATGTGCTCTTATTGAAGCTTTGTCTTCTAAATCTTACCTTTTTAGATTTAAAAATAATTTGAGGTCACACCTCATACCTGGAATCCCAGCATTTTGGGAGGCTGAGATAGGAGGATCAATAGAGCCCAGGAGTTGAAGCCCAGCTTGCGCAACATAATGATATCTTGTCTCTAAACAGGAAAAATAAGAAAATTAGCCAGACATGGTGAGTCATGCCTCTAGTCCCAGCTACTCAGGAGACTGAGGTGGGGGAATTGCTTGAGCCTGGGAGTTGGAGGCTGCATTGAGTTATGATCACACCACTGCACTGCAGCCTGGGTGGCAGATTGAGGCCTTGTCTCAAAATAAAATAAAATAAAAACCAAACTGACATTTCTGGGATAAACCCCACTTTGTCATAATATAATATTACTTTTGTGCATGGCTGAATTCAACTTGTTAATACTTTCTTGAGAACTTTTGAGTCTGGAGTGATATTGGTTTGTAGTTTTCTTTCCTTGTAATATTTGTGTGGATATCATAGTAATGCTATCTTCATAAAATAAGTTGGGACGTATTCCCTCCCTCTTTATTTTATTAAAGAGTTTATGTTTGTTAATTTTTTTTAATATTCAGTAGAATTCACCAGTGAAACCATCTGGACCTAGAGTTTTCTTTGTGAGAACATTACTTAAATTATGGAATTCTAGTTATTAAATAGATATAAGATGATTGAGATTTTCTGAATCTTTTTTGTCAGTTTTGTTCATTTGTGCCTTTCAGGGAATTCATTCATCTAAATTGTTGAAATTGTTGACATAAAGTATTGATAATTTTTCTTTATTATCTTTTTAATATCTATAAGACTTATGGTAATGTTTCCTCTTTCATTCTTGATGTTGGTAACTTGTGTTTTTAAAACCATTTTAAAATAATTTGAATAATTATATGTATTTCTATATTACATAATTAAAAATAGCAAGAAGCAAACTTGATATAAATGTAGATAAACTACTAATGAAAGTCGCATTTGTAGATTTAGTACAAAGGAAATGTAAGAATATTGGGGTTTCTTGAAGTTAAAAGGAATTAACCTTTAGTCCATCAATGATAGTTATATAGACATGGCCATGATAACTCGAAATAGGATTCTTGGTGGTAGTTATTACATGAGTAAATGGATAAATACATGTCTTAATTGCAGAATGAAGTAAAATAGATTGATATTAAATGGATATTCATGAAATTATTGCTACTTGATCATTCTTCATTGCCTCATGCATTATCTCTCTAAAATACAAATGTGTTGTTGTAAATCCCCAAATTAAAATTTTTCATGGGTCAAGTGGCTCATGCCTATAACCCCAATACTTTAGGACGCCAAGGCAGGAGGATCACTTGAGCCTAGGAGTTCGAGAACAGAGTGGGCAACATGGTGAGACCCTGTCTCTACAAAAGAAAAAAATTATCCGGGCCTAGTGGCCCATGTGTGCCGGTAGTCCCAGCTACTCAGGAGAGTAAGGTAGGAGGATTGCTTGAGTCCAGGAGGTCGAGGCTGCAGTGAACTGTGATTGTGCCACAGGACTCCAGCCTGGGTGACAGAGTGAAACCCTGTATCAAAAAAACAAAGACATTTTCAATCATTTTCCATCGTATCTATTATTCATTTGAATGTGCTGTGGTGGCATGTAAGGCTTTTGATACCATGATCCCATTTTATGTACCCAGCTTTATTTTGTACCTCTTTCCGCAATATATTGCAGCCACCCTAAACACAATTCTTCTACTAATTTAATTATTTTGCCTCACTTCCGCATACTTTCTCATGTTGTCCCTCTATTGTCTGAATTTTTCTTTTTTCTTTCAAGGCCAAACTCAAAGGTCATGGTTATATGAAGTTTTTCTTACCTCACTCCTGGTATAATTAATAGCTTCTTTTTCTGATCTTCATGGCATTTGCCCACCCCTCTAGTCTATTACAACATGTGCCACAATTAGTAAGGTTTGGATGTGTAAGGGGCTGCTCCCTAACAAAATAGAAGCTCTTTGAGGACAGTAACTGTATTATTCATTTTTTTCTCCCAAACTTCCGGCACAATGCTTTGAATATTGTAGGCACTGAACAAATGTTTGCTTGGTAATTCATAGTCCCAAATCAGTCTCACTCACAGGATAGATGAGAGTAATTTTATAGAGGAAGATGCTGTTCTTTGGTCTGGGAAAACACCAGCAGTCTAGATCACTTAATTTATCAATATGAGTACTTTTTACCACAAAGGGGAACAATCCAAGTGTAAGTTCAGCTGAGAAAGGATGATCATTTTCATGTACAAAAGAAACTACAGCCATCAAAACAATTTTAAAATAATTGGAGGTTATACTTAGCTGCTAGATGAATGGCATGAGTATACTGTTAATTTTGCAGGTCAACATTATAACCTGAGATGTGAGTTTTCAAATGGATTAATACTGCATTATAAATATAATCCTAAGAATGTGCTGGAAAATTGCTACAAGGTGTACTGGGACAGAGACATGATAACATCATTAAAGCCTAACAACACACTAGATAGTCTCCTGTTTGACAAGCCTCATAAAATTGTGGTACTTATTAGTATTCCTCTTTTACTAAGCATAAATATTACAAGAAATACACAGCAAGCAAGCAAATATATAGGTCAGATTAAGGAGCAAAAAGAAAAATAACATTTATAGCACATCGAAGTCATGCAAATTAGCATCTCAATGCCTCTATTTAATTGTCAGTTGGTGTTTAAGGATATATACCAAGTTAAATATTTTAAGGAACAACATTCATCATGTTTATGTTAGTTCCAAATATAATATTTCTGAAAATAACAAAGCTTTTACTTCTTAGCATGATAAATTATTATAAATCACACAAGAGTATGGTTTTCCACCTCTTATCCACACAAGCAAAACTGAAAGATGTGATATACGCCCATGAGTAATAGTGGTTCATTACAGTACTTATAATGCAGTCTGTCTATACACCCACACCCATCACATTGAGAAGAATTATAATAGGATATGTTAGTGATGACACCATTTATTCTCCTTATACAGCCTTCTTGAGGAATTTGACCCTCCACGATGTTGGAAGAAACAGAGGTTTATATCACGTATTCCCTCAGCAATTGTGCATTAGATGCATGAACCAAGAATGCAATCAGCAACTGTGTTAATGGCCACAAAAGCTAGATGTGTATGGTTGTATAGCAACTGAGGCCATCACTGAGGCGTATTAATTGTGGGTCATGTGTGTTCGATAAGCAAGTAGGGAGCACTGAGATAAGAGATCATGTGGTTTTGGAAAGTGGAAAAGATGGAAACATAACTGGCTGTGGGCTCTGATAGCTTTCTTATTCTCAGTTCATTCCAGTTGTAATACTCAATGATTCTTCCTGCCCTTGGATTCTGTGATTTCCTTGGTTTCCGCTTTCTCCAGAGTGCATCTCTGTTTTACAGTCACACAGTTCTTAAGCATCAGGACAGAGAGTTAAAAAATAAATTAGTAAATGCCTATGTAATTGAAAGTTTTATGATCTGATTAATCTGGGAAATATAAGTAGAGTTGATCTATTAAAGTACTATCAACATAACAAGGTTGCCAAATATTTTGAACATATTTATTCTTTTTTTATTTTACTGTTTTCTCTTTACCTCATTCTGCAGTCCAAAGCCAACATATTTATTCTTTATTGAGGTTTAGGATATAAGGATTTGGAGTTCATAATATTCCTTATTTCAGATCACCTTGCAGAGTGGCTTTTCTAGGAGTTGACAAACATTTTCTAGAAAAGCCCAGATGTAAGTTTAGGCTTCGTGGACCATTGGTTTCTTGCACCTTCTCACCTCTATCATTGTGGTGTTGAAGGCACTGTGGAAGGCATCCATAGGTAATAAATAAAGAGTGAGTTGAGTTTCAATAAGACAGGCAGTAGGCTACATTTGGCCTTTGGCTGTAATGTGCTGACACCTGGACTAAGCAGTTATGAAACTCTAGGCTTAAGCAACTTCAAGTTTTAATATTAATTCTTCCAGTGATTCCCTGTGACCTAGGAAATATATTCAGTGTTTTATAGACTCATGTTTTTTAGTTTATAAAACAACAGTGTGATAATTTTAATTGGCCTCATAGAATTTGATGGAGGATATTTAATTAATCAGACCAAATGAGATTAACTACAGTAAAGTAGTGAATACAGTGCCTGGCATGGAATTTATTTAAGAACTACTGTCTGTGTTAGACTTTGTTCCAAACATTGGAGATACCAGGAAAAGAAAAAAAACAAAAGTAGTAAAAAGTACTATTGTTATTTGTGAGAGGGAGATGGAACATTGAAGAGAAAGATGTTCATAAACTCTATTCATTTTACTGACCAATCACCTATTAAATAGGAAGCTTTAAAAAATTTAAAATACTGGTAAATTAAATTTACTGCCAGGAGCTATAAGTAGCCCCATAACAAGACGGGAAAAATAAATCACACTGTAATTGCTAAGAAATATAATTTGGCATAGTGTTATACATAAAAGATTGTTTAATATGTTAGGAAATTATGTTATTTGCTTCTTTGTTAACATAAAAAAACTACAATTCCAACCTGTCAGTTTAGATTCATTGAGGCCTGAATGAAGAATCTTACCACTTGTCTGCTAGATAGAGTCTAGTAAAATTTCTAATGAAGTCTTGACTGGTGAGACTAAAGATATAAAAGGATCAGGAAGCCACATCCCTCCCTTCAGTGTTTCTTCTAGAAAAAGGTCAAGGATCGAATGACTGAGAGAGAGGCTTATATCATTGTTCTCTTAACACAGTCTGAAGTTATCTTCCAGACTGCAGATAAGTAGATTATAAAGGAGTGATCCCATAGACTGTGGAACAGCAAGCCTCCTAGGTCCAAGAAATCCTTACCTTATGTGCTCTAAAATTATAGGGTTCTTGAAGCATCAGTGTATTTATCTGGCATTTCTATTAAGAGTTCAAGCCTCTCTGTGAATAATGGTATCCCTGGTAGTCTTTGCAGCATCCCCAGGGAAGAATAGAGGAGGTGGGGGAGAAAAGGAGAGAAAATAATTTTCTTTTCAAGAAAGAGGAAAATTTAGTCAAAAGACTTTATTTCTGATGGCAGCCATAAACCACTCTGTCCTGATGGTGTGAATCCCTAGAGCTTGACTGTGGTCAGCCTAAAATACTCACCTGATGCGCTGACCTGGCAACTGTTGGGAAATGCCCTGAAAGGCTTTGCTGCTTGCTTCTTTCTCCTCCACTTGGAAACTCAAATTCCTCTCAAAAGAGGTCTCTGGCAAGCTAGCCTCCAGGCCCGTGTACCTGATCCACTCAGCTTAATCATCTGGCCTGGAAATGTAAGATGCAGATCCCTGGGGCCTACCCCAAACCTACTGAAATAGAAGCTTTGAGCTGTATGGGAGGTGGTGCCTTAGAATTCAAGAACCTGCATTTTTTAATAGATTCCCCAGTTGATTGTTAAGCAAAGTAAAGATAAAGGCTGCCTTCCTTTCCAGAAACACTTTTGTAACTAACCCTTCTCCACCACACTGCTTAATTCTTGTCATTATAAGGATCACCATGTCCAAAGTGCTGCCGTCAAGAGAATGTGTCCTGAACTTCTGGAGAAATTTTCATGACCAAATGATATTAACAGTGATGGAGCTGGTCTAAGGAGTTTTCTTAAATCAAGATGGGCCAATCTGGACAGGATTAAGCAGACAGGGTTAAACTGTTGGAGTTCTGTATGCTGTAAATGGGCTTTTTAACCTGGGGTCCACAGATCCCTACAAGAAGCTTACCACTTGTAAGGTTCATGGATGGGAAAAAAAAGTTTAAAACTTTATTCTTACTAGTCTGTAACTGAAAATTAGCATTTCTTTCTACTATGAATTTGGCAATAAACCACATTGGTGTTAGCAGTACCTATGACTCTGTCACCATTAGAAATCACAGATATTTCTGTTACCACATTTAAGTTGTTATGAATAGCTTAAAATATCATTTACATTCATCACAACTTCAAATTACAGTTGTTTTTCAACTTGCCACTAGATCTTTTTAAAAATGTTAAGGAAACACAAGATATTACCCTATCACACATTTTAAAAATATTTTGATAACTGTAATTCAATATAGTTGAATTTTGTAAGCTTGTAATTTTATTATATACATTTAGAAACATTATTCTGAGATGTAGTCCATAGGCTTTACCTTTCTCAGAATAATTTTCTAATTGTATATTACTATATGACATAATATATAACATATATCATTTATGATTGCCAAAGAAGTCTATGGATTTTAGAAAAGTTAAAAACCCCTGTTCTAAAGGAATCCTAAACCATCAAGGGGCTTTTGAAATAATAGAAATGAGTGTTGAGTTTTTCTTTGTTTTTTTGTTTTTTGTTTTTTGTTTTGAGACAGGGTCTCCCTCTGTTACCCAGGCTGGAGTGCAGAGGTGTGATCTCAGCTCACTGGAACCTCAACCTTCCAGGTTCAAGCAGTCCTCCCACCTCAGCCTCCCGATTAGCTGAGAACACAGGCATGCACCACCACTCCTGGGTAATTTTTGTATTTTTTGTAGAGACGAGGTTTCACCATGTTGCCCAGATTGGTGAGCCACCCACCCACGTCAGCCTCGCAAAGTAATGGGATTACAGGCATGAGCCGCTGCGCCTGGCCAGCATTGATTTCTGTTGGTTTAACTCTGTGTTAATTGTCACCACTAATATATTGGAGGCTTCCCAAGTACTACCTAAACCTCAGACTAAGGACAAAAGCTTCTTTATCCTTGTCCATTTAACCAGCTTCACAGTAACCAACCCTGTCAGCACATGGAATCTAACCCCTTGTGGCCCTGACTGGTGATCTTGATACTTTGTACCCTGTAGCCCTACTGTAGTCTAGCTGGCAATTCTTTGGTTCTTTATTTAAATCATGGTCATTACTCAAAAGTGCCCTTCGGCTTCTCCTGTATATGAAGCATTCTACTCCTTATGGAAGGAAACAGAAATGAACTATGAGGTATGTTTTCTACCAGGACAGTGGTCCTCATGCTCTGATACTTGAGGTCCTGTGATTAGGGGTTAAGTGCATGAACACGAATGTCTAGGTAGCTTTCTTTTTTTCCTGCCACTTACTAGCTGAGTGATTTTGGGCAGGCAGCTCCTTGTGCTTCTGTTTTTCCATCCATAAAGTGAAGATCATATATGGGTGCTTTCAGGACAGTATTTACTATATAGTTAGCGTGTGTTAAATATTAGTTATGAAATATACAGAATTCAGGTCCACAGCCCAAACTTCTGACTCAGAATCTCTGGGGGCTTGGCCATGTGCATTTTATCAAGCTCCACAAATGATTTTGATATACTTTAGAGCAGTGTTTCTCAGCCTTTCATTATTTCCCACCAATAAGCTTTTTTCCTCTGATTGCCACCCCCCTCATGAAATTTGCTCATGAAATTTGAATAGCATAAATATATGGTACCATATATCTGTTTATGTACTTTGGCCATTTGAAGGCTGTCAAAACCATAGTTACTGTTGCACTCCAGCCTGGGTGACAGAGCGAGACTCCGTCTCAAAAAAAACAAAAAACAAAAAACAAACATGGTTACTCTCTAAGACTTTTGTACACCCCTCCCAACCAAGAAACAATTTTAGCCCTCCCCATTGAGAATGCATGCTTTAAAACCATGGGTTCTCAATCTTGGCTCCATATTAGAGTGAAATAAGGAAGCTTTAGAAAAACACTCATGCCGGGGACACACAACCAGACCAATTAAATTAGAACCTCTGGGGTGGTCTTTTTAAAGATCCCCAGATGATTCTGATATTCAGCCAAAGTTGAGAAACACTGTTTTAGAGTCTGAGATCCTCTTACAAGAGATTAAAATCTGGTTGGCAAGCAGGACCTACAAACATGATCATAAACAATGCAGAAATGTACGGAACAGTGAGTGCGATAGAGTTCAGAAAAAGGAGAAACGAATACAGGGTGTTCTGACTAGGAGAGGCTTTGTGAGCTGGACAGACAATCTGGGCAGTATTTTGAAAAGAGAATGAAAAAGAAATTTTTAATGTGGAAATAACATACCCAAAGGTATAAAAGGACATAGGGTGCTTGGGGGAGGCAGTAGATTGTATGGTGGCCTCCCAAAAGACAGGTCCACCTGGAATCTGTGAAGGTGATTTTATTTGGAAAAAAGACCTTTGCAGCTGTAATTGAGTTAAGGATCTTGAGATGAGAGCATCCTGGATTAGAGTGAGTCCTAAGTCGAATGACAAGTGTTCTTAGAAGAGAAGACGACAGGAGGAAGGCCATATGAAGACAGCAGCAGAGTTTGGAGTGGTGTGCCTTCCAGCCAAGGAACACCAGGATTGCCTGCAGCCACCAGAATCTAGAATAAGCAATGAAGGATCCTCTCCTAGACCCTTCAGATGGAACAGCTGCTGACACCTCAATTTCAGACTTCTGGCCTCCAGAACTGTAAGAGAATAAATAACTGTTGTTTTCAGCTACCTAGTTTGTAGTCATTTATTACAGTAGCCTTAAGAAACTAATACAGGGGACAATATGGAAGCCAATCTGATAGAGTACATGAATTGTATTGAGTGAAAAGTAAATCTGGAACTATAGTGTGGGTCCAAACAGGAAGGCTATTGTTTGTACATCATATTAGTGAGGGTTCTCCAGAGATGTGGAATTAACAGGATATATAGAGAGATCTATGAGGAAATTGATGATAGGAATTGATTCACACAGTTGTGGAGGCTGATAAGTCCCACAGTCTGCTGTCTGCAAACTGGAGAACCAGGAAAGCCAGTGGTGTCATTCAGTCCATGTTTGAAGGGTTGAGAACCAGGGAGTCAATGGTGTAAACCTGAGATCCTGGGGAGCTCTGATGTTTGAGGGCAGGAGAAGATGAATGTTTCAGCTCCAGAGGAGAAAGCAAATTTGTTCTGCCTTTTTGTTCTATCCAGGCTTTCAGTGATTGGATGCTGCCCACCCACATTGGTGAGGGATCTTTTTAACTCAGTCAACTGATTTAAATGCTAATCGCTTCTGGAAACACCCTCACAGACATCCCAAGGAATAATGCTTTACCAGGTTAAATGAGTATCTTTTTAGCCAATCAAGTTGACACCCAAAATTAACCATCACACACTGTATACTGCCTGCAATGAGAACAATTAGAGGTCTGGAGTTAAAGTGCCACCTGATGAAACCAATGTCACTAGAAGATTAATCTAGTAATTAATGCTATATAACCTGTAGGAAGTGAGTAAAAATAGGGAAGCCACCTACAATTATAATAAAATTAAATAAGGGAAATAAGGAAAACCTGAATGAATAATATATATATATATATATATTTATTTATATATATATATATATATTTTTAGAGAGGAAAAGAAAGAAATGGTTTCATGCAATAGAATTTACAGGAAGAATAAAGAAGGCCTTGGTGCCTCATCTGTATGGCCAACAAGAGGAGGAATGCTTCAAAAATGACTTTAATCTTTGAATTTGGCTGGGCACAGTGGCTCATACCTGTAATCCCAGCACTTTGGGAGGCCGTGGTGGTAGGATTGCTTGAGTCCAGGAGTTTGAGACCATTCTGGGCAACATATCAGGACCCCTGTTATGGCAAAAATATAAAAAAGAAATTAGCCAAGTGTGATGTGTGCCTGTAGTCCAGCTACTTGGGAAGCTGAGGACCCCTTGAGCCCAGGAGGTCAAGGCTACAGTGAACCATGATCGCACCACTGCATTCCAGCCTGGATGACAGAGAGCAATCCTGTCTCAAAAAATAAAAGACAAAAATAAGTAAGGTTTAAACTTTAGCAAATAATGTACATTAGATCTAAAATCAAAGATATGCTAGCTTTTAATAATTTATTTTAAAATTTAAGTTTTTTTAGCAACTTTATTGAGGTATATTTTACATATTCACCTATTTCAAACATACCGTGTAATGATTTTTAGTAACTTTACCAAGTGGTACCACCATCACCATAAATTGGTTTTATTACATTTTTGTCCCCAAATTGGATCCATTATGCTCATTTATAGTCACAGTTCATATAACTCTACTCCCAAGTAACCACTATTCTACTTTCTTTCTGTATAAATGTATCTTTTTGAAAAACCATTTTAGATGAATAGGATTATTCAATGTATGATCTCTTGTATCTTGCTTATTTTACTTTATACAACATTTTTGAGGTTCATTCACCATGTACCTGTGTCAATGGTCTGTTTTTTGTTTTGTTTTGTTTTTTTGAGACAGGGTTTTGCTCTTTTGCTCAGGCTGGTCTTGAACTCCCAGTCTCAAGCAATGCTCCCAACCTCAGCCTCCTGAGTAGCTGGAATTACAGGTTCTCTCCACTGCACTGAGCTTAGTCTGTTCCCTTTTTTTTTTGCTAAATGGTATTCCGTTGTAATGATATGCCACAGTTTGTCTATACATTCACCAATTGATGGACATTTGGGTTGTCTTTAATATATGCTGGCATAAACACTCTGGTGCAAGTTTTCATGTGAACATAAGTTCTCATTTATCTTGGGTAGATACCTAGGAGTAGAATCGCTTGGTTGTATGGTAGTTTTATGTTTAACTTTTTGAGAAACTGGCAAATCATTTTTTAAAGTGGCTGTATAATTTACATTCTCGCTAGCAATGGTTAAGAGTTCCTTTTCCTCCACCTGCTCACCAACATTGATTACTCTCTGTCTGCTAGCCATTCTAGTGAATGTGATATGGTGTCTCGCTGTGGTTTTCATTTGCATTAGCCTAACGAATAATGATGTTGAGCATCTTTTCATATGCTTATTAGCTATTCATATATGTCTTCTGTTCATGTCTTTTGCCCATGGTTTGATTTGTTTTTTTGTCTTATTGAGTTGTAAGTATTCTTCATATATTCTAGTTACAAGTCCTTTATTTTGATATGAGTTTTGCAAACATTTTTTCCCAGGCTGTTGCTTGTTTTTCTATTTTTGTTATGATGTATTTTGAAGTGCAAAATTTTAGATTTTGATGAGGTCTAATTTTTCAATTTTTTCTGGTAAGGACTGTGCTTTTAGTGTCATATTTAAGAAATCCTTGCCTAACCCAGGGTCTTGAAGATTTTCTCCTATATTTTATTCTAAAAGTTTTTTAGCTCATGTTTAAATCTATAATCCATAATAATTTTTGTATATGGTGTGAGGTGAGGATCTAAGTTCATCTTTTTTGCAACTGGTTTGCATCTGGTCTGCATCTGGTCCCATCACCATTTGTTAAATGGAATCTTTTGCCCAGTGAATTGCCTTGACACCTTTGCCAAAACTCAGTTGATTCAAATATAGAGATTTATTTCTGGATTCTCAATTTTGTTCCAGATCTATATGTTTATCTTGATCCCAGTCCCACTGTCTTTACAACTGTGACTTTATAATAAGTGTCTGCATGAAGACCTGAAAGTCCTTCAACCTTTTTCTTTTTCAAAATTGTTTCAGTTGTACTAGGTGTTTTGCATTTCCACATAAATGTTTAGCTGTGCTTGATGATATCTTCAAAAATGCATATGGAAATTTGCATGCAATGTATAGATCAGGTTGAGCAGAATTGTCATATTAATAATATTGAGTCTCCCATTCCATGAACATGGAATGTTTCTCCATTTATTTAGATCTTCTGTAGCTTCCTCAAAGTTTTATAATTTTCAGTGTATAAATCTTGCATTTCTTTTGTCAAATTTATTCCTTAGTGTTTTATTCCTTGTGATGCTATTTTGAATAGCATTGTATTCTTAATTTTATTACAAATTGTTCATTGTTCATATATACTAATCTATTTTCCCATCTATTACTTAACAAATACTTTTAAATCAATGGACTTACATGTGAATGAACAAGACGAAATTTTTTAGCCAAAGGAGAGAGAGAGAAGGAAGTAAACTTAAACATTTATATAGCACAAGTTTCGTATCTAGCAATTTAACATTTGTGAAGGTTCCTAACATGTATAGTATATGGTGGAGTTTGTTATTTTAAATAAATTTTATTGTGTATATTTAAGGTGTACAGCATAATGTCATGGGATATATATAGATAGTAAAATGATTACTGTAATGAAGCCAACTAATATTAATATATTCATCATCTCACATAGTTAACCTATATTTTTGTGGTAAGAGCAGCTAAAATATATTCATTTAGCAGAAATCCCAAATACAGTATAATTTTATTAATTGTAGTCCTCATATTATACATTAGATGTCTGGACCTGTTCATCCTACATATCTGCTACTTTGTATACTCTGACCTACATTGCCCCATTTCCTCTGCCAGTAACCTCTGTTTTATTCTCTGTCTATATTAATAATTTTTTTTAGATTCTACATATAAGTGAGATCATGCAATATTTTTCTTTCTAGTCTGACTTATTTCACTTAGCATAACGTCCTCATATGATGGAGTTTGTGATGCATACTTCATGGTGTGATCGTAAGGTTAAAATATAATAGGATATGTAAAGTTCCTGGCATAATATAAATCTTAAAGGCTCTGGGGCTGGTACTCAGAAGTGAGGCATTTTACTCAGGAGTGAACTGGGTTCAGTGCTCACTGTTCCCTTATCAATCTGGGAAATTATGGGATTCTTAGGACTGTCCCTCATAAATATTGAGGTTCTCTAATACCTTTTAATTTTTTTACTTGCATCTCTCTCCCACTGTTTCTTTACTCTGGGTTTTCCTTTCCATTCTTTCCACTTAAGTCAATTCGAATAATTGTTAATAATTGGATTCATTTCAGGCCAAAATGTTTAGAAAATATTTTTGGCAGGGTTTAGTAAATTGATGTATTCTCGATTGTGTTTCTTTATTGCCTTAACTGGAATAGCATTGATTTTTTTCATCTCATGCCCTTCTCTGAATGAGAGGAAAACCTGTTTATTCATTCATCACTCACCATCTCTTGAGTGCCTGCTATGCATCGAGTCCTGTTCTAGTTGGGAGGTGGTTCCCCAGAAGCAATGGACAGAGTAAATCCTTTGTCATTTTCTGGGTAGAAAGACATGGACTTTCCAGAGTAGGAGAAGGAACACAGCTAGTGGCCTCAGAAGACATTGCTCAGATCAGGATAAATAAGGGCCATGTGAAAGACTGCTTCTTCATTAAGTTCCCTCTCTGGGTTAGAGATTCTTTGAAAAAGTTATCACCATCTGGCTGATGTTTCTTCTCAAAGGCACCTCTGAGTGGTGTAAAAAATTATGGAATCAAGTAACAGCATATTTTCCAAGATCTCTATGAACTAAGGGATACTAGCCTAAGACTTTCCACTAATTAACTGTGTGACCTTGGACAAGTCACTTCACCTTCCTGCACTGATGAGGCAGGCTAAGTGATCTCTGAAGACTTCTCTGTGTTCTGTTTTCCAACTCTTCTTAAGTCCTTGGACTATGACTTTATAGGTGGTAGAGGAGGGATGTGACAAGGAAGAAATTTGTTTAAATTCAGTTTTCAGGATATGGGGCATCCATATCTATAGGTGACTTAAGAAATAATTTGTTGGTGAGTATGGCATATGGAAGTGAACATTCATGGCTCTATCCCTTCTCTTTTACTTGTGAGAATAAATTGCTGGGTGTATGAATTCTGGTCAGCTTTTCTATGCCTGAAGTTTTACAAGGTGAATTATCACCTGGAGAGGTCTGTGGTTGTCTTCTTTTGCATATGACTTGGTGGATAAATTTGTCTAATTCTAGGGTTTAGCATTAGGATGCCCATTGTTGCTCCTCATCTAAGCCATGTCTTTTAGTCTGGCCTTTATCAATGGTGGTGATGATAATGGTGATGATTGTGATGATGATATAGGGGAAATGTTATTCTCCATTGACCTAATGTTCTTTTTCTTAATATGTATACTTTAAGTTCTAGGATACATGTGCACAACATGCAGGTTTGTTATATAGGTCTACATGTGCCATGTTGGTTTGCTGCATCCATCAACTTTTCATTTACATTAGGTATTTCTCCTGATGCTATCCCAGTCCCAGCCCAGTGTGTGATGTTCCCTGCCCTGTGTCCATGTGTTCTTGTTGTTCAAATTCCACCTATGAGTGAGAACATGTGGTGTTTGGTTTTCTGTCCTTGTGATAGTTTGCTTAGAATGATGGTTTCCAGCTTCATCCATGTCCCTGCAAAGGACATGAACTCATCCTTTTTTTATAGCTGCATGGTAGTATTCCATGGTGTATATGTGCCACATTTTCTTAATCCAGTCTATCATTGATGGACATTTGGGTGGGTTCCAAGTCTGCTATTGTGAATAGTACTGCAATAAACATATGTGTGCATGTGTCTTTATAGTAGCATGATTTATAATCCTTTGGTTATATACCCAGTAATGGGATCGCTGGGTCAAATGGTATTTCTAGTTCTAGATCCCTGAGGAATCGCCACACTGTTTTCCACAATGGTTGAACTAGTTTACAGTCCCACCAACAGTGTAAAAGCATTCCTATTTCTCCATATCCTCTCCAGCACTTGTTGTTTCCTGACTTTCTAATGATCGCCATTCTAATGGATGTGAGATAGTATCTCATTGTGATTTTGATTTACATTTCTATGATGACCAGTGATGATGAGCATTTTTTCATATGTCTGTTGGCTGCATAAATGTCTTCTTTTGAGAAGTATCTGTTCATGTCCTTTGCCCACTTTTTTGTGGGGTTGTTTGTTTTGTCTTGTAAATTTAAGTTCTTTGTTGATTCTGGATATTAGCCCTTTGTCAGATGGATAGATTGCAAAGATTTTCTCCCATTCTGTATGTTGCCTGTTCACTCTGATGATAGTTTCTTTTGCTGTGCAGAAGCTTTTTAGTTTAATTCCATCCCATTTGTCCATTTTGACTTTTGTTGCCATTGCTTTTGGTGTTTTAGTCATGAAGTCTTTGCCCATGCCTATGTCTTTAATGGCATTGCCTAGGTTTTCTTCTAGGGCTTTTATGGTGTTAGGTGTTACACTTAAGTCTTTAATCCATCTTGAATTAATTTTTGTATAAGATGTAAGGAAGGGATCCAATTTCAGCTTTCTACATATGGCTAGCCAGTTTTCCCAGCACCATTTATTCAATAGGGAATCCTTTCCCCATTGCTTGTTTTTATCAGGCTTGTCAAAGATCAGATGGTTGTAGATGTGTGGTGTTATTTCTGAGGCCTCTGTTCTGTTCTATTGGTCTATATATCTGTTTTGGTATCAGTACCATGCTGTTTTGGTTACTGTAGTCTTGTAGTGTAGTTTGAAGTCAGGTAGCATGATGCCTCTAGCTTTGTTCTTTTTCCTTAGGATTGTCTTGGTTATGTGGTCTCTTTTTTGGGGTCCACGTGAAGTTTAAAGTGGTTTTTTCCAATTCTGTGAAGAAAGTCATTGGTAGCTTGATGGGATATCGTTGAATCTATAAATTACCTTGGGCAGTATGGCCATTTTCACGATACTGATTTTTCCTGTCCATGAGCATGGAATGTTTTTTCATTTGTTTGTGTCCTCTCTTATTTCCTTGAGCAGTGCTTTGTAATTCTCCTTGAAGAGGTCCTTCACATCCCTTGTAAGTTGTATTCCTAGGTATTTTATTCTCTTTGTAGCAATTGTGAATGGGAGTCCACTCATGATTTGGCTCTCTGTTTATTATCGGTGTATAGGAATGCTTGTGATTTTTGCACATTGATTTTGTATCCTGAGACTTTGCTGAAGTTGCTTATCAGCTTAAGGAGATTTTGAGCTGAGACAATGGGGTTTTCTAAATATACAATCATGTCATCTGCAAACAGAGACAATTTGACTTTCTCTCTTCCTATTTGAATACCCTTTATTTCTTTCTGTTACCTGATTGCCTTGGCCAGAACTTCCAATACTATGTTGAATAGGAGTGTTGAGAGAGAGCATCCTTATCTTGTGCCAATTTTCAAAGGGAATGCTTCCAGCTTTTGTCCATTCAGTATGATATTGGCTGTGGGTTTGTCATAAATAGCTGTTATTATTTTGAAATACATTCTATCAATACTTAATTTATTGAGAGTTTTTAGCATGAAGGGGTGTTGGATTTTATCGAAGGACTTTTCTACATCTATTGAGATAATCATGTGGTTTTTGTCATTGGTTCTGTTTATGTGATGAATTACATTTACTGATTTGTGTATGTTGAACCAGCCTTGCATCTCAGGGATGAAGCCTACTTGATCATGGTGGATAAGTTTTTTGATGTGCTGCTGGATTCAGTTTGCCAGTATTTTATTGAGGATTTGTGTACCGATGTTCATCAGGGATATTGGCCTGAAATTTTCTTTTTTTGTTGTGTCTCTGCCAGGTTTTGGTATTAGGATGATGCTGGCCTCATAAAATGAGTTAGGGAGGAGTCCCTCTTTTTCTGTTTGGAATAGTTTCAGAAGGAATGATACCAGCTCCACTTTCTACCTCTGGTAGAATTTGACTGTGAATCCGTCTGGTCCTGGGCTTTTTTTGGCCAGTAGGCTATTTAATTACTGCCTCAATTTCAGAACATATTATTGGTCTATTCAGGGATTCAACTTCTTCCTGGTTTAGTCTTGGGAGGGTGTATGTGTCTGGGAATTTATTCATTTCTTCTAGATTTTCTAGTTTATTTGCATAGAGGTGTTTATAATATTATCTGATGGTAGTTTGCATTTCTGTGGTGATATCCCCATTATCATTTTTTGTTGTTTCTATTTGATTCTTCTCTCTTTTCTTCATTAGTCTCGCTAGTGGTCTATCTATTTTGTTAATCTTTTCAAAAAAAAAACCAGCTCCTGTATTCATTGATTTTTTTTTGAAAGGTTTTTCGTGTCTCTATCCCCTTCAGTTCTGCTCTGATCTTAGTTATTTCTTGTCTTCTGCTAGCTTTTGAATTTGTTTGCTCTTGCCTCTCTAGTTCTTTTAATTGTGATGTTAGGGTGTTGAATTTAGATCTTTCCTGCTTTCTCTTGTGGGCATTTAGTGCTATAAATTTCCCTCTAAACACTGCTTTAGCTATGTCCCAGAGATTCTGGCATGTTGTATCTTTGTTCTCATTGGCTTCAAAGAACTTATTCATTTCTGTCTTAATTTTGTTATTTACCTAGTAGTCATTCAGTAGCAGGTTGTTCAGTTTCCATATAGTTGTGCAGTTTTGAGTGAGTTTCTTAATCCTGAGTTCTAATTTGATTGCACTGTGATCTAAGAGACTGTTTGTTATGATTTCTGTTCTTTTCCATTTGCTGAGGAATGTTTTACTTCCAATTATGTGGTCAAGTTTAGAATACGTGTGATGTGGTGCTGAGAAGAATATATATTCTGTTGATTTGGGGTGGAGAGTTGTGTAGATGTCTATTAGGTTTGCTTGGTCCAGAGCTGAGTTCAGGTCCTGGATATTCTTGTTAATCTTATGTCTTGTTGATTTGTCTAATATTGACAGTGGGGTGTTAAAGTCTCCCAGTATTATTGTGTTAGAGTCTAAGTCTCTTTGTAGGTCTCTAAGAACTTGCTTTATGAATCTGAGTGCTCCTGTATTGGGTGCATATATATTTAGGGTAGTTAGCTCTTCTTGTTGCATTGATTCCTTTACCATTATGTAATGCCCTTCTTTGTCATTTTTGATTTTTGTTGGTTCAAAGTGTATTTTATCAGAGACTAGGATCGCAACCCCTGCTTTTTTTTTTTTTTTTTTTTTGCTTTCCATTTGCTTAGTAGATCTTTCTTCGTCCCTTTATTTTGAGCTTATGTGTGTCTTTGCACGTGAGATGGGTCTACTGAATATAGCAAACCGATGGGTCTTGACTCTATCCAATTTGCCAGTCTGCGTCTTTTAATTGGGGCATTTAGCCCATTTACATTTAAGGTTAATATTGTTATGTGTGAAATTGATCCTGTCATTATGAGGCTAGCTGGTTATTTTGCCTGTTAGTTGATGCAGTTTCTTCATAGTGTCGATGGTCTTTACAAATTGGTGTGTTTTTGCAGTGACTGGTACCGGTTGTTCCTTTCCATGTTTAGTGCTTCCCTCAGGAGCTCTTGTAAGGTAGGCCTAGTGGTGACAAAATCTCTCAGCATTTGCTTGTCTGTAAAGGATTTTATTTCTCTTTTGCTTATGAAGCTTAGTTTGACTGGATATGAAATTCTGGGTTGAAATTCTTTCCTTTAAGACTGTTGATTATCGGCCCCCACTCTCTTCTGGCTTGTAGGGTTTCTGCAGAGAGATCTGTTGTTAGTCTGATGGGCTTCCGTTTGTGGGTAACCTGACTTTTCTCTCTGGCTGCCCTTAACATTTTTTCCTTCATTTCAACCTCAGTGAATCTGACAATTATGTGTCTTGGGGTTGCTCTTCTCGAGGAGTATCTTTGTGATGTTCTCTGTATTTCCTGAATTTGAATGTTGGCCTGTCTTGCTAGGTTGGGGAAGTGCTCCTGGATAATATCCTGAAGAGTGTTTTCCAACTTGGTTCCATTCTCCTCATCACTTTCAGGTACACCAATCAAATGTAGGTTTGATCTTTTCACATAGTACCATATTCTGGGAGGCTTTGTTCATTCCTTTTCATTTTTCTTCTCTAATCTTCTCTTCACACTTTATTTCATTAAGTTGATCTTCAGTCTCTGATATCCTTTCTTCTGCTTGATCGATTCAGCTATTGATACTTGTGTATGCTTCATGAAGTTCTTGTGCTGTGTTTTTCAGCTCCATCAGGTCATTTATGTTCTTCTCTAAACTGGTTATTCTAGTTAGCAATTCCTCTAATCTTTTTTCAAGGTTCTTAGCTTCCTTGCATTGCATTAGAATATGCTCCTTTAGCTCAGAGGAGTTTGTTCTTACCCATGTTCTGAAGTCTGCTTCTGTCAATTTGTCAAACTCATTCTCTGTCCAGTTTTGTTCCCTTGCTGATAAGGAGTTGTGATCCTTTGGACTAGAAGAGGCTTTCTGGTTTTTGGAATGTTCAGCTTTTTTGTGCTGGTTTTTCCTCATCTTCTTAGATTTATCTACCTTTGATCTTTGATGTTTGTGACCTTCAAATGGGGTTTCTGTGTGAAAATTCTTTTTGGTGATGTTGATGCTATTCCTTTCAGTTTGTTAGTTTTCCTTGTAACAGTCAGGCCTCTCTGCTGCAGGTCTACTGGAGTTTGCTGGAGGTCCACTCCAGACCGTTTGCCTGGGTATCACCAGCAGAGGCTGCAGAACAGCGAAGATTGCTGCCTGTTCCTTCCTCTGGAAGCTTCATCCCAGAGGGGCACCTGCCAGATGCCAGCCAGAGCTCTCCTGTAGGAGGTGTCTGTTGACTTTTGCTGAGAAGTGTCTCCCAGTCAGGAGACATGGGAGTCAGGAACCCACTTGAGGAGGCAGTCTGTCCCTTAGCAGAGCTTGAATGCTGTGCTGGGGGATCCACTGCCTTCTTCAGAGCTGGCAGGCAGGAAAGTTTAAGTCTGCTGAAGCTGCACTCACAACTGCACCTTCCCTCAGGTGCTCTATCCCAGGGAGATGGGAGTTTTATCTATAAGCCCCTGAGTGGGGCTTCTGCCTTTCTTTCAGAGATGCCTTGTCCAGAGAGGAGGAATCTAGAGAGGTAGTCTGGCTGCAGCGGCTTTGCCTGGCTGCAGTGTGCTCCACCCAGTTAGAGCTTCCTAGTGGCTTTGTTTACTCTGTGAGGGGAAAACCGCCTACTCAACCCTCGGTAATGGTGGACGCTCTGCCCCCCACCAAGCTGGAGTGTCCCAGGTCGACTTCAGACTGCTGTGCTGACAGCGAGAATTTCAAGTCAGTGGATCTTAGCTTGCTGGGCTCTGTGGGGGTGGGATCCACTGAGCTAGACCACTTGGCTCCCTGGCTTCAGCCCCTTTTCCAGGGGAGTGAACAGTTCTGTCTCACTGGTGTTCCAGGTGCCACTGGGGTATGAAAAAAAAAAACTCCTGCAGCTAGCTTGGTGTCTTCCCTAACAGCTGCCCAGTTTTGTGCTTGAGACCCAGCGCATTGGTGGTGTAGGCTCCTGAGGGAATCTCCTGGTCTGCGTGTTGCAAAGACCATGGGAAAAGCATAGTATCTGGGCTGGAATGCACCATTCCTCATGGTACAGTCCCTCACGGCTTCCCTTGGCTAGGGGAGGGAGTTCCTTGACCCCTTGTGCTTCCTGGGTGAGGCAATGCCCCACCCTGCTTCTGCTCACCCTCTGTGGGCTGCACTCACTGTCTAACCAGTCCCAGTGAAATGAGCCAGGTTCCTCAGTTGGAAATACAGAAATCACCTGCCTTCTGTGTTGATCTTGCTGGGAGTTGCAGACCAGAACTGTTCCTATTTGGCCATCTTGCCATCCCTCCTACTCCCATATTTAAAACAAAAATTGGAAAGGGAAATTCTATATCCCAATTAGTGAGTATCCTGAAATGATTTTTCCAAATTATATTTACGGAAAAACATTATTAATTTGGAATTAATAATGGGGGAATACCAAACTGAAGCTGTCTCATTTTATCCTCTTCCTTGGTCAGTTTGTTTGGATGCATCCCAAATGTATACCTCTGGCTCTGGCTCTCTGGATACACCTTACCTGCCAGACTTCTCCAGATTAATAGTCTGCCTTGCAGTCAACAGATCCAAACTCCAACCACAAATTATCTTCTTCCTGCAATAATATATTACCCCAGTTTATGACAACATCAATCCAGTGAGTCACTGGGCTTCATTTCTGAGACCCTCCTCTTCTTCTCCATCTTCGTTTCTGGTGTGCAACCCTGGGAGCATCTCTCAGAGTATCTTCCACCTATTTCCTTTCTCTGTTTTCACTGTTAATGACCTTGTACCGTCACTGATTACGACTCACCTTGGCCCTAATGATAGTCTCCTGTCCCCTCCTCCAGGCCATCTGAAACATTATGCCAAAATTTCTAGAGTAATTTTGCTAAAATAAAAATTTAATCATATCACTCCAGTAATCAAATATATTCAGTCTCCTTGACTGCAGGATACAGGCCCTTCGGGCTAGAGTTTAAAGTTGCTAGACAGGACACGTAAAGAGGCCTCATTCTGATTACTGTTTGTCTTTTGGCCATATTTCCCTCTATTCCTCCTCATTTGTGAACCCTAAACTCTGTTTATGCAGTGATATTTGCTTTTAGTGATGACTGTGCACCCTCCTCCATCTCTTTGCTTTTAGTCTTGTAGTTACTACAGCCACGTTTGTCATTCCTCCATCACTACCTCCATGTTTGTGTGGCCCTACTAAAAATACCACCTCTGCCAGCAGCCTTCCTTCACAATCAAATCTGGAATCATATTTCCCCCTTGTATGGGAGATATGATGAGCACCCTGCCCTTTCCCCCTAGGCACATCATCTCCAGGAACACAGTTGGGTTTCCAGCCGTGAGCAGTTGCCTGAGGACATTCCTCTTGCACCTGGTACCAGGGCAGCTCACAAGTGCCAGAAATTTTCGTTCCTCAGGAGTAGCCTTTAACCAATGAAGGAAGCAAACTGGAAGATAAATACCTGGGTGTCTTCGCCCCTCAGGCTAACGAAGGCGTCTTCTGTTCTGTCCCCAGAGCTCCCCAGCAGCATTGAGCCCCAGTTGCTCACAGCAGGAATCTGTTCCATAACGTACCTTTTGCTATGGGCTGGTGTTACTTCCTCACTCCCCTTTTGGTGCTTTCTATGATCACCTCCCAAATAAACCACTTGTGCGTGCATTCTTGTCTCATGGTTGGCTTCTGGTGGAAGCTAATGTAATACACTGTGCCTGTGCTCTCATAGCAGGCTACTTAGACTTTCCCCTTCCTAACTTCATTTAGCGTGGGCAATACTCGTTTGAGAAAAGTCTTCGAGATCAGAAACAGCATCTTTCTCAGCAAGTTTCTTTCAATACCTAGCACAATCTCTTACTTGAAGTAGATGTTCAACAACTAAAAGTTAAGTGTAAGTGCTTCAATGAAGAGGAAAATCTGCATTATGGCACTTAAAAAGTTTAAAAAAATTATATACAGTAATTCTATATAGAGCAATGACCACATCATACTTTAGAAGCTCTGCTCTAATGAACAGAACAAATTATCTGTAGCCTCCATATTCCATACTTTTTGTTGTTGTTGTTGTTGAAATCAGATCTTGCTCTGTTGTCCAAGCTGGAGTGCAGTGACGCAGTCATAGCTCTTGCAACCTTGAACTCCTGGTCTCAAGTGATCCTCCTGCCTCAGCCTCCCTAGTACCTGGGACTACAGGTGTGCACCACCAGGCCTGGCTAATTTTTTAATTTTAGTAGTGATGAAGTCTCACTAGGTTGCCCAGGCTGGTGTCAAACTCGTGGCCTCCAGCAGTCCTCCTGCTTCAGCCTCCCAAAGTGTTGGGATTACAGGCATGAGCCACCACGTCCAGCCTTATTCCATAGTTTTTGAGTTACCTGGTATTGAGAGTTACATTTCCATGTACCTGACTTGTTTCACACACTGGCCTCTAAGCTCACTAAAGACAGACCTTTCATCTATGTTTCCTTATAATACTAGCCCCTCGCCTAATGTGTTGCACCCAGTATGTACTCAATTCCAAAAATATGTTTTATTGATTTTTTAAATTTTATTTTATTGAGACAGTGTCTTGCTCCGTTGCCCAGGCTGGCATGCAGTGGCATGATCTCAGTTCACTGCAGCCTCAATCTTCTGGGTTCAAACGATCTTCCTACCTCAACCTCCCAAGTAACTGGGACAACAGGCACACACCACCATACCTGGCTAATATTTATTTATTTATTTATTTATTTATTATTTTTTATGGAGATGAGTTCTCGTTCTGTTGCCCCCACTGGTCTCAAACTCCTGAGCTCATCATGCAATCCTTCTGCCTTGGCCTCCCAAAGTGCTGGTGTTGCAGGTGTGAGCCACTATGCCCAGCCCAAATTATTATTTAATGAAGCCAAGAATTATAAAGCACATGAAGGTGTTTTAAAATTGTTTCTTTTTAAAGAAGTGATTTATTTTGTCACCTGGGCTGGAGTGCAGTGGTGCGATCTTGGCTCACTGCAATCTCAACTTCCTGGGTTCAAGTGATTCTCCTGCCTCAGCCTCTTGAGTAGCTGGGATTACAGGCACGCACCACCACGCTAGGCTAAATTTTTCTATTTGTAGTAGAGACAGGGTTTCACCATATTGGCCAGGCTTATCTCAAACTCCTGACCTCAAGTGATCCACCGGCCTCAGCCTCCCAAAGTGCTGGGATTATAGGCGTGAGCCACCACATCTGGCCTATACCTGTCATTTTTGTGCCCACTATAGAAAGCTAAACCAACAGAGTTCTATTACTTATACAGATTTTAAGTTGAGAGCATCCAAATTGATGAGGTTTTACTGTACTTATGAAATTAATTGGACAATTGTTGAAATCAAGATCTTGTCAAAAGAGTGTGTGATTCACATTAACCGCCTCTGAATATCCTAATTGTGTAGTCTTCATCGTTTTTGGCCATCATCTCTACTGCAGCATTATTCACATTTAGCTCTCTCTTTTCACCCCAAAGAGGCCCAGATCTTGTAACTTTTCTGCAACCAGAAAATCTAATTCATTGTTAACAGACACAGCTGTGTGTGTTCCCTAGGCTGCTGTAGACATAGCCCTTTAAAAGTTAGCTTAGTTAAAGGAAACAAAATAACACAAAACAATAGAGGTGTGTGTGTGGAAATCAGTGTTGTATGGCCTGGACCTATTCTTATCATTCTTATAAAGTAACTCTTTCTGTGTGTGGTATTTCAGCTTTACTTTAATAATTAGCGAGTCCTGGTAGATCAGAATTTCACTTGGGCCTTGTCCCTTAGAAAATAGTGTTAGGGGTTCCTCTGCCAGTGGCATTGGCAGCCAAGAAGGGACAAAGTAGGGGATCAGTCTGTACTCACAAGTAGAGACCTTTACTTCTCGGGATGATCCAAATATCTGCATAATTTTACAATGGAGATAAAAATTGACCAAACACTTTTGAATAGGTTGTGCATATAGATATGGCCAGAGGACTTGTGGATGTAGTTGTTCAGATACAGTTACTCTGCTAAAAGGAATACAAATACAACACAAAGGTACATAAAGAAAAAAATTCTGCAGGAATCTATACTTAGGATTACATCTCTGGCATTTATATTTCTTTATAATATTAGCCCTTTACCTGATGTCTCTCATACAGTATATGCTCAATTCCAAAAATAGTTTTTACTTTTATTTTATTTTGTTGAGACAGTGTCTTGCTATATTGCGCAGGCTGGCATGCAGTGGCATGATCTTGGTTCACTGCAGCTTCAATTTCCTGGGTTCACACGATCCTCCTACCTCACCTTCCAAAGTAGCTGGGACAACAGGCACACACACCATGCCTGGCTGAATTTTTTGTTTTTTGTTTTTTAAATTTAATAGAGATAAGTCCTCACTCTGTTGCCCAGGCTGGTCTCGAACTTCTGAATTCACTCAGATCTCCTGCCTTGGACTCCCAAAGTGCTAGCATTACAAGTGTGAGCCACTTTTAATGGCTCACACTTTTTAAATGTAGAATAAATGTTAGATTAAATATATTTGACCTCTGCAAAATTTAAATATTATTATTGTTATTATTTGAGAAAGAGTCCCACTCTTTCGCCCAGGCTGGAGTACAGTAGTGCGATCTCAGTTCACTGCAACCTCCACCTTCTGGTATTAAGCAATTCTCCTGCCTTAGCCTCCCAAGTAGCGGGAATTACAGGTGCGCACCACCATGCCTGGCTAATTTTTGTATTTTTAGTAGAGATGGGGTTTCACCATGTTAGCCAGGCTGGTCTCCAACTCCTGACCTCAAGTGATCCTCCCACCTCAGCCTCCCAAAGTGCTGGGATTACAGATATGAGCTACCACACCGGCCTAAAATTATGATTAAAGAACAATAAAACACATGGTTAGGGAGTAGCAGTTTATTTTAATTATGTTCCCTTTTGAAAAACATCTGACAAATATTGCAACTAGCAATAAGGTTCCCAGACAGAAGAGATTTCCCAACAAGGAGAGGTCTATAATACAGATCTTACATTGTTAACCTCAGGATTGGCTACAAACATATTGCCTGATACAAAATGAAAATGCAGAACTCCTTGTTCAAAATGTATTAAGAATTTTTTAGCAGAGTAGAGCATTATTAAACCTAGTAGGGATGTGGGGGGCGGGTGGGGCACTTGGGGACTGTGTTACTGTTGTTACTATACAAGTCCTACACTTGTAAAACCAGTCCTGGTTATCCTCCAGTTACTGAGATCCTTCTCCACAAGATTTTGTTCTTAGTGTTTCTTGATTAAATGAGGTATCCCTAGACACACATGAGAAATCTAGATTATGACTGAGTCTATAGAGGTGCTATGTAAACATGATTCTGTGATTTTTTTCTTATTATTCTGTGATTTCTTAATATACTAGAACCTTTATCTATCCCACAGTGGAAGACATCATAGATTTTTTGGGTGGGGCTGGCTCTTAATAGAACTTCAATAATTAGGGCCAGGTGTGGTGGTTCATGCCTATAATCCCGGTACTCTGGGAGGCCAAGGCGGGTGAATCACTTGAACCCAGGAGTTCAAGACCAGCCTGAGCAACATGGGGAAACCCTGTCTCTACCAAAAATATAAAACAATTGGCTGGGCTTTGTGTTTGCATCTGTGGTCCCAGCTACTTGGGAAGCTGAGGTGGAAGGATCGCTTGAGCCCAGGAGGTTGAGGCTGCAATGAGCCGAGACTGTGCCATTGCACTCTAGCCTGGGTGACAGAGCAAGACCCTGACTCAAAAAAAAAAAAAAAAAAAAAAAAAAAGAACCTCAATAATTCATGCTAGAAGTATATGCTTGCATTCCTTCCCACTTGATTGTCAGTTGTTAAAAGCCAAGACCCCAGTCTTGGGATCCTGAGCTTTTATGCAGTCATCTACCCCCACATAGTTTGGAATGAGGGAGAAATGGCAAAGGCACTTGCATGATTATTTCACTATGGCCTTTCTCACAAATTCCTCCCTGATCTCTGTCCCTTGCTGAAACAGAATCTGTGTACTCCTTTTCCTTCTGGGCCGCCTTCCAGGCAGGTGGAAGTCATCTCCTCGAGGCCTTTTCTCCTCCTTCCCAAACCACCGCTCCAGGCAATAGAGGGATGAGAATGGATCTTCCTGAACCAGAGAACTTGGTGTTTACTCCTGCTGCCGCACACTCTATTCCTCCTTATCTTGGAGGCCCAGCAGTATCCTTGAGTTTATCTTTGACTTGTATGACTTTGTTCTCCCTAAGAATGGAGTCAGGGGATAGAAACATTTCAGTTCTCTCTTGAAATTAGAATAAAGATGCAGAAGGCATGAGACCCACTTCTTCCGAAGATTCAGTTTTGATTGCTTAATCAGGTGAGTTTTATGTGTCTACTAAATCACAAATAATTTGAGCACAGCATGTGTTAGTAATCCTGAAAAATCCCAGGAACGGTTCTATAGGAGTGCCTCCAAATATGATTGGAATTCTTTGCTCATAGACAGTGTATTTCTTCCAAGTCTAAAAAAAAACATGTGCTGTGTGAATTGATTTTATTGTATTTTTTCTAATTAGTCTTTAAAAGACTTGGCTGTTTTGCTTATTGGTGAGCTCCCATGACAAACCAGGGCATTTGATTGAATTGTAAACCAACTTATGACCCTGAGCAAAGCAAACTTCCAAACAGATTGTGATTCTTGTTATCAAAGCAGTTATGAAAAAAAAGTTGTAGAAAAGGCATTTTTCAGGCAATTTAAAAATTAATGTCTAGTAAATGAGAATAATCCTATCTATCCTCTTATTTATTTCAGAAGAAGAATTTCAGAGGTTTTAAGGAATTTTTAAAATGGGAAATTTAATAAGGAAATGGCATTATTTCTACTACTACTATTACTATTGTAAATATATTTAAGTATTATTTAATACTTAAGTAATTTTAAGTAATATATTTAAGTATTATTAGTTTTTAGAATTCGTGACCTCTTATGGCCAAATTGGTTTTTAATAAGCTAGAATTTAGTAATAGAATTTTTCCATTGAATTAGGTTTTAATAGAACCTAAGTTATTATTTAATGGATAATTTCTACTTGGAAATTGGTACGACATACTGAGTATACATTAAATGTGCTGAAGGGGCTATATGTCAAAATTACCTGTTTTATAGATACACCGAACACAATTTTCAATCTGTTATTAGTAGAATAATAATACTGGTCTCCTTCATAGGATTTGTGGATCTTACTAAATAGATCTAAATTCAAATATGTTTCTTATGGCTTCATTGGACTATAATTAAACATACGATAAACTGTGCATGTTTAAAGCATATGATGTGATGCATTTTGATACCCTTGAAAGCATCTCCATCATCAAGGTAATGAATATATCCGTCACCCTCAAAAGTTTCCTTCTGCTTGTTCATCATCCCTTCCTTCCTACCTCTTTGCAGGGTGCCCTTCCCCCCACTCCCTCTGCAGTCACCGATCTGCTTGGTTTTCATCACTATTGAGTAGTTAACGTTTTCTAGTCTTTTTTTGTTCTGTTTTGTTCTGGCCTCTTTCACTCACCATAATTATTTTGAGATTCTTTCCTGTTGTTGGGTTTTGTTTTCCATAGTTTGGTTCATTTTTATTGCTGAGTCGAATTCTGTTGTATGGATACATCATTTTCTGTTTATTCACCGTCAAACGTTTTGTATGTATTTATTCTTTTCTTCTCTAAGCTAAACTTCATCTTCACTTCAATTCTGCCTCCCGAAGGCTTCATGATATCACAGGAGTTTTGTTGTCAGCCCATCACATCTGCATCCAAATCACAGCCATATCTCTTGTGAATGTGTGAATGCGGCCTTTGCAGGTTTCTTCTCTGGGCTGCAGTGTCCTTATCTGAAAAATGAGCATAGTAATATGTACCTCTTAGGACTGTTGTAAGGGTTAAATATGTAAAGCATATAGAACAAAACTTGGCACAGTAAGTGCTATCTGGTTGGTAGTTATTATTACCATTGTTAATTGCATATGATATGTTTGGTAGAACTTCCAGTCCATAATAAACTCTCAACAAATGTTAGCTATTATTATTAATTGTACTAATATCACTATAGGACATAACAACTCTTCATTTCTTTCCTTCCTTCCTTCCTCGCCCCTCTTATGTTTTCAGTCTCTTCACTATTTTTGTTACTAGTTGTCCCCGTGTTACCTGATCAGGCAAAATAAAGGAGGGCAGTGATTCCCAAAGTATGATCCCAGAACCAGCAACATTAGCACCGATTTGGGAACTTAATAGAAATGCAAATTCTCAGGCCCCACCCCAGACCTACTGAATCAGAAACTCTGGGGGGTGGGGCCATGGTCTGTGTTTTAACAAGCCTGCCAGGTGATTCTGATATAGCTAAGTTTGAAAACTAGTGCAGTCAGGTAATCGCCAGGCTGGTGCCGGAGTTAATGCAGGCTCAGTTCACATCAACCTTCTTGTTAGGAAAAGCACACTGTTGACTAATTGAGCTTAATATCAACTAAAACCCCTAAGTCCTTTTCACACATGTTGCTGCTAATCCCCATATTCCCCATCTAGCACTTGTACAGGATTCTTTTTGGACTGAAGTATAAGTCTTTACATTTATCCCTATTAAACTTAATCTTGTTAGATTCGGCCCATCGCTTCAGTCATGTTTGGGGAAATTTTAGTTCAGCTGGAATGAACCATGACAAAAAAGCAGGGCCCAGAGACCAAGGAGGAATGTTACAAGGACAACATCCTTTTATATATTGGCCAAATACTGGCCAACGAGATACTGACTATGGTGGGCTTCTAATTAAACACTTGAGACCCTGAGGGGATGTGGTAATTTGATTTCAGTTTAATTCAACTAACATTTATTGGGCACCTACCAAGTTCCTGGCTGTGAACAAGGTACCAGAGGGGGTGCTAAACAGCTCACTCTTTAATGTCAGATATTAATGTCTACTATCTGACATTAGTAGTAGAGACAAGTAGAGATGAAGGGGTTTTTGATTTTGGTTTTATAGCAGGCACATTGTAGCCCAATATGCCAAATACTCACAAGTCCCTTAAGGAAGAGAACTATTTTTTGAGTGCCAGATCCTTCACCATATGCTTTGTTGACACTTTCATATTTAATTTTCAAACCAATCCAATGACATAGGAATGATTGCCCCATATAAATTTGAGGAAACATAGATTCAGAGGTTAATGCATTTCTTCAAGGTCCCACAGGTAGTTAGTGATAGAGCCAGAGGAAGCCCCGAATCTATATGGATTTAAAGAACATACTGCATATAAGCTTTCTCCTTGTGATCAAGAAAATTAAGGTCTTTAAATATCAAAACCACTAGTAGCTTAAAGTCCAACCATAAACTATTAATGCTTTTGGACTGATTTATAATAGTTAGGTTTAAAATCCTAAAAACATTAAAATAGTGATACATTACCTACCCCTATATATACTGAATAGTGCATTTAACTGGGCTCACAGTCCTAATTAAAAAAAAAAAACAACAACAGAAAAAAACTTATGTTTGGGTCAGGCGCGATAGCTCATGCCTGTAATCCTAGCACTCTGGGAGGCCGAGGTGGGCGGATCACTTGAGGTCAGGAGTTTGAGACCAGCCTTGCCAACATGGTGAAACCCTGTCTCTACTAAAAATGCAAAAATTACCTGGTCATGGTGACGCATGTCTGTTATCCCAGCTACTCAGGAGACTGAGGCAGGAGAATCACTTGAACCAGGGAGGCGGAGGTTGCAGTGAGCCAGGATCGCGGCATTGCACTCCAGCCTACGGGACAGAGCGAGACTCTGTTTCAAAAAAAAAACAAGTTATGTTTGGTTTTGTTCTTATTTGCCTCTTTTAGAGTGTTAGCCACATATTTTAATCCATCTATATCACAATATTAATATTATATCAATATACAATATTAACACAGTATTATTAATACTGTAACTCCAAGTTGTTACCTGTAGCAGCCAAATCTTTGGAAAATATATAATTTCCTCCTCTAGGGGGCAAAACTAATCAATTCTATTCTAGCAGGTAATAGCTGTGATATTTTACTGATACATAATGTGCATTTTAGTAAAGTATCTTGTAGTATAATGGAAAGACACTGGACTTGGAGTCTGAAGATAAAAAATATGCTTCCCCTTACTAGCTATATCACCCTGGGTAAAAAAATTTAACTTATATAAACCTCAGTTTTTAGATCTCTAAAATGGGATGATAATGTTCATGGAGTTGTGAAAATTAACTGAAATAGTATTTATGAAGTTTCTCTGTGGTCTGGTAATGTTTTACAAATATAAGGTTTTTTTAAACTTATCCATTTTACAAGCTGCCAAAATGTGAAATATTTTGGATGCTTCTGCCACCTACACATCTACCTAATTCGTAGAGTAGAATTTGAGATTTTTGAACTTCTCTGAAAACGCATCCATTCTTCCATAGTTTCTTTTTAGCAGTAGAGTTTCCTGTAGAGTTACATACAAACAGTGGAATAGAACTGATATTAAAATTCTAGATTCCGTTTGTTAACTTGCATTTCAAAGATAAATTCTGTTTAACGAGCATTAATATTGTCAACACTACTGGCATCATCATTATAAAAAGATTCCCACTGGGCGCCAGCATGCCTGATGCCATGTGCTATGGTTATATAAAGTGAGTTAAGCTTAAGAAGCCTAGCTCTTCAGGACTTTATAATATGGGCAGACTTTATATGAATAGGGGAAAAAGTAAAGATATGCATTTGAATGCCTGGATTTAAACCCCTGCTGCATCCCTTATTAGGTGTATGACACCTAGGCAAATGACAATCTCTTAAATTTCAATTTATTAATCTTTAAAATTGGGATAACAGTAACTACCAGATTGAGATGTTGTGAGAATTAAATGCTATATTATGGGTAGAGTGCTTAGTACAATAGCAGTATTTAATGCACAGTCAGTATCAGATATTATCTGAGCTAAGAACTCTATACTGCAATATCAAACTCCTAAACTTTTATTCTTTTTTTTAATGTTACTTTAAGTTCTAGGGTACATGTGCACAACATGCAGGTTTGTTACATATGTATACCTGTGCCATGTTGGTGTGCTGCACCTGTTAACTCGTCATTTACATTAGGAATATGTCCTAATGCTATCCCTCCCCCGTCCCCTGATCCCCCAGCAGGCTCCGGTGTGTGATGATCCCCACCCTGTGTCCATGTGTTCTCATTGTTCAATTCCCACCTATGAGTGAGAGCATGCAGTGTTTGGTTTTCTATCCTTGCGATAGTTTGCTCAGAATGATGGTTTCCAGCTTCATCCATGTCCATATAAAGGACATGAACTCATCCTTTTTGATGGCTGCATAATATTCCTTGGTGTATATGTGCCACATTTTCTTAATCCAGTCTATTATTGATTGGCATTTGGGTTGGTTCCAAGTCTTTGCTGTTGTGAATAGTACCGCGATAAACATATGTGTGCATGTGTCTTTATAGCAGCATGATTTATAATCCTTTGGGTATATACCCAGTAATGGGATTGCTGGGTCAAATGTTATTTCTGGTTCTAGATCCTTGAGGAATCGCCACACTGTCTTCCACAATGGTTGAACTAGTTTATAGTCCCAGCAACAGTGTAAAAGCATTCCTGTTTCTCCACATCCTCTTCAGCACCTATTGTTTCCTGACTTTTTAATGATCGCCATTCTAACTGGTGTGAGATGGTATATCATTGTGGTTTTGATTTGCATTTCTCTGATGGCTAGTGATGATGAGCATTTTTTCATGTATCTGCTGGCTGCATAAATGTCTTCTTTTGAGAAGTGTCTGTTCATATCCTTGGCCACTTTTTGATGGAGTTGTTGGATTTTTTCTTGTCAATTTGTTTCAAACTCCTAAACTTTACATCTTTCTTTTCTGGTCATCATACCATGCAAAAATGAGGTTACTCTGATAATAATGAATAAATGCGAAGCCTGGAAATTATTGTCAATCACCTGCATTGCTTCATGAACCCCCTGGAATCACAGAGTCTTAGAGTAGGAACCCCAGACTTTGAAAGTCATTTAGACCAATGACCTTATTTTGCATATGGGGAAACTGAGATCCACTCAGGTTAAGTGTCCTATCCAAGGCTATAGAGACAGTTCGTGATGAAGCTGGACTAAAATCTGGGCTCTACACTCAAAGTGTGTCACTCTCCCTCCTCCATACTGTCTCCCTAGACAGCCTGGTCATTTTAATCCCTTCTGATATTTGCCTTGCCAATAGGACCATGCTGTTCTGGCCTGCTGCCAATTTAGGCTGTCCAATTCCAGTTAAGTCTTCATGGTTAATCTTGTTATTCATCTCCTCTTTTTTTCCTAGCATGTAAGTTTCACAACGTATTTAGTAGGGGGAAAACCCCAAAACCTGCCTTTGTTTTCCAAATAAAACCTTATTTGTGTCAAAAAAAAAATGAAATCAATAAAAGCTTCCTTGTTTGGATAGGGATGGGTTGTGAGTCCACAGGCCCATAGACTCAGCTCAGACCCTTCGTTCCCATTCCCTCTAAAGTGGTCCCTGAGGGAGTTCCACTGAACTCTCAGGGCTTCTCTTAGCAACACAATTTAAAAGTTACTATCTCACATGTACATTTAACAATGGTTATTCCTGGGGACTCTCAACTTGTCAGGAGCGTCTCAGGCCACTTTCATATGTGTGATCCTGTTTAGCATTTCTGTATTTTTTAATATGCTAAACAGGATTACACATATTATGACATATTTTAAATGTTTCCACTCAATAGATTAACATTTTAAATTCAGATACAAAATTGATGACAGCAGGTGTGACCTCCTTTTGATATAACACCAGAAGTTGAACTTTGAGATACTTCCACTTCCATCTTCAACTTGGCATTGGCCCTTAATTTTCTTAACTTGGCCTGTTCCTCGATTCTCAAGATCCAACTCAACCATCATTTAATGGGTGTCCACTATGTGTTAAGTTCCCCACTAGGTACTTTTTCAAAGATGAAAAAGATATAATCTTTGCTCTTCAAGCAAGTAGCACATTAATGAGGGCAACAGCTCCAAAGTGTTCCCTATGGAACTGTGTCGTTTCATGCCTTTGAGCAGTTCCTGGCCCCTGACTTGTGTTAATAGCAGTGGAGGTGACACAGTGCCAGTTCAGGGCCCCCTTTAAGAGGACTGACAGCTTCTGATTCCTTCCTTTTGGAACGCTCTTATTTTGGAACCCTGAGCAGCTGTATAGGAAGTTGAGCTGCTTTAGTGGAGGGACCACATGGAGAGACATCATGAAGAGAAAGAAGCCCAGCTTTCCCAACACCAACATCCCAGCTTGAGCCCAATCCTCCAGCTATCTCAGCCAAAGTTCTAGACGTATGTGTGAACTGTCTTACATGCTCCATCTTTGTTGAGCCCTCAAGTTGACTGTAGCTCCCGCTGATGTCACGTGGAGCAGAAGAACCACATAGCAGATCTCAGTCAACCCATGGAATTTTGAGATACTAATAATTTAGTTATTACTTAAGTCATTATGTTTTGGAATGATTTGTTACATAGCAATAGGTAACTGAAGCAGATGGAGAAAAAAATAATGATGCCATGTGGTAAGTGCTACCATTAAGGTATGTACAAACTGAAGTGTTAGCATTGACAAAGCCCTGACTAGAGAGTAATTGGCTAGGAACTAGAAGTATGCCAGGATTCATGGAGGAGCTGGCATAATGAGCTGAAGCCTGAGGAATGAGTCAAATGTCATCAGGTAAAGAAAGTAGCATGTATAAAAAAGCCTAGGAGAACATGTTAACAATACATATTCAGTATGTAGTTCAGTGTCAGCTGGGAGATAAAGCATCACAAAGGTATACTAGAGCCAACTATAAAGGCCTTTTCTTATCAGGCTAATATTAACCTGCAGGCAGTGGAAAGCCAACGGAAGGTCTTAGGCACTGCTACGAAATGAGCAGTTATCACATCTGTTATCTTAGGCTTCCTTCTCCTTAGCCATTTTACGCTATGGATCACTTCCTCTTCCCCTTTTCGCTTCTTCTGTGACTTTATCTAGGTTTTCCTCCTGCTGATCTAATAGGTGCTTCTTTTTTGGCTTCATTGGTTCCACTTAGTTTTCTACTGGAATTTCTCAAATTTCTGTCTTTGATTCTCTACTCATCTTTCCCAATATTCTCTTTTGGCTGCAACTGAGACTCCTTGGCAGAAGATTCGAAATCTCTGTCTTTAGACTGGCCTTGCTTTCTAAATGCCATATTATCTCAGACAAGTAAAACCTAATTCAGTCCTCCTCCCCTCCCCACTTCCCCCCTGTTTTTCTTTTTTTAAAAAGACTTAATCCCAAATGTAATAGTAGCCACTTTTCCCCTAGAAAATCCAGCCCCTTCTCTTCATTTTCCCATTTTTCTGTCATTTCTTTCTATCACCCAGGCTTACAACTTCAGAATCACATCTTTAATTCCCAGCTTTCTCACATACTTAACTGTCACTCAAGTTCAATTGTTCCTCCTTTATACTGTCTTTCACATTTTTTTGGTTTATTGCTTTCTTTATAGTTTCCTTAAAATTAATGCTGATCTTGCCAATCTCCTGCTATATTATTTTTTCAAGGCCATTGAGTCTGTAGTTGAAAAACTGGTCCTTCCACAATCTGGTCCATAAGTGTCTTATTTTTCCACACTCTTCTTCTTGAACTCATCTGTACATAGTATAGCTTGTAAAGGGCCTTGATGTCAAGTTGATTTTAGGACCCTGACGCTGTGTTGTATATTCTGTGCGTAACACTATTTTTTATCTTGCCAAATAGGGAAGTAAGTTTAGCTAAATAAATATGAAGTTTTCTTGATAGGAAAGTGTGGGGAACAAGAGGAAACATGTTTCTTTTTTTTTTAGGGCATTAGAGAAAGCTAACCAAGGAATAGAAGATAGATGCCTCGGTGCTGAGGATCAAATGTTTTTCATGGGTTGGCTAGAAGGAATCATTCGGAAGGCTTACTAAAAGCACAGATAGCCAGGCCCTACAGAATAGCAGTGGATCTAAAACTTGGCTACATGTTAGAATCACCTGTGGTGGGTGGATGGTAGGGAAGAGGCGAGAGATGCTTTAGAAAAATACTGATGCCTAGCTCCCCTCACAAGTAAGTCTGATTTAATTGGTTTTGACTGTAACCTGGGCAACAGAATTTTTTAAAGCTCCCCAGGTGATTTATAATGTACAGCCAAAGTTGAGAACGTGACCCTAGAGATTCTGTTTCACTATGTCTGGGATGGGGACAGTGAATAAATGTTCCCATGTGATTCTGAGAGCCACCTTGCCACAGGAAGAAGCATTTGTTTCCCTGGATATTTCTGAAAAAGGATTCAATAAATGCCTAAGGCAGGCACAGAATGGAGTTGTTCTTATAGATGGGGTAACAGCCTGACTTCTGAATGGAAGCTAGTGAATATGTCCAGCTCATCCTCACACCCTCCTCTCACAATGAGATTACCCATCACTCTTCAGTTCTCTCCTCCCAGAAACCAAACTGAGTTGGTTTTATCACTTTTTCTGCTTCAGCCAAACTGCCCTGTTTGTTGTCCTCTAGGAATTTTCACTTTCATTGTATCTTTCTTTTCCTACTACTTAGCTACTTATGTCAAAACCTTACCCACCCTTAATGCTCAGCATAAATCCCACCATGGTAGTGAAAACTTCAGACACATACTGAAGTACTGGGGATTAGAACTGCAACATATTAACTTGGGTGGAGGAACACAATTCAGCCTATGTTCATACCTTATGTGACAGGTGAGAATATAAATTGTAGCACACTGAAAACAAAGAAATACCTAGTTAGGGCTACACATGTGTTTATTATCATGCCAGTAATTTTGCTTTGAATGATAATTTCATACATATGACTCAGGAGGCAAGAAAGGATAAGTAATTATGAACTTAATTTTAATTAATTTTATTGATACTACTTATAACAGTTTTTGACTCATAATTGCCCATATGAGAGTTCAAGCAGTAGATATGGCTGAAGCTAAAATGGAGGAACATAAATGGCTTTAGGATATAGTTGAAAAAGGGTGGGATTTGGAGGGCGACTTTGGGTATATCACGACTTTTCTGAGCCTTTGTCCCATCACCTGTAAAAGGGAATGTTAGCTGTGTAATCAGTGAAGGTGGCATGAGCAAATGAATATGAAAATTTAAAACACTATTTAAAACACAAAATTTAAAACACTATTCAAATACTTTTATTATTATTGTGATGAGTGAGAAATTTGAAGAGAAGCCTCCAGAACTGTTCATTCCCCACAAAATAAGAGGTTCAGAGAAACTGAGACTAGAATGCTGCGAATAAAATCTAGCTGTCTTCTGTTGCTTGACTTTACCTAAAATCTTCTCATTGGTGTATATATTTTTTCTGAATATATTACACAGAAGAACCTTTATCACTGAAAATCCATATGATTACTAGCAATGAGTTTCAATGTTAATGAAGTGCTATTTGCATAGTATATAGGACCTGTCCTATTTTTTTATTACTTACAATATGGATAACATTTAGGAGTTGTTCTCAAGGTATTAACAGCTATTGGGTAAAAAGTCAGATTTCAAAACTAGAATGAGATAACCAGGTCTTTTCCTGATGCACTGATATTAAAGGGCTCCTATATATATGTGTGTGGGTATATATATGTGTGTATATATGTGTATATGTGTGTGTGTGTGTGTGTGTGTATATATATATATATATATTTTTTTTTTTTTTTTTTTTTTTGAGACAAAATCTCACTCTGTCACCCAGGCTGGAGTATAGCGGAGTGATCTTGGCTCACTGCAACCTCAGTATCCCAGGTTCAACTGATTCTCTGACCTCAGCCTCCCAAGTAGCTGGGATTACAGGCAAAAGCCACCATGCCCAGCTAAGTTTTTGTATTTTTAGTAGAGACGGAGTTTCGCCATGTTGGCCAGGCTGGTCTTGAACTCCTGACCTCAAGTGATCTGCCCACTTGGGCCTCCCAAAGTGCTGGGATTACAGGTGTGAGCCACCACACCCGGCCAATATTTTTGGAATAATGAATTTTAAAAGTTGCACATGGTTTTAAGCCACTTGCTACTTGGCCTCCCCTGACAAGTCAGGGTGGCAAATCAGTCTTGGGCCCTGGGCCAGTGTCGTTGGCAGCCAGTTGAGATGATGGAGTTGGGGGCCAGAAGTCAGAGTCAGGAAGCCTCTTAATACCTGCAGGATGCCTCCTCTCTGTCTCCTTTCTTCCCTGTGCTACTGATTTGAGGGTACTATTTTGCTGTTTGTACTTGGGTCAAAATTGCTACTTATGGCTTTGAAAGACATAGAAAAGGATCAATAACTATGAAATTAATGTTTAATGTCAGCCTGCTCACAGCTCCTTGATTTTCTGATGTGTGTCTAAATTACTGTTGTAGGCAATAAATATAGTATGAAGTTTGAATCCCCATTGTGCCTATGGCGTATTAAATAAATAGCTTATGTATTTGCAATCCTTTCTTCTGATCCTACTTACCAGTCAACAACTCACTATCTTGTCCAGCATTCCCTCTTGTTCATACTTGTATATGGAGTATCTACCATAACCCCAATACTTAGTGAGTAGCTATTTCAGTGAAAAGGATAATAAGTAGGGTTGCTAAGGCCCATATGGTTCAAGTGAATCATATTAAAACAAAACAAGACCCACTGGAAATTATCGTTAAGTTTGCTGCTACAGTTCTTATAGTCATCACACTTGTCAATAACTCCAGAGCCATGGAGAATAGGTAAGTAGCTAAGCAGCTCCTGAAAGGTGGGAAGGTAATGTTGTGTCTCTTATTTTTGGTGTTGCATAATTTATTTATTCTTGTAAAGGTTGGAAGGGCAAATGTAAGGAAATAGAAATTAAATGCAGGATGTTCTCACTCATAGGTGGGAATTGAACAATGAGATCACTTGGACACAGGAAGGGGAACATCACACATCGGGGCCTATTGTGGGGATGGGGGAGCAGGGAGGGATAGCATTAGGAGATATACTTAATGTAAATGACGAGTTAATGGGTGCAGCACACTAACATGGCACATGTATACATATGTAACAAACCTGCATGTTGTGCACGTGTACCCTAGAACTTAAAGTATAATAATAATAATAATAATAATAATAATAATAAAGAAATTAAAAGCAGGAGACTAGGCCAGACCACAGCCCCTCCATGTCCCAGGCTACCTAGCTGGAAGATGAGGCACAAAGTGACACAAGGTTGAGAGGATGACTTCTTTAACTAATGTCAAGGATCATGAAATTGCAACTAGCCTAGGAAACATCTGGGATCTTCTTCAGAATTAAGGACCAGTGTTGTTGTCGTTGCTTTTTCAGGAGAGTATGGAAATGAAGCATCCTTGTGACAGAAGGTGGGGTTGTTAGAGTGGTGATGGCAGCCAGAGAAGCAATCCTCATGACCTTTATGGAGCAGAGAAAACAGCTGGACAGCTGATATTTTCATCAGCTATGTCTTTGCCCAGCTGCACAGATGGGCACTTAAATTATATAATAAATCACAGGCATTCCAATGTACCCATCAAACCCTGTCAGTCATATAGCTTAAAACCTTTAGAATCACAAGATATTGGAGGATGTTTGTCACAATTGGGACAGTTTGGTTTTTAATATAATATTCTACCTATTGTGGTAGCAAAAGAAATCTATTGGATAAGGAGAGGTAATACTTGTGGTCAACTCCATGTTATACCTCCAATTCTTTCTCTCTGCTGAAGATCCCATTTGGCTTCTTAGAGAATAAGCTTCCTCAACTATGAATGATAATTGTTACTATCTAGCCTCAGTGTCTCTTCTAGGGTAAAAGTGAAATTGAGTTTTATAAAATAAAAAAAGTAGTAGTATTTTTATTTCTTATGATTATAAAGGATTTAACTTCATCAGTATTCAAGTGGTCTTGTATCATTCACGGATGACTCAATAGCAACGTGTCTACAAATTATTCAAGCTCTTTCCATGACTCATGCCATGTATTATAACAAAGTAAGTTTTCCCTCTCTCCTGAAAAAAAAGGCCTATTTTTTTATATGAAAAGGGGTAGACATTTGGAAACTTTTAAGAAAGAGATTTTATTAATAATATAAATGGTTGTTAACATTTTTAAAGTGAATTAAAAGCTTGTCACCAGGATACAACTAAGATTCTAGAAGCCATAGACTTCCATTTGGTGGAACATGAGTATCAATATTATAAAGATTTTATAATGACTCCTTCAGAAATGTTAGCATGGAGGTGCATGTACCCAGGTGGAGGGAAGCTGGTCTATGGTCTGTGTAAGTGCTGCTATAACAAAATACCACAGGCTGGGTAACTTATAAAAAACAGAAATGTGTTTCTCACAGTGCTAAAGGCTAAGTCTAAGATCAAGGAGCCAGCAGGTTTGGTTGTGTGGTGAGGGCTGCTCTCTATTTCCAGGATGGTGCCATACTGTTCCATCTTCCAGAGTGGAAGAACCTTCACGTGGTGGGAGGCAGAAGGGCAAGCAAGCTGAATGCTGTGTGAAAACCTCTTGTATTTCATTTGATTTTTATTTTTTTTAGTTTTTATGAGACAGAGTCTTGCTCTGTGGTCTAGGCTGGAGTGCAGTGGCACAATCTTGGCTCACTGCAACCTCTGCCTCCCAGGTTCAAGCGATTTGCATGTCTTAGCCTCCCGAGTAGCTGGGACTCCAGGCACGCACCACCATGCCTGGCTAATTTTTATATTTTTAGTAGAGATGGGGTTTCACCATGTTGGCTAGGCTTGTCTGGAACTCCTGACCTCAAGCAATCCGCCCGCCTCCGCCTCCCAAAGTACTGGGATTACAGGCTCAAGCCACTGTGCCTGACCTGAAAACCACTTTTATAAGGGCCTTAGTCCCATTCACAAGAGAGAAGCCCTCATGACCTAATCACCTCTTAAAGGCCCTGCCTCCCAATCGCATTGTGACATCTGAATTTTGTCGGAATACATTCAAATCATAGCAGGAGCCTACTGTCATTCAGAATGATCTGAAAGTCAGCATTGTTCCTGAAATAAGTCAGGAAGCATACTATACATTTAATAGCATGCTGAATAACTAAGACCCATATTCTTGAGTAACCTGGGATGACTGAGCCATTTCCAGCCTATACTCTCCTTGCTCTTCCCACTTTTCACAAGAAGTGATGGTAACCACTGCTCTATAAGGTCAGAGGCCCAACTTTGTCTGAGACATCTATTAGTGTCTGCTTCTACCCAGCTGGTTCTGGGGAGTCTTTGGGCTGGGAGTGGAGGGGAACCCAGGATGTGGAAACTCCTTAAAATTCATACCTGACGGGTTCCGTGGGTAGCACACTGGCCTTAGATACTCAGCAAGAAAAAAAAAAAAACAACAACAGAGTTTTTCAACTAACTATATTAAACTCTGTGGCCCTCCACTCCTTAGGAAAAAAACTAACATTATTATTTTTTTTTCTGACATATCATTTTTACATTTGGAAAATTTTGAAGATAAAAAATTATATATTTTATCATTCAGAGATAACAACTTTTAATGTTTGGGGAAATTAAACATATAGGCACTTATATGTCATTCATGTGTATACAACTTTGAAGGAATACGCATTTGAATGATTTGCCCTTCAAATTTGAATATAAATCTGAGCAGATATGTTTTACTCATTTATTTGTGAAACATCTTCAAGCCACTAAGTGCGGAAGTCCTAACTATCACTCTTGAGCTGTCTCTACCTACCTGGCCAATTCATCTCTCCTCTCTTCGGGCCAATTTCCCAAGAATACTAGGGATATACTTATTTGGTGCAGAGGATGGGTTGATGGCCAGGGCCATTCCTGCTCCCAGTGCAGGGTATAAAGGGATCAGTAATGACTAATCAACTCCGGATTGCTATTGCTCCTGGCTGGTACCTAGTGTCACTGTTGAAGACTGTGCCCAAAGGCCAACAGATGCTTGTCTATTCTGTGTCATGCATTTGTTGGTCTGAATGCCTGTCAGCACACAAATGGGGCCCTGAACTTGCGCTTTGAAATTATAGCTCTTAGTTTGCATGCAGATATTCTGTCATTATTCACTACAGCAAAACTTTCTGTATATCACTATGTCGTCATGGCTAGCCTTAGTCACACACCATTGAGACTTTTCACAGTGCAGCCTGGGAAGTGTGTGACTCTGGCTAGCCTTAGTCACACACTATTGAGACTCTACAGTGCAGCCTAGACTTGCCCATTCTTCAAGTTATTTCAGGGACTTCCTTGACAGTTTTAGCCACTGAGCCTGGGGCAGGACCACTCTGTCCACCCTCCTAAGTCTACTTAACTCTGAGTCTCAAGAAGCAGAGTCAATAAGTGCATCCCTTTGCCACAGAGGCCTGGATTCCTTTGGCAAATGAATCCATGGCCTTATAAGAACAAGTTCTCTTTGTAAAATAATGAAGCAGATTGTGTTAAAACACTTTTAAGAAGCCAGTATTATGTCTACTTTTAAAACTGTGTATCTTAGTTATTTATAGAACTAGGAATTTCCTTTCAAATAATTCATCTCTGAACTGGAAATTTTGTGCAAGTAATTTGTAGTCTCAACATCTAGACATAAGAATAAATGATGTAATTCTTAAGTAGTTTTCTACCCCCAAAAAGGGGCATCCCATTGATGCTCAATCAATCATAATAGATATCCTGAGTATATAAATATCATCCCAGTAGATGGCACAGCCTTTGCCACATTGTGGAAGCTAATGACATGCTTGATTTCTCTTATTTTAACATTCAAATAGGGATGTTAAAGTCCTAGGGAACAAATAGGATATATCACAAAATATATCTCTGTCATCAAATATATCAATATATCATCAAAACATACCACCAAAATATATTTCTATTTTTTAATCTCAGCAGCCACCTCCTAGTCCAAATGACATCATTTTTCACCTGGACAACAGGAATGGAATCCTCATTGGTCCTCTACTGCCAGTCTTGCCAAATTCTAATAGATTTCCTTGCCATAGCAAAAGAAAAAACAAAAAAATCAGATCATGTCACTCCCAAATTTAAAACCCATCAAAGGCTCTTCCTGGGTTTTAATTTATCATAAATGAAAAGCCCTTTGCCAGCTCTGGGCCTTTGCCCTTATTCCCTAGTCCTGGTGTGCTTCTCTCCAATTCTTCACCCAGAGGCTCATTCTCAGCTGTTAGATGACTTCTCTCGCATGGTTGTCTCAGAGGCGTCTTCCCTGACTTCATTTCTAAGGCTGCCACCTGCAGTTTCTCTCTTATTTCCTTTATGGAATTGTCATTTTAGTGGAGTTTTGAGGAAGAGTAAAAGTAAATATTGTCCAGTCTGCGATATTTACCTGGCTATTGTGATCATACTTGTTTTGTGGAACAAAAGTTGTTACCATGTTCTGTACAGTTTTAAAACCTGCTTTTTATAATATTAAATCATAAACATTTTTAGATTAGCAAATATACATCTGTAACATGATTTTTTAGTATATTGATATGTCATAATTTAGGTAACAGAACTCTACTATTAGAAATTTCAGCTGCTCTTTTGTGAAAGAGTTGGAGAAGACCAAGGTAATTCTTAAGGCCTTAAAAAAATGGAGATGGACTTTTGAAACTAAGATTGTAGTCTGAAAGGAGAAATATGGATCAGTGACAGGGTAAACAGAAATGTATTCTCAGTATCATGGAAAAACTAGCATTGGGGTTGCTCTTAAAGCACAAAAGAACTAAATTTTGAACAAGTAATGGAAATACCATATTAACCTTATGAGCCAATTAGAGTGTGGTTTCTTATGTAATGAACATGGTGGATTATGATAGAAGAATAGATTTGATGGTTAAAGCAATGGGTTGAGTTTTTGAAATGTTAACTTTGAGATATTTTTAGAACATCTGGGGGAAGTTCTCTAGTAAGTAGTTGGTGTGGGGCTTAGGAGGAAGTTCTGGATTGGGGAGACAGCAGCATATGTTGAATGGTAATTGAGACCAATAGAACTGGATACAAAAATTCAGGGAGAGTATGTAGAATAGTAGACCTATGAACAAAATGGTGAAGAACACAAACATTTGCAGGATGGACAGAGGGAGATGAACATTTAAAGGAGGTGGAGAGAAGAGGCCAGAGAACTAGGAGTAAAGCCGAGAGAATGTGTGTTGTGGAATTCTCCAGCATTGATTAGCCTAACTGTGCTTGACTGGTCATATGAGTGCTTTTCCTCCTCTTGATTCTTCATTTGTATCTCCCCAAACTGTGCTCACACAGAGAATAACTTTTCCAGACACAGCATCCTCTTCTTCAATAGAAAATATACATGTTATTGTATTCCCCAGACAGAATATCCAATAAGTGCATTAAGCTCATTGAATGATTGCTAGGGTGTGATCTGAAGCATTCAGGGAAGGCTACTTTTTTGTCCTGAAAGAGCGCTCTGGCTGACCTACAGCAATTCTTGACGTAGTGGGCACTTAGTACACCCCAGCGAGTAAATGGTTCCATGAATATTGAATGTCTAAGTATCTTATTAAAATGCAAATATCCTGAGAGGGATGACAAATAGTCAACCCCTATTAACAATTTGATAGGCTGGGGACTTGTTATTGAAACTCTTTTCATTGTGGTCAGTCTCTATGTAATAGGCTCATAGGGCTAATTACTGTGGAAGGTAGACCTAGAGTGGAGGCTTAGCTAGGAAGGGTGTATCTAGCACATTAGTTCAGTTTTACAATATCCATACACACCATCGATATTTGTCTCCTTGGCTGCCATAACAAATGACCACAAACTATGTGGCTTAGAATAACAGAAATTTATTGTCTCACGGTTCTGGAGGCCAGAAGTCTGAAATCAAGGTGTCAGCAGGGCCATGGCCTCATTGAAGGCTCTAGGGAAGAATCCTTCCTTCCTTCCTCCTACCTTCTGGTTATTAGGAACCTTTGGGGTTCCTTGCCCTGTAGGTGCAGTTTTCCAATTTCTGCTCTTCACATGGCATTCCATCTTCTGTGTCTGTGTGTCCCTGTATTTCTCTTTTCTCTTACAAGGACACTAGTTATTGGATTGGGGCACACCCTAATTTAGTATGATATCATTTTAATTTAACTAATTACATGCAAATATCCTATTTCCAAATAAGATTGCACTCTGAGGTTCTGGTTGGATGTGAATTTCTGGGGAACACTGTTCAACCCAGCATACCATTTATTATGACTAGATGATGGTTAGATACTCGGCTAACCTCTAGGAAAAATCTGGCTGTGGGGACCAGAAATCATCATATGATATGAGACACTGACGCTGACAGGTATGTGTGTACATCTGCTGGGTAGCATAAAGGCACATTTCACTTACTGAATGTGAGAGGTAACCTGTGAGCACCACACGGTAGGAAAAAAAGAGTGACAAAAACATTTATTTACTCTAAAAACATTGTGAGTGCATATTATGGGCCAGGCTTTGGGTGAAAGATTGGAAAAAGAGTGGTAAATGAAAGAGATATTACTCATGTCCCCAGGGAACATACAATCTAACAGAAAAAGATATGCAATAAAGAGGTATAGAATAAATATCCACTTGAAATTTTAAAACTGAGCAAGTGTTATGAGATTTACTGAGTGGTCTGTGAATGAGAACAACTGAGAGGAACCTACTGAGAGATGGTAGTCAGGTAGAAATATTGACACTGTAACTTGAACCCAAGAGGCGAAGGTTGCAGTGAGTCCAGATAGCACTGCTGAACTCTAGCCTGGGTGTTAGAGTGAGACTCCGTCTCAAAAAAAAAAAAAAATTAAAATGTTGAAAGAGTTCAGGGTGAGAAATTAGAAGAAGGTGTGTCTGAAATCAGACTCATTTATTAGTTGTACCAACTTGGGCTTTCTTTTAACTTTGTGAGCCTGAATTTTTATATAAGTAAGATGAAGGTGATAATATTATTTATCTTTGAAATATCTTAGGGTTGTTGTGAAGATAAACCAATGCACATAAAAACTCTTTAACAATTATAACATACTACACAGATGTTCACACTTACTAAAATTGTTGGCCAACATATGACCTGTCAAAATAACTGAAAACTAGATGTTTGACTTTTCATATTTAAAAAGCTCCTCTTCCTATCTTCCAGAAGAATGTCATATGCATAGATGTGCTTAAAAATACTTTTGATGAACCTTATATCAACCCTTTAGGAATTTTAACCTGACATTTGTCATCTTCTGCAATTGCTTCTTTGCTAGATGCATAGAACTTTGTCTCTGCAGGGTACTGAGTTACCTTGTAAATGAGTAGTAGTAGTTTTTCTTTTTTTTAAAGAACTTTATGTACTTCCATAATTTCCGTAATAAGGAGGCTATTTTTCTCCTGTGTCTCATAAGCTGACTCCAAGGCAGTGCCTAAAGAGAAGTTCAGGAAATGTTAAAAGCAATGGAATCCTCATCAGAACAAATACAGAGATTCCCATGGTGACCACATGGCAGGACAAAGCAGGTTTGGATACATGAGTCTTGATGGGATATGCTTGTCCAAGATTAGTTTCCTTACTTTAAAACTGTATCTCATTATAAAATGAGCCACACAGACTAGACATAAAGAAAATGTTACTGGCAGCCAACTTCAATTTTTAAATCCAAAGAGCTTAGAATACTTATAGGCATAATCTTGTTAATCTTCATAATACTATGAGGCAAGTCAAAGTATCATCACTCTTAGAGGAAAGTGTGACAAAACTTGGGTTTATTCTGAGTCCCTCTCTGTGTTTTTCGAAGACCTAACTCTGTGTAACTATTATTTAAATATTGAATATGATTCATTTCTAGTACATAAAAAAAGAACATATGTATTATGGCTGAATTAGGACAAGGGTTCTCAGCCTAGAAAGATCTATTGGTCAATACATTAATTAGGACAACAAGTTTATACCCTGTGTCAATGTAATTGTTTATTGCTTAACTTAACCCTCCTTAATTTATTATAGTCATTAGTGTCTGTTAGCAAGAAACAATGTGCTTGAATTTTACAAGAGTATGTGGTTAGCAGCTTTCTGTCTCTGAGCTGGGACCTGCCTCACTTGATCTTCTCACCTTACACTTAACTCAGGACTGAGCTTTCCTTACGAAATGATTACCCTTCCCAGTAGAATTGTAAATAGTCATAGCTCCTATTTTGCATCTCAGCTCACAAACCTATAAAATGAGGATGAGATTAAGTGATCTCCAAATAATCTTGTACATCTAAAATTCTGAGTTAATGATTATCTATGTTGATACAGAATTAAGGCAACAATGATAGAAATAAACACTCCAAATTAGAGTATTTGAGACAATTAGAGTTACTTGTATGTTTTCATAACTATGTAAAATCAGTTTGAGGGTTAATACCTTCATACTAATTAGTGTACAGAACTGCTGCCACAAAAATTTGGTTTAGGTTTCCAGAGCATGACTTCTAGGAAAGTGAAAGTCGCCTGGCTTTTGGGGAGGCAGCAGGGAAGAGGCTTTTGCTATATGGTTTAGCAACAAATGTTTGAGCAGCAGGACATAGCTAGGAATCCAGGAATTTAGACATCATTGAGGAAATGGACTCTTAAAGAAGAACTGCTAAACTTGTAAGGGCAGATCTAAGTTTTACAGGGCCTGAAGCTTATTCAATTATAAAGAGCCCTCTTTAAAAAAATACAAAATTAGGTATGAAACCAATGTATGCTTATTCAGCAATGAATTCCGTTAAATGAATTCCATTAGAATTCTGTTAGAAGTGAATATTTACTTTTAATGCTCACAGCTTCTCCAACAGCATCCAATACAGGGAGAGTGCCATGGCGGAGATTTGGAAAGAGACTAGTCTTAACTAATCACATTTGAAATACCTTACTCTTATAAATTTTACAAAAACCTATGGCCATATGAATGTGTTGCTAACCCCCAATCAGGATCCCTGGACGGGGCCTGTGAGAGTGAGGGACCCAGAGCCTGAGCATCATTAGTTTCATACCACATCCACTGTTATCTATATGTCTAGAATATTCCATAGACAGTTCAATTAGAAGTTCATTTAACTTAAAACAGTGAAGTCATTAAAGAAAGAGGTAGATCTGTATAAACAATCATAAGAGTTGCAGAATATATTGTTAAATGAAAAAACAAGGCATGGGTTAATAGTATAGTATAATCCCCTGTATGTTAAAAAAAATTAAATATAGGCATTAAATGTGTGTGTGTTGGTGTGTGTATGTGTGTGTAATATATATTTGACACATACCAAATTCTTTTTTTTTTTTTTTTTTTTGAGACGGAGTCTTGCTCTGTCGCCAGGCTGTAGTGCAGTGACGTGATCTCGGCTCATTGCAATCTCTGCCTCCCGGGTTCAAGTGATTCTCCTGCCTTAGCCTCCTGAGTAGCTGGGGCTACAGGCATGTGCCACCACACCTGGCTAATTTTTTTTTGTATTTGTGGTAGAGATGTTGGCCAGGATGGTCTCCATCTCTTGGCTTCGTGATCTGCTCACCTCAGCCTCCCAAAGTTCTGGGATTACAGGCATGAGCCACCGTGCCTGGCCACATATCAAATTCTTAACAGTGATTATATTAATATTTGGAGGTTGTATGAGGTAATGGGTTATTTGAATTTTTGCACAACAAAAAATATTCATGTGTTACATGTAGGCCTCCTATTAATAACTGCACATCCCTCCATAATTTCAGGCATCCCACTCTCATACCATCATTAGCCATCTTTCCAATTCAATTCCTCTACAGCTTAACTCCAGCTATTTTTGACTCACAAAGATCCACAATCAAACCTCCTATCATTTCAATATCCCTACTCTCTTCATATCCCCACTTCTGTCGTTACCCAGCTTAATTTCCATGGCCTATTATTACAGTCATTGTGCATACACCTTACTGTCCAGCTACCTCTTGCTTTGTCATACTTACTTGGCAAAACTCCATCCCCGCTTGACTCCAACTCTCCTCCTACTCTGCCCCTGCAACTAAGCAGCTGAATATGGCTGGAGCAAAAACACACAACTCATGCTGACTGGTCTCATTTGAAATTCCTCACCTCACCTCAGGGGGCTTTCGTTGCTGCCCTGGAATCCTTCGCCATTTTTCCCAGTCCATTCACTCTCCCACACTCCTCGGTGGCTGTTTCATACTTTTTCCTCCCTCCTCAAACATCCATGCCTCCTCCGCCATCCTCACTCTCAGCTTTTGACTATGCTTGCTATTTCATTGAGAAAATAGAAACAATCAAGAGAAAAAAACACAAAAAAACCTTGCACCCATTCCCATCACTGTATCCACCCACCTACCTGTGCCCCGCACTCTGCCTTCTGTCCTGTTCTGTGGATGAACAACCAGGGCTTGCATCTCAGGCCAGCCCTCCACTTGTGCACCAACCCCGTCCTCTTCTTACCATCCTAACAACATTGAGGGCAGATGAATCCACAGGCTAGCAGGTACAGTGCCTGGGGTTCATGATACTTTTACAGGCACCTTTAAAATCATAAGAAAAGTTAGAACTTCTAGGTCAAAGAAAATGCTATAATATATGTTAATTTATTCATGTTTATATAATGCATACTATTTTAAATATTTTAATGGAGGAAGGGGCCCATGATGGCAAAAGTGCCTAGGGCTCATGGAAGTCCTAACATAGCCCTGACTACACTGCGGTCTTTTCTTCTCATTCAGCATCAGTTTACCCCTTTCTTTTAGGGTACCCCCAAGTCAGCAAGCATACTGCAATTTTCCCATCTCCCTAAACCCTGTCTTGATTAGCCTATTTCCAACCAGTCACCGTTAATTTTCTGCCTCTTTTTGTGTTGTTGTTTAAACAGCAAAACTTCTTAATAGATGTGTCTATATCTACTGTCACCAATTCCTCTCCTCCTATTTTCCTTTGACCTCAAGTCCTCATGCCTGCTGCAGCACTGAAGCCGTTTTCTGACAGGGTCCCAGCGACCTCCGTAACACTAAATGCAGCTACCATTTCTCAGTCCTCCTCTTACTTGTCTTACGAGCAGCATTTAAATACTTGATTATTCCTTCTACTTACACCACTTCTTTCACTTGGCTTTTATGTAGGGAGGCCAGGTAATTTATCATCAGAATAAAGATACTTTTGAGAGTGAAAGATGGGTGGTACTACTACTACATACAGCTGAGACACAGGCCTCAACTTGGACCATCTCAGGCAACTGGACCTTACAGTTGCTGTTCTCCTAGGACACCACACAACTGGCATTTCCCCCATTGTCGCTGGCTGTTTCTGCTCAGTCTCCTCGCTGTCCTCCTCCCCCAGCCTCTAAATATTGGACTTCCTATGGCTGAGTCTTTGAAGGACTTCTTGTTCTGTATTCCTTTGGGGGTAATTTTCACCTGCTGTGCCCTGGTGTGCTATGCTATTGATAAAATGTGGAAATGCTGCCCTTTGGGCCAGCTGAGAGCTGCTCCTCACCCTCTCCTGTGCCCTCTCTGACCTCTCTGGCCTCACTCTGGGACCCTCAGACCTTCCCAGGATCTAATTTCTGAAAGGTTGACACCTGACCCTTTAGAACTGCACTCCAGTACTTTGATTGGTTAGTACCATTACTATATTGGTTGTTAATTATTTTGAATAGCACCTTTGTGCTCCTTTACAGGACTTTAAATGAACTCTTAATGGATATTTCCAGCTGGGACCTTTCTTCTGAATTCCAGACTTATCTATCCAATTGTCTATCCAGCATCTCTGTTTGAACACATAGGGGTATTTTGAACTTAAAATGCCCTGATTTTCCTCTGCAAACCTGCTCCTCATACAGACTTCCCTAAAACTCAGGTAATGGTAACTCTATCCTTTCAGTTGTTCAGGCTCCATTAGGGTTTTCTGATAGTTTGTTTTTTAAACTCCTCCCTTTCTTTCATACCCCTTATCAAAGTTACCAGGAAATACCGCCAGCTGTACCTTCAAAATACATGTGCTACTCCTCACCATCTCCATTATCCTCCACTGCTGCCATTATCCACCATCACCCCTCCCTTGACCACAGCAGCAGCTGCTGTCTCCCAGCATCCACCTTTGTCCCTTTCTAGTTATTTTCAACACAGCAGACAGAGTGACCCTGATAAAACAGAAGACAGCTCATGTCACGTCTCTGCTCAGAACCCTTCCATCTCACCCAGCATCAAGGCCAAGCCCTTACAACAGCATCAAGGCGCAGTGCTTCTGGTCTGTGCCATTCACCCATGACCTCTGATCCCATCTCCTTCTCCTCTCCCCAGCCCTCTCTCAGCCACACTGGTCTCCCTGCTCTTCTGTGTGTACCAGGCACACTCCTGCTTCACAGGCTGGACACTTGTAATCTCTCCCTGCCTGCCCTGTTCTCGCTCCATGCTACACACAGCTGGCTCTGCTTCAGGTCATTAATTAAAGGTCACTCACCCTCTCAGTGAAGCCATTTTTAACAAATTATAGCCCCCACCCCATTGCCCTTCCCTGCTTAATTTTTGTCCACAGCACTTATCACCACCTCACGCACTGTAAATTCTACTTCTGTGGTCTTTGTCAGTTTTGTTTGGCTGTAACTGCAGGGCCTAGAACAGTGCCTGGTATGTAATGGTTGCTCAGGAATTGTGAAATGAATTCGTTAGGAAAAATTGTAAATATCATTTACTAATCTGTAATTGCTGAAAACAGTTTTACTGTTATTCAGTTTTACTAATTATGAGTCAATATGCTGTAGAAAGAGTCGCCCCGAACACAGCAAGAAGTTAGTCACAGCCCTGGTTTAGAGTGTTTGCAGAGTTAGTAAAATAGAAATTTTGTGTATTCTTTGGAAGCTTATGTGCTAAAAGATATATTGTGCAGATTTACACACTCAGGGTCAGGAGAGAAGGCTGAAGCCCAAGCACTGAGGCCAGGAACACCGTGTTCCAAGCCAGTCCATAATCAGGTTAATCTACTCCAGCCTCCAGCCTCTAGTCACACTGCTGAATTCAAGATAACACGGTGGCTATGGAACTCTTGCTGGCAAAGCCATCTCTCTCAAATAGCATTGAGGACTCAACTGAGGAAAGGCAAGAAATCAGGCCTTCTAGTCTGCAAGAAAGATTAGAAATAGAAGAAAGTTATAAAAGCACTGCCGCCGTGGAGGTACTGTGAGGGTTTGCCTGCTCATCCTTCTTTTCTTGTCATACCTAACCTGACTCTCCTCGTGAAACCCCTTCTTTTGTCATCTGTAACAATCTTGTGTAAACATGTACCTGTCTCTTATTCTGTCCACTTAAGAACAGTTTAATTTACCAAGTTAATCAGGAAAATACAATCGTAATACTGAAGAGTCAATAATTCTAGTGGATGTTGTCTAGTGTTTTTGAACATTAGCCTCTGAGGAATCTCTAACATATCCGCACATACAGATACTCATAGTAGAAACCCCTGGACACCTTCACAACCCTGTAACTGAATATTACTCACTTCCCAGCCTTTCTAGGAAAACCTCCAGCGAACATCACTTATTTGCAAAGAGATGGGAGTTACCAGTTACTTATTCTACCCTCCCCACTGCAGAGATATAAAAAATCATCTCAAATCTTTTTTTTTTTTTTTTTGAGATGGAGTCTCACTCTGTCGCCCAGGCTGGAGTGCAGTGGCACAATCTTGGCACACTGCAACCTCCACCTCCCGGTTTCAAGCGATTCTCCTGCCTCAGCATCCCAAGTACCTGGGATTACAGGCGCCCACCACTATGCTCAGCTAATTTTTGTATTTTTAATAGAGACGAGGTTTCATCATGTTGGCCAGGCTGGACTTGAACTCCTGAGTTGAAAGCCATCCACCCACATTGGCCTCCCAAAGTGCTGAGATTATAGGTGGGAACCACTGCGCCCAGCACAAACCTGGTTTCTTTACCTGTTGGGAAGGAGCTCAGGGCTGGGTGCGGTGACTCACGCCTGTAATCCCAGCACTTTGGGAGGCCGAGGTGGGTGGATCACGAGGTCAGGAGTTTGAGACCAGCCTGGCCAATATGGTGAAACCCCGTCTGTACTAAAAAAGTAAAAAAATTAGCGAGGCGTGGTGGCGCTTGCCTGTAGTCCCAGCTACTCGGGAGGCTGAGGCAGGAGAATCGCTTGAACCCGGGAGGCAGAAGTTGCAGTGAGCTGAGATTGCACCACTGCACTCAACGGAGTGAGACTTCGTTTCAAAAAAAAAAGAAGCTTAGTTTAGTAACTCACTCAGGATGATTGTAACGTCATAGAATTTTAAAAGAATCAAAGAACTTAATTTTACACACAATTTGTATGTAATTTATTTTGGCCAGTGATGCTCAAATTTTCCCTTTCCTTACCGAAAATAAATTAAAAAAAAAAACAACCTATGGTTATTTTCATTTTGCAATAATTTTCCTGTTTACTGCAGTAGTTAGGAGGTAGGATGAAAATGGGGCATGTTAATGCAATTATTATGAAAAGCATGTCCATTTTAATCACAAATCACTAAACTTACAGGGAAGAGTAGAGGTGGGAAATGAAGCAGAAAACTTAACTGGAATAAATGGGTGTTGTTTTAAGTTAGGATGAGCTAGTTAATTCTTATACAGCTATTTTTATTAATACATTTTCCTCTCATTTCCAGTTTGAACAGCACCAGTAGTTTAAAAGTATGAATTTGTAGCATCTTTTTGCTTAGGGAAAAATGGTTTCAAAATCAAATGTGAAGATCTAGCAGTAGGAGACTTTTTTGTGTCTAGTTTTCTCCTTGCCTTTCATATAAACTCACAAATGTTTGAATAAATGGCTACAGAATTAATGATTTTTAAATTGTGTATATATGTGTACATCATATTTTTATATGCATTCTACTTTACTGTAAAGACAATAACATAGCCTTTATTTCACATAGTTACATTTTTTAAGAATACCTAAAATCTACTGTTAGCAAAGTTCTGTATACAATACGTTGTCATTAACTACATTAACTATGTCATTAACTATAGTCATGCTGAACATCAGATCTCTAGCCTTATTCAACAGACATAATTGCAACTTTGTAGCCTTTGCTCTCTCCATCTTCCCGTTTCCCCCTTATAAATATTTTATTAGCTATCATTATAGATCCTAATAATGAATCCAATAAAATAAATTACTAAAAATAATATAAACTCATAGTAAAATAAATTATGTAAAAGGACAGAAGAAGTCAATGATACTTTTTGTCATTGCATTGGTGCTTTCCTCGTCAGTTTAGGAATCAGAGTAGAAATTGTTTGGCAGCTCTAGCAGTATCAGAACTCACTTTCCTGATCAAATACAAAGCAAAACAAAACGGACAAATATTTGACAAAGTGGTTTCTTGCTATCTAATTCAGAAAATTCCATTCTGTGAGTGATTCCAAGAATCAATTTGGATATTCCTTTGATTAAATTTCAAGGAATATTTCTCTTAATTGAAAATTGTGTGACCTACATCAGAAACACATATGCAGTACTGTGCGTTTCACAGTGCAGTTTCACATCCAGTAACTCATTTGATTCTCACAGTATCCCCATAATGGTAGACAGGGCAGTAGAGATATACCTGTATCACAAAAGGAAAGAAGTGATGCAAGGTCATAGAGCTGGTAAACTGAAGAGTCAGGATTTGAATCCAAATCATCCGGCTCCAAATATTTCCAATATATTGTGTTACCTCTCCTCATTTAAATTAATACAATTATAATGGTGATAACTATTGAGGTAATTCAAGCAATTTATCTAAGGGACTAAATTACTCAGATAATTGACTGGATATTTTTGGTTGCTTTGCAAATTGAGACACAACCTGAGTGTCACTGAGGATTAAAAAAAAAAATAAAACTACATTTCCAAAAAATGATATTTTTATATCCCTTATTTCTCAAATCTGTACTCTAAGAAATGTATCTTGAGCCAAAAGTTCCCGAAGAATTTTTGTTGGAGAATATAATCTCCTCTCTGAACTACAGACTTCATTAATTCTCCATAGCTTGCCATATTTCCCATTGCTTTCCTTAGAATGAAAGAGTCTAGAGTTCTAGATTCTCCTCCCTAGTGATATATGAAGTCTACTTTAATGATATTAAAAAGTATATTAAACTGTACCTATTATCTCACAGGCAATCTTTCTAATTACCTGTGGTGAGCATATAAACATTACTAATATATCTAAATAGACGTATAAGATAGTCATGGTATTATTATATTAAATGTGAAATAAACCCTTCTAGAGATGCAGATTCCTTATCATATGAGATCAGTTTGTTAACTTGAGACCATTTGTCAGGGAAGTGTTCCATGGGTATACCTATCTGTGCTCCGGAGGTTCTGTAAATATTTATCAATTACCTTTTGAATTTTGCATAAATATACACAATGTTCTTTATTCACTAAAGAGTTGAACTGACATGGAAAATTTATTCAATCAAAATCTTTAAGTGGCTAGTCTTGGCACACCCTCATGGTCCCAGATGGTGCAGAAAACATTTGCCCACTCATAAACTTCCAGCAGTATGAAACTGTGCAACAAGTACAAGTGGGGATGTTGGATAAAACAGGACTCCTCTACAAGTCTGGGAGGCCATTTCCTGGCTCAGAGTCTGACACATAATGGATGCTGAAAAAACATTTGTTGAATAAATGAATGAATGATCCAGGAGCTGTTTTGAAGGCCTTATCTACTCCATTTCTCCATTAATTGTCTCTAACCCTCAACAACTTGTATTGTCACCAATGGAGAAAAATTTAGGGACCTCCTTCCCTAATAAATGTAAACAGCATACATATAATTATAATTTAGCTAAAAGCATTAATACAAATGGAAAGAGCAAATACAGGGGTTGATTGACAAAGTGACTAAAGCTGATATGAGCTCACCAAAAGGAGAGACAGAAGGTTGAACTGTGATGAGCTAGAACTGAAAGGCCCTGGATCAATGGATATTTAAACTAGTTGCTCAGTTCAATTTAGAAGAATTCAACAGATTCTGAGTGTTGGAAACTGGGACATAGTGTTAGGTCCTGGGATTACAAGGTGTCCGAAAGTCAGGAAACAGTGCATACTCACATTTAAACAGTATTTTAGTTACATTTTCAAATCTGCTTAGTATGTTTTTCCTCAGCCTCCAGAAAAGTTTCCAGAAGTTTAAATACCTCTAAATTTAAAGTAATGGGTTAATGTGAAAAAGTATAATAAATACACTGTGTTTTCCTCTGTTTTCAGATTTTTCTGACATTCTGTAGTATATGACAAATGGACATATAGCTTTAAACATACTGAAGATATTATTTGAAAATGTAACATTCTATTTAAAATAAGTTTAGCGTCTTTCCTAAGTTTTCAGATACACTAAACTAAGTTTATATAGACAGATTCCTCAGGAGCTCTAGTGAGAAGGATATGGAAAAACTCATTATACAGATGAAGGATATGGAAAAAACTCATTATACAGATTAAGAGCCATAATAGAGACTATGTAAGGAACAGAAGAGGCCTGCTTCACAAGCGCAAGGTTATTGCTCTGTGGGAGGTAGTAGAGGGTCAGGAAAGTTCGCATGTGTGGTGCTGTCTGAGCAGGGTTTTGGGAAATGAATGACATTTTCCAAGAGACAGGTGGGGAAGGAAGGTCAGCCAGAAGATGGGAATGACGCAAGAACATAATGCAGGGGATAGCATTATATGTTCAGAGGACTACATCCTGTTTAGTATTGCTCAGAGTCCAATGAGAGGCAGAGTTGTGGGTGAAGAAAAGTGGTCAGCAGTAATACCATGTAATATTTTATCTGCCTTCTTCATAAGTCTAATTTTAATTTTATCCTGCAGAATGGATAGGGGATCAGCAAATGATTTTAAGTAAAGGAAATAATTTGCTCAGAATTGTTGAGAAAAGACAGTAGTCTCCATGGTTCTCGCTTTCTCTCTTTCTTTCTTTCTTTTGAAAGAGGGTCTGTCTGTTGCCCAGGCTGGTATGCAGTGCTGCACGATGGCTCACTGCAGCCTTGACCTTCTGGGCTCAAGCAGCCCTCGCATCTCAGCCTCCTGAATAGCTGGACTACAGGTGCACACCACCACACCCAGGCTGGAGTGCAGAGGCGGCATGACCCTGGCTCACTGCAGCCATGAATTTACAGGTTCAAGTGATCCTCCCACCTCAGCCTCCTGAGGAGCTAGGACTACAGGATACACTACCATGCCCATTTTTTTTTTTTCTTTGTGTAGAGATAGGGTAGGGGTAGGGGTGGGGATGGCGGGGGTGGGGGTGATGGATTGTCTATGTTGCTCAGGCTGGTCTTGAACTTCTACTGTCCTCCTGCCTTGCCTCCCAAAGTGCTGGGATTACAAGCATGAGCCACCATGCCTGGCCCCCATTTTCCTTTTTAATATTAGTGTTCTTACCAGGTAACATTAGCAGAAATGAAATAATTGAGTTTCACACGGTTTCTCTCTCCCTCTGGGAGAGAAACTAGATTAACAGTCAAAAATCCAGAAGGCAAGCAATTTGAAGGGAAAACTAAGGATAATCAAGAATTGACTGTACACTTTTTGTAACTGTTGAATTATTTACCTTCTTTAACTCCTCCGGAGCCAATGTAGTCTGGATAGTAGAAAGGACCTTAGCCAAGAAACCAGGAACAGCCTCTCTGGATCTTTTTCTGCAATTGTGTGTTTCCAGAAAAATTACTTCTTTGAGTTTGTTTTCTGATCAGGAAAATGAGGAAGGTTTCTGATCAGGAAAATGAGAAAGTTTGATTATGTCAAGGCTTTTCAAGTTCGACTTTTATCACATTCACGTAAGGTGGTTCCAAAATATACAGATTCCCAGATCTGACTGGAGGACAGTGTAGAGGTTAGGCTGAGGTCTCTGAGGACTCAGACTGGGCGTTAAACGGTAATGTCCTGTCCTGCCACTTATTAACTGGGTGACCTAGAGTAAGTTACTTCATGACTTGTATTTTTCTCAAAGGTAAAGCAGGGATGACAGTATCTCTACTTCATATGTCCCCGGAAGGCTAAAATGATAGAATGCTTTTTAAATAGCAAGTATATTGCCTGTCACATATTAATCATTCAACAGATGTTATATGTTATTTGTATAGTCCACAGTATTCATGTATGTGTGTGTGTGTGCGCGCTCGTGTGTGCGTATTTGGTGCAAGGTAGACGCTCCATAAGTATCTGTTGCGTAAATAAAAGTTTGCGTGTTTTTTTGTTGTTGTTGTTGTTGTTTTTTAAGCAACTTCTTTTGTTCTCAGATCTGAAATTATTAGCCCAGGAATTACTTCCCCAAGAAAGGTAAAGCTAGTTTGAGAGAACTGCTTAAATGTGGCGCTCAATCTTTGCTTTCTTAGACTGAGAGCCTCATGATAATTAAAAAATAATTTAAAGATGAAAGTCCTTCTAGAGTGGGCGAGCTGAGAACGGAAGGGAATGAGCCTCAGAGACTGTTAGCCGGATCCAGCCGGCCACTACGTAATCCACTCCAGTGACTCTCACCTAGGTGCGCATCTCCATTTTATCTCACAAGATGCCGTGAAATTCTCAAAGTCATTGTCATTACAATTGATTTTGAATCACAAAAAAGCAGTATTCTATTTTCCGTGTTGTTGACCAAGCAGAAAACAGAACAACGTAACTTTTAAAACGCTTGAAAATCAGGGCTATCAAAAATAGAGAACTTCTATTCGCCATGAACTCGCTGATGCAAACAATCCACGCACCCTGAACCGTGTGTTTTTCTAGGTGGTGGTGGTCCCTCGCCAAACAGTCAGCGTTTGGTTCTCGGCTTCTGTAGCGAGAGGAGTTACAGTTTGGTACCGGCAGGGAGGAAATTGCCTCGCAATCTCTGGAGGTGGCCTCCTAGAAAGATCGTTGGGAGGGGAGGAGTCCCGATTGTCCTGGAAGAAAAGCATGGCCCCATCCGGGAAGTCACAGCTTGCCGGGAGCCCGGGGCTGGCGGCTCTGGGTCCTGGAGGTGGCAGACGGCGGACAGCCGGCCTCGTAGCCGGGGCCTGCGCGCCTGGCAGGGGGCTCCGTGTGTGCGAGTGAAAGACGTACAGCCGGGCGGACCTGCGTGAGCTTCGGCCTCGCCCCGCCGCGCGCGGGGTTGGGGCTGAACCTGAGCAGGGCTCATCCCTGCCGGGCGAGGGTAAGGGCTGCCCGGGGACCGCTGCTGCACGGACGGCAGCCGCTCGGGGCCGGGATCCCTGGGCCTTGGCGGGGCGCGGCAGCCCCTCCCCCCGGAGCCCGCGCTTCCGCCCGAGCCCCGGCGGCAGCGGTGACCGTGGCCCCGCCGCGCCTTCCGCCTGGGAGCTGCCGCCGCCCGCCCGCGCCCTTGTGCGCCGCGCCCACAGGCCGCGGGAACCCGGAGCGACCGGGCCCAGGGGCCTCTGCCGCTCGACTGAGACGCACTCCGAGCTGGACGTGGGGAAGGTTCGGCCACCTCGGCGTTTCGCCCCCGCTGGGGATGGGCCACTGGGCACCTGCAGCCGCCCAAGAGCGGGGAGTTGGCTGGGCCCTGGCCAGGGGCCGCCGCCACAGCGGACTGGGAGGGAGAACGGAGCCAGCTGAGCCTCCTTCCTCTCCCAGATTCGCAGCGAAACTGGACAGCCCGACGCCCAGAGCGGACGGGCGAGAGCCCCTGAGGGGCCAAGTGGATCCCGGTTCTGCTGCTGCCACCGGCCGATTGGGGACGCCGGCACTTGCGCTGTGGGCGTGTGGTGGGGCATTTCCGTTATCCTCTCGAAGACACCCCGCCACTATTCCTGCTCTAACAAGCACAGTCTAGTGTAGAAGCCGACTCTGCCTCCTCCTCTCCCTCCTTTCTTCCACACACCTTCGTTCATCTATCGATTCTTACCTTCTTCCCCAGAGCGCCAAGACAAGTGTGGACAAGAGTGAACAAGTTAGGATACTGCCAAGTGTGTGTGTGTATTGGGGTGGGGGGTAGTAATAAATGGGGATAAAGCGATGAAAATAAAATTAGAAATCCCAGAGTATGTAGCAACACACACACACACACACACACACACACACACACACACACACACACACGTTCCCAGCCTGTTAGCAATCTTGGCTATTTCCAAGTGGAAGCAAATGTTAATGCTCAGTCTTAGAAGAAAATTTCACATACACGGGCATCAGAGGTAACGGAGTAGCCGATAGCTTCCTTTTACTTCTCGACATTTATTTTTGCTTTTCTGAAGCATATTCCTGTTTATTAAAGGGACCACAGGAGTAACACGCTGTTTGTAATCCATTCCTGGACACCGCTGAGGCCGGCTTCTCAGGGAGCCTTTGTCGTCTCTGCAGCAGAGGTCACTGGACTCTGCTCAAGGTGTAATGTGAGGGGACAGGTGCCTCGGGGGCTTGGGAAAACACCACACTGTGCTCTGATGTGTGTCCCCATCCTGGGTGAAAGCAAGTGCTTTGCATAAGGACGAGATGGGCTGCTGAATAGGGAGGTGGAAAACGAATAGACCCTTAGGTGTATCTTGAACCCCTTCAACAGCCCCCTCCCCAACCCCCGCCTTCACCGAAGCAGTGTCAGATTCCTCTTCGATCCAGCATGCTCTCCTTCACTTTGGAAAACCTGCATTAAAACGAGGCAGTCGGAGCTGACTGCGGAAACCCAGGCTGTTAGAGAGTCTTCTGGCTACTGCGTAGTCCTGGAATATTCTTTTTTTCAAAAGGCCTCTTCCAGTTGATTCCAAAAGGGTTCTGGTTATTGTTCTCACCACCGATAGGGGGCAGCAGGTGTCCTGCGATGCCCCGGCGATGTGTACGCAGGCTGCCCTGCTGTCCCGGGGAATCCGACTACATTGAACGTCTGGGGTAGAAGCAGGACCTGCTGCCTCTAAGTCCACCGCAGCAGCTGCCGGGCCTTGGGCCTCCGAGCCTGGGTGCTTGGGGGGCTTCCCCTGTGCAACGAGTGGGCGAAACCATCTGTGTACCAAGCCTGCCCGTAAACTTAGCGTACAGCATAGATAAATAAACTCAGATGTATGCAAATGCTATAATTAAAATACACAGTCATTTGAAAGTACTGTAGGCTCTATTGGAGTTTTTGATTGTTTTTGAGTTTTCTCAATCAGTAGAGAATTTAAAATTACGGCTATCACAGTCTGTTTGGAGGGTGGTGGTCTGTTGCGTTGAATTTTAAAGGGGCGTCTGTCCCTAGAAGTTGGGAACTACTGATCCACAGAATCGCTTGATGACCGTGGTAAAGATTCCGAGGCATCTCGGAAGGGAAACTGGGAGGACTGAGCTAGTCCTAGCAGGGTGTGTGTCCTCCTGCGCCGCGAGGCGTCGGCAACACAGCCCTATCCCGGGAGCGCGGAGCTATGGCAGCTGGGATTGGTCCAGATCGAGAGTCCTGAGGGGCTGGGTTTTCCTGAAAACCTTCCTCACTTGGTAAGCCAGAGCGCTTGAGTTTTCGGAATTCCCGAGGAAGCGTTCTATATATTCTCCAAATCCACATTTTCTCAGATATGAGCACTTTTCCCCTAAATTAAAAATATATTTGGGGGTTTGTGGAGCAGTAAGTTTTTTGGAGGAAAGAAAAATCCAATGTAAAAATTTAGAGACTAGCTATTACAGTCGTCTCTAAATAGCTTTTTGAAGTGATAACGGCTAAATTATCCAAATGAAAAACAAAATGTATAATAGTAGTAACAAGGCTGTGCCCCTACTTTATAAATCTCATGCACAATTAAAAACTCTAATCCCTGAAATACCTTTGGAAGGGAGGGAAGGATTACAGTCTAATTATAGGATTTATAACACAACACTAAGATGTTTTCATTTTATTACAATAATGAACAAAACCTTGATGATATCTACGTTTAATATAATTTTTCCAACATCGTAACAGATTTTAGAAATGCAACCGTAACTACTAGAGAAGGGAAGAATTTCAATAGCACACTAAATTGTCAGACATTTCATTAACATGGAAAGTTCATATCATGATGTCAGAATATAGACTCTTCAAATTAATGATGAATACGAATTAAAGTCGTAGAACATTTGTAGGAAAGTATCAAATCTGTATCTGAGAGAGGAGAGGAGGAATTAGAGGAAAGAAAGGACTAACTTGTGGTCTAGGTCAGGGAAGTAATGTGAGTAAATCTGAGTGGGAGGATTTCCATACTGGGTTCATGATACTAAGATAAACCAGAGGCCCAGCTGCTTCTGTGGATAGCCCTACAGCTGTTAAACCATGGGATAGAGGTCACTATGGCATTTGAGAACACAGATTATTCTTTGTGCCTAAAGATAAACCTGAACAATTTTTAAGTTTGTCAGGGACCAGCACTATTCACCTTCAAATGTGTTTAAGGAACTGCACACTGAGCATGGGCACGTTTTAGTCCATGTTTAAAGGAGCAAAACTGAACCAAGGAGCAATCACAAAAGTGTCTTTCACATTTTTTTTTTTTTGCCACAAATTGGCAATAATATGAAATATCAACAGTTTCAATATCGAAAGCAATTTATGGATTCATAGCACAACTTGGTTTATTTGCTGAATAATAATGTCTATCATTTCCTGTGCCACACACCAGCTAAGCAAGGTAGATATCATTAGCTACATTTTACATATAAGGAAACTAAGGTTCAGTGAACTTGATCTACTTGCCTACATTTACACAGCTATTAACTGGAAAGCCGTTTTCTGATTTTAGAGCCCAGGCTTTTTATTGTCTCTCTGCAAACCCTAAAACTGCGTGTATCCGTATAAGGGATTCAAACCTTGGATTCTCAGATATCTGATCACTGAGCAAAAATGGGAAAATTTATTTCTATCATGATTTGAGTGACCAAAAACCAAAAACGAAATTCAAACAAAACCAAAACCAAAACCTATAGGCCACAGAGTATCTCAACCTTGAGTTTCTATACACCAAGTGCTTTTTGGAAGTAATGATGGGGTGGGGAGGAATCTACAACCTATTTTAAATTTTCAAAACTCTAAACAGAAATCACATGATTACTGCAGAAAATTCTATTGTTTTTGCTTTGCCTGGCATTGCATAGATAAAGTCAATCCAAAATAGGAAAATAAATTTACTGTTACTTAATAAATGTAGTTTGTTTGCTAGACAATATCTTTAATTATGTTAGGTCCATGGAAGGGTTGGAAAATGATAATAATAAATGTTAAAAGGGAGGCTTTGGACATGAAAAAGAACCACTGATACATGGCAAAATCTCATATATTTATTCTATGTGTTTTTAGTTCTGCCACTTAATAGAAGGTCTGTGATTATGAAGGAGTTGTGCTGCATTTAAGGATTTTTTATTGCATTTCCACAAATATACCTGTTACCTGAAGAACACTAGTGTAAATTGGTCATCTCTAAATAATCAACACCGTTCAGTCTGGGTCATAAAGCGCTGGAGGAGGAAGGGTGTGTTTGGAGATTATGAAATAGCAGGTCCCAGGGAACAGTCTCTCTAACTTCTCCTGATTGCTGCTCTTTCTCTAGTCCAGTGATTCTCAAATATCTTCATCTTAAAGCCCCATAAAGCTTTTGTTTATGTAGGTTTATGTGGATTGCATCTATTGATACTACTGTATTAGAAATTAAAATTGGAGAAATGTTTAAAATATGTTACCTGAGTTACTTAATTTATAATAATGACAAGGCCATTACATATTAACATAAATAACACATTTTAATAAAAAAATGTTTTCCCAAACAAAAATTTGAGAAAAATGTTATTTTATATCTTGGAAGTCTCTTTAATATCTGGCAGCTGGATTCCCTTATTTGCTTCTGCATTTTCATCTATTGTGACGTGTTGTGTAGGTTAAGTACATAAGAAAATCTGGCCCCAAAGAGAAACATCGTTGAAGAAAGGAGTGTTTTCAGATAATTGTGGATAGTCTTTAATACTACTACAAAATCCTTCAAGTGATAATTTCAAAAAAGTTAATTGCAATGCAGAATTTAAGTCCATATCAATAAACTTCATATTCTGTTACATTAAAACCCACTGGTCTATTGCTTGGACATTTTACACAAAGCAAAATATATCGAGTGATTTGTAACAGCATGTAATGGTCACTGGGAAATTATTCCTTCACTGAATTATGCAGCTCTTCCAAATGTCTATTTCATTGTACGATATCAAAAATATCATATTCATTAGTTGTATTTCATCAGGAAATATTTTACATATTAGGATACAAATTTTCCAATATTTTAATTTTTACTTGTAAGTTCAAATAATTTTATCATTGGTTAAAAAAAAAATCTTGTCAATTGTTTTCCTAGAAATGACAGGGTCGCTTTGTTTATTTCTGAGAAAAAAAATCTGCCAAATATTCATGTCTGAATAACCACAGTTTGTCTTGTTGGTCAGTTGTTCTTTCAAATAAAAATGTTCTTCTATAAAAAAAACTGACTAGTTCAACTTGAAACTCAATTGTACTAGTGCTTCTCCTAGACAGCCATCATACATCTGTGTGTAATGGAAGCACTTTATATATCATTTCTATTTTGTCCCACAAAATATTAAAAAGACATACCCTAGGGGTCAGGATTTAATAAATTTAGTCTATATATATATATATATATATATATATATATATATATATATATATATATATATAACTGCTTTATCCAGTACATTCTTGAGTGAAACTTTTTTTTTGGGCTACAGTTTGATGCCACTTCCTTGCTTTGTGCCAAGACCACCACAGTTTCACCCAGCATCAGTGAAAACACTGGCAAAGTGAAAAAGGCACATATCACCTTGGTACTTTAAATTAGTTTTAACCTCACAGAACCCCTGAGTCTCAAGGACCTCCACAGACACTTTGAGAACCAGTGCTCTAGTCCTACAACAGTTGTTATCTGGGTCCCTCACTTGCTACTTGACTACATGCTACCTTACATTGTTACTTATCTTCTGCTGTCTACAAATCTAACCTCCCTAATTAGCAACTGTATTACTTATGTATGTATCCTGAGGATGGTTGAAGTCCCTGGCAGGCAGTACAATTACAGTTTTTTGATGACTGATTGACTGACACATTGGAATTAGTGGTTCATGTACACTCTTATTTTATCACAGATCACATCCTAGCTGGTTTTGCTTTTTAACTTATGTTACCAAGTGAAGAAATACATTTGGGGGAATATATTTATTCCGAGGAATGAAAGGGACATTCGTCATGATACGTTATTATTTTTCCAAACAACTATCATCATTGGAAGCCATGTTTGTGTATGTTCTATTTTAGCTATTCCATTGCTAGTACAGGAAACAACTTTCCATACCAGTGTGTGAGAATTTGAGTCCAGTTTGTGATGAATTTAAAATATTTCAGTCATTAATGCCACCGGAGGAATGGCTTCTAATAGTAAAGGGCTTGTCCAATTTGTACGGCAAGCTGCAAAACACAGCTGAAATTTGGACAGTTCATTAGTTTTACTCCTTTGGGTCATGCAAGACTTCTTAAATGTGTGAGGAAGTTCTGTTGCCTGTGAGGTCACAAATCAATCTACTATAAATAGCAATGTGCCTGTATTTTTTTTCACTTTTCACACTCTTAGTCTTTACTATTAGAAATTGTATAGTGGCAGAATCATCCCTTAATCCAGCAAGGGGAAGTGAAATTATGCAGCCAATTGATTACTGGGAGCAATACCTCATTTTTAGCGTAGGAAACGACTTCCCTTTTTGCAGATGAATTTGCTAAGAATAACTTAACACATATATGACTCAGTGATATTAAAGAAGGCCAAGAAAGTAGGTAAGGATACACAGTTTACATTCTTTTAACACGATTAAAATTTAGATTTCAACTTACTGAGTAGTAGGGGTATTCAGGCCTATTCCCCTAAAGTAGCATGTGACAATATTTCACTATTAACCACTTCCAAGAGGAGATATGTCTAACAAATTAGCGTCTAGCTACATGTGCTAGTTCAAATGAGAAAACTGAATTTAAATTATAATTTTAACTTTAAAACAGATTCTCAAGTTAGTCATTAAAACAATTATATTTGGAAAAACTTGGGTATGTTAATCTGCTTTTTCAACAGTAAATTTTATGAAATCTAAATACTAATCTGGTATTTCCAGTGAAAATTTAGCAACCAAATTGAGATATGCTGCATATGTAAAATTCACATCAGATTTCAATGATTTAATATGATAAAATGGATAAAATATCTCAATAATCTTTATACTGATTATATTTTGAAATGGTAATTGGATATACTGGGTTAAATGAAATATGTTATTAAAATTAATTTTACACATTTCCTTTTACTTTTTTTTAATGGTGGCTACCAGATAATTTAAAATTATGTGTGAGAGGCTGGGTATGGTGCCTGGCCCAGCACTTTGGGAGGCTGAGGTGGGCGGATCACTTGAGTTTGGGAGGTAGAGGCTGCAGTAAGCCATGATCATGCCACTGCACTCAAGCCTGGGGATGGAGTGAGGCCCTGTCTCAAAAATAAAATTCAAAAAATAGTAAAATAAAATTATTTATGTGACTCTTATATTTTATATTGGACAGAGCTGGTGTAGGACACTTCCTTCTACCTATGTGGAAAAGAAAGCAAATGAGAAAATATTATATATTAATTTTATACTCATATGAGATATAGATTTGCTCAAAGCAATTGATATCTAAAAATTTCTTAGACACCTGTTCAGCGTATCTCAAAGCCTTCTTCACTAAATCATATTTCTGTGCTAAGCAATGCCAGATTTACTTTGCATCCAGTTTGCATTCTGGGAATCATTTTTTTTAACTGTATTTTTTAGAGCAGTTTTACATTCGCAGAAAAATTTAGCAGAAAGTACAGAGAGTTCCCTGTTCCCACAGGCACACAGTCTACCTCACTATCAACATCCCACACCAAACTGGTACATTTGTTCCAATCAATGAACCTACATTGACACATTGTATCACCCAAAGTCCATAATTTATATTAGGGTGCATTCCTGGTGGTGTACATTCTATGGGTGTAGACAAAGGAATCATTTTTTTTTTTAATGTATGTTACATATGACATTTCTGTTTTTCTGTTAATATACATGACCTGAAATGGAATTACAATGAGGGTCTTCACTGGTTTAAAACAAGTCTTGTTTTGTTTAAAATGTCATATTGTTGTAGAACATTTGAAAAACCAAAAAAAAAAAAAAAATTCAAATGAAGTAAAGAAATTAACCATGGTCTTACCGCTCAGGAAAAATAAAAAATTTGTTTGATATTTTAACAATTTGTTTTCAGTTTCTTCTGTGTATTTAAGCATACATTATGATTATTACATAATATAGTTTAATAATTGTTTAATCACTTAGTAAATACATGAATATTTCCCCATGTAATTATTTTTTAAACTGAATAAATAATAGTATTCCTTTATATATATGTGCCATTATTCATTTTACCAATCTCCATTGTGATTATTCTCATATACAGATCTTTTTTACATATTGATTATTTTATTTAAACACATAGGACTGCATCCTAAGAAACTGCTGGTTGAAGGGTAAGGGGATTGACTATGGATAGAAATAGTCAATTGTCATCCCAAAAGTTTGTATGGCAACACTATTTTGCAATACTCTTGGTGAAACCAGGTATTACGTTTTTAAAAATATTCATCAATTTTAAAAGCAAAACTCCCTGTTTTAATTTGTATTTTTTATTGCTAATGAGATTGAACGTTAAAAAATATGTTAATGAGACAAGAATGTTTCTTTTGAATGGTCTGCTCATAGTTAATGCTCGTTTTCTGCTGTGTAGGTATTTATCTTATTATTTGTAAGATGTCTTCCAATGTAAAGATATTAAACGTTTAGCTGCCATTAATGTTGAAAATATTTTTTCCAAGTTACCATTTGTCATTTAATTATATTTATGATGTTTTAAACAGAGATGCTTTTAATTTTTAGGTTAATCCACTTATCAATCTTTTTTGTTGTTTCTTCCTTATCTACGTTGTAATCAAAAAAGTATTCATTTGTGTTTTAAAATAGACCTTAATTTTCAAGTGGCTAATTCTGCTTTTTCTGGATTTATTTCATTTTGGGGTATTTATGAAGTAGAAGTTCTAATTTTTTTTTTCCAAACAGTCAATCAGTTGTTCTAACATCATTTTAAAAATAAGCGATCTGCCCTCACTTTAACGCATGCTAAATTCGTATCTATACTAGGCTCCTTTTGCACTCTGTTCATCTATTCTTGTTTTCAGACACTTATTCCACATAGTTTTAATTATTATTAATATCCGATAGTATACCTTCTCTTTTAATAATCTTCTTTTTCCAGAAACTTGATTTGTAGTGGTTATTGTCTTCACTCAATTCGTTTAGGGGAATATCAAAGTTATTTTGTAAAGTTCCTCCTTCTTCCCAAAGTTATCACATTGAAATTTTAATTTATTCCATTTTCAAATTAACCTGGGGTGATCTGACAAACTGCTTTGAGGATTAAAATAAGAGAAGGCTTTGTGTGTGTGTCCTTTCCAATCAGACTCTATAATTAGTGTTTTGTAAAATATTTGTGACATTCCACAATAATCATACACTTAAAAAAAAAACCTGTTTATGAAAAGTACTTATTGGCATTGTCTGAATAGGGCATGGATTTTGAATAAAGAGAAAACAGAAAGAGGGCCCTGTATCTAGTGCTTATAGGACATTAAAGAAATTGGCTAATTACAATGGACTTTCTAAATTAAGTAAAAATACACCAATGAAGAAGAGAAGAAGATAGAAAAGAAGATAAGGGAAAGAATAAGTGAAAGGAAATGAAATAAAATCAGACCAAGAGCAGATGATGAAATAGAGAGCTGAACTTGTAGAAATTTTTTTAAAAGCAAGAGAGAGAAAAAGAACGAGAACATTCTTGATGTAAACTGAAATGTTCAATTTAAACACTAGACAGCTGGCACAAAGTTGCTTTTAAATTTTATGTTAACTGATAAATGAAGGAGGACCTAGAAGGTAAAGGGGAAGAAAATCCTATTTTAGCTCCTGAAAGAGGATTTAAAGAGATATAGTTCTTGTAAAATGTATAATGGGTCATGGAATTATTTCTTAAAACTGTGTACATATATATTTTCTATATATGTATTTCATTATTTGAGTATAGAAAATATTTTGGAGCTTGTTCTTCATGTTTTGTAATTTAATACCTGAGAATTCCTGGTCTTACTGAAGAAGTTTTACTTTTATCTCTAATAGTGAATTATCTTCCATTTGTTATTTCTGGGCAGCTTTTCACTGTAATGCCTAGCTATTCAGAAAAAAAAAGCTATTAAGGGAAAAAGTCTACTAAAATAGATTACTAATGTTTAGGTATATAGAAAAAACAACTCAGGATATATTATAGCTATGCTCTAATAAAGGGCTGTGTGGAATTTGGATTTAATGGTTCTCAGTGAGATTCCCTCACTAATGCAATTGCAGATTCCTACATTTCTTCCTGAAGGTGGCAGTATTTTAGTGACAAAAACTGACAACAAGCTGAGTAACTGTACCAGAGCTCTTGGAGATCAACAAAAGTGCCGCTTTTGAATGTGAAAGTTTTTTCAACAAGACTTTTCTACTTCTTGGTTTGAATTGTGTGCCTGTAGGGCACACATGCTGCCTGCTTGCTGAACAGTGACTACTTAGGATAAGGTCTCAGGGAAGTAAGGTTGCATTTTCGTCTCTCAGATATTGGGGGAAAATTTTGGTGACATTGGAGAGAGAGAGAAATGAAATATTTTATTAAATTTAGAATTTAATGTAAAGTAGCAACTACAGAGACCAGAAACAGAATGATGTGTTTTATGGTTGTCAGCTACCATCTTTAATTGGTGAGTGACCATTTCATTCATACTGTTACTTTTCTTAAAAGACAAACAAAATTTTCTAAGTGTTTGTCGATGTAATGACTATGTAAACAAAACCTTATTTTTGTTAGCCATTAACACATTGCCGGAAGAAATGAGAACATTAACAGAATTTGTAACAAATACTATGTTAACAATAAAAAAAATGACTTTTATACATTTTAAGCAGCAAATTCTGGGAGGAGAATGTGTAGACGTCTATGTATATATGTGTTAATTAACTAACATTGGGAAATAAAGAAACAGAAACAAAAGTAAATACAGATGAACAAAACTTACCTAAAAAGTGAGTGTCAATCTGGTTGTGCTATTTAGCTTATTATATTTTAAATAACCAATAAACATTAACAGTGTTGATGTTTGTGGTTAATTCATCATTTACTTTGATTGGACAAGGACATATTAAAATAGGCTGGTTGATTTGTGGTACTGTCTGTTTGCTGAAAATATCTGTATTATAGTTCTTCCAAAGGAAGTAGAAACTACGGAGCCCCAAGTGACACTGGATTTGTAGTTCTCTGAAAGTTGTCATCGATAATGGAGATAAACTTGTTCTTGTAGTAGCAGCAACATGATATTTTATTCAGTTTATAATATTCTTAAAAATTCTCTTGAAAATAAAAGATTTCTCTTTCAGGTTTTTCATAAATTCAGTAACAAAATTCTCCTTTCTGCCCTAGCTATATAAATTGTGCCAATTTATGTTGACATTTCATTTATGAGTGAAGTCCCACAAAGTTTTTGCTGGTTTTTCAAAATGTCAATCTCTACATTTATAGACACCTTAGGGATATTTTCTTATACATCCCACTAGGTAATGAACTAAACTCTGTATTCTTGCATCATAGGTATTGACTGACGTCTATCTTTTCTCTTCTTTTTTACACTATACTGTCAATGTCTACTAGATTCACGTCCCCTCTTTTCAGGAAAAAAAAAAAAGTTTAATTCTTTATTATTATTATTTTTAATACAGAGAAGTTTTAGATTCACAGCGAAATTGAGCAGAAAGTACAGGGAATTCCCATATACCTCCCATCCCCACACATCCACAACCTCCCCTGCTGTCAACATGTGGCACCAAGGTGGTACATTTGTTCCAATCAATGAACCTGCACTGACACTTTATTACCCAAAGTCTCTAGTTTACAGTATGGTTTACTCTTGGTGTTGTACATTTTATGGGTTTTGACAAATGTTTAATGACATGTGTTTACCATCGTAGTATTAGATGGAATAGTTTTGCTGCCCTAAATAACTTCTGGGCTCTGTCTTTCCTTCCCTCTTTGCCCTCTAACTGCTGGCAGCTACTAATTATTTTTACTGTCTCTGTAATAGTTTTGCCTTTTTCAGAATGTCATATAGTTGGAGTATGATCCCTTTTCAGATTGGCTTCTTTCACTTAGTAATATGCATTTGTTTATTCCGTGTCTTCATGCCTTGATAATTTTTTTTTTTTTTTTTAGTGCTGACTAATATCCATTGTATGAATACACCACAGTTTCTCTACTCCTGAAGGACATCTTGGCTGCTTCCAAGTTTTGATAATTATGAATAAAGCCACTAAAAACATCTGTGTGAAGGTTTTAGGGTGGACATAAGTTTCTAGTTCATTTGGGTAAATACAATGGAGTGCAAATGCTGAATTTTATGGTAAGAATATGTTTAGTTTTGTGAGAAACTGCCAAACTGTCTTCCGAAGTGACTGTGCCATTTTGCGTTCCACCAGCAATGAATGAGAATTCTTGTTGCTTTAACATCCTTGCCTGCATTTGTTGTTAGTGTTTTGGGTTTTGGTCATTCTAATAGGTGTGTAGTAGCATCTTGTTTTAATGTGCAATTTCGTAATAACATAATTAGGGAAATTAATATATATCAGATAATTGTTTTTCTCAGCATTTTGCTACTGTTGCTATTTCAAGTAGATGTATGTTTAACTGTTAAAAACTGCTTAGCATTATTGCAAGGGATACCATTTATCTATCTGTCAGTAAAATTTGAGAATTCCTGTTGCTCTGCATCCCACCAACACATGGTGATGTCACTTTCTGATTTTATTCATTGTGTAGGTGTATAGTACATCTCAGTGTGCTGGGCTTTGAAAAATTATTAAACTTTATATTTATTTATTTATTTAAAAATTGTTTTTTAATTTTTTTTTTTTTTTTTTTTGAGACGGAGTTTTGCTCTTGTTGCCCAGGCTGGAGTGCAAAGGCACAATCTCGGCTCACCACAACCTCCACCTCCTGGGTTCAAGCAATTCTCCTGCCTCAGCCTCCCGAGTAGCTGGGATTACAGGCACTTGCCACCATGCCCAGCTAATTTTGTATTTTTAGGAGAGATGGGGTTTCTCCATGTTGGTCAGGCTGGTCTCAAACTCCCAACCTCAGGTGATCCGCCTGCCTTCGCCTCCCAAAGTGCTGGGCTTACAGGTGTGAGCCACCGTGCCCGGCCAACTTTATTTTTAAAAGCAGTTTTAGGTTCATACCAAAATTGAGAGGAAACTGTAGAATTCCTGTTTACCTCCTGTCCCCACACACGCACAAAGCTCATAGTTTATATTAGAGTTCGCTCTTGGTGTTGTACATTCTATGGGCTTTTCCAAATGTATAATTCTTTCCTCCCTTCCTTTTGTATCATTGCTGTTATTCATTTCATTTATACATAAGCATATATAATCAAATGCACTGTTGCTATTATTATTTTGAAGAAACTATTATCTGTTAGACCAATTAAGAATAAGAAAAATAAGTTTTTGTTTCACCTTCATTCAGTCTCTGACGCTCTTCTTTTCTTTACGTAGATCTGAGTTTCTGGTCTATATCATTTTCCTTCTTTCTGAACAACTTATTTTATCATTCCTCAATCTACTGGCCACAAATACCCTCAATTTTTGTTTGTCTAAAAAGTCTTTATTTCTCTTCCACTTTTAGAGGATAATTTCATGGAGTCCAAAATTCTAGGTTGGTGTTCTTTTTTCTCTCAACACTTTATTTCACGCCACTCTCTTCTTGCTTGCATGGTTTCTGGGAAGAAGTTGGATGTAATTCTTATCTTTGTTCCTTTGTCAGTAAGGGGGTTTTTATTTTCTTCTGACTTCTTTCAAAAAAATTTTTTTTTTGTTTCTGAAGTTTGAACATGGTATGCCTCAGTGTAGGGGTTTTTTTGTTATGCTTTTTTGCATTTATCCTGCTTGCTGATTTTTGCGTTTTCTGGATCCGTGGTTTGCTGTCTGAGATTAATTTGGGGGATATTCTCAGTCGTTAGTGCTTTAAATATTGTTTCTTCCCTTTTCTTTATGTCTTTTTCTTCTGGCATTCCTATTAGGTGCATGGTATACTTTTTTAGTTGTCCCAGAGTTCTTGGATATTTTATTCTGTTTTTTTTTTTTAATTTTATTTTTCTCTTCACTTTTAAGTTTTGGAAATGTCTATTCATATCTTTAAGCTCAGAGGTTCTTTCCTCAGTTGTGTCTAATCTACTAATGAGTCCATCAAAGGCATTCTTCATTTGTAAGTGTTTTTGACCTCTAGCCTTTCTTTTGATTCTTTCTTAGAATTTCCATGTCTCTGCTTACACTGTCTGTTCTTGCATGTTGTGTACTTCTTCCAGTAGAGCCCTTAGCATATTAACCATAGTTGTTTTACATTCCTGGTCAGATAATTGCAACATACCGGCCATAGCTGACTCTGGTTCCAATGCTTGCTCTGTCTCTCTCAACTGTGTTGTTTGCCTTTTAATTTTTATATTCTGTATTGTATGCTTTATAATTTTTTGTTGAAATCATACATGGTGTATACGTAAAAGAAGCTCTAACAACTAGGCCTTTAGTGGTGTAGTGGTAAGGTGTAAAGGAAGAAAAGCATTCTGTATCCTATGATTAGGTCTCAGTGTTTCTGTGGGCCTGTACTTCGCCAGTGCTTCTCAATGCTATTTCCGCTATTAGACTGGACAGGATGGCTACAAAGTGCTGGCATTGGATATTTCCCTTCCCCCAGGTAGGTTGGGCTCTGATAAAACTCTAGCAGGTTAGCTTCTGGTCCTGAGGACAGGACTTGTTAAACAGAACAGATAGACTCTTTTTTCATTCCCTTGCCAGAAGCATAAGGAGATTTTTCTCCAATATTCACTATCAGGACATGGTCACGGTAGAGTTCCCAGAGTTAAAACTCACAAAGAGTGAGGGCTCCCCTATGCCTGGGTCCTCCTAAAATTTTAAGGTCTCATGCTGGTTCTCATTCAGCCTCTAGACATTCAAGTTTTCCTGCCCTGCTACTAGTTTAGGCTGAGGTTTTCTAACCTGCCTCTGGGGTTTCTGCTGTGGTAAATTCCAATTCTCTGTGTTTGCCTATTGCTCTCTTCAAGTTTGGGGCAGTGGTTTGCCCTGTGACCTCAGTTCTCTGACAGATCTAAGAAGTGCTGTTGATTTTTCAGGTTGTTCAGCTTTTTGCTTCTTGTTAGGAAGTGTGACAACTTCTAAGTTCTTCACAGGCCAGACTAGAAACAGAAAGTCTCCAGTTCTTTACTTTTTATCAAAAGATGTGAGCCTGTTATGTAGGAAAATTGAGGCAATGTCCATATATTCATTTGATGTTTGTACCTAATGCTTTGGAAACCTTTTGGAGAAAAAATTAATGAAATATAATCTTTACATTCTCCTGAAATAGAGCAGAATAAGAATGAAAGAAGTACAGAGTAATTCTAGCTTCATGTTGGTATGTAAAACCTGAGATATGCAAAATTCTAATTTTTAAATCACTCACTATTTGTGTATGGTTTCAAAACCATTATGAAATTTTTATGTAGACACAATGCCAAACATAAACAAAATTCACTCCCACACCATCTATCCCCTGACTCTTCTCTAGAGCCCTTACTGTTAGTGGCACCGAACCCAGTTTGGTGGTAGAAGGAAGACAAGCACAAGTTGACTACATTTTTTAAAAAGGTTTCTTTGAATAGTCACAAAGAGGTTTTTTTCTTAAGCTATCAAAGTGCAAAATGTTCCTAAACTATTAAATATTTCACCAATATGGTTAATTTTTCCACATGGATTATAATTCCTAGAAAGCTCAGAAGATATTTTTTGGAGATACTCTTGTTCTCTGAGACAGCTCTGATTGTTGGCAATCAGTAAGCAATGCATGCTATTTTCCCAATTTTGTCTCCCTAGAAAAATAGGTCCCTAATACCTTATAAGTATTGTTTCTACATTTTTATGCATAGAATAATATAACTCAATGAACATAAGGATCAAAGATGCTATGAAAGCTCATAGGTGAGTAAAAGTAGTTTTGATTGAGGAATGAAGACAAAGATCATAAAAGCTAATGGCATTAAACATTTTAGGACCAGCAGTATGCACCAACAGCTTTAAAAATCTCCATGCCCATTTGTCTACGTATTCCACTTCAAAGTTATTGCAATTACAAAGTTATTCATCGTAACACTATTTAAAGCAGCAAAACAACTAACATCTGGGAAATAGGAAAAAACAAGTAAAAGTGTGATCCTGTCAGTAGAAAGCCAGGAAACCATGGGAATAACTTTGAAAATGTTTGTCTTCCATGCCATTAGCTTCATTATCTTTTTGATCCTTTGACCAAGGGTAATTTCACTCACCTGTAAACTTGTACATTATTTTTTATCATTATGTTTATCAGATTACAGAATTTATGTATTTTATTGACACCCATTAAACTGTAAACTTGTTGAAGTGAGGGATTTTGTCCTTCTCATCTATTTTTTTTAACATGGCATATACTATTACATTCTTCGAGGAAAACGTAAATGAAAGACGAAGTCCGTCAAATGAATTTCAGTTACCATGGTTTAATAAATAGTACCAGTACCCTCATAACATGGTTCAAGTTTTAGTTACTAAGGTATATTATCAGTGACTAATTATGTAAGATACAAACTTTGTTGCTGGAAACAATGTCACCTGCAGTGTGTTGCAGTGTCCAGGAAGGGAACTAAAGACTATGGCTGCCATGTCAAATCCTCCAGTAGAATGCTCACTCTTCCCTCTAGGTTTTTTTTTTGTTTGTTTGTTTGTTTGTTTTAATCATGACAGAAAACACATAATGTAAAATATATTCTCGTACTCATTCAAAGTGCACAGTTCAGTGGTATGAATTATATATACATTTGTTGTATAACAGTTCTCTAGGACGTTTTGATCTTGCAAAACTGAAACTCTATACCTATCAAACTACTGCTTATTTTTCCCTCCCCTCGGTCACAGGAAACCACCATTCAACTTTCTGTTTCTATGATTTTGTCTGCTAGATATTGCATGTAAGTGGAATTGTACAGTATTTGTCCTTCTGTGACCCTCTAGTTATTGTGTGTACCTAATTTGTCGTGTGGCCATCTCAGAGAGGGAAGGATGAAGAAAGGGAACCATGTGTATATACTGTATTAAATATTGGTTAAGATTTTTTTCTTATTTTTCAAAACAAAAATTTATAATTAAAAGTTCCCATGTTTTCTTTCTCCAGCCTAATAGGTGCTTTTGTATTAATCCACTGTCTGGTTTCTCTAGCCAGAAACCCCCTGTAGCTGAAAAAGTTGACTTTATTTCTCACTGCAGCAAGCCAAAAGACATGCCATGGGAACTGTTTCAATAAGAGGATATTAAGAAAGGTTTATTAAAGAATTGGAGCTTTGAATGGGTGATTTTGAAGAGAGTCTAGGGAAACAATTTATTCACATAACTGCTGTCAGGAAGTGAAGGAAATCTTATGATTGGGTATCTCAATAAACCTTATTTATAAAGAAGGCAGGTGTATTAGACCATTCTTGAATTGTTGTAAAGAAGTATCTGAAGGCTGGGCGTGGTGGCTCACACCTGTAATCCCAGCACTTTGGGAGGCCGAGGTGGGCGGATCACTTGAGGTCAGGAGTTTGAGACCATCCTGGCCAATATGGTGAAACCCAGTCTCCACTAAAAATACAAAAAAATTAGTCCAGCATGGTGGTGCATGCCTGTAGTCCCAGCTACTCAGGAGGCTGAGGCAGGAGAATCACTTGAGCCCCGGAGGCAAAGGCTGCAGTAAGCCCATATTGCACCACTGCACTCTAGCCTGGGCAACAGAGCAAGACTCTGTCTCAAAAAAGGAGAAGTATCTGAGACTTGGTAATTTATGAAGAAAAGAGGTTTAATTGGCTCACGCTTCTGCAGGCTTTACCAGAAGCGTGGTGCTGGCATCTGCTTGGCTTCTAGGGAGGCCTTGGTAAGCTTATAATTATGGCGGAAGGCAACAGGGGAGCAGGCATGTCACATGGTGAAAGCAGGAGCAAGTGAGAGAGAGTTGTGGTGGAGAGGTTCCACATACTTTTAAATGAGCAGATCTCATGAGAACTCGCTATCGGGAAGACAGCACGTAGCCACGAAGCCTCCACACCTATGATCTACATACCTCCCGCTAGGCCCCACCTCTAGCATGGCAAGGTATTACAATTCAACATGCAATTTGGGTGAGGACAAAGATCCAAACCATATCAGCAGATTAGAACAAGGGTAAAGCTGTAATTAGTAAAGAAGCAACAGGGACTCATATTAGCCAGGAGAAAGTGATGTTTGGTATTTTGTGGGGTTGCCACAGTGACCTTATTTTGATGTGTGCTTAGACAAAATAACGAAGTGGACTTACTAATATTTTGTTTCACTTTGTCACGGTCTCAGAGTGGTCTTGTCTCCTGCTGATGTTTTGTGAGATTGCTAATGTTCAACAGAGGAACAATATGGCCTACCCATTAGCATCGGTCCAGTTTGTGATAACACTGAAACCTGGTTGTGTCAGATTAGTTTCTGGATTTCAGGGCCTCTTATTTTCTTGTTCATCGCTTTCATAGACATGTAGGGTTGAAATCAGAGAAATCTATGATGCAACCTCAATTTCATTATTTACTTTCAGTGTGATCATGGGCAAATGATTTACTCTCTGTCACTTCTATTGCTTATATGGTACCTACCTCAAAGGAACATGGTGGGCATTAAATGAGATAAAGCATCTAGAGTGCTGAGCAGATTAATTTATATTGAGAACTCATGTTAACAATAACTGCCTTTTATTACCTCTCTCTCATAGAGGATTCTTTTTTTTTTTTTTTTCATTTTAAAAAAACACATTTTGGGTGACTACCAAGCGCCAGGCAGCATGCCAGGGATGCGATGATGAACAAGTCATCTGTGGCCTCTGCCTCACAGAACCTGCAGCCTAGCATGGGTAACAGACAAGTAAATAGGCAATTTAATAGAGGATAAAATGTTCTATGAAAAAGGACTATAGGAGTCCCTAAAATAGCTTAGCAGGACTGCAGAACTGTCTCTAGGAAAAAGCATTGCTTATGATATCTAACAGAGGAACAGGAGTTATCCGTGATCTAGGTGGAAGGAACAGCATAAGCTAGGGCAGAAAAGTGAAAGAGAGTACAGCACAGCCTGTTCGATGGAGAAACAAACAAATAAATAAAAAACAATAACAGAAAGAAACGACTTGCCCTTTTTAAGTCCATATGAAACAATTTCTTTCCAAGTCTTGTATATAATTTGATTTGCCACTGCAATAGTGATTACAGCTGATTAATTAATGATGATACAATGCTTTGAAAATACAAAGTGCAGCACATTTGCTAACAAAATGATGATTAATTAGCATGATTACTGTTTCAATATAGCCTCTGTTTACTCTCTAAACTTGTACTTCCAACTGTCTGCTTGCCTTCATGCACCAAAGACAGCTGCTTCACAATGGTTTCGTGGCTATTTTTGGCCTTTCCTTCCCTGGGTTGTGAATGAACGTAGGACTAATCATGAAAGAAAAGAAAAGTGGTCAGAATGACTTCCAAGGCTTTTGCCTAACAAGGAATTCTACAATGTCTACTATTCTCTCTCTCTGTTTCTGCTACACTAAAATCATGCTGAAAAGTATCGGGAGTCTGTGCTGTGGGGGCTTCCGGTGAAGCAAATGCACTGAGGGCTGTTGTTTCAGTGTATAACCTTTCTTGGTTTGGGTCCACTAAATAAACATAATTTCTTGTGGATTTCAATATCACCCCACTATTATGTACAATTTCTAGAGCAATAACAGACTGAATGGGATTCTAGCAGTGTGTCTTTTTCCCTTGATAAAAAGACTTCAGTGTTATCATCTTCTGCCATTAATTAAACAAATACAGAAACAATGCTGCTGAGTTTTAATTGTTGATGAACATCTAAAAGTGCTTAGTTTACAATTAAACACTATCCAAAGTGATTTTTTGTTTCTGTAATGAATATCCAGGATAAGCAGATGTGGGTGGCAGCATCCTATTGATAAAAATCATCTTGGTTAATAGACATAGGTACATCAAAATGTTGGATTTAACCCAGTCGGAAGGAAGTTTCTAGTGAAATGTTTTTCTTTTTAGGATGTAGAAAGTTCTCTTCAGTTGTCCAGTGTGTCAAGTGACTCCTACATTTGGCTGGCTGGCAAGATAAGCTGATAGGAATTTGGCTTGGAGAGGCTGCCCTAACAGATATTGGCCTAAAAATGGTTACAGACATGTTTTCATTGCAGGTATTAAATGCTTGCAGCTATCTTTTGGCCTAGAGTATGGTTCCTATTATTAGGTTAGTTCAAAAGTAATTGCAGGTTTCACCATTAAAAGTAATGGCATTAGATCTGCCTTAATAATAAGAGCTTATTTCTGGTATGGGAGAAAAGACAAATTCACAAATATATTTATATTAAATTGAGCAGTTTGTGGTAAGTATAGCAGGAGATTATATAAATCCATGCTGAAAAGGAAGCA